>NC_044567.1:39477442-40077442 GCF_007565055.1 Rhinopithecus roxellana
GCTCTGTTGCCCAGGCTGGAGTGCAAGAACAGTGGCGTGATCTCGGCTCACCACAACCTCCACCTCACGGGTTCAAGCGATTCTCCTGCCTCAGCCTCCACAGTAGCTGGAATTATGGTCACCTGCCACCACACCTGGCTAATTTTTGTATTTTTAGTAGAGATGGAGTTTTACCATGTTGACCGGGCTGGTCTCGAACTCCTGACCTCAAGTGAACCACCGACCTCAGCCTCCCAAAGTGCTGGGATTACAGGCGTGAGCCACCACACCCAGCCAGATGTAGATTCTTTTTTTTTTTTTTTTTTTTTTTTTTTTTTTTTTTTTTTTTTTTGAGACGGAGTCTCGCTCTGTCGCCCAGGCTGGAGTGCAGTGGCCGGATCTCAGCTCACTGCAAGCTCCGCCTCCCGGGTTTACGCCATTCTCCTGCCTCAGCCTCCCGAGTAGCTGGGACTACAAGCGCCCGCCACCTCGCCCGGCTAGTTTTTTAATGTTTTTTTAGTAGAGACGGGATTTCACCGGGTTAGCCAGGATGGTCTCGATCTCCTGACCTTGTGATCCGCCGTCTCGGCCTCCCAAAGTGCTGGGATTACAGGCTTGAGCCACCGCGCCCGGCCCAGATGTAGATTCTTAACTTCCCTTCCTCCTTATACAACAGGTGACCACAGGATACCACAGTCTCTTTTGCTGTTATCACTGCAGCCCACGTTTTCAAAGATTTATGCATGATCCCACTCTGTAGCCACCTGTGACTCTACTCTTCTCCACCATGCACTAAGTCAATAGCACAAAATGCTCACTGCTGGATGTTGCATGGGAAGTCACAGTGTCCAGGTGTGGAGTGGTCCAGGCATGAGGTCCAGCCCCCTACCTGCACTGAACTGAACTTTGACCTGGTCTGTGCTGGTCTCCAACATAGAACTCGCCTGCCCAGGCCTCGGATCCTTACCTGTAGCACCCGCCAGACAAGTGAGTGGACCCTGACTTGGCACAGGAAGGCCAAGAGGTCATTGCAGGTAGTGAGTCCCTGGTGGGCTGCAGGAAGCCTGAGCCAGGCCAGAAGATGAGTTTGGGTTCCTCGCCCCAGGCTGCACAAAGTCAATCCCAGGGCTGACCCAGGCCTCTGCCAGGCCCACTGAATGCCCAGCACAGGGGCTGTTTTCTGCCTGGCTTTCCCGTCTTCCCTTCCGGTCACCCTGTCAGGGAACTCCTTGAACAGCTACTTTTCATCATCTGCCTCTTCCAGAAGACAAGCCCTGCAAAGGCATGCCTGCTATCCCAGCCCCACCTTCCCATGCCTGGGACAGGGCTCAGGCGAATAAATGGGAAGTGGTCAGGGAACCTTCCTGTGGCTCATGGAGCTGGCTAACTTCTGGGCTCAGTCAGTGGCCTCCAGGGAGGATGGATACCTGGGCAGGTTCACAATCCCACCTCAGGGCCAGGCAGGGTGGCATACTGCTGTAATCCCAGCATCTGGGGCGGCTAAGGAGGAGGATGTAGTCCAAGGTACTCAGGAGGCTGAGGCAGGAGGATCACTTGAGCCTGGGAGATCAGGGCTCAGGCAGTGATCGCACCACTGCACTCCAGCCTGGCAACACAGGGTGGGACCTTGTCTCTAAAAATAATAATAATAAAAGAATCGCTACTCATACATAAATGTGTGAGAAGGCTCATGCTATTTATTTTATTAAATGAATCTAGTTTCTATGTTGCTGCCATCTGGCCACTTGGGACCTTGCTCAGCCTCAGTTCTGAGGACAGCATAGTGCTGGTTGTTGTTCTTGGTCCGACCCCTCTCTGGTTTAACTAGTTTTTTGTTTGTTTGTTTGTTTGTTTGTTTGACACAGAGTCTCACTCTGTCACCCAGGCTGGAGTGCAGTGGCGTGATCTCAGCTCATTCTAACCTCCATCTCCTGGGTTCAAGGAGTTCTCGGCTGCACGCGGTGGCTCACGCCTATAATCCCAGCACTGTGGAAGGCCAAGGGGGGCGGATCTCGAGGTCAGGAGATCGAGGCCATCCTGGCTAACACAGTGAAACCCCGTCTCTACTAAAAATATGAAAAAATTAGCCGGGCGTGGTGGCGGGCGCCTGTAGTCCCAGCTACTCGGGAGGCTGAGGCATGAGAATGGCATGAACCCGGAAGGCAGAGCTTGCAGTGAGCCGAGATCCTGCCACTGCACTCCAGCTTGGGCAACAAAGCAATACTCCGTCTCAAAACACACACACACACACACACACACACACACACACACAAAGACGGAATTCTCGTGCCTCAGCATCCCAAGTAGCTGGGATTACAGAGGCACGCACCACCACCATGCCTGGCTGATGGGTTTTCCTTCTGTAATGATTTTTGTGTTTTTAGCAGAGACAGGGTTTCGCCATGTTGGCCAGGCTGGTCTTGAACTTCTGACCTCAGGTATTCTGCCTGCCTCGGCCTCCCAAAGTGCTGGGATTACAGGCATGAGCCATAGCACCCAGCCCAGTTTAACTAGTTCTGAGGAGCAACTGTAGCCGGGTCTGGAGAGGGCTCGGCTGCCACCTTCCCTCCCAGACAGCAGCTAGACAGCTGCTCCCAGGATCTGCTTTGAATTAAAAATGGCGTGGCCCTTTAAGAGAAGCATCCGCTGGCCGCCCCCGCTGCCGCCGCCCCTCTTTGATGTCGCTGGCGCTGAAAGGTTCCCAGTGGCAAGATCTGAGGGCTTGTTTCTGCCTCCCCAGAGGCCACGTGGGGATCACAGCGAGGGAGGGAGGGCGAGCGAAGGTCACATGGCCTCCTGGCCTGCTGCCGCTGTTGCGGCAGGAGCAGGAGCGTGGGGACCAGCAGGCTGGACGGGTGGGGCCGCGGCCTGCAGCTCGTGAGGGCGGTGGAGCCTGGCAGCTGGGAGGGCAAAGGACCAGCCTCTCTGCCCCTCCCCTTGGCATCCGGGAGCCTGACCTCCAGCCTCCCTCACCTGTCCAGGAAGGAGCCACACACTCTCTGCGTGATGTCCCAAGAGACTGCATCTCCACTGATGAGCTGGGACTCTCCCATCCCCATGCCCCTCCTCCCCCAGCTCTGGAAGGTGGCCTTTCCCTGGTGGGCCTGCCACTCCCAGTAGGCTACATGTTGGCACCAGCCAGGTGAAGCCTTAGGGAGGAGGCGGGATGGGGCGGGGCTCAGCTGCAGGGGTGCCAAGAGGGGCAGATCCCGCCAAATACCTGGGTCCAAAAATGACAGCCTCGCCTCCCTGCTGGGTTCCAGGAGCTCTCACCTGGGTGAAGGACATCCTAGGGCAAGGCCGATCCTCTCCACCACGGAACCCAGAGGCCACTCACTCCAGGCACTGGGGCCGGGGAGAGGGCAGCCGCAACACCAAGCCCAGTAGCAGCCGCCCCGCCCGGTGGCCCCCCTCGCCCCTCCGAGGACCTGGGCGAGAGCCACAGCAGCTCCTGACAAGGGACTTGGCTCATTAAGGTCCCAGGATATGAGGCCAAGAAGGGTCCTTCTGATGGATGGGGTGACTAGAAAAGGAGGTTGGGGAAAACCAAAAGGAGGCCAAGCTCTGCAACGGCAGCGCCTGGCCTCAGGGCACCCCCCCACTCTGAGCCGGCTGCAGAGCAGGGCCTCCCCCAAGAGCCAACCAAGGGGAACGTGGGCGGCCTCCCCCAAGAGACAGCCACATGGGGAAGCGGGTGGCCCGCCTCACTTCCCTGCTCACTTGGGCCTCAGAGGCCAGCAGCTGGGGCGCAGGGCAGCCCAGGTGGCCAGGCGGGGCGGGGCGGCTGAGGCCAGCACACAACAGCTGGGCCCCAGACGGCCGGCAGCAGCTGGAGCCCAGAGCGGCCCTGGCGCTCAAGGCCCTTGGGGGAGGGGCCCAGGATGTGCGGCAGGGAGCCGCCTCCAGTCTGGACAGGGAAGCCGGGTCCGCGGCTGCCTGACATGCTGTGTGCTGGAGGCTCATATCACCAAGCTCCAGGGCCCCACACCAGGTCTCGAGGGGACCCCTGTACCGCCAACCGCCCTCCATCACACCCTCCTCCCTCTCCGCCTGCGCCCGCCCGCCAGCCTGGGCCCTTGCTTCCTGAAACGTTCCATCTTGACCCCTTTTCCCAGGGAGTGGGCTCCAGCCCCCCAGCACAGCCGTGACCCCGGTGGGTTGACTCAGAACCACCTGGGCATCCCCAGCTCTCTCCCCGGGGGGAGGCAGTGAACTGAACCCTCACCCCATCCTGTCTCGGGGTGCCTCTCCTGAAGGACAGAGTCCCCTCTGGACCTTCGTCTCCGCAGCTTTCCTGCCGTGGGGCACACAGAGTCTAGGCTCAGTCAGAAGCCCCAGTGCCACCTGAATGGGAGCCTGGGGAACCCAGCATGGTCCTCCCTGAACGGGACAGTGGGGATGGGGCAGGGCCAGGGAAACAGAGAAGGGCACACCCTAAGAGAGACACCACACAGAACCATGCAGCCTGGGATAAGGTACGGTGCTGCTTCTCCTCCCCAGGCCCCCGTGTCTGCCCTCGCAGTCAACCTTGGTCCCTGGGGGATCGCCAGCACCCCCACGGTGCCTGGGCAGCATAACTGCCATTTATCACATGGTCATTGCCAGAGACGCTGAGCGGAGCCCCCAAACATCCTGCACCTTTGATGCTCACGAGGACCCTGTGAGGCAGGTGCTGTTCTCATCCCCGTTTTACAGATGAGGAACTCGAGACCCAACTGCAGGCCCTGCAGCGGCTGGTACTTGGCTGTCCTACCCCATCCGCTCTGGTGCAGAGGAAGTAGGTATCTGTCTAATATGCAAAAGGAGGGTTCTGAAACACCCTACCTGCCAGGAAGATTTCTAGAGTGGAGCCAGCCCACCCCATCCGAAGATGGCCACTCCCCTCACCGGGCCTCAGGCCTCACCCCCGCCGCCTGGTGCCCTGTACCCAGCCTGATGGTCATTGGTCTTACCCACTGATTCTTTTAGATAGAAGCAGGGTCTTGCTATGCTGCCCAGGCTGGTCTCAAACCCCTGGGCTCAAGCAATCCTTCTGCCAGGGCCTCCCAAAGTGCTGGGATTATAGGTGTGAGCCACCGTGCCCCATCAAAACTAATTACTTTAAAATATCAGGCTGGGTGCGGTGGCTCATGCCTGTAATCCCCAGCACTTTGGGAGAACAAGGCAGGTGGATCACCTGAGGTCAGGAGTTCGAGACCAGCCTGACTAACATGGTGAAACCCCGTCTCTACTAAAAAAAAAAAAAAAAAAAATTAGCTGAGCATGGTGGCGCATGTCTGTAATCCCAGTTACTCAGGAGTCTGAGGCAGGAGAATCGCTTGAACCTGGGAGGGGGAGGTTGCAGTGAGCCAAGATCGAGCCATTGCATTTCAGCCTGGGCAACAAGAGTAAAACTCCATCTCAAAAAAAAAAAAAAAAAAGAAAATCTAATCACATGATAGAGTACATTCAGAAAATTGTGCAACCACCACAATCCATTTTAGAACATTTTAATCACCCCAAAAAGAAACCCTGTACTGGCTGGGCACAGTGGCTCATGCCTGTAATCCCAGCACTTTGGAAGGCCAAGGTGGGTGGATCACCTGAGATCAGGAGTTCAACACCAGCTGACCAACATGGTGAAACCCCATCTCTACTAAAAATACAAACAATTAGCTGGGCATGGTGGTGCACGCCTGTAATCCCAGCTATGCAGGAGAATTGCTGGAACCTCAGAGTCGGAAGTTGCAGTGAGCCGAGATCGCATCACTGCACTCCAGCCTGGGTAACAGAGCAAAACTCTGCCTCACCAAAAAAAAAAAAAAAAAAAAAAAGAGAGAGAGACAGAAACCCTGTACCCAATAGGAATCACTCCCTGTTTCTGTTTCTCCCCACCTCCTGGAAACCACCAGCGGACTTTCTGTCTCTATGAAGTTGCCTCTTCTGGTCACTCGAAATGAACTGAATCATACCGCGTGTGCCCTTCAGTGTTCTGCTCACGTCACTTGGCTGATATCCTCAAGATTCGTCCACAGCGCAGCATATGTCAGAACTTCGTTTGTTTTAGGGCTAGAATATATTCCGTTGTATGGCTGTGTTCCGTTGTCTTTACCCACTCATCTGCCGATGGACTTTGGGGCTGTTTTCCGCCTTTTGGCTATTGTGACTAGTCCTGCTGTGAACATCCATGAGCCAGTTTTTGTTTGAACACTTGTCTTCAATTCTCTGGGTGTATCCCTGGGAGCGGGCCTGCTGGGTCACGTGTTCTGTGCAACATACTGAGGAGCCACCAACCTGTTTTCCACGGTTAGGGACGTGGCCACCGCACTGTCTATCCCCACAGCGATGCTCTAGGGCTCCAGTGTTGCCGCAGCTGCATCCACACTTGTTATTTTCTGTTTTTGATCGTGGTCATCTTAGTGGGCATGAGGTAGCATCTGACCCACTACTGGTGGACCTGGGTCCCCCTTCCTTATACCTGTCAGGGCCAGGGTGGCCCCGTCTTGATGCATGTGGACTAGAAGCAGAGGCCCAGCACCTGCTGGCCCACAGGACCTGCCACAGGAGCTGCTGCCAGACTCTGGGTGCTCAAAATTCTGGGTGGGGAGTTCCAGGTGCAGAGGATAAAGCTGCCCCAGGGGCTGGGGGAGTGTGAGGACAGAGCCAGTCGGTGTGAGTCAAGAGGAGGACATGGGTGTGAGCAGCTGCAGAGCCTCAGGAGTCCTGTTCCCAGTCATGTGGTTGCAGCCTTGTCAGTCATCCGGTCATGGCAGGGGCTTCAGGGGAGAGGGGGATGGGAGAGGTAGACAGAAGGGCAGAGAGGTTCTGGGGAAGTCTTGGGTTTGAGTCCCTTCTTGTATATGCTACCAGTATTGAATAAACCAAAACATGAACTCACTGTGGTTCAACATGCAGGTTCATCTGCATTGCAGGAGATGTCAGAGAGACTATAACAGGCATATTCTTCTCCCGTCCTGCAATTTTCATTGGCGATCATAACTGCCACCCCTGCCATGCACTTTCACACATGGGCTCTTATAATCCCACAACAGTCCTCTGATGGAGGCACGGCCATCGCCCCATTTTAAAGGAAAGAAAGCGGCTGGGCATGGTGGCTCACACCTGTAATCGCAGCACTTCGGGAGGCCAAGGTGGGTAGATCGCGAGGCCAGGAGACCATCCTGACTAATACAGTGAAATCCCGTCTCTACTAAAAATACAAAAAAATTAGCCAGGCATGATTGCACACGCCTGGAGTCCCACCTACTCGGGAGGCTGAGGCAGGAGAACTTCTTGAACCTGAAAGGCAGAGGTTGCAGTGAGCCAAGATCACGTCACTGCACTCCACCCTGGGCAACAGAGCAAGACTCCATCTCAAAAAAGATAAGTAAATAAATAAATAAATAAGAGGAAGCCGAGGCATAGGGAAAGGTCATAGGCCTTGCCTGGCATCTCCACACCGCACCAGGAGATGGCTCAGAGCCAGGGCGGTTTGGAGATCAACCCTGTGCAGCCAACTGGAAGATGCCATCACACTCTGGACTTGGAATAGCAGGTACCCGGTGGGAGAGGCCTCCTCCAGACAGGTTCCTGCTGGATGCTGAAATCTGCCCTGGGTCAGCCTTCCCCGCCAGGGTGTGGGTGGGAGAACACTTCAGGATGGGACCTGCGTCTGAAGCTACTGCCCTGGCCAGCCCGACATGTGGCCTTTAAACTGATCCGATGACGGAGGGACAGCAGGGGGGATTTTTGAGTGAGTAGAGAGCTAAGGGCGAGTCTCGGCTCTTCTGTTAGCGTCTCTGAACCTCAGTTCCCCTTGTCAGGGAAATGCTGCAACCCGCCCTGTGATGAAGGGGGAGGCTGTGGAATGGACTTGAGTTCATAACAGCCTGCCTTTTTGAAAATGTCCCTGGCTGGGCTGACCTCCAGGGCACCCCAGCCTGATCTTAGGCCTTGTGGTTTACACTAGGGTGCCTTACACCCATCAAATGCATGGGGCAACAGCTCTCAGGGTTCGGTCTCTCTGTTTCACAAGAGCCCAGGCAACGCAGTTGTCTGCAGGTGCCAGCGGTGCTAGGACTTTCTGCCTAAGCTCCTCACTCAGCCCGGGGCTGGCAAGGAGGACATCCACAGGGCCCCGGCCCTCGGCTCAGGGGACATCCTGGCTGCAGTCACAGCCCTGCGCTTCTACTCTCCTGCCCCACGTGGTGCTGTAGGCTCCCCACTGCCCTGAATTAGGAGGAGTTCTCGAAGCTCTGCTTGGGTCTAGATCCTTGTCCTGAAACGTAAGACCTGTTTCCTATCTTTAAAATGGGTGTCATGGTGCCCAGCAGGCTGCAGACCAGAGGGTCAAGGAGAAAGTCTGCCCGGCCCCACTGGCCCTGTGTACGCCCTTTCTTTTGTCCATCCCACCTCCTGCCCACAGCAGGAAGCCTCCTGAGCCCCTCCTGTCCACCCAGGTCCAGTATTGATTTCCCACAGGAACCTTGTTCTGACACCATCACCTGGAACCTCAGTAGTGGACAGAGGTGCTCTCCAAGGTGAAGCATCTCCAGGTGCCCTTCGTGGCATGAAGGCCCCCAAGCAGAGGCCTAGCGGGCAGCCACTGGACCCTTGGCCTCCTCCCCTAGTGGCGGCTGGGGTCCTCGTCATGGGGCCAGCAGCCAGGCTGGGGCGGGTGGAGATCCAGAACCTCACCTCTGGCCCCGCGATCTCCTTAAGTTGTAGCTTATTCTCTGACCCCAGCGCCAGCAGGAGCGCCCCAGAACTGGGCGACTACCCCGCGGCGCCTTGCTGGGGCACGCGGTCCATCTCGCAGGTCTCCCAGGGAACGAGGACCTTGCGCCCCACCTGTCCGCTTCTCTAGGAGGCCCCGGAGCCGCTGCTGCCGAGCCCTCGGCTCGAAGCCCTGTGTCCGACGCCGCTTTGATCCCGGGGGGCCCTGCTGGATAAAAGTCCCTGGCGGCTCCGCGCCAGCGCCAGAGGGGGAGCGCAGCGGGACGGCGCAGGGCCAGGGGCGCTGAGAGGACGGGGCCACTGGGTCGCCCGCGCTGTCCGCGGTGAGAGCTGGGCCCCAGGGCTGCGCGGGGTGGAGAGATGCGGGCCGGGGTCCGAGTCCCCCACGGCCTGCTCTGGGCCTGGGCACTGGGGGATGGGAGGGACACTGGCGGCTCCAGGTGAGCTCGCCCGCCCCGCGGCCCCAGCCCGTCGGCCGCGGCCAGCTGCGCCACGGGCGGAGTTCCCCGTCCCGCTCCCCCCCGCCGGCGCGGAAAAGCCTCGCCCCTCCCCGTCGCCGCCGCCCCTTCCAGCTGCCCCGGGGGCGGGGGCGGCGGCGCCGGGCTGGCCGCGGTGAATGGAGCCGCCGGGGCCGCCCGGCCGCGCTGCCCCCCCACGGAGCCGGGCCGGGAGCGCCTCCGGCGGCCGCGGCGGGGTAGTCCAGGCCCCTCCGTCAGGCTTGCGGTTTGGGAAGAAAAGGCGATGCCTCCGCCAAGAAAAGAGCGAGCGCGGCCCCCTCCCCCCTCCGCCGAGCCCGGGCGGCGGCGGCGGCACATCTAACGCGCGGGCACCCGGGCCGCCGCGGCCCCCGCAAATAAGCCCAGCCTCGGCCCCCGCCGCTCATTGGCGCGGGCCGCAGCCAGCGCACGCAGACCCTGCGCTGCCCTCGGACGGCCGGGCGCGGAGCCCCAGCTGCGGAGGCCGACGGCACCCAGCCCCGAGAGCCTCGACGCCCAGCCGCGCGCGCCTTCTCTGCCAGGCCCGGCGGGCGGGAGCGGGGGCGAGGGAGCAGGACCACCAGTGCCCCCGGCATCCCCGGCCCGGCACCCTCCGCCGCCGCCGCCTCAAGGCCGCCCGCTCCCCGCAGGTGGACGCGGCCATGGGTCGAGGGGTGCGTGTGCTGCTGCTGCTGGGCCTACTGCACTGCGCTGGGGGCAGCGAGGGCAGGAAGACCTGGCGGCGCCGGGGTCAGCAGCCGCCGCCTCCCCCGCGGACCGAGGCGGCGCCGGCGGCCGGACAGCCCGTGGAGAGCTTCCCGCTGGACTTCACGGCCGTGGAGGGCAACATGGACAGCTTCATGGCGCAGGTCAAGAGCCTGGCGCAGTCCCTGTACCCCTGCTCCGCGCAGCAGCTCAACGAGGACCTGCGCCTGCACCTCCTGCTCAACACCTCGGTGACCTGCAACGACGGCAGCCCCGCCGGGTAAGGCCGGCGCCCTGCGCCTCCCCGCCCCGCCCGACGCGCCTGGTCTCCGGCTGGACCTTCCCTGCGGGCCGCGGCCGTTCTCTCCCCGGGGGGAAAGGGCTTCCGTCGGGCGCCCCGCAGTGCTGGCCCCGAGGAGGGCCCGGCTCGGTGACTCTCCGTGTGGGGAGCGGAGCGGCCCTGGAAGGGCTGGTCCCCGGCCAGCTCGGGCACTGACCCTTCGGCCTCCGGGCCCAGCCGCTCTGCTGGCGTCCTTCGGTCCGGGGCGGGGAGATGGCAGCCCGAGAGCGCGCCTGGCTCTAGCGGGAACCGGCGACACCGGGGGCGGGAGAGGCTTGTTGCCCACCTCCCCATAGCCCCGAAGTAGATAGAAGACGTGAGGCCGGAGGTCGGGGAGTGGCGGGGCGCCCACGCGCTCAACAGGCCGAGGACACCCAGGGACAGCGGGAGACGTGGGCGTGGGGTCGGGGCTCGGTAGGAAGGCTCCCCCGCCGTGTCGGTGCCTCCCGCGCTCCCCGCAGCGTCCCGTGCCCCCGCCATGCGCGCTCCTTCCGTGCCGACGCGTTTCATGCTTCGAGAGCCGCCGAGCGCCCCGGGAGGACCACCGCCCGCGCCGAGGTGACAACGGGACGCGCGCTGGGCTGGACGTGGGGATTTTCCACGCACCACAGCCCCGCGCGGCCCGTTCCCGACCCGCGAGCGCCACCTCCCGGGACCGCCGCCGTCCCTGAGCTCCGCGTGGGCCTGGCCGAGGGCGCCCCCGTGCGACCGCCGCGCACGGGCGGAACAGGTGGCGCGCTCCCTCCGCCAGAGCTGGGCGCGCGGGGCGCGGCGGGTCTGTAGCCCCGGCCGACCCCCCACGGTGCGTCCTCCCCGCAGCTACTACCTGAAGGAGTCCAGGGGCAGCCGGCGGTGGCTCCTCTTCCTGGAAGGTGCGTCCGGGGTCGAGGCTGGGGGAGGCCAGGGCTCTCTGCGCGCGCGGGCCTGAGCGGTGGCCGTGTCCGCAGGCGGCTGGTACTGCTTCAACCGCGAGAACTGCGACTCCAGATACAACACCATGCGGCGCCTCATGAGCTCCCGGGACTGGCCGCGCACTCGTACAGGTCAGCGGCGGGCCCTGGAGAAGGCGGCCTCCACGTGAGGCCGGGGAGGAAGCCGCGCCCGCGCCCTGGAGCCCCAGCGAGGCCCCCGCGCCGCACATCGTGCCCAGCCCGGCGCCCGGGTTTCCTAAGAGCAGGGGGCGCCCTTCACTCTCGCCCTTTGGGGTCCATTCCACATTAACATTCAGGCGCTTACCGGGCAATTCTGGCCCTTCCCGGGGTCAAAGCAGGGCAGGGGGTTGAAGTCAAGGTCAGACCTGGTGTCGTAGCCCAGCCGGGCACCGTGGCCATGGTGTCTTCACGGGGTAACTAAACCCGACTGCCCTGCACTTTCCCGGCGACCTTGATTCGGGCCAGCAGCACCAGCACACCTCCCTTGCTGGGGCCAAGTAGGAACCCCTACTCCTCGCCAGGGGTTCCCAGACCCGTCCCTACACAGCCTCCTCCCCCTAGAAAGACCTACCGCCTCTGTGTCCCCAGGCACAGGGATCCTGTCCTCACAGCCGGAGGAGAACCCCTACTGGTGGAACGCAAACATGGTGTAAGGGGGTGCAGGGTCCTGCCTGGGAGTCCTGCCTGGAGGGTGGTTCTTTCTGGGGGTCCTTCCTGGGGGGTCATGTCCTGGAATGGTCTTTCCTGGGGGTACTGTTCTGGATGCTCCTTCTGGGGAGGTCCTGTCCTAGAGGGGTTCTGGAGGCGTTTCTTCCCTGGCGGTGAGGGGGTCCTGTCCTGGGATGGGCGGGGGGGGGGGGATGGGCCTTCCTGGGGGGGCTCTATCCTGGGATGATCATTCCTGAGGGGGGTCCTGTCCTGGGTTGGTCCTTTCTGGGGGAGTCCTGTCCTGGGATGGTCGTTCCTAGGGGGTTCTATCCTGGGGGTCTTTCTTGGGGAGAGTTCTATTCTGGGATGGTCCTTCTTTGCTGGGGGGTCCTAGCCTGGGCTGGCCCTTCCTGGGGCGTGGCTTCTATCCTGAGTTGGTCCTTCCTGGGGGGGGGTTCCTGTCCTGGGATGGTCCTTCCTTGCTGGGGGGTCCTGTCCTGGGATGGTCCTTCCTGGGGGGGTCGTGTCCCGGGTTGGCCTTTCCTGGGGGGTCCTGTCTTGGGATGGTCCTTCCTCAGGGGGGTCCTGTCCTGGGTCCTGGGGGAGGGGTTCTGTCCTGGGTTGGCTCTTCCTGGGGGTGTCCTGTCCTGGTGGGTGTTTTCTGGGGGTCCTGTCCTGGGGATCTTTTCTGGAGGCTGCCGGGCAGCAGGCTGTGACAGGCTCACTCTGTTCTGTGTTGCAGCTTCATCCCCTACTGCTCCAGTGATGTTTGGAGTGGGGCTTCATCCAAGTCTGAGAAGAGTGAGTCCCCAACCTTCCCAGGGCATAGCAGGGCAGGGACAAGGCAGGGCGGCAGGGCAGGGACGAGGCGGGACGGGGGGTTCTGGGGAAAAGCTGACTTTCAGCCTTGTCTCAATTTCAAAGCCCTTGACAGTATGTCCCAGGGTGTCTGACCCACGCATTCACTGCTCGCTTGTCCCCGACTGTAGGGGTCCTTATTTCTGAATATTCTCTGGGGAGGAGGCCCCAGCATGGCCTGGTGCACCCACCTTCCTCCAGTCTACCCCACCCCTGACCCCTCCTCAGAAGATTCCCCCTAGCCCCCAGCGGGGCAAGAACTCCTCTGCCAGCCATTCTGGGGTAGGAGGTGGTTCTCTCTGCCCAGGCCCCTACCTGAGGCCACCCCGTCCCTCTTGCAGACGAGTATGCCTTCATGGGCGCCCTCATCATCCAGGAGGTGGTGCGGGAGCTTCTGGGCAGAGGGCTGAGCGGGGCCAAGGTGCTGCTGCTGGCCGGGAGCAGGTGGGCAGGGCGGGCAGGGGCTGGAGGTGAGGGGCGAGGACGGTGTGCAGGGTACATGAAGGGGTGTGGGGTGGGGGTGTATGGGAGGCGAGGAGGGGGTGGAGTCTGTGCATATCTTGGCAGGTGGCTGGGAGGGTGAGAGGCTGGAGCTGAGAGAACCCACATCATTGGGGATGTCTCCGAGGCCTGGCTTCAGAGTGCTGGGTAACCGGACGCTGTCGAGAGGATGTTTCTGGACCCCATGGTTGTTGGATATAGCGGAAGGTTTGGGCCGCAGGGACCTAGGTCGTTGGTTAGAGGTTGGTCATGGACTAACACCCCTTCTCCAGGGCCCAGTAGGTGAGGATCACTCCTGTGGGTCCCTGTATCCCAGCAGGCATGCAGGAGACCCAGGGGACATATGGGGAACAGATGAAGGGGCCTGAGGCCATGTAGTTTATCTTCATCTTCCAATAAGGAAACTGAGGTAAAGAGACAGAGAGAGGAAAGGGAGGAGAGAGGGGAGAGCCTGGCTGTGTCAAGGAAATGTGACCTGCCAGCCTCAGCCCTGGATTGTTGTGGAGGGGACAACCATGGGTCTTGCACATGAACAGAGAATGCAGAATGCATCTGCAGTTCAGAACGCATCAGGACTCTTGCCCACCTTGGGGCATGGGTTGACACTGAGCAGACTCTGGGAGGAGGTGAGTGCCTCTCCGCAGCCACCTGGTCTCACATCTGGCCCTCCTTGCAGTGCGGGGGGCACTGGGGTGCTGCTGAATGTGGACCGTGTGGCTGAGCAGCTGGAGGAGCTGGGCTACCCCGCCATCCAGGTACGAGGCCTGGCTGACTCCGGCTGGTTCCTGGACAACAAGCAGTATCGCCATACAGACTGCGTTGACACCATCACGTGTGCGCCCACAGAGGCCATCCGCCGTGGCATCAGGTGTGCCAGTGGGGAGGGCCCATTCCTGTGCTTCAGCTCTGCCCTAAAAGGGCCTGGGTGGAGTGGCATTTGTGGGCAAGGAGCTCCGGGGGATGAGGCCCATGGCAGCCTAACCTGTGTTTATGGCTCCAGGTACTGGAACGGGGTGGTCCCGGAGCGCTGCCGACGCCAGTTCCAGGAGGGCGAGGAGTGGAACTGCTTCTTTGGCTATAAGATCTACCCGACTCTGCGCTGTGAGTGGGCGGCTGAGCGGAGCACACAGGGCAGCAGTGGGGTGGCCACACTTCCTTGCTTCTGAAAATCCAGCGTGGACTCCAGTCTCTTGGGCTGGGCTTAGAAACCACTGCCCTGGTCCAGGGAGGAGGCCGGCTGTGTACCAGGGCGACCAGTCGCTGTGGCGTGCCTGGGACTTGCCTGCCCTCAGCACTGACACCCCCCAGTCCCAGGCAAAGTGGGGCAGGTGGTCGGTCACCCTGTCTATACCGGGGGCTAGGGATGTGCTGTGGAGCTCATCCCCATGCTGCCCCTCCCTGCTGCAGGACCCTGGGCCAGTTCCTCCCCAGTCCCACACTCTGAGGAATGGTGAGGTTATGTGCAAGGGCATCATCACCAAATTTCGGTCAAAGTGGAGTCGCTGAGAACCAGGCCAAGGTCATGGAGGAGTTAATAAGAGCCCTTCTTCAAAGAAAGGCAGTTTATGTAGTTAGTTAATTATGAACCTATGGATTATAAAAAGGCTGGTTTGAAAGAAGGAAACCACATTCTGTGGGGGCTTATGACTGGTACCCCGGGGAGAGTTGGGCCAAGGGTAGCTGGCCTGTGAGCCTCAGCGGCACTGCAGGGGGCCGGGGGTCTGCTGAGCTCTGAGCCTGGGGTCAGGGGCAGCAGCGGGTACCTGGGGGTGCTGAGCTCTGAGCCTGGGGTGAGCGGTACTGCAGGGGGCCTGGGGGTGCTGAGCTCTGAGCCTAGGATGTGTGGCAGCGGCAGGGGTCATGGGGAGGCCGAACTGAGCCCCGGTGCCCGCAGGCCCCGTGTTCGTGGTGCAGTGGCTGTTTGACGAGGCACAGCTGGCGGTGGATAACGTGCACCTGACGGGGCAGCCAGTGCAGGAGAGCCAACGACTGTACATCCAGAACCTCGGCCGCGAGCTGCGCCACACGCTCAAGGACGTGCCGTGAGTGCATGGTCCCTGGGAGCCCCACGCCAAGTAGCTCCCTCTTGATTTACAAATAGAGGTCCTGAAAAAGCAAAAGAAGAAAAACAAAATAGAGGTTTTGTAGGCTGGGCGCGGTGACTCACGTCTGTAATCCCAGCACTTTGGGATGCCCATGCAGGCGGATCACCTGAGGTCAGGAGTGCGAGACCAGCCCAGCCAATATGGCGAAACCCCATCTCCACAAAATATGCAAAAATTAGTCTGGTGTAGTGGCAGGCACCTGTAATCCCAGCTATTCAAGAGGCTGAGGCAGGAGAATCACTTGAACCAGGAGGCGGAGGTTGCAGTTAGCCGAGATCGTGCCACTGCACTCCAGCCTGCGTGACAGAATAAGACTCCGTCTCAAAAAATACACATATACACACACACACACACACACATATATATGTATATATATAACATTTCTTATCTCTCTGTATATACAGAGAGAGACAGAGGTCTTGGGCCTGGCACGCTGGCTCACGGCTGTGATCCCACCCCTTTGGGAGGCCGAAGCAGCGGGATTGCTGGAGGCCAGGAGTCCAGGACCAGCCTGGGCAATACGGTGAAACCGTGTCTCTACTGCATATACAAAAATTATCCAGGCATGGTGGTGTCACCTGTAATCCCAGCTACTCAGGAGGCTGAGGCAGGAGGATCACTTGAGCCCAGGAGTTCAAGGTTACAGTGAGCTAACCTTGCCTGCGGGAGGCAAGCAAGCTTCGATTGTACCGCTACACTCCAGCTGGGGCGATAGAGCCAGACCCCAGCTCAAAATAAAATAAAAAGAGTTCTGGATAGTAGCAGAATATTTGCCTGTCTAGGACAGCTCCTGCCACCACCTGGGAGGGCCTGCCTGGAAGAGGTGGACTCTGAGCAGGGATTTGAGGCACAAAGGGATAAGGGTCAGCCGGGAGCTGGCCGACTAGGGGGAGGCCCGGGTCAGAGGAGCAGCTGGCAGCCACAGCAACAGGAAGGGGCGATGGCCAGGCCGGGGACAGCTCTAGGGGAGTAGGGGTGGAAAAGGGGCTGAGGGGGTGGGGAGCTTACAAGCCACTGTCTCCTCTCAACAGGGCCAGCTTTGCCCCTGCCTGCCTCTCCCATGAGATCATCATCCGGAGGTCAGTGTCCTTGCTCTGGGCAGCTTGCGTCCCTGACATCAACTTCAAAAGTCCACAGGTTCTTCAACCGCACTTGGCCTCCCACAGGTCTCTTCTTGGCCCTTCTAGGGGCGGGATTTCCTTGTAGGGTGCCAGAGCCACTTGTACCAACAGCTGTATGGCAAGAATTAAGACTCAACCCTGGGCTGGGCACAGTGGCTCGCGCCTGTAATCCCAGCACTTTGGGAGGCCGAGGCGGGCAGATCACCTGAGGTCAGGAGTTCAAGACCAGCCTGGTCAATGTAGTGAAACCCTGTCTCTACTAAAAATACAAAAAATTAGCCGGGCATGGTGGCGGGCGCCTGTAATCCAGCTACTCGGGAGGCTGAGGCAGGAGAATTGCTTGAACCCAGGAGACGGAGGTTACAGTGAGCCAAGATTGCGACATTGCACTCTACCTTGGGGGCAACAAGAGTGAAACTTCATCTCAAAAAAAAGAAAAAAAAACAAAGACTCAGCCCCATGACTGAGCAGTGGCTCCCACCTGTAATCCCGGCTACTCAGAAGACTGAAGTGGGAGAATCACTTGAACTCAGGAGGTTGAGGCTGCAGCGAGCAGTGATCGTACCACTGCATTGTAGCCTGAGGCGCAGAGGGAGATCTTGTCTCAAAAAAAAAAAAAAAAGCCAGGCTAGATATGGTGGCTTACGCCTGTAATCTCAGCACTTTGGGAGGTTGAGGTGGGCAGATCACCTGAAGTTAGTTCAAGACCAGCCTGGCCAACATAGTGAAACCCCATTTCTACTAAAAATAAAAAAACTAGCCAGATGTGGTGGTGCACATCTGTAATCCCAGCTACTCAGGAGGCTAAGGCAGGAGAATCGCTTGAACCCAGGAGGCGGAGGTTGCAGTGAGCCAAGATCGTGCCACTGCACTCCAGCCTGGTCTCAAAAAAAAAAAAAAAACCGCTGCCTCAGTGTTGATGCCCCTCCCCACATGTAACCCGCCTGGTTTTCCTCTGCAGCCACTGGACCGATGTCCAGGTGAAGGGGACATCGCTGCCCCGAGCACTGCACTGCTGGGACAGGAGCCTCCATGACAGCCACAAGACCAGCAAGAGCCCCCTCAAGGGCTGCCCCGTCCACCTGGTGGACAGCTGCCCCTGGCCCCACTGCAACCCCTCATGCCCCACCGTCCGAGACCAGTTCACGGGGCAAGAGATGAACGTGGCCCAGTTCCTCATGCACATGGGCTTCGACGTGCAGACGGTGGCCCAGCAGCAGGGACTGGAGCCCAGCAAGCTGCTGGGGCTGCTGAGCGACGGAAGCTAGGCGGACTGTTTGGAGGAGACGCCAGCACTGAGGGGCCCAGCCACCGCTGCCCCAGTGCCACCTCAACCCCCACCAGCAGGCCCTCCCATCTCTTCAGGACAGGGTCCCAGCCGTCCCTCTGCCTGGGTCTGCCCACCACCCTCCCTGCCCCAGCTTTCCCTGCCCCAGCTTTCCCTGCCCCTCTCCCACAGCCCAGCCAGAGAAAAAGGACCTGCTGTCATCCCCAGCTGTGACCTGGGAGCCCTTCCCGATGACGAGTGGGGAGCCAGAAGAGAAGCACTGGATTCCTCAGCCCACCAGCTCAGACAGGCCCCACCTGGCCCCGCCTATCAAGCCCTTTTATATTATTTTATAAAGTGACTTTTTTATTACTTTAATTTTTAAAAAAAGGAAAATAAGAAATATATGATGAATGATATTGTTTTGTAACTTTTTGAAAATGATTTTTAAAAAAGAGACAAAAAAGAACCTCACTGCTGGCGTGTTTATTTGCTTCGCACGCTTCACACCTCTCCCTCCCCTCCCCGGCCCCAGGGCAGCAGGAGACACAGGGAGGAGCCATGGGGACTCCCCAGCTCTGACCCCTTGTTGGATGCACAGACTCAGAGCAGGGTCTTCTGGAGGGGCCCTGCTTCCCTTCAACCCTTCTGTAGATGCCCACTTCCCAGGGCGGATGGTGGTAGCTGCGTTTCTTTTTACTTATTCATTTATTTAGAGACAGAATCTCATGTTGCCCAGGCTGGAGTGCAGTGGCACAATCACAGCTCACTGCAGCCTTGAACTCCTGGGCTCAAGCAATTCCCCCACTTCAGCCTTGCAAATAGCTGGGGTTACAGGCACGCGCCACCACACCCAGCTACTGTTTGAATTTTTTGTAGAGATGGAATCTCCCTTTTTTGCCCAGACTGGTCTTGAACTCCTGGGCTCAAGCCATCCTCGCTGCTCAGCCTCCCAATGTGCTGGGATTACAGGTGTGAGCCACTGTACTTGGCCCCTTTTTATATTTTTTATTGGGAAGAAATTCACATAACAGGCCGGGTGTGGTGGCTCAAGCCTGTAATCCCAGAGATGGGCAGATCACGAGGTCAGGAAATCGAGACCATCCTGGCTAACCCGGTGAAACCCCGTCTCTACTAAAAAATACAAAAAACTAGCCAGGCGAGGTGGCGGGCACCTGTAGTCCCAGCTACTTGGGAGGCTGAGACAGGAGAATAGCATAAACCCGGGAGGCGGAGCTTGCAGTGAGCTGAGATCTGGCCACTGCACTCCAGCCTGGGCGACAGAGCGAGACTCCGTCTCAAAAAAAAAAAAAAAAAAAAATTCGCATAACATAGGATGAACCATTTCCAAGTGAGCGACTCAGAGGCATTTGTCACATTCAGAGAGCTATGCGATCCCTGGTTCTCTCTCGTTTCAAAACTCTTGCCAGACGCAGTGGCTCACACCTGTAATCCCAGCACTTTGGGAGACCGAGGCAGGCAGATCACGAGGTCAGGGGTTTGAGACCAGTCTGACCAACATGATGAAACTCTGTCTCTACCAAGAATATAAAAAGTTAACTGGGTGTGGTGGCATGCATCTGTAATCCCAGCTACTCAGAACGCTGAGGCAGAATTGTTTGAGCCCAGGAGGCAGAGGCTGCACTGAGCCGACATTGCACCACTGCACTGCAGCCTGGGCAACAGAGCGAGACTCCGTCTCAAAAAAAACAAAAAACAACAAAACAAAACAAAAAACAACTTGTTTTTTTTTTTGACACGGAGTCTCGCTGTATCTCCCAGGCTGGAGTGCAGTGGCGCAATCTCGGCTCATTGCAACCTCTGCCTTCTGGGCTCAAGTGATTCTCCTGCCTCAGCCTCCTGAGTAGCTGGAATCACAGGCATGTGCCACCACGCCCGGCTAATTTTTATATTTTTAGTAGAGATGGGGTTTTGCCATGTTGGCCAGGCTGGTCTCAAACTCTTGACCTCAGGTGATCCGCCCGCCTCGGCCTCCCAAAGTGCTGGAATTACAGCTGTGAGCCACTGCCCAGCCCCTAGTTTCAAAACTCTTATCAACCCAGAACACTTCCTACCCAGCTGACAATTCCTTAAACGTTTGCATTTTATTCATTTCTACTAGGTCATTCGTGCACATGGTTCAAAATTCAAAAGATGCAGAAGGTATGAAGGTGAATGTCCATTTCCCCCCCAGCCCAGGTTCCATGGCTCTGCTTCCAAGGGCAAACAGCGTTACCTTGTGGATATTCCCAGAGATCATTCTGTGAAAATTCCAGTAAACAGGTGCACATATTTGTAGGGACCAGCCCCACAGGATCGGTGGGTTTTTCTCCCCGTGTGCAGAGACAAAGAGATTGTAGAAATAAAGACACAAGACAAAGAGAGAAAAGAAAAGACAGCTGGGCCCAGGGGACTTCTACCACCAAAACACAGAGACCAGCAGTGGCCCCGAATGCCAGGCTGCGCTGATATTTATTAGATACAAAACAAAGGGACAGGGTAAGGAGTGTGAGCCATCTCCAAAGATACGTAAGGTCACGTGGGTCATGTGTCCACTGGACAGGGGGCCCTTCCCTGCCTGGGAGCCGATGCAGAGAGAAACAGAGGAGAGAGAGAGAGAGGAGACAGCCTATGTGCCATTATTTCTGCATATCAGAGACTTTTAGTACTTTCACTAATTTTGCTACTACTACCTAGAAGGCAGAGCCAGGTGTACAGGATGGAACATGAAGGCGGACCAGTGGGACCACTGAAGCACAGCATCACAGGGAGACGTTAGGCCTTTGGATAACTGTGGACGGGTCTGACTGATGTCAGGCCCTCCACAAGAGGGGGAGGAGTACAGTCTTCTCTAAACTCCCCCCGGGAAAAGGAGACTCCCTTTCCCGGTCTGCTAAGTAGTGGGTGGTTTTCCTTGGCACTGACGCTACCACTAGACCACCGTCCGCTTGGCAACGGGCGTCTTCCCAGACGCTGGCGTTACCGCTAGACCAGGGAGCCCTCTGGTGGCCCTGCCCGGGCATCACAGAAGGCTCGCACTCCGGTCTTCTGGTCGCGTCTCACTATGTCCCCTCAGCTCCTATCTCTGTATGGCCTGGTTTTTCCTAGGTTATGATGGTAGAGGGAGGATTATTATAATATTGAAGGAGAGTAATTGTTACAAACTAATGATTAATGATACTCATATATAATCATGTGTATGATCTAAATCTACTATATCTCTTGTTGTTTTATATATTTTATTAGACTGGAACAGCTCGTGTCCTCAGTCTCTTGCCTCGGCACCTGGGTGGCTTGCGCCCACATACATTGGCATGCATGCAGTTTTTTCTTTTACACAGATGGCTACACATCACACACTGGTGTCTCCTCCTCTTAACACTGTATCTCAGGGTGCGCAGCAAGCTGCTGCAAGTGTGACAGTCCAGGGCCTGCGGACGGCTGTCCTGCACATTCAGGTGCAAAGGGGGCTCGTGCACAGCCTTGTCGTGTGGTCACCACGTTGCATAAGGGCAAGTATGTCCGTGGCTAAACCCCAGATGTGGGATTCCTGGGACAAGAACATGAAGCTCTAGCCTGTCTCCCCAGCACTTTGGGAGGCCAGGGTGAGATGATCGCTTCGGCCCAGGAGTTTGAGACCAGCCTGGGCAACATAGGGAGACCCCTGTCTCTAAAAAAAAAAAAAAAAAAAAATTAAAACATTGGCTGGGGGTGGTGATGCACACCTCTGGTCCTAGCTACTTGGGAGGCCGAGGTAGGAGGATTGCTTAAACCTGGGAAGTCACAGCTGCAGCGAGCAGTGATTGTGCCAGTGCACTCCAGCCTGAGTGACAGAGCAAGACCGTCTCAAACAAAACAAAACAAAACAAAACAGGCCGTGCGCGGTGGCTCAAGCCTGTCATCCCAGCACTTTGGGAGGCCGAGACGGGCGGATCATGAGGTCAGGAGATCAAGACCATCCTGGCTAACATGGCGAAACCCCGTCTCTACTAAAAAATAAAAAAAACTAGCCGGGTGAGGTGGCGGGCGCCTGTAGTCCCAGCTACTCGGGAGGCTGAGGCAGGAGAATGGCGTGAACCCGGGAGGCGGAGCTTGCAGTGAGCTGAGATCCGGCCACTGCACTCCAGCCTGGGCGACAGAGCGAGACTCCATCTCAAAACAAAACAAAACAAAACAAAACAAAACAAAACAAAAAATAGGCCAGACGCAGTGGCTCACACCTATAATCCCAGCACTTTGGGAAGTTGAGGCAGGCGGATCACTTGAGGTCAGAAGTTCAACACCAGCCTGGCCAAGTGAAATCAAGACCAGGTGAAATCCTGTCTCTACTAAAAATACAAAAATTAGCCGGATGTGGGGGCACACACCTGTAATCCCAGCTACTTGGGAGGCTGTGGCAGGAGAATTGCTTGAACCCGGGAGGTGGAGGTTGCAGTGAGCCAAGATTGTGCCACGGCACTCCAGCCTGGGCAACAGAGCAAGACTCTGTCTCAAAACACACACACACACACACACACACACACACACACACACACACACATCTCTGTAGTTTTGATAATACCGAGGTCACACCAACGCCAACCTTGGGCACCGTTGTGGGTGGAGCTTTCTGAGCAAAGCATTTCATGCCAATTGTCATGTGATCCCCAAGTAGCCCCACAAGGTAGGTTTCATTACAAACGCCAGTTTACAGGCCAGGCTCACTAGCTCATGCCTGTCATCTCAGCACTTTGGGAGGCCAAGGTGGGCAGATTGCTTGAGGCCAGGAGTTTGAGACTAGCCTGGGCGACATGGTGAAACCCCATCTCTACTAAAAATACCAAAAAAAAGGCCAGGCACAGTGGCTCATGCCTGTAATCCCAGCACTTTGGGAGACTGAGGCGGGCAGATCACGAGGTCAGGAGATCGAGACCATCCTGGCTAACACGGTGAAACCCTATCTCTACTAAAAATACAAAAAATTAGCTGGGTGTGGTGGCAGGTGCTTGTAGTCCCAGCTACTTGGGAGGCTGAGGCACGAGAATTGCTTGAACCCAGGAGGCAGAGGTTGCAGTAAGCCAAGATCCAACACTGCATTCCAGCCTGGGTGACACAGCAAGATTCTGACTCAAAAAATAAAATAAAATAAAATAAAATATTCCAGTTCACAAAGAAACAGGCCCAGAGAGGCAGTGTGACCATAAGGGTCAGAGGAGGATGCTGGGGCCAGGTCAGCCTGAGCTCCACACCTGCCCTGCGGCCACAGCTCCATTCCCAGAGTGACCAGGACTGTAGAGACCCTGTGCCCTGGGGACATGTCCTGGGGTCTGACTCTCTGTGCCAATGCGTCAGGGCTGCCCTGGGCCCGAGAATACCTGGGAAGGACTGGTGCCCGTCAGCAGGTGTCTGCCACCCCAGGCAGAGCCAAGTGGCCTGTCCACCATCCCCCTCTGGGCTCCTATGTAGTCTCTGGTGGGAATCCATGCAGTCTCAGCAGCCACAGGAGACAACAAAGTCAGAGACGTGGAGACCAAGGGCTGGAGGTGAGAGAGGGGGTCTGGGGAGTCTGGTGGCCTCCTCCTCGGTGCCTCCAGAGCCAAACCTCCAGGCAGGGCCTCGGACAGGACTCCCCACAAGGACAGAGCTCCGGAGGGAGAGGGGGCTGGGGGACCTGAAAGAGGCCTGGCTGTCGCCCTGTCTAGGGAGGCTTTGCTGGGAGGGCGGGGCCTGCAGTGCTGTCGGAGCTGGGGAACCACATGCGAGGTGCTGGCTCCTGGCCAACTCTGGCTTGAGCACTGCGGTCCAGCAGCCGTGACGTTTACTCCTCTGAGGTGGCTGAAACGGACCTGAGGGCAGATGGTGGTACGTTGAGGGACCAGGCTCACTGAACAGGACACTTGTGGGTTGGGCCCACAGGGATTTCACCAATGAATAAACTCTTTCTTCCCACGTTTGTGCCGAAAGAGAGAGAGGTCCAGCTCATCTGATGGTCAGTCGGTCAATTGGTGCCACACTTTCCTGCAGGACCAGGGGCAAACGAGCCCTAGGACACGAACAGGACGCTGGCCTGTAGCTCCATGGTGAAGATGACCCCAGGCTGTCCACGCTGACTTCTCACCTTTCCCAGGACGGTTGGCACCTTTCATTCTCCGGAGTGAAAACACTCAGGACATTCACCCAACACTGAGCTGTGTCTCTTCCAGCAGGGATGGCCGAGGCGTAGCCTTTGCTATCCAGGCACCAGAAGCAGGGAACTTCCACTGTGTGACAACATCCATTACAAATTTAAACTTTGTACTTAAAAAAAAAAAAAGCCGGCCGGGCGCGGTGGCTCAAGCCTGTAATCCCAGCACTTTGGGAGGCCGAGGCGGGCGGATCACAAGGTCAGGAGGTCGAGACCATCCTGGCTAACACAGTGAAACCCCGTCTCCACTTAAAAAAAAAAATACAAAAAATTAGCCGGGCGAGATGGCGGGCGCCTGTAGTCCCAGCTACTCGGGAGGCTGAGGCAGGAGAATGGCGGGAACCCGGGAGGCGGAGCTTGCAGTGAGCTGAGATCCGGCCACTGCACTCCAGCCTGGGCGACAGAGCGAGACTCCGTCTCAAAAAAAAAAAAATAAAATAAAAAAATAAAAAAAAAAAAAGCCCACCGGGCGCGGTGGTTCATTCTGGTAATCCCGGCACTTTGGGAGGCCAAGGTGGACGGATCACCTGAGGTCAGGAGTTCAAGATCAGCCTGACCAACATGGTGAAACCCCATCTCTACTAAAAATAGAAAAAGTAGCCAGGTGTGGTGCTGCGTCCCTGTAATTCCAGCTACCCAGGAGGCTGAGGCGGGAGAATCTCTTGAACCCAGGAGGTGGAGGTTGCAGTGAGCTGAGATCACGACACTGCACTCCAGCCTGGGCAACGGAGCGAGACCCCATCTTCAATAAATAAATAAGTAAAAATAAAAATATTTGTGAATGTATACCGCAGTAGCAACAAATGTGCCTGGTCCCCATATCTTGGTCTCTGATGTCACTCCCCCAACACAAGGAACCAGGTTCCTGGGAGAGACACGGCTGACTCCAGGGCTGGGCTGGTGTCTGAGACAGGAAAAAAAAACAGTTTTTTCCCTGCTCTCACATCCTCAACAGTCAACATCCAACACAGAATACTTCACCTCTGGTCACCAAAATGTGTGTGGGGATTTTCCCCAAACACCAAGCGAGTCTCCAGCAAACACGCGTTGGGTGTCCTCCAGCCCTGTTCCATGGTGACACTTTCTCCCTGCAGACGGTATCCGATCCTGCAGGCTAAGGTCTCAGTCCCACAAGTGTGTCCTCCATTTCTGATGCCAGTCCCAAGTACAGCTGTCCCTTTGTATCCTTGGGGGATGGGATCCAGGACCTCCAAAACACCAAAATCCACAAGGCTGGAGTCCCTGACACAAAATGGCATGTTATTTGCATATAACCTCCGCACCGCCTCCTGTGGACTCAAATTACCTCTAGATTACTTATAACCCCTGGTATGTAAATTCTATGTAAACAGTTGTTACATCATATTGCTTTTTAAATTTGTATTATTTGTATTATTATTATTATTATTTTTGAGATGGAGTCTCCCTCTGTCACCCAGGCTAAAGTACAGTGGCATGATCTCGGCTCACTGCAATCTCCACCTCTCAGGTTCAAGTGAGTCTCCTGCCTCAGCCTCTGGAGTAGCTGGGATTACACGCACATACCACCACGACTGGTTAATTTTTGTATTTTTAGTAGAGACGGGATTTCACCATGTTGGTTGGTCAGGCTGGTCTCAAACTCCTGACTTCAGGTGATCCACCCACCTCGGCCTCCCACAGTGCTGGGTGTACAGGCATGAGCCACCGCGCCCAGCCTTATTTACTGTTTTATTTTTGGCTTTTGTATTTTCTTTTCTTTTTCTTTGAAATGGAGTCTCGCTCTGCCACCCAGGCTGGAGTACAGTGGCACGATCTCAGCTCACTGCAACCTCTGCCTCCCTGGTTCCTGCCATTCTCCTGCCTCAGCCTCCCAAGAGGCTGGGACTACAGGCATCCGCCACCACGCCTGGCTAATTTTTTGTATTTTTAGTAAAGACGGGGTTTCACCATGTTAGCCAGGATGGTCTCGATCTCCTGACCTGGTGATCCACTCGCCTCGGCCTCCCAAAGTGCTGGGATTACAGGCATGAGCCACCGTGCCCAGCCTCTTTTTTTTTTTTTTTTTTTGAGGCGGAGTCTCGCTCTGTGCCCGGGCTGGAGTGCAGTGGCTGGATCTCAGCTCACTGCAAGCTCCGCCTCCCGGGTTTACGCCATTCTCCTGCCTCAGCCTCCCGAGTAGCTGGGACTACAGGCGCCCGCCACCTCGCCCGGCTAGTTTTTTGTATTTTTTAGTAGAGACGGGGTTTCACCGTGTTAGCCAGGATGGTCTCGATCTCCTGACCTTGTGATCCACCCGTCTCGGCCTCCCAAAGTGCTGGGATTACAGGCTTGAGCCACCGCACCCGGCCTCTTTTTTTTTTTTTTTTTTTTTTTTTTTTTGAGACAGAGTCTCGCTCTGTTACCCAGGCTACAGTGCAGTGTCGTGATCTCGGCTCTCTGCAACCTCTGCCTCCCGGGTTCACGCCATTCTCCTGCCTCAGCCTTCCGAGTAGCTGGGACTACAGGCACCTGCCACCACGCACGGCCAATTTTTGTATTTTTAGTACAAACTGGGGTTTCACCATGATGGCCTGGCTGGTCTCAAACTCCTGACCTCAGGTGATCTGCCTGCCTCAACCTCTCAACGCGCTGGGATTACAGGCGTGACCCACTGTGCTGGGTCAGTATATTTTGTATTTTCAGTTCGAGGTTTGTTGAATACTTGGATGTGGAAACTGAGGACAGATGGTCAAATGTAGCAGGTATCACCCACCTTCGGGCCAACTGAGGTTCCCATGGCCCCTCCTCCAGTTTAGTGACTTTGCTGGAGTGACACAGAATTCAGGGAAGTACTTTCCTCATTTTATTATTTATTGATTTACTTTCGGAGATGGGGTCTTACTGTGTTGCCCAGGCTGCAGTGTGATGGCATAATCACAGTTCACTGCACCCTCAACCTGCTGGGTTCAAGCAATCCTCCCACCTCAACCTCCCAAGTAGCTGGGATTACAGGTGTGCATCACCACTCCCAACCCATTTTTTTTTTTTTTTTGAGACAGAGTCTCTCTCACCCTGTCACCCAGGCTGAAGTGCAGTGGTGCGATCTCAGCTCATGGCAACCTCGGTCTCCTGCGTTCAACTGATTCTACCTCAGCCTCCCCAGGAGCTGAGATTACAGGCATGTGACACGACACCCAGCCAATTTTTTTTTTTTTTTTTCTGAGACAGAGTCTCACTCTGTCGCCCAGGCTGGAGTGCAGCAGCATGATCTCCACTCACTGCAAGCTCCGCCTCCCAGGTTCATGCCATTCTCCTGCCTCGGCCTCCCAAGTAGCTGGGACTACAGGCGTCTGCCACCACGCCCGGCTAATTTTTTGTATTTTTGTAAAGACGGGGTTTCACCATGCTAGCCAGGATGGTCTCGATCTCCTGACCTGGTGATCCACTCGCCTCGGCCTCCCAAAGTGCTGGGATTACAGGCATGAGCCACCGTGCCCAGCCTCTTTTTTTTTTTTGAGACAGAGTCTCGCTCTGTTACCCAGGCTACAGTGCAGTGTCGTGATCTCGGCTCTCTGCAACCTCTGCCTCCCGGGTTCACGCCATTCTCCTGCCTCAGCCTTCCAAGTAGCTGGGACTACAGGCACCTGCCACCACGCACGGCCAATTTTTGTATTTTTAGTACAAACGGGGTTTCACCATGATGGCCTGGCTGGTCTCAAACTCCTGACCTCAGGTGATCTGCCTGCCTCAACCTCTCAACGTGCTGGGATTACAGGTGTGAGCCACCGTGCCCGGCGCATTTATTATTATATCCCAGGAAATACACAGGTTGAACCTGGAATATCTTGTAGTGCCAAAAAGGAAGTGCTTACACACACACCATACACACACACACACCCCCCCACACACACACACACCACACACACACCACACACACACACACCACACACACACACCACACACACCACACACACACACACACACCACACACACCACACACACACCACACACACACACACCACACACACACCACACACACACACACACCACACATACCACACATACCACACACACCACACATACCACACATACCACACACACCACCCACACACACACACACACCACACCACACCACACACCACACACACCACACACACACCCACACACCACACACCACACACACACCACACACACACACACCACACACACACACCACACACACACCACACACACCACACACACACCACACACACACCACACACACACCACACCACACACACCACACACCACACACACACACCACACACACACACACACACACCACACACACCACACACACACCACACACACACCACACATACCACACACACACCACACCACACACACACACACCACACCACACACACACACACCACACACCACACACACCCCACCACACCCACACACACACACACCACACACACACACCACACACACACCACACACACACCCACCACACACACCACACACACACACACACACCACACACACACACCACACACACACACCACACACACACACCACACACACACACACCACACCACACCACACACACACCACACACACACACCACCACACACACACACACACACACCACACACCACACCAAACACACACAACACACACACACACACACTCCACACACTCACACACACACACACACCACACACCACACACACACACACACACACACACACCACCAACCTCACCACACTCACACCACACACACACACCCACACACACCACACACACCACACACACACACCACTCACACCACACACACCATTAACACACACCACACCAACACACACACACACACACCACAACACCACACACACACCACACACACACACACCACACACACACACACACACACACCACACACACACCACACACACCACACACCAACACACACACCCCACCCACAACACACACACCACACACACCACACCACACACCACACACACACCACACCCACACACACCACACACACACACACCACACCACACACACACCACCACACACACAACACACCACACCATCACACACACCACACTACACACACCCACACACCAACACACACCACACACCACACACACACACACCAAACACACACCACCCACACACACCACACACACACACACAACACGCCACACAACACACGCCCACACACACGCCACACACCACACGCCACACCACCACACACACGCCACACAGCACACCCGCCAACACACACACCACACACCACACACCAACACACGCCACCCACAAATCCACACACCACGCACACCCACACCCACACACACCACACACACCACAACACCCCACACACACCACACCACACACACACACGCAACACACACACCACACACCACCACACACCACCCACCACACACCCACACACACACCCCACACACACCACACACACACCACACACACACACCACACACACACACACCACACACACACACCACACACACACACACACTACACACACACCACACACACACCACACACACACACACCACACACACACACACACCACACACACACACATTGATGGAAGCATGTCTGGGGGGCCTGGCAGACCACAAGAGCCCCTGTAGCTCCAGATTCTAATCCAAACTATAAACACCCAGTCAGGCAGGGTGGCTCACGCCTGTAATACCAGCACTTCAGGAAGCTGAGGCGGGTGGATCACTTGAGGTCAGGTGTTCAAGACCAGGCTGGTCAACATGGTGAACCCCCATCTCTACTAAAAATACAAATATTAGCTTAGTGTAGTGACCAGCGCCTGTAAGCCCAGCTACTCAGGAGGCTGAGGCTGGAGAATCACTTGAACCCAGGAGATGGAGGTTGCAGTGTGCCAAGATCGTGCCACTGCACTCCAGTCTGGGTGACAGAGTAAGACTCCATCTCAAAAATACAACAACAGGACGGGTGTGATGGCTCATGCCTGTAATCCTAGCACTTTGGGAGGCCAAGGCAGGTGGATCACAAGGTCAAGAGATCAAGACCATCTGGTCAACATAGTGAAACCCTGTCTCTACTGAAGATACAAAAATTACCTGAGCAAGGTGGCGGGCACCTGTTGTCCCAGCTACTCAGGAGGCTGAAGCAGGAAAATTGCTTGAACCTGGGAGGTGGAGGTTGCAGTGAGTCAAGATCATGTCACTGCACCCCAGCCTGGGTGACAGAGCTAGACTCCATCTCAAAAAAACAAACAAAAAAACAAACAAACAAAAACGCCACCACCAACAAAGTGTAAACATCTGTAAATCCACACTGCTATAGACATATCATTGAACAAACAAATAAATGGGGGAGGAGAGAAGTCTCCTTTGCAGAAAAATTCTACGTAATTTTTGTAGACACTCTGCCCCTAGGGAGGGGGAGCCTAACCCCCACTTCTTCCTTGGGGGCTGCAAATCGTGACTTCTCCACAAAGGGCACCATGTGAACAGGAGGACTTCACGGTGGAGAAACCTGACAGGCTCTGAGTCAGCCAGGTGGTCCAGGCCAGCCCCACCCATGACCTGGCAGGTGGAGAGCATACGTCCTTGACAGGCTGGGATGAGGAGGGCACTTCAACCCTGCGGTCTTCCTCCCAAAACCCACATCCCCTGTCTAACCAAGAGAAAGATATCAGACCAATCCCAACACAGAGACACGCTCCAAAACACCTGCCAGCGCTCCTCAAAACTGCCAAGGTCATTGAACACGAGAGAAGCCAAGAGGAGCCTGAGACCTGAGGACTGAGTGTGCTGCGGGGTCCGGGATGGGCTCCTGGGACAGGAAAAGGACAGCAAGTGAAACTGAGGCAATAGGAATCAAGTGCGAGCCTTAGTCAATAACAATGTGTCAGTATTGGCTGTGATTCATTAACTGTAACAAAGCCCGCCCCCCATAGCTCACTAGGAGGTTAACCACAGGAAGGCTGGGTAAGGGCTGTGTGGGAGGCTGCACCACCTGGTCAATTTTTCTGCTAATCGAAAAATGTTCTAAGGCTGGGCACGGTGGCTCACGCCTGCAATCCCAATGCTCTGGGAGGCCAGGCAGTTGGATCACCTGGGGTCGGGAGGTCGAGACCAGTCTGACCAACGTGGAGAAACCCCATCTCTACTAAAAATACAAAATTAGCCGGGCATCGTGGTGCACACCTGTAGTCCCAGCTACTCGGGAGGCTGAGGCAGGAGAATTGCTTTAACCTGGGAGGTGGAGGTTGCAGTAAACTGAGATTGCACCACTGCACTCCAGTCTAGGTGACAGAGTGACACTTCGTCTCAAAAAAAAAAAAAAAAAGAAAAAGAAAAAGAAAAAAGAAAAAAAAGAAAAAGGAAGACCAGGTCTGTGAAATCTAAGGTCACATTGTCATAATCGAAGAATTAATTAAGTGTCTGGTGGGAGGGAGAGCTCAGACGTGAGGAGATGAAGGGTATGTGAATGTCTGTCACGCTATTTTGTAGCCCTTCTGTGGATTTAAGTTTTTCTAACTAAAACATTCAGGAAATACCTACAAGGATATACCAGAAAATGTTCAAAGTGGTTGAATCCAGGCGATGCAATTACAGGCAATTTTTGTTTCTCTTTGTAGTAACAAAGCTGGACACGGTGGTTCACGCCTGTAATTCCAACACTTTGGGAGGCTGAGGCGGGTGGATTGCCTGAGGTCAGAAATTCTAAACCAGCCTGGCCAACATAGTGAAACCCCGTTTCTACTAAAAATACAAAAATTTAGCTGGGCGTGGTGGCAGGCGCCTGTAATCCCAGCTGCTAGGGTGGCTGAGGCAGGAGAATCGCTTGAACCCGGGAGGCAGAGGTTGCAGTGAGCCGAGATTTCGCCATTGCACTCCAGCCTGGGAAGAGCAAAACTCCATCTCAAAAAAAGAAAAAATTGGCCGGGCTCGGTGGCTCAAGCCTGTAATCCCAGCACTTTGGGAGGCCGAGGCGGGTGGATCACAAGGTCAGGAGATCGCGACCATCCTGGCTAACACCGTGAAACCCCATCTCTACTAAAAGACACAAAAAACTAGCTGGGCGAGGTGGCGGGTGCTTGTAGTCCCAGCTACGCGGGAGGCTGAGGCAGGAGAATGGCGTGAACCCCGGGGGCGGAGCTTGCAGTGAGCCAAGATAGCACCACTGTACTCCAGCCTGGGGCACACAGCAAGACTCCGTCTCAAAAAAAAAAAAAAAGAAAGAAAAGAAAAAACTTTAAAATTTAGTAAGAAATCATTTTTTTTTTCCAGCCAGGCACAGTGGCTCACGCCTGTAATCCCAGCACTTTGGGAGGCCAAGGCGGGTGGATCATGAGGTCGGGAAATCGAGACCATCCTGGCAAACATGGTGAAACCCCGTCTCAACTAAAAATACAAAAAATTAGCCGGGCGTGGTGGTGGGCGCCTGTAGTCCCAGCTACTCGGGAGGCTGAGGCAGGAGAATGACTTGAACCTGTGAGGCGGAACTTGCAGTGAGCCGAGATCTCACCACTGCACCCCAGCCTGAGCAACAGAGCGAGACTTCGTTTAAAAAAAAGAAAACAAAAAGAAATCTTTGGCCGGGCGCGGTGGCTCAAGCCTGTAATCCCAGCACTTTGGGAGGCCGAGACGGGCGGATCATGAGGTCAGGAGATCGAGACCATCCTGGCTAATACAGTGAAACCCCCGTCTCTACTAAAAAATACAAAAAACTAGCCGGGCGACGAGGCGGGCGCCTGTAGTCCCAGCTACTCGGGAGGCTGAGACAGGAGAATGGTGTAAACCCGGGAGGCGGAGCTTGCAGTGAGCTGAGAGCCGGCCACTGCACTCCAGCCTGGGCAGCAGAGCAAGACTCCGTCTCAAAAAAAAAAAAAGAAATCTTTTTTTTCCTTTTCAAAAACATTTCATATTTTAGTTTAAAAATGGAAGATTTGGGAGTGACTGCAAATGGTTAAATAAATAAGTAAGTAAATAAATAAATAAATAAATAAATAAATAAATAAATAAAAAGAGGCAGGAGGATCACTTAAGCCTGGGAGGTCGAGGCTGCAGTGAGCTGTGATCTCACCACTGCCTTCCAACCTGGGTGACAGAGCTAGACCCTGTCTTGAAAAAAAAAGAGGGGCCGGGCCTAGTGGCTCACACCTGTAATCCCAGCACTTTGGGAGGCCGAGGCAGGCGGATCAAGAGGTCAAGAGATCAAGACCAGCCTGGCCAACATAGTGAAACTCCGTCTCTGTTAAAAATACAAAAAAAATTAGCCGGGCGTGGTGGCTCACGCCTGTAATCCCAGCTACTCGGGAGGCTGAGGCAGGATAACTGCTCGAACACGGGAGCCAAGATCGCACCATCGCACTCCAGCCTGGGCGACACAGCAAGGCTCCATCTCAAAAAAAAAAGGGAAGAGTTGAGTGTTTGTCTAGGTGTTTAATGTGAAGAACAAGTGAAGAGCCCAGAATGGCCCCTGCAGACAGTAACTAACAGTCAAACGTCTCTGCCCCAGGCAGGTTAGGGACAAGACAGAATGAGGGTGGGGAGGGGGGCTTGGGAAGTAGAGCCATGGTCTCCACGCTCTGCTCCCCCCATGGCCACAGTAGAGCCCTGTGAACCTCAGGCTATGACAGCAGGATCCTGAAGCCCACGCAGGCTCTGAACCACACGGCCATCCAGAAGAGGTGGGATAAGTGTTGGGGAAATCCCCCTACTCGCCGCGAGCCCTGGCTGCCGCCTCCCGCCTCCTACACCCCTCCCCCACACAGCTGGCCCTGGAGGCTGCTGGAGCTGGGGTTACCCGTGGGGACCCTCATGCTCTCTGCTCCCTTCCTTCTCCCTCCCCCTCCCCCAAGAGCTGTGAAACCAACTCACCAGACTGACAGATGCAGGTGCGCGGGGAGGCGGCGGAAGGTGGAGGTGGGGGTGGTGCCAGCAGCCAACCGGTTAATGGTCCCGGCAGGGGCTCCACAGCAGACCAGGGGTCAGATGTCTCTCTAAGATGGGGACAGGCACGTGGGCTGCTATTCTAGGGCTCTGATCACGGCTATTTATAGCGCTGGGGGGGGCCGCCTCACATAGGCAGCAGAGAGGCTGCCCTGCTGCAATGTCACCGTCGTCACCGCCTCTGCAGGCTGCGGGCGCCTGCCACTACTGCAGGGAACTGAGAGGTCTTGGTCCAGCAGGGACCCCAGGGCCTTGGAGCACTGTGTGAGCCGGAAACGTGGCTGGCCAGATGGGCAGTGCCATGGAGCCCCCTGGGAGTGCATACCTGCACCTGGGCGCCGTGACGTCCCCTGTGGGCACAGCCCGCGTGCTGCAGCTGGCCTTTGGCTGCACCACCTTCAGCCTGGTGGCCCACCGGGGCGGCTTCACGGGCGTCCAGGGCACTTTCTGCATGGCTGCCTGGGGCTTCTGCTTTGCTGTCTCCGCACTGGTGGTGGCCTGTGAGTTCACACGGCTCCATGGCTGCCTGCGGCTCTCCTGGGGCAACTTCACCGCCGCCTTCGCCATGCTGGCCACCCTGCTGTGCGCCACGGCTGCGGTCCTGTACCCGCTGTACTTCGCCCGGCGGGAGTGTCCCCCCGAGCCTGCCGGCTGTGCTACCAGGGACTTCCGCCTGGCAGCCAGCGTCTTCGCCGGGCTCCTCTTTCTGGCCTACGCCGTGGAGGTGGCCCTGACGCGGGCCCGGCCCGGCCAGGTGACCAGCTACATGGCCACAGTGTCAGGGCTCCTCAAGATCGTCCAGGCCTTTGTGGCCTGCATCATCTTTGGGGCGCTGGTCCACGACAGCCGCTACGGGCGCTACGTGGCCACCCAGTGGTGCGTCGCTGTCTATAGCCTGTGCTTCCTTGCCACGGTGGCCGTGGTGGCCCTGAGTGTGATGGGCCACACAGGGGGCCTGGGCTGCCCCTTTGACCGGCTGGTGGTGGTGTACACGTTCCTGGCTGTGCTCCTGTACCTCAGTGCCGCCGTGATCTGGCCAGTCTTCTGTTTCGATCCCAAGTATGGCGAGCCCAAACGGCCCCCTGACTGCGCTCGAGACAGCTGTCCCTGGGACAGCCAGCTGGTGGTGGCCACCTTCACCTATGTCAACCTGCTCCTGTACGTCGCTGACCTCGCCTACTCCCAGAGGATTCGCTTCGTGCCCAGCCTGTAGCCCACAGCGGCAGCCCGCCCACCTCTGCTCTCTGGCCAGCAGCTCCAGGCCCTGCAAGGGAAACTCAGGTGAACCAAGGTGTCAAGTAGCGAGGAGGAGGGAAGTCGCGGGCTCAGGGCAGATGAAGTACAACGGGAGAGGTCGCTCCCTGACTTCCAGGCTGGGCTCACGGAGGAATGGAGGGACGGGGCAGGACAGCAGGACTGAGGCCCTGAGCAGACGCAGGGGAGGGCCTCACCTAGACCAATCCCCAGCTCTCTCTCTCTCAGCATTTCCCGGCGCTCCTGGGGCTCAGTGCTGGTCACTGTAACATAAGGGAAAACTTTAAAGCCGCTGCTGTTGTGACCCATTTTGCAGCTGGGGACGCTGAGGCTAGAAGGATTTGCGAGGCACCCGGTACCTCCATTAGTGTCTGTAGACCACACTCAGGCTGGGTAAGGCAAGCTGAAAAATGAATGACTTCCAGAGGAAAGGCACCCAGGAGAGCAGCTGGGCCAGTCGAGGGGAGGGAGGGGCGTGGGGAGCCGGAACCACTCCTGGCTCAGAGAGGCAGCTCCCAGAACCCTGGGAAGAGGGGCCTGCCTGCGGAGCTGTGCCGGCTCACAGAGGAGCCAGAAATCTGGACCAGCCTCTCCCACCCATGTCTGGGAAGCCTCCGGGCTAGTAGCCACAGCCTTTGGAAGCAGGCTGCCTCCGGGGTGTCCGCAGGCTGGAAGTGGTGCAGGTGGCCTGGAAGAGCCTACAGAGCCCAGCGGCGCCAAGTGCACAGTGGACAGGGAGGACCTGGTTCTGCCATAGCCACAGAGCCCCACCTGGGCACCCACCATCGGCTGTGACAAAGCAGCTTCAGCAGTGGCCGGGTGGGCATCTGTGCACTGTGGGCCTCTGTGGCACTGGGAGGGAGCCCAGCTGAGAACAGCCGCTGGACACAGAGTCTGGGCACTGTTTGCCTCTGCTCAAGGGTCCAGTTGCCCAAACACTCCTGACGCCGAGGCCATCATCCTCCACGCTCCGGCCAGCTTCTCCTGCACAGAAGCCCAGCCTGGACCAGCCAGGAGCTGACCCACTGGCCGCCCCGAGTCCAAGCCGGGTGGGCAGTGGCACAACAGCCCCTCAGCCCATTGACTGGGTCCCACTGATGTCCTTGAGCAGGAAATAAACGCTGACATTTAGATGCACCCTGCCTCTGGACCAGCAGTCTCTTCTGAGGGGACCGTGGGCACCTGCCCCTCCTGGCGGCCCCTCCTAGCATGCTCTGGGGGAAGGCTGAGGAAGAAGTGGCCTGGGATTGCGGTCACGGCAGGCTGGGCTCCTAAGGGTCTGAGCAGCCTCCTGGGGAAGGGTCAGGTAGTGTCCTCTGCCTCAGAGGGGTGACAGGTCAGCCTGGCTCCGACAGGCCTGTGGCTCATGCCCATCCCTCCCAGAGGCCTGCAGCGCTCACCTCCTCCCCCATGCCCATCTGGGGGTCTTGAGAGGCCCTGGACACAGCGATAGACAGATGCATTGTTGCTCCTTTTGGATGGCGGTCCCCACAACCAGGCCCGTGCTGCTGCCATGAAGAATATAAGGGGGCCGGGCGCGGTGGCTCAAACCTGTAATCCCAGCACTTTGGGAGGCCGAGACGGGCGGATCACGAGGTCAGGAGATCGAGACCATCCTGGCTAACACAGTGAAACCCCGTCTCTACTAAAAAAAAAAAAAATACAAAAAACTAGCCGGGCTAGGTGGCGGGCGCCTGTAGTCCCAGCTACTTGGGAGGCTGAGGCAGGAGAATGGCGTGAACCCGGGAGGCGGAGCTTGCAGTGAGCTGAGATCCGGCCACTGCACTCCAGCCTGGGCGACAGAGCGAGACTCCGTCTCAACAACAACAACAAAAAAGAATATAAGGAAGGGGCCTCGCTGGCTGCTGAGGAGAAGTCTTGCTCACGTTAGCCAACAAACAGGGTCTGGCTGACGTCCTTTACTCAGAGCGGGTGGGTCAATGGCAGATCCCAGACAAGGGCAGTCAGCTGTGGGGCCTGCCGTTGGCTGAGGGTGGCGGGGAGGGGGTGCAGGGATCACCTGCCTCCTGACTCAGGGGAGACCTGGGCACCAGTCTTGCAGGGGACCCAGCCTCCTCTCCTTTTTTCTGCTGGCCAGAATTCTGAAACGAGTTAATTGTCACCAACTTCCCAATTTCCTCCCTGTACGGTGGCCTTCTGCCACCTTCTCAAAGGTCCTGAGGGAGAGAAAGGAAGGGGAGGAGACCCAGGACTGGGAGGTCTGGCTGGAGACTTCCTTCAGTTCATGCTGTTGATGGTGTATCCCCGGCCCAGAGGGCTGTCCATTTTGGGTATTTGGGTTTTTAGGTAAAAGTGTTACTTGTTGTTATCACTTGGGGAAAACTGATTTTGAAATGGCCTGGAAGCTTGGCTCTCAAAGCACCATGGCGATGCTAGCCTTTGTGCCCCAGGTTTGAGCTGTCCATCTGGACATGCTCCTCCCATGGCCACCACAGAGCAGCCTCCCAGTGTTGGTGGTGGTCATTACATGTCTACAGTGGGGGGAACAGGGAGACAGACAGCCAGAACATGTGGTCCTGCCGCTGTGGCAGGAGCGTCCCAGACCTTCTGAAATGATGTGCTAGAATAGCCTGTCATCATCTAAGATACAGCACAGAAAAAATAAGGTAGCTCCTCTCACCCCCTGGCAGGGGAATGGGCTGCCAGTGATCCCTTCTGACTTCGCCCTTAATCTCGCCACCGACAGGGACCCTGACTATCCAGAGCCCGAATCAGATGAACTCTGAGCATGCTCTCAGGGGGAAGTGACTGGAGCTTCACTTTCCCTAAAACCCAGGGCAGGCGTGATGTTTGGCTATTGGAGGATGCTCCGGGTCGCATGGGAGGGGGGCACGATGGGGTGGGCGTCCTGCATTTGCTAGTGGAGCACCACTGTGTGCCCAGTTAGAACACCCATGGCTGCAATGTCATGTCTTTCTTTTCTTTTCCTTTCTTCTTTTCTTCTTTTTTTTTTTTTTAGGTGGAGTCTTACTCTTGTTGCCCAGGCTGGAGTGCAGAGGCCCGATCCTGGCTCACTGCAACCTCCACCTCCCGGGTTCAAGCGATTCTCCTGCCTCTGCTTCTCAAGTAGCTGGGATTACAGACGCCTGCCACCACACCCGGCTAATTTTTTGTATTCTTAGTAGAGATGGGGTTTCACCATGCTGGCCAGGCTGGTCTCGAACTCCTGACCTCAGGTGATCCGCCCACTTCGGCCTCCCAAAGTGCTGGGATTACAGGAGTGAGCCAACGCGCCCAGCGGAAATAGTGTTATATTTAAAATATTTCCACTTAGCAAATTGTTTTCAACCCCGCCCCCGCACACACACACACACACAAAAGGAAAGAAAACGCGGTGCAGCCGGGCTTCTCCAAACTCGATGACAGTAGAAGGGACTGATTCTCGGAGAGTACCGGCCACGCGCCCAGGGCCGCCAGCTTGACGCGTCCGTGTCCGGGTGGCCCAAGACAAAGCCCTGCGTGCAGGGCCCCTCGGACCGCCCCCTCCGCCCGCGTCCTCGGACCCCACGTGTAGGTCCCAGGAAGCGCGACCCGGAGGAGCGCGGGTCAGGGGACCGCGAGCCCGAGAGGCTGTGCGTCCGGGGGTCGGGGATCCCAGGGCACGGGAGCGGCGCGGCCCGGCGGACGGCGCGGGAGGGGCGCGCGGATGATGCAACCGCTTTGGCGCCGCCGCGCGCTCTGATTGGCCAGCGCCTGGCGGCCGCGCCCGGATTTGCTGGCGCGACGGGGGCGGGGCTGGGGTGCGGGTGCCGCGTGGCGGGCGCGGCGCGGAGGGTTGGGGACGATCTGCGTACGGTAGCTGGGTTGGGGTCGGGCTCCGGGAATGGTGGGCCGCGGCTGCCGGGTGGGGCGCGACGGTAGCCTAGCTCCGGGCGGGGTGGGAGCCCGGGCGGGGGACCTCCGGGGCGCCGGGTCCTGCCCGTACTTTTCCCCCTTCCCAGTCATTTCCTCTGCGGAGCCTCTACCCCTGCAGTGGGTGCGGGACCCCTCGCCGCTCTGGCTAGGGGATCCGGAGCAGTTAGCGGGCCAGGGCCATCGGACAGCAAAGTGGAAAGCCGGGTGGGCACCCGGCTGCGGGAGGAGCGGTCAGGCTGGCACTGCCCTCCTAACTTGCTTTGATCCTGCCAGTCTCATCCCGCAGAGCCGGTGCCATCTGTGGGGGCTTTGGGCCGGGCGTCTCCCGACAGCATGAGCGTGGGCTTCATCGGCGCTGGCCAGCTGGCTTTTGCCCTGGTCAAGGGCTTCACAGCAGCAGGTAGGTCCCCAGGTGGGGGACGGTGAGGTCCAGTGAGACAGACTGGCCCGTTTCCACTTCTGCAGGGCTGGGGGCTGAAGGTGGGGGCTGGGTCACAAGACCTGAATCCTGGGGGAAAGGGCAGCTTCTGTGTGTTTGGGGCTTTACCTGTGCTGTCTTACTCTTCCTCCTGGGGATGGGGAGGGAGGTGAAGCCAGAACTGGCCATGAAGAGGAACTGTTTCCCCTCTCAGGCATCTTGGCTGCCCACAAGATAATGGCTAGCTCCCCAGACATGGACCTGGCCACGGTTTCTGCCCTCAGGGTAGGTGCAGGTGAAAGGGGGAAAGGAGACTGAGTCCCTGTGGGGCTGGGCGTGGAGATGCAGGAGTGCTCCCACCCAGTTAGGGCAGGGGCCCTGGGCTGGAGTCTCATGGACCCTGCCTCCTTGCCCTGCCAATTTCTCTTGGGACCTGGGTGGTGAGAGTGTGTACAGCTAATAGGAGGGTGTTGCTCTGGAATGGAGCTCCCTGCACAGAGTTAAAGTTTCGAGGGGTCCTCTGGGGGCCTGGCAGGTGGTGCCACAGCCGGGCAGCCACAGAACACATCTAGGGGGTGCTTGAGACCACCACTCACACGTGGAGAGCGGGGGTCTGGGGGATGGCAGTCTGAGGCTGGTGGCAGGGTGGTGGTGTGGATGGAGGCTCCTTTTCTGTCTGCAACAGGGACACATTCCATACAGAGTTCCTCCATTTCTGGGTGGAAACGGTCATCAAGGCGGTGGTCAGAGCCCTGAGCCCCCAGCCCTGCCCACCCCCAACTCTGGCATTCTCTGTGCCTTTCTGCCTGTGGGGCTCTTGGCTTGGTGGGGGTGCAGACAGCCCCAGGAACAGGCTAAGCCCACCTGTTGCCCCCACAGAAGATGGGGGTGAAGCTGACACCCCACAACAAGGAGACGGTGCAGCACAGTGATGTGCTCTTCCTGGCCGTGAAGCCACACATCATCCCCTTCATCCTGGATGAGATAGGCACCCACATTGAGGACAGGCACATCGTGGTGTCCTGTGCGGCCGGCGTCACCATCGGCTCCATAGAGAAGGTAGCACTGCAGGCCTAGTGGGGTGTGGAGAGGGGCTGTCTGCAGCCCTGGCCCTCAGTACCTCAGTGTTCATCTGCAAAAGGGTTGCAGTGTCCAGCCCACTGGGACAGCTCGGGCGCTGCTTGGGGGGTGGGTGCATCTAGGCAATGCGTCCAAGGCCAGACAGACACACTGGTTTCTCTTCCAGAAGCTGTCAGCGTTTCGGCCGGCCCCTAGGGTCATCCGCTGCATGACCAACACCCCCGTCGTGGTGCAGGAGGGGGCCACCGTGTACGCCACAGGCACACACGCCCAGGTGGAGGACGGGAGGCTCTTGGAGCAGCTGCTGAGCAGCGTGGGCTTCTGCACAGAGGTGGAAGAGGACCTGATCGATGCTGTCACGGGGCTCAGTGGCAGCGGCCCCGCCTACGTGAGGACTGCGGGGACAGATGGCAGCGGCGGATACTTCCCAGGACCACAGGGCACATCTGTCCCTGCGCCCCTGGGAGGGCCACGGTGGAGGGCTCCAAGGCTGTGGGAACTGGAGCTTGCCCAGAAGGGAAGGAGAAGCCCAGGAGAGAGGCTCAGGGTGCCTTCTCCCCACAGGCATTCACAGCCCTGGATGCCCTGGCTGACGGGGGCGTGAAGATGGGACTTCCAAGGCGCCTGGCAGTCCGCCTCGGGGCCCAGGCCCTCCTGGTCAGTGTGTTTCCTGACCCTCTGGTGGGGCCACTCCTTGCAGGGCCCTGGGGCCTCACTGGGAGGAGCCAAGTGGGGAGTCAGTGGGTGCTGCAGTGGCTGGGGCAGTGCCCTGCGGAGGCAGGTGGGTGCTCACAGCCGTCAGCCTTTCTTCTGGCTGCAGGGGGCTGCCAAGATGCTGCTGCACTCAGAACAGCACCCAGGCCAGCTCAAGGACAACGTCAGCTCTCCGGGTGGGGCCACCATCCATGCCTTGCATGTGCTGGAGAGTGGGGGCTTCCGCTCCCTGCTCATCAACGCTGTGGAGGCCTCCTGCGTCCGCACACGGTGGGCCCCCACCCTGCCCGCTTCCCTGGTCTCCAGTCCTTGCATGGCAAGGCCTCCATCTCGCGTACATTGGCTCATTCACGCACTCAGCAGATATGTATTGAACTCCAGCCTGGCGTTGGGCAGGACACGGGGCCCTGAGGTTCCCTGGGTTACCGTGTGCAGTGCTCCTCCCCACCTTCCGTTTCCTGAGGAGGGGACATCCACAGAGGGACCCGGATGCTCTGCCCTGTGCTCCCCACACAGGTCCACCATCGTCATAGCCAGGAGCGTCATTCGAGCCAGGGGCCACACCAGTAGGGTGGCGGGGTGGCCAGGCACGTTAGGAAACCTCTGTGTGCCTGGTTCCACCTTCCCCCTGCCCTCGCTGGGGGATTAAGTTAGACCAGCAGGACACACAGCAGCATCCAGGCACAAGGAAAATTCCATGGAAGGTGAAAGAAGGAAAGAGCAGGAGAGAGACAGTTTGCTGTTTGCCTGGGATCCCACAGCTGGTCAAAGGCAGAGCCAGGCTGAGAGCTGCTGTCCCCAGTTCAGGTCTGCAGGGCAAGTGAGGACGTCCTTCTCGCCACACTGCCCACTCTCCAGTCCAGACACTCTCAGACTCTGCGAGTGCCACCCTATAACAGTGAGGGGAACATGAGGGGCCTGGCCTCACCTCCAGCCTGCAGGAGAGACGGACATAAACCCACATCCTGTGGTGGGGCCATGAGAACTCAGGTCTGGGGGGCGCTGCGGGGAGATTTGGGGATGCTGAGCTGATTCCAGTGAGATGAGAGGAGCCCAGCAGCTGTGTGGGGGTGTGTCGCTGGCAGAGGGGAATAAAGGTGCTGAGATAAGGGTGACAGCATTGCCCGGGGCTGACTGGCACTGGGAGCTGTGGGCTTCGCTCCCTCTTCCTGGGTGTACGCTTGTGCTCCAAACCCAACCTCTCCCTGCCTCTCCAGGGAGCTGCAGTCCATGGCTGACCAGGAGCAGGTGTCACCAGCCGCCATCAAGAAGACCATCCTGGACAAGGTGAAGCTGGAATCCCCTGCAGGGACCTCTCTGTCGCCTTCTGGCCACACGAAGCTGCTCCCCCGCAGCCTGGCGCCAGTGGGCAAGGATTGACATGTCCTGCCTAACCACCACCCTGCCACCACTTTCTCTCCTGTCATCACTAGGGGGACTAGGGGGTTCCCCGATAGTGGCCCACTGTCTGGCTCTGATCAGCGCAGGGGCCAGCCAGGGACATAGCCAGGGAGGGGCCACGTCACTTCCCACTGGAAATCTCTGTGGTCTGCAAGTGCTTCCCAGCCCAGAACAGGGGCGGATTCCCCAACCTCAACCTCCTTTCTCCTCTGCTCCCAAACCATGTCAGGACCACCTTCCTCTAGCGCTCAGGAGCCCAGAGGGTCTTCACCCACTCTTACTCCAGTGTCAGCTGGCATGGGCTCCTTCCTGAGTACAAAGATCAAGGGTCCCCTCTGTGAAGGCTCAGCAGAGGTGGGATCCCACACCCCCTCCTGGCCCCTCCCTGCCCTCCATTCAGGGAGAAACCTCTCCTTCCCGTGTGAGAAGGCCCGGAGGGTCCATGCATCCCGAGTCCAGCGAGAAGGACCACAGCCCCTCTTGGCTGCCAAGCACCCAGATCCCACAGACATCTGGGGAAAGGGCTCCTTGAGTTGCCGGTGAACTTCCTGTGGCCACCGCCTCCTGCTCCTGACCTCCCTGGCAGGGTGCTATCACTTCTGTCCTGGCCCTTCCAGTTTTATAAATTGGTCTCCAACCCCTAGTGCCCTGACTTCTGTCTGCCAGATGAGGAGGGAGGCCCTGCCTGTCAGGGAGGGTGGTCACTGTGGATGGAATAGTGGGGCCTTCAACTGATTACACAAGGCCTGCCCACATCTTGGAGCCTTACTGATTAAAATGTCAATGTAATCTAATGCAAAAAGTCTGCAGAGTCAAGCATTAGTCTCATGCAACCCCCCCCCACCCCCGCCAGAAACAGAATAATGTTTGACCAAACACTCAGGCACCCTGTGGCCAGTCAAGTGGACACATACAGTCAGCCATCCCAGGATCCCAGGAGGCCCACAGGATTGGAGGAGCTGCTGAGGGTTGGGTTACAAGGGCCAGGGATGCTCTGATTCCTTCAACCAACACATAGTTACTGAGTATGGAGACAGCAAGATGAGGCCCCCTTCCCTCCAGAGGCAGTGCACACTGTGTGAGGGGAGGTGGGCTGGGTGGCAGCAGGGTGTCAGGGTGTGCAGGGGTTAGGAGAGCTGAGCAGCTTTCTGGAACTTCATCATGGGAACTCATTTCCACAGCCCCCACAGGCCCACAGCAGAATGATGCTTGTTATGTATGAGGCATGTGGAGGGGCGCTTGGGGGACAGACTCCAGCACTTCCCTCCGAGGGAGGGAAGACATGCAGGGGAACAGGAAGGAAACGCTGCGGCAGGGCAGATGGCATGGGTACATCTTCCACTGCCACTCTCCACCTGGCGAGAGTCCTGGCCGCTCCCCACAAACTGAGCACCCACCACACCCAGGAACAAAGGGGATGGCAGGTGGGGTGAGTGCCTGCTGTCTGGCTGGGATCTGGCAGTGCAGGAGCTAAGCAGGGGACACAGATGGCCAGTGCTGGGCCGGGAGTCCCTGCAGGCCCCCCTGAAGGTCCCCTCCTGTGTGGGTGGATGTGGGCATCAAGCGGGCGGGGAATGCCCTTGTGTCAGGGCTGTGAGCAATAGAATCACCCCCTGCCCCAGCAAAGTGCCCGGCAGTGCTGGGAGACCCTGGCATCCCTCCTACCTGGGCAGAGGTGCTCCCAGAAGAGATTGTCCCACAGGCCACAGGCCTGTCCCAGGACCAAAGCTGCCCCGACTGTTCCCCTCAAAGCCAGTTTCCCTGCCAGCGCCACTCTTAGGTGCTGACGCAGAGCAAGATGAGGGGTGTGGGGCTGCCAAAGGTGCTTCTGCCCTGAGGACACAAAGCCAGCAGGCAACATGGGTTTCAAGTGAGGCAGACAGGTCTTGGGCCGCAGAGGAAGCACAGGGAGGTGGGGAGGTGAGGAGGTGGCGGGGGCGGGGGCGGGGGTGCAGAGAGGCTTTGCAGGGAGGTGTTTGCTTCAGCAGGCGGGTCCTAGGGGCCTTCCCGCTGTGGGCTCCTGATTAGGCAGAGGCAGGCAGAGCCAGAGTCCACAGGAGGCTCCTGACATGCATGAGAAGTCTGGGGAGGTACATGAGGCAGGCTGTGGGGAGGCAGACACCCAGGAAGCCACAGAGTGTGAGGACAGACCCAAGCCAAGCAGCATCACGTTTTATGTGGGTCTGCAGCAGGTCGAGGAGGGAGATGGCTCTGGGGGCCAAGGACCCAAGAATCCTGCTAGGAAGCATCGAAATGCTTCCAGGCAGAGGAACCCTACATGGGGCCCTGTGGGCTGGCTGGATGGTGGTTTCCCTGCTCCTGTCACCAGCAGCTCTGACACCTCTCAGTTCTGTAAAGCCCCCTCCAAAAATCAAGCAGTTTGGAGTGAGTCCCTAGCAAGCCAGGTGGGCCCTGGAGGAAGAGCTGCCCGCCTCTGCTTGGCTCAGCTTCTGCCCCAGTTTATCGTTCATTTTATTTTACTCGTTTTTTTAGAGATAGGTTCTCTGTCGCCCAGGCTGGAGTGGTCGTACGATCACAGCTCACTGCAGCCTGCAACCGTTGGGCACAAGCAATCCTCCCACCTCAGCCTCCTGAGTAGCTGGGACAACAGGTGTGCACCACCATGCCCATTTTTTTTTTTTTTTTTTTTTTTGTAGTGATAGGGTATCTCTATGTTGCCAATGCTGGTCTCAAACTCCCGGGCTCAAGCGATTCCCCCACTGCCTCCCAAAGTGCTGGGATGACAGGCGTGAGACACCACAGCTGGCCTGCCACCGTTTCTTGGTTGGAATTGCCCTGACTCCAGCTTGCCAGCTGGGGCCCTTGCCCTGCCCATTGTGCCACTCCTCTTCAGTGCCCGGCTGACCCCTGTCCATGGTACTTGTGCAGGACAGGCTCAGGCTCCAGAACAGCCCCTGGCCAGGCGGAGATGGGAAATGTCCACCCTGGGAGGGCCCTGCCTGGAGACCAGGGAGAGTGGGGCTGGACTGGACCCATGTCTGGGTGTGGACGCTAGCACCTGCCTCCTGGCAGCATCTGGTTGAGACCTGCTGCTCCCAGGAGGAACCGATGGGGTCTTAAGGTCAGTCCCACAGAAGGTGTAGCCTGGGGCAGGAGGATGCTGGGGAGGTGCCTGCGGGAGGGAGGAGTCCGGCTGTGATGGGAAGTGAGCTCCTGGAGGTGCAGCAAAGTCCAATTGGGGAGTCAGGCCTCAAGGTGGCACTTAAAGCTGGTCATGGAGATGACTGTGTGGAGTGAGAGGAATGCTTGGAAACCCGTGGACCTCTCTCACAGTATCCCTCTCAGTAGAGTAGCCTTTTGTGGTTCTGGTACCCTCGTGGGCTTTGGCCCAAGCTTGGCTGCACCACCATTTCCAGGGACAAGTGCCCCGGGCTGTCTGTGGGGAGCTGGCCAGGAGCCACTGGGGAGGTGAGGAGATCTTCGTGCAGAGCCAGTGCCGGCCCTCACTGACCATGGAACACCTTGGGCTCTCAAGGATGACGAGGAGACAGGTCCTGGGAGTTTGGCTTGGGCTGTTTCCACGAGGCACCTCCCCTCCCTCAACACCTTTTCTACAAGCCACTGTCTGGTACTCTGCAGATGACCTGGGACCCCACCCACCGCAAGAAGATTCTGGGGTGATGGACAGCAAAAGAGCCTGGGCAGTCCCCGAGTGTCCTCGTCAGCCCATCCCACCCATCTCTATGTCAGTGCGGGGGCGGGGGAGGGGGAGTGAGGCTCCTTCCCAGGAGTAGAAGACAGCACCACAGTGAGGACGATTCATAAATCCGTTCCAAGTCGGCGCCGAGGGTGCAAATGAGAGCGGGCTCGACCCTGTGAGCAGGAGTCGGGGTGCGGGAGTGAGTGGGGACAACCTGGTGAGTGTCTGCCATGGGGTGGGGGCTGCCAGCCCCAGGGCCAGGCACCCCTGGCTCCTGACAGCACCGTGGCTCCAGCTCCCGCTATGTGGCATCTAGGGCGGGTCCTGAGGAGACTCGGGGGCCCCCCAGGTCCCCGCTGTGTGGACCCAGCCCTCACAGCCTAGCAATGCATGACTGCACACTCCCGCGGAGCAGGATGCCTAGCAGCTCAGGGCGCCCTCCCCGAGCCAGCCCAGTGTGGTGTGGTAGGATGAGGACCGGAGCAGGGAGGAGAGGCAGGAGGCGGGGCTGCACTCCCGGCCTCAGGGCCCCGTGTGCTGTTTTGTACACTAAGGTTGAGGCCTCGGAAGCCACGCCAAGACCATATCATGCCCCCAGAGCCTGTGAGACTCGGGCTGTGCCCAGAGCAGGGGGTGCACGACCCCGACGACCAAGGACAGCACCATAAGAACCACACGCAGCCCCACAGCGCACATGGCGACAACGTGCTGTGGGGCTGGGAGGACTTCCTGGGGTCTGGCAGGGACGGGCGGAGGGACGCTTCTGAGCCTTACACCGCACGGCTTCGGGACTCCGGGGCCGGCCTCTGTCCACCTGCATCATTCACGGACGGAGCCCAGGAAGACCCCACAGCCTGTCCCCGCCCCTTCCTCCCCGCTCACCTGCTGGCGGGGCGGCCACCCTTCCCCTCCCCGGCTTTACAGCTGCGAAGGGAAGAGGGTGGAGGAGAAAGTCCAGACACGGGATCCCCCGTTTCCCTTCCTCCTGAGTCCTCGACCCCTGCCGCTGGGCATCTCCAACAAGCAGCGAAGTCTTCCCCGGGCGGAGCTCTGGGCACACGTGGCGCAGGAGGGGCCCGGGCAGCTCGGGGTCTGCTGCGGGGCGGGGGGGATCGCCCCTTGCTGGGAGCTGCCAGGCCGTTCCCGCCCCGCGCCTCTCCGGGACCCCCGAGTTGGAATCGCGGGACCCCGGCGGCGCCGTCCTGACGCAAGAGCGCCTCTGCGTGGCAGGGCCCAGGCCAGCGCCGCCACCACTCAGAACCTGCCCTAGCCCGGGCACTCGAGCTGGAGAACGCCGCCGGCGTCTGCGAGCTTGGGCAGGGGCCCTGGAGGGCGGGCGCAGGAGCCAGACGAGGCCGGCTCAGGCTGCAGGACGCCGGGAGCTGGGGGTGGGGACCCGTGAGACGCCGACCTGGGCTGGCGCAGCCAGTGTTGCCAGGGACAACGGCGCGCGGGTTGCGCATGCGCAGTTTGCCCTCCCGCCGCCGCGCCTTCCCCTTTAAGCGCCGGCCGGTCGCGTCGCCGCTTCATGAATGGAGCCCACGTGACCAAACATCATGTGACGTCTGTGGAGCGGCGGCGGCGGCGGCGGTGGATCCTGAGCCTGGTCCGGCCCGGCCTTCCCAGCGCGCTCGGCCCGGCCCGCGGAGGCGGCGAGTCCCCCGAGCCCCGGGCCCGGACCCCTCGCGCCGGTCCCTGCCCCGCGTGGCCTCGGAGCGCGCGCGGCCCCGCCCCGTCCCGGCCTCGGCCCGCCGGGCCCGCAGTGTGGTGAGTGCGGCGGCGGCGGCGGGCCCGGGCGGCGGGGGCGGCGCGGCGGGGGCGGCGGGGGCCGAGAAGGCGCGCGGGTTGGGCTCCTCCCGGAGCTAGGCGGGCGGCTGGAGGCCCGGTGGCGGGGGCCGCTGGTTTCGGGTCTGCCGCGCACCCTGCTGGCGGTCCGTGCCTCGATTTCCCCAGCGGTCAGGAGCCAGCTCCTGCCCCTGCCGCCTGGGTGCTGGGGGTGGGCCGCGGGCGGCGGCGAACCCGCGGAGCCGGGCGAGTGCGGAGCGGACTCGGAGACCCGGGCGTCCTGGAGGGAGGGGCACCGGACGGCGGGAGGAAAGGGTGGGGTCGAGTGAGGCACCCGGGGGTCCGCGCCAGGGCCCGGCGGCCCGGCCCGCAGCTGCTGATTCATCAGGTGGCCGCGTCAGCGCTCCCCGGGCGCGAGGGTCCGCGACGAGCCCGGGAGGAGGGGCGGCGGTGGGGGACTGCGGGGAAGACCTTGCCCCTGGCTCGGGCTCGAGTTCCGTCAGTCGCGTGCCAGAGCCCGGAGGGAGACTTGCTGAGTCATCAGCATGAGGTCACTCGGTGCTCAAGCTGATATCGGAGGGGATTGGAGCGAGGGGCCTCGGGGACTAAAAGGCCGCCAGCGGGAGGTGGGAGGGAGCCTTGGGGATGTGGGAGGGGGCCAGGCCCGGCGCCTTGGGGTGCCTGTTTAAGTGAGCGCGGAGCGATCCAGTTGAAGGCAGGGGTGCTTGAAGAGGAAGTGGGGGTGGCTCGCTGCAGGTGCTCTCCCGGGGTCAAAGGTGAAGCCCCGGGCGGTCCACCCCTTCCCAGGCGGCTCTTTTCCGGCAGCTGGTCGTGGTCCCACGTCTGGAGCAGTTTCCCAAACTGGGAAATAGTTCCCTGAGTGAGGGAGGGGAGGAGCTTCGGTGGGCCGAGCTAGCCAAAGGGAAAGTCAGCTTTCCCTGGGACTGGCCTGGTTGGACAGCCCCTGGCTAGAGATCGAGGCCCTGGGAGAAAGAGCGGTGTGTGTACCAAGCCCTGGGTGACAGTGGGTTGGGTGGGGAGGAAGCAGGGGCAGCTCTACCAGGAAACAGCAAGGGGAAGGAAGCAGCCCTGCCTCTCTCCCCAGCTGGCGCTGGAGTCTGGGTTGAGACTGTAGGTGGTGGGAGCTTCAGGGTGCCTAGCCTTGGGGTGCAGCAGATGGGCTGGTGTGGATGGCACAGGGTGGCAGAACGCAGCACCCAATCACCCCAGAGTTGCCCCTACCTGAAGTGGGGTCTCAGTGTTGTGTGAAGTCAGCAAAGAGAGTGGCCCTGCTGGGTGTCTGGCCTGGCGCAGGACGCTTAGAAAGTGGCAGCCTGGGGGCGATGTGGCCAGAGCCACCTTTCCTTGGGTGTGTGGAAATTCACGAAGGTAGACTTCCTTTGCCCAGGAGTTTATGGCTGGGTTAGGCTACTTTGTGGTTTGCCCTCAGTGATCCTCCCTCCACATCCCCGCGCATGCACACACACATGCACACAAACACAGTTCCACTCTCAGTGAGCCTGGGGCTTATAGATTCCAGATGTTTCAATGCTTCAGCTGACCTTTGACCTAGAGTTTGATGCCCTGGGAAAATTTCAGGGTCCTGGAGGGGCGTTTATGGGCATCTTCTCAGTCACTTATGCATCAGTGGAAACTAAGTTTTAGATTCTGTTCAAAGAGTGACTTTCACAAGCTGAGAGCTTATAGAGCAGAAACCATGAGTGCCAGGGAGTTTCGGCCACTGGGCTGTACAGCCGAGTGGGGCTGTCTTTGTTCAGGCACGGGAGTTTCTAGTTTAGCCAAAGGAGACGGAGCTCCCAAATCTCTCTCCATTTCCTGGCTCTCAGTGTGAATGGGTGGACCAGGTACCCTGGCAGGTTGCGGAGCCTTGACCATCTGTGCCTCCTGTGTGAGGTGGGCTTAGCTTTTGCGGGAGCAGAGGGTGTGTGACAGGACCCAGCTCTGGCCAGCCTTGAGGGCTGGAGGAGGACTGGGGTTGGGGCAGCTTCTCCTCAGTTCAGCTCCTGGGATCCCTGCATCGTCCCTCTGAGCCCAGCTCCTGAGGCTGTCTCTGCTCTGCCTGTGTGTCTGTGTATCCCGGTTTGCCAGAGGCCAGGCCAGGAGCCTGGAAGCACTGGCTGTGCTCAGGCCTGCCCCTCCCCCACCCCAGGCACACCTTTGATTAGGAGGCGATGGGTTGCACTTGTGCTGAGTTCAGGCCTTCTGCGGAGGGCAAAATCTGTCGAGGAGGCACTTTTCCGTGTGATCTCTTCAGGAAGTCACCGCTGTCATTATGCTTAGCAGCAGGGGTGGGGGCGATGGGGGTGGGAGAAGCTGGGGCCAGGGCAGTGTCCCTGCACCCTGACTCAAGGCTGGGGGCCTGTCTCCTGGGGCAGTGTCCTGCCAGATGTATAGGAAAGAGCTCCTGTGGGCCTTCTGACCTCCAGCTCAGGTCTTCCCCATCCTTTATCTGGAAGAATCCAGTGGCTGGAGTCTTGGGACCTTGCTTCTCAGCTGGCTTGACTGTGGAGAGGGGTCTTTGGCTTCCCCTCCCTGCTCTGGGCTTGCAGCCTCACCTCCTGGTCCAAGGCTGAGTGAGGTGGCGTCTTGACCCTGGTGAGAGTAAGAAGCCCCCCAGCCCATAATTTCCTGAAATGCTCCTGGCTAGAGGAGACTCCCATCTGTCTGCATCAAACCTGGAAAGTGGGGGATGGAGCATGGGGTGGGGTCCACCATGCCCAAGGGTCTGGCGGGAGCTGGACTGAGCTGGGAATCCCAGATGGGTTTCTGGGATGAGGTGCACAGAAATGTCCTTAGCAAGAAAGTGAGAGTGGAGTGCTGGAGGGACCCGAGTGGGTGAGAGTTGATTGTTTAGTCCAGCCTCCCCAGCACTTTTGTTTTTGCTCCCTGACCCTGTGGGAATTGACCCGGGGCAGGGACCAGAGAGCAGGCTGCCACTCGGAGGGGCTGACTCCGCCAGCCTTCAGTTGGGCAGGCCCCAGGGTGGCTCACTGTGGGAACCCTTGTGAAATAGCCTGGATGGGGTGGGGCAGGGGCTGCTTCCTGCAACCCAAAGCCACAGGATGGTTACTCCATCAGTGGAGGAGGCAGACTGGGAGGGCCAGAGGGGCCTCGGGCCAGGCTCCTCCCAGCTGATGGCCTGCCACCTGGAAGGTGGGGGAACTCCCTGGTCAGTCCTGCCAACAGACCAGAGCTAGATGGACGGCCCACCCTCAGCTTCTCAAAGTTAGGAGACTGGGAGACTCGAGGTTCCCTCAGCCTCCTCTCTGGCTAGGTCCCCAGTGGGGCCCCTGTGCACCCAGGGAGCAGGGGGCTTTGTCCCAGGCCAGCTCAGGGGAAGTGGTTGTAGGAGGTAGGACCCTGGAAAGATGCACGCACAGGGTCACTGGCTGGCCCTCACCTGCTATTGGTCAGGCTGGCCTTTCTGGCCCCCAGCAGCTCGGCTGCGGCTCTCCTGGGGCGCTGTTGGCTGGCGGGCCCAGGGAGTGCGGACGCGGCGGGGGAGCGGGAGGCAATGTGCTGAGTCAGCGTGACTCGCCAGGAACAGCCGTGCTCTGGGGCAGTGCTGGGGTTATTTTTAAAGCTCCCGGCTTCCTTCTAGGCCTGCCTCTCCCGCGTCTTATTCCTTCTAATCTCTCCCCCGCCCCTTGTCTTGCGCCTGCCTCCCTAACAGCCTTCAGTTTCCCTTCTCCCATCAGACCTTCCTGACCTCCCACCTGGTTCTCTGAGGGTAGGGTGGACAGGAAGCAGCTCAGCCTAGCCTGGGAGAGGCCAAGGGCTGCCTCCGATCAGGTATTGGGGGCTGGGCACCTGGGCAGCAGGCTGGGGTGGACTGTGCGGCAAGGGCTCTGTGAACTGGGGTGGGAGGCGAGGGTGGTCTCCAGGGTAATGACCTCTGCTCCATGTCTTGCAGAGAGCGCCTGCTCGCTGTGCCCCCGGGTTATGACGACCCCCAATAAAGGAAACAAGGCCTTGAAGGTGAGTGGGCAGGGGAGGAGCCTTCAGGCCTGGGGTTGGGGGGCACAGTGGGCATGCCCGCTTGGCCTGTGACCCTGTGCACTGTGCCCCAGGTGAAGCGGGAGCCGGGTGAGAATGGCACCAGCCTGACGGATGAGGAGCTGGTGACCATGTCGGTGCGGGAGCTGAACCAGCACCTGCGTGGCCTGTCCAAGGAGGAGATCGTCCAGCTGAAGCAGCGCCGGCGCACGCTCAAGAACCGTGGCTACGCTGCCAGCTGCCGCGTGAAGCGGGTGACGCAGAAGGAGGAGCTGGAGAAGCAAAAGGCGGAGCTGCAGCAGGAGGTGGAGAAGCTGGCCTCGGAGAACGCCAGCATGAAGCTGGAGCTCGACGCACTGCGCTCCAAGTACGAGGCGCTGCAGACCTTCGCCCGGACGGTGGCCCGCAGCCCCGTGGCACCAGCCCGGGGCCCCCTTGCCGCCGGCCTGGGGCCCCTCGTCCCAGGCAAGGTGGCCGCCACCAGCGTCATCACAATAGTAAAGTCCAAGACGGATGCCCGATCGTAGGGACGCGCGTCTGCCCAGGCGGGTCTTTGCGGGGCCACTAGGCACATGGCTAATTCGGCTGCCCTGTCCCTCTGTTTCCTTCTCTTCTCTTTCCTCCCTCTCTTCCCCGCCCTTCTCTCTTCCCTGCAAAGCACAACCTGTACCCCAGGGGCGCCGGGCTGAGCCCCTTTGATCTCGTCATTGTCGTCGTGTGTTTTGTATGTTGGGATTGGTCAGTTCGGCGGTGACGTGGGGTCGCCCCAACCCCTTTTGTACCAGGGCCATGCAGTCTTGGAGTCCAGAGTTGGTGCTGTGGGAATGGACTTGAGAGAGTTGCGGGAAAGAGAAGGAGAAGGCACGCTGGGCCTCACGTGTCCCCAAGCAGTGAGGGTTCCAGTGTGCCCTCCACTCCCGAGTGGCCACAGGCTTGTGGGCTGGAAAGGATTCACTCTCTTTAGCCCCAGGAGGGCAGCTCAGCTTAGCCCAGCACAAAGAGATGGGCTCTGCTCTGAGAGTAGGGCAGCCTTGAAGGCCCTGATGGGTGGACCACCAGCCTGGGCACAGTGGTGCTGGGGGCGTGCAGTTGGGGCCAAGGGCTGTGCGCTCAGGCCTGACCCGTTGCACTGAACAAGACCAAATCGCTGGCTGTGCACTTACGTGAGGGTGAGTCCAGTGTGCCCTGCGATGGGTCCCGTGTCACTGTTTACATGACCTATTTGTGTGGTTATATAGCCCTTTATTTAAAAGAGAGAAGTTCCTTTTACAAAGTTATTAAATTAATTATATGTTTAAAAGTTAAAGAAAAAAGAGCTGCAGAGTATTTATAAAACTGTCTTTTAGAAAAAAAAAAAACAAGCAAGAAGACAATTTGACCATATAAATGGAAAAGGGAAGAAAGTATAATAGAAACTTTGCTAGTTAAAAAAAAAAAGAAAAAAAAAAAACAAAAAAAAATCCCTTTCTTGTAAACTTACGGACAACTCTTTGTGGCTGTTGGAGTTTAGTTTTTATATACACAGAGTTATCAGACATTATTTATAAAACTTAGTTTAAAAAAAGACAAAAAAAAAAAAAAGCCAAGCCGTGAGCCGACCAGAAGGCCGTCCTCTTTGATATCTTTTGCAATTGTACCGAAAGTGACTTACTCCTCTGCCCTTCCTGCTTCCGTCTCTTGCCGGTGCCGTGGTGTCGTCCGTGCCTGGTGAGGTTTTGTGCAGCGGTAAAGTGCTGGTGCTTCTGGTGACCTTTGACCTGTGGGTGTCACTTCTTGTGTCTGTTTTCCCGTGTTCGTTTTTTGGGTTTAGTTGTGCTTTTGCTTCTGCTGGCTTGCCGGACCTGGGCTGGGGTGCCAGGTGGCACCTGCTGCGTCAGAACTCAAGGAGTCTGTGCCCACCACCAGCTCCTGGTCCCTAGGAGGTGAGATGTGGGGTTCTGTCACACTCCCCTCCGACTGAGCCTTGGCTACATCTGTGTCTAGGGCTTGGGCTGATCTGGTGGCCAGGTAGCTGAAACTGGGGGCCCCTTGGGGCCCCCCCACACTGCTCCACACCTACCACCTCTGGCCTTGGGTGGTGGTGTTGCAGGGACCAAGGAGTCACTGTGGGTGGCCGCAGGGCTGTGGCCAAGCATTCTCTGGCCTCAGTTTTGTTCCTATAGGCTTCATGTGGGGCCTCAGCCAGGGAACCCCAGGGGCCCGCACCGTGGGCTGCAGGTTTCACCGCCTACTTGATCCCTGAGGTGTTTCCGTGCTGCGGGTGGTGCTTCCAGGCAGAGTGGTTGGGGGCCCACCAGGGGCAACCCTTTCTTCCTTGTCCCTGCCTCACTCTGAGAGCCTTGGGAGTGTCCACCAGTGCAGACAAGGGCTACAGTCTCCAGGGCCGGTCTTGTCCCTCTTCTCCACTGGTCCACGCTGGCAGCTCTTGGCTTTGGGCCTGCCTTCTGCCTCCCTTTGCGATCTGTGTCTTCCAGGGATCAGCTGCTTGGCTTCTGCTGGAGGTGCCTCCCTCTGGGGGCCCAACCTGCCTCCTGCTCCCAGTTCCTCGCCAGAGGCTGCTGCCCTTCCCGGCTGGGCTCAGGAGGCTCCTTACAGGCATATGACGGGGACGGGTGCCCCACCCACCTCTAAGAGGCTGCTGCCCTTCCCGGCTGGGCTCAGGAGGCTCCTTACAGGCATATGACGGGGACGGGTGCCCCACCCACCTCTAAGAGGCTGCAGCCCTGTGGGTCTTGACCTTTCACCAGGGCTGCTGGTTTCTTCTCTGTGGGGCCCAGACTCCTGTAAAGCACACAAATGGGGGCTGGTAAGATGAAAAACTGGCCTGACAGGGCTTAACCCTGTGGGTGGTGGGATTTTGATCCAAGAGTTTGGCCTGGTGTGCCCATGAGATGGGAACAGGGATGTACCATCAACCCCTTGTCATCTTAATGAGCTTTTCTTTGCTCTAGGCATTCAGAGACAAGTCCTGTTTCTCCCTGGGTCAGCCTGAAAATGGAAATTTTGGCTGTTGATTCATGTCATTTAGTGACTTCATCCCCCTCCCCTCAGTCTGATCTTGTCTAAGTAGAATCCAGGCGTTAGTTGGAATCATAAGTATCCATAAAGAAAACGTCATGATCTGCCTTGGAGCAGGGATAAACAGGCCCTCCCTGTCCTTGTGCGGCCCCCACTTTTGTCCTGGCTGCAGGTAGCCCTCCATTTTGAGCACCTCTGCCAGGCTGCAGACCTGGAGGCAAAGGGAGTGCGAAAGAGGAGGGTGTAAGGGTCAGCGCGTACTGAATGGGAGGTGCAGGTGCTGAATGGGAGGTGCAGGTCCTGGGTGCGTTGGCAGAAGAGGCTTCTGGAGTTGCGAGGCCATACCTCCTTTCAAGAGCTTTGGATTTGGAGCGACTTCCTTGGGTCTAGGGGAGTGTTCCTATCCCCTGTCAGGCCAGCCCTGTGGAGCCACTCTGCCCCTCTTCCCCTTCCCCTGGATTTCCTGACATAGATGCTGTGTTCATGTGCAGATGTGAATGTGCTGTCCTTCTGATCTCTGTTAATCCCGCTTTCCTACTGAGAGGGTGGTGGTCTCTTCTCACCTCAGTTTTTCTGACACAGCGAATCGAGGGCTTTGGCCAAGGCCAGGTCTCTCAAACTTGTCCGCCAAGTAAACCGTGATATATGTCTTCCCTTCCACCTTGACTTTGCCCCAACTCCTCCTCTATCCTAACATGGACACTCGGCTTTCAGAGGAATACCCAGCAGGGACAAGTCAGCTCCCACCGGGAGAGTGAGGCCCCGGCTGCTGCTCCGGGTGGTGCTGGTGTTGCTGGGGCTTTGGCTCTCGGTGCACGTTTCAGATATGCGTGCACACTTCTGACCGGTGGTCAGGGCCCGGCCCACGGCCCTGAGCGGCTGCAGCCTGCTTTGGGACGATGGTCAGGTCCCATGTTGTCCCTGCTGCCTCCCTCTGGAGTGGCCACTTGGCCAAAGCTCCCATCCACATCTGGAAAGTCTGAGCTGTGGCCTGCTGCACCGTTTCCGCTCTGGGATCTTGTGAGTTACTTTTTTAGGCTGTGGTTTGGTGAAAGGAACCAACACATTAACGATTTTCCCCCCAGAAGCCACTGAATAATTCTTTTTGGTGTATTTTTGCCTTCCTGTTGGCTGTCTGGCCTTGGAGCAGGTCGGGAGAGTGAAGTACATAATCAGTGCCGCACAGAGGCAGGGCATGTCTGAGACTGATGCCTGTCCTGCCTCTGGCCTGTGTCCTGGGTGTGTGCCGTACCTGCTGGGCCAGTCCCACACATTTCCACCCTGCCCCTGGAGCAGCAGCTTTGATACCATGGGTGTCCCTTGAGTCTGAGCTAGAGTGTGTCCCCGATAAACTGTGAGACCTCCCTGTTCTTGGTGACCCCAGTTGGGCTTTGACCCTCCAGCAAACCTTGGGTCCCATCCCTGCCCTTCTTCCCACCCCTCAATCTGCTAGTCCCTGAAGCCTTTAACCAAACGGGAGTGGGCACAGAAAGCCTTCTCCTGGCAACAGGACAAGGGCTGCCCGTGTGTCCAGCCCTGTTGCTCTCCTGGCACTGAGAGGTGGGTCCAAGCAGAATTGATCAGTCCCCCTGCCAGCCCTGCCTAGGTCTAGCCAGGGGAGGTTGTGTGTGGGGGGGGGAAGACCCCGGGATGTGCTGGGGTGGGATGGAGATTATTAAAGATCTAAGTGAGGAGGGGCTGGGGTTTGGATGCGGGGTGAGGCCCGAGCGCTCACACTTCGTGTAGGGCTGGCAGGGGCCTGACCTCGGGCAGGGCAGTGGCCTTGGTGCCCCACCCCTGCCCAGCGCAGTATTTATTGCTAAATTATTGTCCAGGAGGGGCAGCACTGGGCCTGGCCCCCCGGGTATTTATTGCTGTACATAGTGTATGTTTGTGATATATAAGGTTTTCTTTATTTTGTATATGATCAATAAACCTTTTAAAGAGACTGGCAGGTGCTTCTTTGGGGCGACGCGGCGGGCGGAGCCGGAAGAGGTGGGTGGGGGCGGGGCCTGTCTTGCGCATGCGCCCTGAGCGCGGCCTGCCGTGTGAGGCGGAAGCGGAAGAGCGGGTCTCCAGGGGAGCGATGGCAGCCGGGGGTCTAAGCCGCTCGGAACGCAAAGCGGCGGAGCGGGTCCGGAGGTTGCGGGAGGAGCAGCAGAGGGAGCGCCTCCGCCAGGTACGCAGCCATCGCTCCCCAGTCCGGCTATGCCCGGCCCGCGCCGCCGCTCACCGCCCGCCTGCCCGCAGGTGTCGCGCATCCTGAGAAAGGCGGCGGCGGAGCGCAGCGCCGAGGAGGGCCGGCTGCTGGCCGAGAGCGCGGACCTGGTAACGGAGCTGCAGGGCCGGAGCCGGCGGCGCGAGGGCCTGAAGCGGCGGCAGGAGGAGGCGAGTTCCGCGCGCGGCGGCCGCGGGCGCCCCCGGTTTCGGGAGCAGCCAGGGCGACGGGCGGTCCCGGGTGGGGCGGCCCGGGGCGGTGACCACCCTGGCGTCTTGGCAGGTGTGCGACGACCCGGAGGAGCTGCGAGGGAAAGTCCGGGAGCTGGCCAGCGCCGTCCGGAACGCCAAATACTTGGTCGTCTACACAGGCGCGGGAATCAGCACGGTAGGGAGGGAGGCGGGGGCGGACCCCAGGACGGAGTAGGCGCTCCAGTAATCGCGAAAAACTCGCCTTTAAAGCAGCTTTAAGGTTTTTTCCCTTTCTTAGAGAAACACGAAATGACCAAAACCTACCTAAGGTAAACGCTTTTTAAACGCTTGGTTTGTGGTACAGCCAGTTAAAAACAGAGATACGAATGTGGTGTAGCAGAGATACGAATGGGGTGTAGGAGCCGACTGCTCGCAGTCACCCCCAGGTTGTGTGGACAGAGCTAAGCCCAAAGCTGTCGTGATTCTCCACTGCGTTCTCTCCATGTTGAGGGAAGATAAGTAGAAAGTGACACAGGAAAAGCCGGAATACACCAGGTGAAGGAGAGAATTGCATTGTGTTTTGAGAAGTTTCACTGACAAATTATCCTGGGCTGTGGGACATCACTAGCTTTGAAAGTGTAGCTGGCACGTCGTCCATCTGATCCGATGGGTGAGTGTGAAGTGGTGGTCATGCGTAGGCGTAGCAGATCTGAACGCCAGGTGATTTCTGTTCTCAGGAATCCTTTAGGTGAGAAGAATCAGGTATGTGAACAAATAACCATAATGTAAAGCTGGCTGTGCTGGGTCACTAGAACAAACCCAGACACACACTATGTGCTCTTTGAGTTGGGAAACCTACCTGGGTTGGCTTTTTGTGGGAGGTAGCCTTGATTGGGCCTTGAAGGATGGATGGGTGAGATTTACAGGAGAAGGTGGGAATGAGGCACTCCAAGCAAAGAAGAGCAGAGGCTTAGCAGGAAGAATGCAGAAAGGGAGTTCACTGGTGACTCAAATACCTGGAGCCCTGGTGTTTGGTCTCCTCCCTCCACAAGTCGCATGTAAAAGTCCAGTCATGCTGGGCGCGGTGGCTCATGCCTGTAATCCCAGCACTTTGGGAGGCCAAGGTGGGCAGATCATGAGGTCAGTGGTTCAAGAACAGCCTGGCCAACATGGTGAAACCTTGTCTCTACTAAAAATACAAAAATTAGCCGGGCGTGGTGGCAGACACCTGCAATCCCGGCTACTCGGGTGGCTGAGGCAGGAAAATCACTTGAAACTGGAAGGCGGAGGTTGCAGTGAGCCTAGATCATGCCACTGTGCTCCAGCCTGAGCGAAAGAGTGAAACTCTGTCTCAAAAAAAAAAAAAAAAGGTCCAGTCATGTAATTATGTAACAGTCATGTGACCTCTTGTGGAGCTTCCAATGGCAACTAGAAGCACATGCAGCTTGTGGATTTCATCTGAGTGTAACTGAGGTTTCCATCTTGAATGTGACTGTCCAAACCACTGCCAGGGGATGGTGCATTTTTCTGAGTTTAAGCAGGAGTCAGGAGTCCCCAAAAGGGAACGGAAGACACCTGATCCTGGCATATCTTCTGGGCCCTCTCGGGGCCTCAGTTTGTTTCACAGGATTGAAATCCTGGAAAGTTAGATGCTTATCTCATCTGGAGAAGTTGTTCTGCCTTTTTTTGTTTGTTTGTTTGTTTGTTTGTTTGTATTTTTTTTTTTGAGACGGAGTCTTGCTCTGTCACCCAGGCTGGGGTGCAGTGGCACAATCTCAGCTCACTGCAAGCTCCGCCTCCCGGGTTCACGCCATTCTCCTGCCTCAGCCTCCCAAGTAGCTGGGACTACAGGTGCCCACCACCACGTCCAGCTAATTTTTTGTATTTTTAGTAGAGATGGGGTTTCACCGTGTTAGCCAGGATGGTCTCGATCTCCTGACCTTGTGATCCACCCACCTGGGCCTCCCACAGTGCTGGGATTACAGGCATGAGCCACCGCGCCCGGCCTATTCTGCCTTTGTTAAGGTGGAGCAGGAACAGTCACACTGGGACGTGAGAATGGACAGTTGCCTGCCCCCACCTAGGGATTCACCTTTTGCTAAATGTGTGAGCCGTGGGCTCGGCCCTGGGGGCACTTAAGAATGTGACTAGTCTTCCCCTGCAGTGTGGAGGACACGTGCCACAGAGCCCAGCTTTGTGCTCGGTGCCAGAGAGGCGTCCGGGGACAGGTAGGGCTGTGTGCAGCCTGGAAGGATGAGCCAGGCCAGGCGGGAAACAGAAGTCCAGGTAGAAGGGAGGAGCCGAATTGGGGTGCACTTCATATGGGCTCAAGCAGGTCAGCCTGTGGAATGAATAGATGCCAACATGCAGGCCGGCCTGGAATGTGGCAGGAGCGACAATGGCTTCCCGTTTCTGGGAATTCTGCCAGTACCTACGGTGGTGCCTTTTGACTTGGCTTACTTTTTTTCTCGACATGCAGGCAGCATCTATCCCAGACTACAGGGGCCCTAATGGAGTGTGGACACTGCTTCAGAAAGGGAGAAGCGTGAGGTAAGTGGGCCAGGTGCAGCCTCCCACATAGGCTGAGCAGAGGCAGCATGGGCCTGAGCTCCGGGTGTCCTCACCTTGCCTTCCTTTCTGCCTGGCAGTGCTGCTGACCTGAGTGAGGCCGAGCCAACCCTCACCCACATGAGCATCACTCGTTTGCATGAGCAGAAGCTGGTAAGAGCCCTGGGTGGCTGGTACACTTGCCTGGGACACAGGCAGAGCAGCTTGGTGCCCAGTGGGCAACTGCATCCTCCCTCCGTCTGCCAGTTGACTCCCATCATGACCACCCACCAAGTGGGTTAGGCCCCAGATTTGATTCTCCCATGCTTCCTCTCCAGAACAGAAGGGGAGTGCCCCCTCTGAACCTTCCCATCCATAGCCAGCCTCAGCCTCAGAGCTGCTGGTGGCCTTTCCCCTTTGTGATTCCATTGCATTTTTCTGTGGACCTCAGAAGCCATCCTAGTCACAGGGGAGGCTTATAGGACATCTCTGGGGACCTTCTGCTGAACACCCTCAACCAAGGGGGTGTAGGGTCGACCTACCTAGGTCCCCAGGCACCTGAAACGTCATGACCCAAGAGAGCATGGATCCGGGGTGGAGTGGCCCTTGCCAAAGCCCTGAGCCACTTCCCATCCTTGCCTTGACAGTGCAGCCTCTTGCCCTCCCAGCCACTCCAGGTGCATCAGGGTTGGAGGAAGGACATAGCCCCGCCCCTCCCCACCATCGGCCCTCTTGAGTCCTGGTAGTTGGACCTGTTGTGTGTTTTACTTTCTAAGGTTCTCTGCAGGGTCGGAGCTACCCCTGGTCTTGGGAGCCATCAGCTGGGCTCATAACAGCCTCGCTGTGGCTGAGTACTGACCTCCCCATCACCACCCGTTCTGCCTTCCAGGTGCAGCATGTGGTGTCTCAGAACTGTGACGGGCTCCATCTGAGAAGTGGGCTGCCGCGCACGGCCATCTCAGAGCTCCACGGGAACATGTACATTGAAGTGAGCAGTCCTGCGGTGACCCAGGGTCTCCACGGGCAGGCGGGTCCCACTCACTGTGCCCTCTTGCCTCCAGGTCTGCACCTCCTGCGTTCCCAACAGGGAGTACGTGCGAGTGTTCGATGTGACGGAACGCACCGCCCTCCACAGACACCAGACAGGCCGGACCTGCCACAAGTGTGGGACCCAGCTCCGGGACACCATTGTGCACTTTGGAGAGAGGGGGACGTTGGGGCAGCCTCTGAACTGGGAAGCGGCAACTGAGGCTGCCAGCAGAGCAGATACCATCCTGTGTCTAGGGTCTAGCCTGAAGGTACGTGCCGATGACACCAGGAATGAGCCGAGCCCCTGCCTGCCCAAGGGTGTCCGGCTCTGTTGCCCAGCACTCTACAAACTTGTCCCCTGTGTGTGTGCTGTGTGTGTCTGTTTCCGCAGGTTCTAAAGAAGTATCCACGCCTCTGGTGCATGACCAAGCCCCCTAGCCGGCGGCCGAAACTCTACATTGTGAACTTGCAGGTAACTTGGGTTCTGAGAGCCACATCATTAGACCTGGGTCTTAGAACGCAGAGCCGGATACACCCCACACCCATGCACCAGGGCGGTCTGATAGGGCCCCCGTGGGTGCTCAGGGAGCACTGACCGAGCCCACAGGGGCCGAGGCTGACAGGCCACCAGGAAGGGTTGGGCTGCTTTTACTCTCACTCGGCTTTCCCTGTCCTCAGTGGACCCCGAAGGATGACTGGGCTGCTCTGAAGCTACACGGGAAGTGTGATGATGTCATGCGGCTCCTCATGGCCGAGCTGGGCTTGGAGATCCCCGCCTACAGCAGGTGAGTGATCCATTGCAGCAGCCCGCTTCCCTGCACCTGTGTGTGCTGGGCCTTGTCTGTCTTCTCTCGTGAGCTGAGCGTGGAGGAAGCTCTGAGGCGTTTGCAGTGGTGTCTGAGGCATGACTGAAGCGTGGTGGTCTCCAGAGGGCCTGACCTCAGTGGTTGGCGGAGACCCTGCATGTGCCACTCCTGCCCTGGCTGATGTGGCACACACAGTCCCCGCGGGGAGAGGGATTCTGCCCACGTGCTCCTGCTCCAGGCCTTCCCATGGAGCTCTCCAAGATGCCTGGTGGGAAGCATCTCGAGGGGACGGGCACTCGGCAGCTCTGGCCAGACAGAATCTGTGTGCTTGGTTTTGGGAGTTGGCGTACTTTGGGAAAGCTTAAACAGACTGTGCCTTAATACAGAATTTGTGATAATTTAGACTTGGTGTATGTATTGAGTAAAAAGTTTACACTCTCTTTCTCTGTGAATTTTCAGGGTCTTATAGGGGAAATCAATAACTTCTTTTAATCAAAGGGTTCAAGAAATTAAGGATCCCTTCACCTTCTGGGCCTGGCACTTCTTGTATGTTATGTGTGTGGTGTTCTGTGATGTGGGCTATCGTGTACTGTATTTTTTTTTACATTAACTTAGCTCATTTTCCTTATCAGTGCGTATCTGTATCTTAAGTTATGATCTGTGGTTCTGCATCTCAGTCAGACACATGCTTTCTTCACGGTGTCGTCTGTAGGCCACGCCTCCCTAGTCAGCTGGGAAGGGGGAGAGGGTCTGGTTCACCTGCCCCTGGCGGTACAAATGGAAGGTGGGGCCCAGAGTTGCTAGTGACTCATCCCTGGAGACGCAGGCAGCCCTGGGGCCACTGCTGCCCTGTCCTGTGTGTACACGCCGCTCAGTGGTGGACGAGGACACGGAGTTCTGAGGAGACCAAGCTAGTGTGGGTGCTGACCTTTGAGTCACCACCTAAGAGGTGACCTCTCCCGCATCCGTTCTGCAGCTTGATAACAATGAAGCTGCCACCAACCAGAGCTCAGCCGCAGTTGACACGGGCGGGAAGGGGATGGGAAGGCAGGGACCGCAGGCAGCTTTCCCGAGCTGGGGCGGGTGTGGCTGTGAGAGGCTCCCAGGCCCTCCTGATGCCGCTTTCCCTTTTTGGCAGGTGGCAGGATCCCATTTTCTCACTGGCGACTCCCCTGCGTGCTGGCGAAGAAGGCAGCCACAGTCGGAAGTCGCTGTGCAGAAGCAGAGAGGAAGCCCCACCTGGGGACCGGGGTGGACCACTTAGCTCGGCCCCCATCCTAGGGGGCTGGTTTGGCAGGGGCTGCACAAAACGCACAAAAAGGAAGAAAGTGACGTAACCTGGTGCTCCATGAAGAACAGTTGGCACTTTGCAGATGGCCAGTGTCACGGTGAAGGCTGGGTTGTCCCCACGGGTCTAGTGAGAACTCTTTGGGGATGACGTTTTCACCGTGACATTTTTAGCCATTTGCCCTCGCGGAAGCCCCTTGCACTGCTGCGGTTGTCCCCTGATACGACTTGGCCATCGAGGACACCTGCCCATCCGGCCTCTATGTCAAGAGGTGGCAGCCGCACCTTTCTGTGAGAACGGATCACGGGTTATTTCAGCCCCGGCCGGCAGAGTGGAAGCGCCCAGCGGCCTTTCCTCACTCACCAGGCCAGTCTCAGGGCCTCACCCTATTTCTACTACTTCTTAATGAAAAAGTGTGAAAACTTTATAGAACCCTCTCCGTACTGGACGTGCGGCAGAGGGGTGGCTCCGAGCCTCGGCTCTATGCAGACCTTTTTATTTCTATTAAACGTTTCTGCACTGGTTTCCAGTGTCCCCAAGTGGTCGGCGCGGGCTCCCCGGGCTCAGGTCTGCTGCCTGGCAGCGCGGTCCTGGCTTAAAACCGCCTTGGTTGGAGAAGGGACAACTAGATGATTGTGCCAAAAAATAACTAAGAGAAAAACTCCCCTGGTTGGCACAGCGCCCCCTGGAGGTTCCCGGAGGTGGCGGCGGTGGGACGCCCCCTCGCGGCACTGCCCCGCCATCCCAGCACCAGGTGTGAACGGTGCGGAGAGGCCAGGTGTGGGCCGGAGGCGGGTCTCGGGCCGCGCGGCACACGCCATTGGCTGTGCGTTTGGAGGGGGTGGGACTCTGTCAGGGGCTCACGCCATTGGCTGCGCGCGGAGGTGCGGTGGGGCGCGGCCTTCGGGGGTGGGGCGCCGGCCGGAGGGCGCGCGGCGGGGCGGGGCGGTGGGGGCGGGGCTCGGGCCGAATGGCGCACGCCATTGGCCGTGTGCAGCGGGTGAGGCCCGCGTGACGGCCGCTGAGCGTGCGCCTGGCGGGGCGGGTGGCGGCGCTGGAGTCGCCGGGAGCTGCCGGGCTGTCCGCGCCGCCTCTGCGGGGCCATGATCCGGAACGGGCGCGGGGCTGCAGGCGGCGCAGAGCAGCCGGGCCCGGGGGGCAGGCGCGCCGTGAGGGTGTGGTGCGACGGCTGGTGAGCGCGGGACCGGGGCGGGCCGCGGGGACGCCGGGGCCGGCTTCCTTCCGGGGCGCCGCGCCAGCCGTTGCCCGGGGACCGGGCCCGCGTTCTGGGTGGCGTCCTCGTCCGGCGTGGGCCGGGGATGGCAGGCTGCGGGGCCGGGCCCGCCGGGAGGGTCGGGCTGCGGAGGCTCCGCGCCCTGCCGTGGGCGCCCCTGTCTATCCCTGGCGGAGGCCCCGCCCGGTCACGCCGACCTCTCCGGTGCAGCCACCGCGCTGAGATCTGGAGCCACGGCCTCCCTGCTTCTCCGTAACCAGCAGCAACCAGCTTGCCCGGCTCCGGTCCAGGGGTTCCCCTGGCCTCCGGGCGAGCGTCCCTGTAGGTGGACATCGGGTGGGACCTGCCTGTCCGGGACCCGCAGTGAAGCCCGCGGGTTCCCGGGTCCTCCTCCCCGGGGCTAGAATGCAATCGGTCTTCTCTGGCCAGTCAGACACGGCATTGTTTTAAGAAAAGTTTGGGGTTGTCAAGTGAAAGAAAGATGACCGTTACTGATAATTTGCTACCTCTGACCCTTTCACGTGCCTGCCGCATGGAATCCCCGAAGCAAGCGCCTCTGATTAGCCCTTCCCAGGAGAGCAAGCAGGGCCTTCTTCCCTGTGCCTGAGTCACCTCTGGGAGAAGGAATGTGGCTTTGTGTCAGTGGACTTTGACCTTGCCCTGACCAGGCCCCAGCCCCATTCCAGGCTGTGGTCCCCTGGCCTAGCCTCTGACCCCTCCTCCCTCCAGCCTGTCCAGTGGGTACATGGGCCCGCCAGACTTCACCCTGCATGTCTGCTGGGACTCCGTGCACTGTGGCAGGGGTGCTGGGAGGAAGCGTGGTGTGCAGTGGAGCAGCTTTGTGCACTGTGTGGGCTGCCAGGGTCACACCTCTCCTGGAGAGGCAGGGACAGCTTCGTCCACTCTTGAGGGGATGGGCAGCTACTGTAAGGAAGTGACGAAGAAGCCAGGGCAGCGGGGCCCAGTTGGTGGCAGGGCTGTGTAGCTTTGGGCTTGAGAGTTCACATGTTAGCAGACTGAGATTTATGAATGAAAACTCTAGAACCAAGTGGCAAGGCAGTGGCTGTACACCCTTAGTGTTAAGCCTGGGGAGCTTCAGAGGCCGTCGGGGAGGAGGAAACAGGATTTTCAGGGCGATTTTCAGGGTTTTCAGGGTTTTATTTTGTGGTTGGATTTGTTTTGGGTTAGCCCCAGGGACTGTTCGCTTGTCATAGTCTAGGATCCAACCCTACCCCAAAAGTTAACATTGATCTATTTTAAAGTGACTGCCCAGGGCAGTTGATATTGGGTGAGGGGATAGGACACGTGGCCCTGCAGTTCACTGTGGGCTCCAGTCTGTCCTGCACCCACCAGTCCTCCAGACCCAGCCAGGCCTTGACGTCTCTGCCCCCGCCACCCTTTCTAGATCTGGCACAGGGGTCCCACCATCAGGCCCAGGAGCCAGTGGGGTGGAGAGCTGAGCACCTACATCTTCTGAATCCCAGTCCCAGGGCTCCCAGCAGCAGCTTCTCAAAGTGCTTCCTAAGGAGTCCTCAGAGGAGCAAAACTCTGCCCCTAAGCCACAGGGCCACCTGGCCCCCACCCTTGGCACAGGCACCACCCACTCTCTTTGTCTCCACAGCTATGACATGGTGCATTACGGCCATTCTAACCAGCTGCGCCAGGCACGGGCCATGGGCGACTACCTCATCGTAGGCGTGCACACTGATGGTACGCACAGGTGGCCTCGCCCACTCACGGTCCCCCAGCCCTCCTGTGGGTTGCGCCCATTGACTGAAAGCCGGCAGGCCTGGGCCGCCTTGCCAGGGCTCAGCTATAGGGGACAGCACTGTAGGCTCACCCAGCCCGGCCCCAGCTGAGGATGGCCTAATGCCTTTCCCATCTTGCACTTCCTGTCCCAGCTAAAGAGAAGGGGCACCTGCTCCCCACCACTGCCAGCGTGGCTCCCAAGCCTTGAGGGGCTGAGCACCTGCTCTTCAGAAGGAATCTCTGCCTTTGCCTGAGACCCTCACAGGGGAGCCAGCCACCCAGTTGACCAGCACTAGTGGGCTAAGGGCCAGGCGAGGCAGCCAGCCTGCCCCCACCGGCCCTCGCGTGTGGCTGTAGCTGGGTGCTGGGAAGGGGCCTCGTATGCAGGGGCCGGCGGGCTGGGGTCCCCAGTCTCCTTGTTGTCCTTTCCCTAGAGGAGATCGCCAAGCACAAGGGGCCCCCGGTGTTCACTCAGGAGGAGAGATACAAGATGGTGCAGGCCATCAAATGGGTGGACGAGGTGGTGCCCGCCGCCCCCTACGTCACTACGCTAGAGACCCTGGACAAATACAACTGTGACTTCTGTGTTCACGGCAGTGAGTGGTGGGCCTGGGGCCTGGGGCCATCAGGTGGCTCAGGATCAGATCTGCTGGTGGGACATCTGGGAAAAGGGAGCCTCCATGCCCTTCGAGGATCTGAGATATTTCCGGGCCCCGACCTAGAAATGGGCATGTGGCACTAGGGCAGGCCAGGGGCTGAGGGGGTCCTGGGCTCTGAACGGTCTGATGGCTTTGGGTTAAGGATCCTTGTCCTTGTGTGTCACTGCTTAGATGACATCACCCTGACTGTAGACGGCCGGGACACCTATGAGGAGGTAAAGCAGGCCGGCAGGTACAGGTGAGTCTCCACCATGGACCTGGCCATCCAGGGGCTGGGCACGGGCTCCCTCCTGGCTCGTGCTTTGGTGTTTCCCGGGAGCCCGTGAGGGGGCGTCTGGGCCCTGGGCCATGTTCCTCACTCCAAGGACCGGGAATTTGAGGAATGGAGGTGCCATTGTGGGGTGGCCTGGAGGCCCTCACCATTTGGTGCTGCAGACCCGTAGCCTCAGGGCTCCAAAGGCACAGCTTTGTGAGGTGGCAGCTGTTGAGCTCGGGGGACGTGGCTGGCACTGCTATGGAACTGGCACTATATCTGAATTACCAGGCGTCAGAGACATGAGGCCAGTGGCTCCTGCACGGGATGCTGCAGCTGAGAATTCACTCGGCCGCAGATGCTCAGCGTTCAGGACGTGGGCGTGAGGGAGGCGGGGAGCAGAGCCACTGCCCAAGTGCCCGCCCTCTCCCCAGCATTGCACACCTGAGCCCTAGCAAGGGTCCTTTTCCATGGTCCTTTTCCATGCTCCTGTCACTCCCTTCAGTCAGTAAACGCGTGGAGGCCTTCCCCACATTCCCAACCCAGGTTTTCTGTTATAGCCTTGTGCAGGGAGGGGACCCTCAGTCTTTGGGGCAGCCATGGGTTCTGCCACAGCAGGGCCGCTAGTGTCCCTAGTGGTGGTAGCAGGAGACAGCCTTTCAAGTGTCCCAGGATGAGACCCCACTCCTGCTCTGTCCCCCAGAGAGTGCAAGCGCACACAAGGGGTGTCCACCACAGACCTCGTGGGCCGCATGCTGCTGGTGACCAAAGCCCACCACAGCAGCCAGGTGAGTCAAGGGCGGAATCCCCAAGGCCCCTGGGTCAAGGTCGCCAGGGGAAAGGAGGGGCACCTCCCTGCCCCCTCAGGGCCCTCCTGCCCACTGCTCCCCATCCCCACCCAGTCCTGGGGTCGCCACGCCTGGAGGGCAGGCCCCTCAGCCCTGCTCTGCCCTTCTGTGCAGGAGATGTCTTCTGAGTACCGGGAGTATGCAGACAGTTTTGGCAAGGTGAGTGCGGCCGTGGAGGGGAAGCTGAGCACACAGCTGCAGGGGGCTCCCCCGGCCACCTGTCCTGGTCATCCCTTGGGGAAAGGCCAGCCCAGAGCCTCACCCTCCTCTCTCCCTCCCTGGCACTGACCAGGCACTGACTGCCAGGTTCGGCCGGCTGGTGGACGCCGGGAGGGAGGGCAGGCAGCGGTGGCACCGGCTGGCCGGTCATGGCAGCCACTGCTTGGAGGAGGAGCAAGGACTTGCCTGTGGACAGGTGTTCTCTAACCAAGTGGCCTGGCCCTCTCTCCCTTTGTAGCCCCCTCACCCGATACCCGCTGGGGACATACTTTCCTCAGAAGGATCCTCCCAGGTGACAGACAGTGGTCTCAGGGTGCCGGGTCCCTCCCAAGGGCTGTGTGCACTCGCCGCCGGGCTCCTTGCCTCCTCCTGGCGGTCACTGGCTGGGCTGAAGTGGTGTCAGCTGTGGTACCTGCTGTGGCTGTGGGGTGGCGCCACAGTCCCGCCTGCCACCTGGCCTGGCAGTGTGTCCCCCGCCCGAGGTGACTGGCTGGAAATGGGATTGCTGGCAGGCGACAGCTGAGGGTTTGGTGACCTGGCGAGGGCAGCACCTGGGAGGCCTCCCCAGCCAACCTGCTCCCTCTCTTGGCTTGCAGTGCCCTGGTGGGCGGAACCCCTGGACCGGGGTATCCCAGTTCCTGCAGACATCTCAGAAGATCATCCAGTTTGCTTCCGGGAAGGAGCCCCAGCCAGGGGAGACAGTCATCTATGTGGCTGGCGCCTTCGACCTGTTCCGTATCCTCTGAGCCTCTGCTGCTCCCTACGTGTGCCACGTGGGGTGGGACCCGGAGGCTTCAGTTTGACTTCTTGGGGCCCCAGACTGGGCTGGTTTGCAGGGGAGCAGCTGTCGGCAGGGAGGATGGTGGGGAGGCCCTTGGGCATGAGCTGTCAGGGAGCTGCTCCCTGTCATCTCCATCCCGACTGCTTCTTAACCTGGGCGCAGACATCGGGCATGTGGACTTCCTGGAGAAGGTGCACAGGCTGGCAGAGAGGCCCTATATCATCGCAGGCTTACACTTTGACCAGGTCACTGCCCTCTTGTTCCCTGGGCCCCTGAGCAGCTGATGGGCTCGAGGGGCCCTAAGGGTTGGTGTTGGGTGCAGGTGGTCTCTAGGAGGAGGCCTCAGGTGAAGTCAGAGGAGACCCTGGGGGGGTGATCATGGGCTTCTGGGGTCCAGAGCTATCCTGTCTGGGGCATCTCCACAAGGGTGGGCACCCTTCCTGACTTCTTCCCATAAGGGACAGCTGGGAGGGGCACACCCTGTCCCCCCAAGGTTTCGGGGCTGAGCTAGCCTCACTCTGGCCGCAGGAGGTCAATCACTACAAGGGGAAGAACTACCCCATCATGAATCTGCACGAGCGGACCTTGAGCGTGTTGGCCTGCCGGGTGAGTGGGGCCAGGAGCCGGCCCAGGGATGGGGGACCTTCCCACAACATCCCCCCCACCAAGGGCCTCCTTGAGCCAGGGCAGGGGGCTTGGGTCCTGGCAGAGCCGCACCCAGCACCCCGAGCTCTGTGGCACATGCCCAGACCTGTTTGTTGAGGCAGGAGGAGGGGTGCTCGGGTCTCCAGGTGCTGTTCCTTCTTGCCTCATGGAGGAGCCCCAGGGGTCCTCAGCCTGCCCAGCCTATCCCTGCTACTCACTGGAAGCCCAGCCCCATGTCTGGGCCATCTCCCACCACCCTGTGGCCCTGGCTTGCCAGTAGCAGGGACCGAGCAAGTCTTTGTGCTACTGTCCCTGCAGTACGTGTCTGAAGTGGTGATTGGGGCCCCGTACGCGGTCACAGCAGAGCTCCTGAGTCACTTCAAGGTGAGGCTCCGCATGGGCTCACCTTGTTCCCACATGGGCTGGGAACACAGGCGGGCTATGGGCTCCTCCTACACAGGGCCTAGGAGGTGCCTGGGCTGAGGAAGGGGCAGGGTCGGCTCTCCCAACCCCCAGGGCCTGTGCTGGGCTGTGGGTGGCTACGGCAGCTGCCTCCCCAGGGAGGGCTCCTGACCTCCCACTCCTTCTCCAGGTGGACCTGGTGTGTCACGGCAAGACGGAAATTATCCCTGACAGGGACGGCTCCGACCCATACCAGGTGGGTCATGCTGGCCCTTGCTGGGCACAGGGGTTGCCATTGGCACCTCCCAGCCATTTAATGTCTCACTGTGCCTACCTGGGAAACGGGCATGGTGGCTGCAGCTGCTCTGACTACACCACTCCCACAGGACCCTGGGCACTGGTCTCTCTCTGGGGCAGGGCACCGGATGGGTCTTGAGGAGGTCAGCAGGGACCTTCATCCCGCTCCTCCTCTCTGGACCCCCAGGAACCCAAGAGAAGGGGCATCTTCTGTCAGATTGACAGTGGCAGCAACCTCACCACGGACCTCATCGTGCAGCGGATCATCACCAACAGGTGCAGCTGGGTGGGGGCACCTTGGAGCCGCCTCGTAGGGGCTCTCCGCTAGACTTACTCTGCCCTCCCCCCAGGTTGGAGTATGAGGCACGAAACCAGAAGAAAGAAGCCAAGGAGCTGGCATTTCTGGAGGCCGCCAGGCGGCAGGCGGCACAGCCCCTGGGGGAGCGCGATGGCGACTTCTGACCTGGCGGAGGCCCTGGCCGGCCCTCCCCCTGCTCTGCTTCTGCACCTTCTGCATTTGGACATAGGACTCTGCAGGGCCGCCCTCTCTAATTGGCCTGGCTCTAGAAGGGCTGGTGACGACTCTGCCTCCTGCCTGCCTTTAAGGTGCCTGGTTTGCAGCACTTTCCACCCTTTCCAGCGAAGCTGCTCAGAGAGAGTGTCCAGCACAGTGGAGAGGCCGGCAGTGAGACGGGCAGACAGCACCTGCAGCCCGAAATGCAGCACTCCTGCGTGCGCCCCCACCTGGTCCCCGGATGTCCCCACCACCTGGACAGAGGCCACACTGACTGCCCACCCAGCTGTGGCGGGAGGTGCAGAGCGGAGGGCTTTAGGGAGCAGCGACTACAGTCACCCCTTTAGTTCTCTGGGTGCAGACCACACCTCCCACTTGGCACCCCCCAACACGGTGTCCTGCCACCCGGCGCCTGGCTCCAGGAAAACACGCTTGCCTTCATTCCCGGCAGCTTCGCCGCTCTCCTTATGGACTCTGTTCTGTTTGTACATGGCTGATGTAAATCTCTTTGGTACAACCGAATAAAGCCTGGTGGCACTGCTGCATGGGGCTCCCAGCCCTGCTGGGAAGGACCAGGGAACCACCCAGCAAGCAGAGCCTCTTGGCCCTGCCCTGACCATGCAGCCGGCAGCCGGGTGTGCAGCAGGCAGCCTGGCAGTGAGTGAAACCCCGGCCTCCAACCCTCCAAAGCCAGGGGCCACCCCCTATAGCAGGCGATGCTAGAACAGGAAGGAGAGCCAGGGCTGAGGCTCCTTGCCCCTTGGCCCCTCCAGGGGCCATGGGATCTCTGTCTCCTGCACGCCTGTCAGGGCCCGCCTGGAGCAGCCCAGAGGCTGAAGAGGCTCTTACTGCAGCCTCCGGGAGGTGTCTGGGGAGCCCATAGACTGCCTGGTCTCGCCGCACTCAAAATGAGGCTTATGATCAGGACTTGTTTCAGCCCCACACTCCTCACCAGAATGGGCCCTGCCCTGCAGCACCTGACCCATGTGGGGCCTCCGTGGGCCTGTCTGCTGCTGTTGTGAGGTTGACCTCATGACCCAGCACAGGAGCCGGAGGCGAGCTGCACATGAGGCTCCCCACAGCCCAGGAAGGCAGCCTCTCACCCTGCTCTCCGAGCCAGGGGCCAAGGTGTGAGGGGCACAGGCCATCCTCGTGCTGTCAGGCCCCTGCTTTCAGAGGTGGGGTGGTGCCGAGGCTCCCACTCAGACCCCTGGGCTGCAGGGTCCCCTGAGCAGAGGGACCAGCCACTTCCCCATAGACAGATTGGTGCGGGACAGGGGCTGCCTGGGCCCCAGGCTTGGGGAGGGTGGAAAGGCCCCGCCTGTTGCTGCCTGGGCCCGGAAGTGGGCCTGGCCCTGTTCCTTTGGAAGCATTGGAGGCCAGGGCCCAAGCCAGTGCTGGAGTCACCCAACCGCCGAGGGAGAACCCACCTGTCTCCCACCCTCAGCTCTGGGGAAGCATGCTCTGGGTCTCTGGGGCCAGGGCTCAGGCCCCCAGCTCTCCTCTTTGCCCCTGCACCCTCGGACTTGGCCTGGCCAGAAGGGATGGGGGCAAGAGGAAAGCAGCCAGGGGCTCCAGCCCATTCCCTCACAGATTTGCCTCTCCAGTCGGGGAGCGAAGGGCTGGGGAAGACACTGGGGACCTGCAGTTTCCCCCAGGGAACACCAAGGTTAGGCGCGGCTTCACCGCGGGGCTGCGTCGTGGCCAGCTTGGCCCCTGGGTCTGAAGACCTCTGGGCGGCCCGGGCCAACCTTGCCCTGCCGCCGCACACCCAGCTGCCCTCTCATACCCAGGCTTGGGGACTTCCAGGTCCCGATCCCCTCGTGGCCTGGCTGCCAGTCATCCAGTAGCCCTCACTCCGAGGCCACCTCATTATTTATTTGTTTACCACGAACTGCGGGGTGGACGGAGTAGGGGAGAGCTGGGGCGCCATCCCGCGCCGGCGGGGCCTGGGGTCCCCGAGTAGGACGATGGTGGCGGGGGTCCCCAGCAGTGCCAGGAGAGGTCCGGGTTCCGGGCTCAGGGGGCGCGGCAGTCGGCTGAGCGCAGGGACAGGAAGACGTCCGCCTTGCACTGGGAGGTCCCGCGGCCGTCGGGCAGCCGCTCGCACCTCTGCAGGTTCGGAGCGACGTCCTGGACGCACACGGCCTGGGGCGGGCGGGCAGAGGCTGAGAGGCCGCCGCGCCCCACCCCGTCCTGCCGCCGCACCCCGTCAGCCCCGGGCCCGCCCGCTGGACTCACGAGGCTCCGCAGTCTGGGGTGCAGTTGCGGCTCCGGGGAGGCGCCGGCCCGGCCCGGGGGTTCCGCCCCTCTGTGCGGCCGGGAGCGCCGCGCGTACGGGGACCTGCGGAAGCCGGACAGCAGCCCCGCGGCGCGGCCCACAGAGTAGGAGCTGCGCCCCGCCGCCGGCTTGTACCACGCGAGGCCGGGCGGCGCCAGCAGCAGGCACAGCGCCAGGGTGGCGGCCGCCAGTGTCGCGGGCCGGGCCATGGGGACGCGGGCGGGCGGCGGCGTCGGGGCTCGGAGCGGCCACCGCCTGGGCCGCCTTATATCTGCGGCGGGGGCGGGCCGAGGCTGCGGGGGGCCGGGAGGGGCGGCGGGCGGGCTGGGGGTGCAGCCGGCGCGCGCGGAGGATCCGCGGCACCACCGCATCCCAGAGGAACCAGCCGCGCGGGTGAGCGCTGGAGGCGCGCAGGATCTGGCGCTTGGTCGGAGCCCGACGCCCCTCAAGCTCCCCACCCACGCCGCTCGCGTCCTTCAGGCCCGGCCTGCGTGGGCCTCAGTGGGAGCAGGGGAGGGCCCACGGGCGCTCAGCCCGAGGAGTCGTCCCCCAGGAAGTCCCCAGGACTCCTGAGGCTGGAGAGCCAGCCACACTGCGCAGTGCCCAGGGGGCGGTTTTCCCACCCTGAGGGGTATTCTTGGCTCCAGGCATGAGTCCATGTGGCTTGTGGGGCCCTCATTTCCTTCATGCCCTTCGGGGAAGGTGCCACCAGCAGGGCTGCTACTGACGGGGTGCTCTGGGAGCAGGGAAGAAGGTCAGGCACTGACCTCAGGAAAGCCACACCAAGGCACTGGGGCTCCACGATTCCTGGAGGCCCCTCTCTGCCAGCTCTGCCCCTGGAAGGGCACCAGGCAGGACTGCCAGCCGCTCTCTTGGCAGGGGACATCCGCCTTCAAGCTCACTGTGCCCTCACCATTTCATGCTCCCCCAAGGTCCTGGTCACGTCTTCTTTTGGATATCTCCCCAGGACAGGCACTGGCACTGGAGCCCTGGTACTTGTTTCTGGGTTCCATGCTTCCCAGGTGTGATGGTGAACACTTGAGTGTTATTTTGATGGGATCGAAGGATGCAAAGTATTGTCCCTGGTGTGTCCATGAGGGCGTTGCCAGAGGAGATTCCCCTTTGAGTCAGTGGCTGGGAGAGGCAGACCCACCCTCAATCCAGGTGGGCACCACCTAATCAGCTGCCAGCACAGCCAGCAGACAAGCAGGCAGAGGAACGTGGAAAGACTAGACTGGCTGAGTCTGGCCTCCATCTTTCTCCCGTGCTGGATGCTTCCTGCCCTCGAACATCAGACTCCCAAGTTCTTCAGCTTTCGGACTCTTGGACCCACACCAGTGGCTTGCCAGGGGCTCTCCGCCCTTTGGCCACAGACTGAAGGCTGCACTGTTGGCTTCTCTACTTTTGTTTTGGGACTCAGACTGGCTTCCTTGCTCCTCATCTTGCAGATGGCTTATTGTGCGACTTCACCTTGTGATAGTGTGAGTCAACACTCCCAACAAACTCTTCATATATACTCTTCATATAGAGAGTCCTGTCTCTAGGGAACTCTGACACAGATTTCAGGTGAGGCCTGGTCCACTCCCGGGTGCTGTGAGGAAGGAAGTGTCAAGAGGCTCCCACTGGGCACAGGGCACTGGCCCCATGAATGCCAAGGGCTCCCTAGGTTACTAGAGACACAGCCTGCGCTGTCCAGAAGCAGCCTGAGACCCTGGGGCTGCCGCTCCCCCAGTGGCCCCTTCCCACCACAATTGTGGGGAGCAACGGAGCCACCCAGGGCCACCCTTCCCTAGGTAGGGAAGCCTCAGACGTGTGGACACACTTCCCAGTGTCAAGACACCGGGAGGCCCAGCTCCAGCGAGGAGCTGCAGACAGTCCCAGTGAGAACCATGGACGCCTGCTTAGAGATGGTGGCCTTCAGTCTGGGGGCACCACAAGCAGCAGCCGCCAGCTGTGCACAGCCAGAGTCCCTCAGAGCCAGCCCTAGGGAGGGTCCAGGGCCGCCCGGCCATCCAGCAGGCAAAAGCATGCCTCAGGCCCTACCCTCCCGCTCCTTCTCCTCCCAGTTGTGACTCAGGGTTTGATGAGTGCCTTGACAGCGTTTCACGGAGATGTTTATTCATGAGAGTTTTCATATCAAAACACACCGAGACCGCATCAATATGCTGAGAACACAGGCACCCAGCGGCCTCCAGCAAGATTTGAGTAGTTTAATGAGTTTTTACTTATTGGATAAAAGTGTCAACATAGTGATGGGAAAACAAACACAGCTCCAGCCCTTGTTTCCACCTTGTTACAGCCCAGGGGCGCTGTCCCCAGCAGCAGCTACCGCAGCCATCAGCGCCAGCATGAGGAAGGGGCCGCGGGACGCCCCCTCCAGCGAGGGCCAGGCCGGGCCTCACTCCTTGAACTTCCATTCCTGGCGACACATGGGGCAGTGCTGCTGCACCTGCTGCGCGTGCAGCCACTTGAGGATGCAGTGCATGTGGAAGCAGTGGGAGCACTGGCCCCACACCAGCGGGCAGTCGTCGCCAGGCACCTTGCCTACAGAGGGGAGGTGGGGAAAAGGACAGGCATGACCAGGCTGGACACAGAGCACGTGACAAGCCAGGCAGGGATGCAGGTTGGGACCCTGGGCAGTGGCTCCAGCACTGCAGCCTCTCATGTTTCAGAGAAGCTGAAATCAGGAGTGTTACCCAATCGGTCTCCTGACCAGCCTGCCCCCAGGAGAAGACCAGCAACTACACCAGACATGAGGCCTCCACCTGGGGCAACCACGCCCAGGCTCATCATGTTCAGCAGGGAGCCCAGGAACCTTGCTGAAGAGGCGGCATCAGGGAGGAGGCACTCTGGTCTAGACCACTGTCCCCTGTGCTTGAGGCTGGGGAAAAAGGGCATCGTCTGACCTACAGGCCCTGGGCCCACCTGCAGACACTTGATCTGTGATGCCAAAAAGGTCACATGAATGGTCAAGACGCCAAGGAGACACACATCTGAGTAGTGAACTGGTCTCGTGATCAAGGGCATGAGGGGTGGGGCTTGGGGACCTAGAAGACTCTTCCCTAGACACCAGGAATTCGGGGTGCCGCCCAAGCACTGGGGACGTCGTGTCGACGGGCCCTGCCTCCCAGGACAGGCACAGGCTGTGGGCACGAGCCCAAACACCTAGAAATGCTTTCTCCATGGAGAGAGCCTGACAGAAAGGGATACTCATATCAGCCATGATCAAGAGAAACAAGTGTCCCTGATCTCCAAGAGCCTGGAAAACCCCATGAAACAGCTGCTGCCAGCAGAGCATGGCAAGTCCCAGCCCCAGCCCCGGGGCAGGGTCGGTCTGGCATTGTGGCGCTGGAGCTCGTGGCCGCCCTCCTGTCCTGGCGGCACCGGCCCCACAGCATGCCCACTCCCAGCCCTGGGAGGACCTGCCCATGGGGGCTTTCTAGCCTCAGCACAACTCTGCTTGAAATCACCCCTTTCAAATGAGAGCTGAAGCTTGCTAGCCCCGAGGAGCAGGGTCTGAGTACGCAGGAGAGGCCCCGTTGGACAAAGGTGCCGCTTTGTTCTAGTGCGTAACCCACCCAAAGCCGGCCTGGGGTGTCTGATGAGTCCGCAGATGCACTGAGGCTGACTCATTCAAGGACCTGCTGATCTCCTGATTGCATTTCTTTAATTAAAACTCCTCTCGGCAAAACTGCATTGCCACGAGAGTCCTCTGGGATGCGGGATAGACTCACTGTTTACCAGCCTCGGGCTCCCACGGTCTTTGTTGAACTTAGCCACTCTGAATTTTTCAAAGGAGTTCAATTTTAGCAAAAGAAACCTGGTGCTGCTTAGCCCGGAAGCACATTAGATTTGTCAAACGCTTTGCGCATTAACACTGACTCATTATAACGTAACCATCAGCAGGTCCAAAAATCAGACTCTCAAATCCTTAGTGTGCAGCCAACAGGTCCCATTTTAACAAAGCCTGGGCGCACTGTGCCAGTGGAGAGATGCTGAGAGTTCAGGGTAACACCCCTCTGGATGTCCCATCGGCCAGAGCCCTGGCATGGTGCAGGCCGGGCTCTGCAGGCTGCCTGTGGACCCACCAATGCAGTCAGTCGGGGGCTGCCTAGTGCCGCCTCTCATCCACAGGATTCACTACCCACATCTGGCCCACAGATGCAGCCAGACTAGGCGTGGACACATGGTTTGGAGGAATTTCAGAAGTTAACCTGCTGCTCCAGAAGTGGAGTGACTGCCCTCAGGGTACCCCATGCTGTCTTTGTTACATCCTTAAGAGCAATTTAAAAGAGATCAAATAAAACCATGCCTTGTGAATTTAGTTATTAACCTAATTAGCTATTAGGTACAAATCCAATCAGGCAGAGTCAATCAATAATTTCCTAATATTACACTCTACCCATTTGATTAAATGAGGATTAATTCCTGAGTAATGAGATTTCTGTTTAGCTAGGGCCAATGTAAAAGTTAAGCCTAGAATAACAAGTATTTGTACTGGCCAGGCACCATGCCTATAATCCCAGCACTTTGGGAGGCTGTGGCAGGACAGAGTCAAGAGTTTGAGACCAGCCTGGGAAACACAGTGAGACTCCATTTCCACAAAAAAAAAAAAATTAAAAATTTATGTAGTTTTGTTCAGGCATGGTGGCTCACGTCTGTAATCCCGGCACTTTGGTAGGCCCAGGCAGGCAGATCCCTTGAGCCCAGGAGTTCAAGACTAGCCTTGGCAACACAGCAAAACCCTGTCTCCACAAAAAATTAAAACACAAATTAGCCAGGCATCGTGGAGCCTGCCTGCAGTCCCAGCTACTTGAGAGGCTGAGGTGGGAGAATCACTTGAGCCCAGGAATTGAAGGCTACAGTGAGCTATGATTTTGCCACTACACTGCTGCCTGGGTGACAGAGCAAGACGCTGTCTCAAAAAAAAAAAAAAAAAAAAAAAAAAATTGTACTAAGATTCAGTCATTTCAATGTCACCTAAAGAAGCAAAGATGGGGGTGGGCGCAGTGGCTCACACCTGTAATCCCAGTATTTTGGGAGGCCGAGGCGGACGGATCACCTGAGGTCAGGAGTTTGAGACCAGCCTGGCCAACATGGTAAAACCTTGTCTCTGCTAAAAATATAACAAATTAGCTGGCCGTGGTGGTGCACACCTGTAATTCCAGCTACTTGGGAGGCTGAGGCTGGAGAATCACTTGAACTCAGAAGGGCGGGTGTTGTGGTGAGCTGAGATGGTGCCACTGTACTCCAGCCTGGGCAACAGGGCAAGACTCTATCTCAAAAAAAGAAAAAAAAAAAAAGCAAAGCCAGATGAGTGTGGTGGTGTGTACTCTCAAGGCTGAGGCAGTAAGATTGCTGAAGTTCAAGTCCGGCTTGGGCAACATAGTGAGACCCTGTCAATCAATATGGGCATACACCTGACCCCACAAAAATACGCCTGGTTACTTGGGATACTGGGGAGCTTCTCGGTCCTCCCCATTCCCCGCTGTCCTCTCCATTGCCCACTGTCCTCTGGGGAGTTCTTCTTGTCCTCCCTGGGCAAAACCTTGACCCTTGCTTCTGCTTTATGTTCATTTTGGTCTCATGAAAAACCATTTTGCTGATACAAAACTCTGCATTCAACCTAAATGTAATCAAACTTTTTTTTTTTTTTTTTTTAGACGGAGTTTCACTCTTGTTGCCCAGGCTGGAGTGCAATGGTGCGACCTTGGCTCACCACAACCTCTGCCTACCAAGTTCAAGCGATTCTCTTGCCTCAGCCTCCTGAGTAGCTGGGATTACAGGCATGCGCCACCACGCCTGGCTACTTTTTTTGTATTTTTAGTAGAGACGAGGTTTTATCATGTTGGCCAGGCTGGTCTCAAACTCCTGACCTCAGGTGATCCGTCCGCCTTGGCCTCCCAAAGTGCTGGGATTTACAGGCGCCTGCCACTATGCCCGGCTAATTTTTTTTAATTTTTAGTAGAGACGGGGTTTTGCCATGTTGGCCAGGCTGGTCTCGAACTCCTGGCCTGAAGCAATCCGCCTGCCTTGGCCTCCCAAAGTGTTGGGATTATAGGCGTGAGCCACTGCGCCTAGCCTATGCCATTCAGTTTTGAGAATTTTCAAATAAAAAGTTTAAACTAATCTTTTTTTTTTTTTTTTTTTTTGAGACAGAGTCTTGCTCTTGGCTCATGGCAACCTCCGTCTCCCAGACTCAAGCTATTCTCCTGCCTCATCCTCCCCAGTAGCTGAGATTACAGGCACGCACCACACGCCCAGCTAATTTTTGTATTTTTAGTAGAGATGGCATTTCACCATGTTGGCCAGAATGGTCTCCTGACCTCAAGATCTGCCTCCCTCAGCCTCCCACAGTGCTGGGATGACAAGTGTGGGCCACCACACCCTGCCTCGATCTCCTGACCCTGTGATCTGCCTGCCTTAGCCTCCCACAGTGCTGGGATGACAGGTGTGAGCCACCGTGCTGGCCTCGATCTCTTGACCTTGTGATCCGCCCACCTTGGCCTCCCACAATGCTGGAATGACAGGTGTAGGCCGCCCACCTGGCCTCCAATCCCTTTTTAATCCCACGTATTTCACAGCTGAGTTTCATGCTATCAAGTCTGTGCAGGATCTTTATACAAACATGAGTCCCAACTACCTGGCTTTTTTTTCTATCAACTTTTCTTCATGAAATGACAATGAAAATGTTGGGGGAGTGCAGTGGCTCATGCCTGTAATCCCATCACTTTGGGAGGCTGAAGCAGGTGAATCACCTGAGGTTGACAGTTTGAGGCCAGCCTAACATGAGAAACCCCGTCTCTACTGAAAAATACAAAATTAGCCGAGTGTGGTGGCGCACACCTGTGATCCCAGGTACTCAGGAGGCTGGGGCAGAAGAATCGCTTGAGCCCAGGAGGCGGAGGTTGTGGTGAGCCGAGATTGTGCCACTGCACTCCAGCCTGGGCAACAAGAGCGAAACTCTGTCTCAAAAAAAAAAAAAAAAGAAAAGGAACTGTGGGGATGTCATGCAGGTTTAACAGGAGCCACCGAGGCTAGTGCAGCAGGCAGCACGGAGGGGACATTCACAGTTGGGGCAGCTCAGGCAGCACGAAGGGGACACTCACAGCCGGGGCAGCTCAGGCAGCGCGAAGGGGACACTCACAGTCGGGGTAGCAGCCAGCACGGAGGGGACACTCACAGTCGGGGCAGCAGCCAGCACGGAGGGGACACTCACAGTCGGGGCAGCTCAGACAGCACGGAGGGGACGCTCACAGCCGGGGCAGCTCAGACAGCACGGAGGGGACGCTCACAGCCGGGGCAGCTCAGACAGCACGGAGGGGACGCTCACAGTCGGGGCAGCTCAGACAGCACGGAGGGGACACTCACAGTCGGGGCAGCAGCCGTTAAATGCCATCCTGCAGATGCCACAGTTCTCATCATTGGCCACCCAGAGCCAAGTGGCCACGCCGTTCCAACACTTAATCTTCACCTTCATGGCAACAGAGCCTGTGGTGGAGGGGAACAGGACGACTGGCTAAACTGAGTCTGCAAAGCTAGAACATTTAGGCACCAAAATAGGTATAAGCCTGGCACGGTGTAATCCCAGCTACTCAGGGAGCCAAGGCAGGAGGATCACTCCAGCCCAGGAGTCCGAACCCAGCCTGGGAAACATCATGAGCTCTATTTTATTTTACTTTTATTTTTATTAATTTTTTTTTTTTTTGAGACGGAGTCTCACTCTGTCACCCAGGCTGGAGTGCAGTGGCATGATCTCACCTCATTTCTTGTGCCTCTGCCTCCTGAGTAGCTGAGACTATAGGCACGCGACTCCACACCAGACTAATTTTTGTATTTTTAGTAGTCGAGGTTTCACCACGTAGGCCAGGCTGGTCTTGAACTCCTGGCCTCAAGCGATCTGCCGCCTCAGCCTCCCAAAGTACTGGGATTACAGGTGTGAACCACCGTGCCCTGCTGTGAGCCCCGTTTCTATTAAAACAAATAACAGGCAAAGGGCTCTGGGTCCAGAGGGTCAGGGCTACAGGGGAGCTACTGCAGAACAGCGAGTCCTGGCAGCAATCCGCTGTGGCTCACGACTGGAATCCCAGCACTCTGGGAGGCCAACTTGGGAGGAACGCCTGAGCCCAGGAGTTTGAGACCAGCCTGTGTAACACAGTGAGACTGTCTCTACCAAAAAAAAAAAAAAAAAGAAAAGGAAAAAAAAGAACTATCTGTGAGGTTTCTTTAGCCATCTAGAGAAAGGGCACACTTTTCTCTCCAAGGGAGGGAACTCAGCTCCTCACGGACAAGGAGATCACACTGTCAGGAGTTTCATTTTACCTCACGTTGAGGATATCTTCAAAGATCTCAAGTGGGCCTGGCCAACATGACGAAACCCCGTCTCTACAAAAAATACAAAAATATTAGCCGTGGGTGGCGGCTCACGCCTGTAATCCCAGCACTTTGGGAGGCTGAGGAAGGTGGATCACTTGAAGTCAGGAGTTCGAGACCAGGCTGGCCAACATGGTGAAACCCCATCTCTACTAAAAAAACAAAAATTAGAGGCCGGCATGGAGGCCGAGGCGGGCAGATCACAAGGTCAGGAGTTCGAGACCAGCTTGGCCAACATACTGAAACCCTGTCTCTACTAAGAATACAAAAAATTAGCTGGGTGTGGTGGTGGGCACCTGTTATCCCAGCTACTCGGGAGGGTGAGGCAGGAGAATCACTTGAACCTGGGAAGCAGAGGTTACAGTGAGCCGAGATCACGCCATTGCATTCCAGCCTGGGCAACAGAGTGAGGCTCCGTCACACGCACACACACAAAATTAGCCAGGCGTGGTGGCGCACACCTATAATCCCAGCACCCAGCTATTCGGGAGGCTGAGGCACAAAAATCGCTTGGACCCAGGAGGCAGAGGTTGCAGTTTGCCAAGACCACAGCACTGCACTCCAGCCTGGGCGACACAGTGAGACTGTCTCCAAAAAAAAAAAAAAAAAAAAAAGCCTGCTGTGGTGGCGTGCACCAGCTGCCTGAGAGGCTGAGGCGAGAGGATAGCTGGAGTCCAGGAGTTCAATGCTGCAGTGAGCCAAGATCACACCACTGCACTCCAGTCTGGGTGAAGGGGGAGACGCTGGCTCAAAAAACAAAAACATGGCCGGGTGCGGTGGCTCAAGCCTGTAATTCCGGCACTTTGGGAGGCTGAGACGGGTGGATCATGAGGTCAGGAGATCGAGACCATCCTGGCTAACACGGTGAAACCCCGTCTCTACTAAAAATACAAAAAACTAGCCGGGTGACGTGACGGGCGCCTGTAGTCCCAGCTACTCGGGAGGCTGAGGCAGGATAATGGCGTGAGCCCGGGAGGCGGAGCTTGCAGTGAGCTGAGATCCGGCCACTGCACTCCAGCCTGCACGACAGAGCGAGACTTCTCTCAAAAAAAAACAAAAAACAAAAACAAAAGCAAATATCTCAAAACAACTTAAAATTCATGAAATGGGCTGGCCCTGACTCAAAAAAAAAAAAAAAAAAAAAACAAAAGCAAATATCTCAAAACAAAATTCATGAAATGGGCCGGGCGCGGTGGCTCACGCCTGTAATCCCAGCACTTTGGGAGGCCAAGGCGGGCGGATCACCTGAAGTCAGGAGTTTAAGACCACTCTGACCAACATGGCGCAACCCTGTCTCTACTAAAAATACAACAATTAGCCGGGTGTGGTGGCGCATGCCTGTAGTGTCAGCTACTTGGGAGGCTGAGGCAGGAGAATAGCTTGAACCCAGGAGGCAGTGGTTGCAGTGAGCCGAGACTGCCCCACTGCACTCTAGCCTGGGCGAAAGGAGACTCTGTCTCAAAAAAAAAAAAAAAAAATCCATGAAATAGCACATTGGTTTTCATTAATAAGTTGCAAATATGTCATATAATTTCTTTTGGAGACAGGGTCTGGTTCTGTCGCCCAGGCTGGAGTGCAGTGGTGCCATCATGGCTCACTGCAGCCTCGACCTCCTGGGCTCAAGCAATCCTCCCACCTCGGCCTCCCAAGTAGCTAGTACTACAAATGTGCACAACCAAGCCCACCTAATTTTTTTTAAGAGATGGGGTCTCACTATGTTGCCCCAGCTGGTCTCAAACTGCTGGGCTGAAGCGAACATCTTGCCTCGGCCTCGCAAAGCGCTGGGATTACAGGCGTGACCACGTACGAAAACTTGTAAAGGATATGACTAGCAAATTGTGCGAGTGCAGACTCGGGGGGTCTGCAGGTGGGGACCAATCAACCAACCCGCAGCTCGTCTGCGGCGGCTGTCGCCCGCTGAGGCCGCGCCCGCGGGACCCCGCCGCGAGCCGAGCGCACAGTCCTGGGCGGGAGCGGAAACAAGGACTCCCAGCGGCTCCCGGGCACCCGCGGCGCTCGCAGGGCCCCCAGCGCCCCTAGCCCAGGGCGATCGGGCGGGGCGTGCGGGGAGGGAGGGGCGCGCAGGCTCCGCCCCCAACGGCTGCCGCCCCACCCCCTGCGCCCTCGCACCTTCGCCAACCTAATCACGCGCCGCCCTGCCTGCCCTTCCGTTGGCAGCGCCGGCGTCCGCGCGGGAAGGTATAAAAACGACCTCAGTCGCGGCCCGGCTCCCTCAGCAGCGCCCGCCGAGTCCCGCGAGCTAGTGCGCACGCGCCTTCCCGCCTCCCCCCCGTCCCGCGCGCGCAGCCGTCCGCCGGCGGCCAATCAGCAGTCGCTCCGAGTCCGTGGCACCGGAAGGCCTCACGCGGCGCCGGAAGTGACGCGACGGCGTGCTGACGCGCGGGCTCGAGCCGATGCCCGATTCCGCGCCCGCCATGGCCGACAAAATGGACATGTCTCTGGACGACATCATTAAACTGAACCGGAGCCAGCGAGGCGGCCGCGGCGGGGGCCGGGGCCGCGGCCGGGCCGGCTCCCAGGGCGGCCGCGGCGGTGGGGCGCAGGCTGCCGCGCGAGTGAGTCGAGGCGGCGGGCCCATCCGGAACCGGCCGGCCATCGCCCGCGGCGCGGCCGGCGGAGGCGGCAGGAACCGACCGGCGCCCTACAGCAGGGTGAGTGCGGAGGCCGGCCGCGCCGGAGAGCGGGAGGGGACCAGCCGGGGCCAGGGCGTCTCGCGGTGGAGACCCGGGCCGACGGACAGATAGGGCCGGTGGAGCGGCCGCCCGGAGGTCCGGAGGGTGCGTGTGGGCGCGCAGGGGGTGGTGGGCGGGAGTGAGGTCGTTCTTTCGGGGCCCGGTCCCGGAGGCTGAGACCCTTCCCGGCTCTTTGTTCCGGCCGCCGGGGCCTCGTGGCGGCAGGAGAGGAGGGGACGCTGGGCGCGGCACCGGCGGCGGGAAGTTGGTGGAAGGGAACTGAAGTTGTGCGGCCGTGGTGGGACCGTGCCGCCTCGGGCTGGGGCAGCTGCTGCGCCGGGGGGAGCGCTGGCGGCCGCGTCTCGGCCGGATCCTCTCAGGCCGGGAAGAGGAAGGGTCCGGAGTAGCCGTGAGGGCCAGGAAAGGCCTGGACTGAGACTCACAGATCTGCTGTTGTTACGGTTTTTTTCTTCAGCCAAAACAACTTCCCGACAAGTGGCAGCACGATCTTTTCGACAGTGGCTTCGGGGGTGGTGCCGGCGTGGAGACGGGTGGGAAACTGCTGGTGTCCAATCTGGATTTTGGAGTTTCAGACGCCGATATTCAGGTAAGAGACGAGGGCTTCTCGGTGGGCCGTTCGCCCTGCACAGGACGGATCGTGATTTGGGGATGGGGCCCTGAGTCCCCTTCCCGCCTTAGCGAAGGGAGCCGTCCCAGCTCTGAAGGGCTGCAGGACAGACCTAGCTCCAGTGAAGCCGGGCTCAGTCCGCAGGCAGGTGCGAGCCTAGCCGAGCCTGAGGAGCTGCTGCTGATAGTCTGAAGATGGGTTCTGTGAGTGACAATCCCCTGCCAGGGCTTCCAGTTTCTAACAGGGACCAAGACTGACCAAATGTGAGTGGTTCTTGGCTGTTTAACCCAGCCCAGTTGCTCTTTAAATTTTGTGCCCGTTTTAGTGGGTTAATGTGAGAAAAAGAATCTTCTTTATGTACCTTATGAAGCACAGGAAGCCTGTGTGATTTTCTGGCTCTGTTTGCCTTGAGTGTTGTCTTATAAAGACGTTGTACGCTGTGGTTCTATCACTCCCCCCCTCCGTGTCCCTTCAGTGACATGATTCTCAAGCCCATCTTTGGTTGAAGCTTTTCTTTTTTAAAAAAAGAAAAATTGAATCCCAATGGCATTTAAACTTGTTTTCTGGTTAAGAAATGATTTTTTGGGAATCAGTTTTGGAGATGGCTGGGCAGGGTTCAGTTGCCCACAGCCCAGCCATTTGCCTTGGGAGGACAGAGTAGGGCCAGTGAGCACTCACAGTGTCTCAACACTTTTTTTAAGGTGGTTTCTAGCATCCACTGGAAACCGCTTTTGGTGAACTCCAGTTCCCGCTGTGTGCCTGCGGCCGGAGTATCCCCACACTCTGGGTTCCCTCTCCAACTCCCAGCCTGCCTGAGGTCAGGGCAGTTTCCATGGCAGCGCTTGACTTCAGACTTTGCGGCAGGCTTGAGTAGGAGGAGAGGGAAAGGTGAGCCAGAATCTGCCTTTGGGGGAGGGGCTGGGGTCAGGGCTCCCGAATCTGCAGGCCCTTCAGGCTGGTCTGATACCGGACTGCTTCCCTTGCTCTTGATCTTGGCCTTTACCGTTTCTTGGAACAGCCCTTGGGGGTGTTGTCAGTTTTCCTTCGTTGAGGATAGTGACTTAATTTTGTGCCCCTTGCTAGTGGGGTTCGCGACTTCCTCTACCTGCATCATGGTACACGTGTCAGGTCCCCACAATGGCAGGAGCCCTCAGACCCAGGTGCTCTTGGAAGTTGCTGTCCCTCCTGCCCCGCCCTTCCCTCATTTCCCGTTACCACTGTCCTGCCTCCCAGGGAACCACCCCCAAAGCAACTCACGCTTCCAGGGCCTGTCCCTGGGCCACCAGAAGGAACCCAGTTTTTTTTGGTTTTCTGACAACTGCTCTTTGCAACTCCCAGGAACTCTTTGCTGAATTTGGAACGCTGAAGAAGGCGGCTGTGCACTATGATCGCTCTGGCCGCAGCTTAGGAACAGCAGATGTGCACTTTGAGCGGAAAGCAGATGCCCTGAAGGCCATGAAGCAGTACAACGGTGTCCCTCTGGATGGTGAGTCTGGGGTTGGACCCACGCTGACTGTGGGGCTTGTGGAGTTTGGGGCTGGCACCTGTCCAGGTAGGAAAATGGGGTACCCCTGTGGCTGAGGACACTTTGCATTTGCCCCTTTGTCTCTCTCTTCCATCTGCCACCTCTCATGCTGCCCCACACATCTGGACCAACCTCTTGTGAACCCCCATCCAGCAAGCTACATCCCTCCCCTCCTTCAGCTCCTTCCGGAAGATTCACTTCTGTGAAGCCTTCTCAGAACCGCCATAGTACACCTCTGAGTGCGGGGCTGTAGTCGTAAAGACAAAGGTACCGGTTCTTCTTCGTCAGGTCACCCACACCTCTCCACCCACGAGCACCCTGACACCTCAGCAAGCAGCCCACCTAGTCTGGACTGAGAAGGAGTGAGGAGGTGTTGGTGGGGTTGCTTCCTTGCCATTTTGTTCTCCCACCAGTATCTCCAGGCCATTTCCCTTGTCGGGGGCATTTGAGACACACAGAGGCCCTTTCCAGTGTTTGCATGGAGACCAGGGTGTGGTGCCAGCTGGGTTGGTTTCAGAGCCTCTCATTAGAACGTGCCCTCTTGTATTCTTTGCCGCAGGCCGCCCCATGAACATTCAGCTTGTCACATCACAGATTGATACACAGCGGAGACCTGCACAGAGGTGACTTCCGGGGCCTCTGGGGAAGGGTGTTGGCCTAGGGTATAGCTGTGTCGCCCTTGGGGTCCTTCCAGCTATGTCAACGGTTTTGTTTTTCTTGCTAGCGTAAACAGAGGTGGCATGACTAGAAACCGTGGCGCTGGAGGTTTTGGTGGTGGTGGAGGCACTCGGAGGGGCACCCGTGGAGGCGCCCGTGGAAGAGGCAGAGGTGCCGGCAGAAATTCAAAGCAGCAGCTTTCGGCAGAGGAGCTGGATGCCCAGCTGGACGCCTATAATGCAAGAGTGAGTCCTGGGGGAGCCAGCTGGGGCCTGGTCAGAGCCACAGTGGGGAGCAGGCCTTCTGTGAATGCGAGCCTCTTTTTCCTCTGTGTTTCAGATGGACACCAGTTAAACAGACCGGCAAATCCGCGTGTGGAACAGGACCCAGGCGTTTCCTCCTGCTCCCTGGTCGGGGGTGGGCGGTGGCTGGGGCTGTGCGGCCAATGATGGATTTGTTTCTTTTATGTTTTAAAATAGGATTTAAAAACTCATGTAAAGGTTTTTTTTTTTTTTTCCTTTTTTTTTTTTTTAATTCTGAAACAGACCTGTTTTGTACCGAGTTATTTTTGGGATAAATTTTACCGGTTGCTGTTGTGGAGAAGGTGGCGTTTCCACCTTTTCCATAATAAAATAGAAATGTGTGTAGAACTGGAACTGTTTGATTCGTCCCACTGTTGGAGTCCAAGCCTGGGCCAGGACTTTGGTGTCTGTCCAGCTGGGAGGGGGGTGGGGGAACCTGAGTTGGGGATGGAGGGTGCAGCCCCATCTGGTATTGGACGCCTGACGCTGTCATGGGTTATGGGGTGGTGAGGGGTCCCCACTCCTGGAGGGCCGAAGCTGCCTGCTTCCAATCTCATCCTCTTTCCTGCCTCACACCTAACGCCTTCCTCTCTAACTCACCAGGTGGGAGGACACCTTTGCCGGGAGCCACCTGTTGACCCTTGTGCCTGTGCCTCCAGGTGAGGGGAGGTTGGGGTGGGGCGGGCTGCCCTGTGCTGTCCACAGACTTCCCACAGCCAGAGCATCTCTGGGCTGTTCCTTTCTTTCTCGTACTCTGGTTTTCAGAGAAACGTGGATTCAGCAGTTTTGACTTTGTAGTGTAATTCCTTTGTTTTTCTGGTTTTTTTTTAACGTTGCCACAGAGCAAGGTATGAGGATTCTTAGTTGTATATTTGATGAAGTGACTGGTGGAAGCTGTGACAATCTGTCCATTTAAGAGTGGGGCGGCTGGGCGTGGTGGCTCACACCTGTAATCCCCAGCACTTTGGGAGGCTGAGGTAGGCGGATCACCTGATGTCAGGAGTTCAAGAGCAGCCTGACCAACATGGTGAAACCGCATCTCTACTAAAAATACAAAATTAGCTGGGTGTGGTGGCGTATGCCTGTAATCCCAGCTACTCAGGAGGCTGAGGCAAGAGGATCACCTGAACCAGGGAGGTGGAGGTTGCAGTGAGCTGAGATTGTGCCATTGCACTCCAGTCTGGGCAACAAGAGTAAAACTCCGTCTCAAAAAAGAGTGGGGCAACGCCTGATACCTGTAATCCCAGCACTTTGGGAAGTCAGGGCAGGAGGATCTCTTGAGCCCAGAAGTTGGAGACCAGCCTAGGCAACATGGAAACACCCCGTCTTTACTAGAAATACAAAAATTAGCTGGGTGTGGTGGCGTGCTCCTGTAGTCTCAGCTAGTCTAAAGGCTGAGGTGGGAGGATCGCTTGAGCCCTGGAGGTCGAGGCTGCTGTGAGCCATTATCACGCCCCTGCACTCCAAGCTGGGCAGTGGAGAGAGAGCCTTATGCCCCCGATGCTGGATTGGTGACAGCACTTTGAGAATGAGATGGGAAGGGGGACAAGGAAGCTCCCAAGTTTTGCCTGACGCCACTGTCCCACTGCTGGGATGTATGGAAGACCAGGGCAGTGGGTAGTGGTAGTGGAGAGACAGACAGGAATGTACGCTGTGTCTGCAGAAACCTTTCCTTGCACCAGCAGCTCCTGCGGGCACACATCCCAGGCTAAGCTTGCTTCCACGCTGGGATGGACCTGGCTGAGTCATGGGCAGGGGAGTGTGACTAAGGGTGGCCCTTTCACTGTTGGTCACAGATGTCACTACAGATCAGCAGCTGCCGTCTAAGCAGCTTGCCCCGTGCCTGCCAGGGCCACAGTCTAGAAACCCAGATGAGCAGGATGACTAATCTTGGCCCTTCCAGAAGCCCAGTCTGTCTAGCAGGAGAAAGGATTACTAAGTACCCAGCTTTAGTTGCTGTGAATGTGACAGGAAAATGTCATCAGTTCGGTGAGTTGGAATCAGGTTATCCCCAAGCAGGTGCCCTTGGCCTGGCCTCAGTGTTGGAGCAAGGCCTGAGCAGGCTTATGCCAGGCAGTGGGGCTGCTCTCTGGGGCCCTGCTAGGACTGGCTCCCTGCTGCTTAGGAAGTGGAGAGGGCACCTGGTGGACTGGTATGATCAGCCTCTGTAGGGTGTGACAAATGGCAGGACTGACAGGCAGCACTGCTTTGGTTGTGCAGTAGTGATGTAACAGACATTTGGAGGGAGGAATGACTTACTGGCATTTGGGGCTTACTGGCATTCTCAGGAGTGAGGGGCATGGGAATGAAGTATTATGAGGCCTTGGGGGACTGGGTGGGTAGGTGTCGTTGGAGAGAAGGCCCCAGGAAGGAGGCAGCTGAGGGGTGTCAGCATCTGGAGTGCTCCGCATCGGACAGGCTAGGCAGAGGCACCAGCTGGCCCACAGCAGAGCACTGCCTAGAGCCAGACCTCTCCAGTTTGTCAGCTGATAGCACGTGGATACGTTGAGGTAGTGTCCACATGTGGCATGGTCTTGGGAGGGTTGGAGGTTATGGAAGTAGAGAAAATGATGTCATAGAAGCAACAGCTGGCATTTGCTGGGGGTCCAGTGGTGGGATCTTTGAGGAAGGTGCTGCCGAGTGGTCAAAGGAGAATGACCTGATTCTGTTCTTGGGGTGGGGGCAGGGCTGGCCATTTATAACTAGGGTAGAGGCTGGTTCTGGAAGCCACTGGGGCTTTTGGTGGGCAGCAGGTCAGGTAGCTGGGCTGAGCCTCATCGTACGCAGCCTTCATTTCCTTATTCATAAAACACAAAACCTTACTTTACTTCCAAGGCTAGAGGACTATTTAATTTATTGTCCCATTGGGGGGCGTATGAGACAAGAGTGGGCTCTTCCACTGACTGCACAGACAGCAAGTAGACCTGAGGTCTTGGCCAGCTGGGCTGTCTGGTCCCCTCCTGAAGGGTGCTGCCAGTCCTCTGGGCACAGGGCCTTGCAGGGCAGACACTCCACACTGCCCAGTGCCCTGCTGCCCCCCACCTGGTGACTGAGTGATGCTTGCTCAGGCAGCAAGCTATAGCCGACAAACTGAACTGACAGCCTTTGCCCCATGGGCACTCGGGGGAACCTTCTCTGCCTCTGGCAGTCCTGTGGTTCCGTGGTGCCATGCACCTGTAATCCCAGCTACTCCGGAGGCTGAGGCAGGAGAATCACTTGAACCCGGGAGGTGGAGGTTGCAGTGAGCCAAGATCACGCCATTGCACTCCAGCCTGGGTGAAAAAGTGCAACTCCATCTTGGAAAAAAAAGAAAGCACAGGGATTGACCCAGATTGGACATATGACTGAAGGGTAGCAAAGCCAAATTACACTCAGGGTGTTCAAATGTGGGGAGAAAAGGGAAGCCCTGTTCTTCCTGGTCCCTTTCCCTCGCCGGCATGGGTTGAGAGTAGGAACTGGCCAGCCCCAGGCAGGAGAGGCAGCATTCCTGTGGGACTTGGAGCTCTTCCAGGGTGGCTCATGGCCTGCCCAGCTCTGTCTTCAGCCTGGGGTCCTTGGAGAGGGTCTCAGGTGTCAGCGTGCAGCTCCCACAGGTGCTCTGGCTTCTGGCTGGTGTGCACAGAGATCTAACAAGCAGTCTGGACTAGGAAGCTAATTGAATCATGTTCAGCCTCCTGTGGGTTAAGGGGCTATATTGTTGCTCTCAGAAATCCTTTCAGATCTCATGAGATGGTTATGTCTGTATCTGGCAACAGAGTTGTCATGTAAATGAGTAACTTTTGGTTCTTACCTGCAGTGAACTGATGGTCTGATAGAGAAAACATACAAGTGACAGGTTGCGGTCTAGCCTCACAGGAGTGGAGTGTGGGGCATGGTGGGAACACGGGCTGCAAGAGCACTCCTCTCTCAGGCTGCACAAATGGCCAGCCAGTGTCCGTGGCTACAGCTCTGCTGGATGTTCTGCATACATTTCATTTATCCTCTCAGCAATCTAGTAATACAGTCTTTCATTTTAGAGGTTTTTTTTTTTTTTTTTTTTTGAGGGAGCACTGAAACCTTCATCTCTCTGGTTCAAGCAATTCCCCTGCCTCAGCCTCCTGAGTAGCTGGGATTACAGGTGCCTGCCACCACGCCCAGCTAATTTTTGTATTTTTAATAGCGACAGGGTTTCACTGTGTTGGCCAGGCTGGTCTCGAACCCCTGACCTCGTGATCCGCCCGCCTCAGCCTCCCAAAGTGCTGGGATGACAGGCTTGAGCCACCGCGCCCGGCCAGAGAGCACACATTCTAATGAGGAAAAGACAGAAGACAGTGAAATACAGGATGTTAGATGGTGAAAAGGCTGTGGAAGAAAACAAAGGGACCTGGCCAGTCTTAGTTCTTCAGGGTCAGAGGCCTGCCCTCAATAAATAAATGGGTATGGGGGAAGCTTCACTGGCAGAGAATGGCAGGTGCAAAGGTCCCAAGCTGAGAACACACTTGGAAGGCTCAAGAACAAGCCAGGCCCCCAGCATGGCCAGGGTGGGCAGTTGACACGGCGTTCATATCTGGCCCCGCTAGGCCATGAAGGAAGGAGCCCTGTGAGGACATCATCCAGAGGTTGTGGTCTAGCCTGGGGAAGAGCCAGCCAGTGTGGGGAGGCCACGGGCTGGGGCCCGGCACAGAGGGCCTCAATGTGGATGATACCCGAAGGCAGAGGACGTGGAGTAGACTGACTTCTGTTTTGTTTTAAAAATATAAAAAATATAGGATGGTCTTGGTGGTTCACGCCTGTAATTCCAGCACTCTGGGAGGCTGAGGAGGGCGCAAATCACGAGGTCAGAAGATCGAGACCATCCTGGCCAACATGGTGAAACCCCCGTCTCTACTAAAAATACAAAAATTAGCTGGGCATGGTGGTGCGTGCCTGTAATCCCAGCTACTCGGGAGGCTGAGGCAGTAGAATTGCTTGAACCCAGGAGTCGGAGGTTGCAGTGAGCTGAGATTGTGCCACTGCACTCCAGCCTGGGGACAGAGTGAGACTCCGTCTCAAAAAAATATATACACACACACACACACAGACATATACGTATATATACACATACATACGTATATGTACATATATATATATATATAATACAAAGTGCTTTCTTTTTTTTTTTTTTTTTTTTTTTTTTTTTTTTTTGTTTGAGACAGAGTCTGTCACCCAGGCTAGAGTGCAGTGGCATGATCTCAGCTCACTGCGACCTCCACTTCCAAAATTCAAGCGATTCTCCCGCCTCAGCCTGCAGCCTCCTGAGTAGCTGGGACTCCACCTGTGCTCCACCACTCCCAGCTAATTTTTGTATTTTTAATAGAGATGGGGTTCCACCATGTTGGTCAGGCTGGTCTCAAACTCCTGACCTCAAGTGCCCACCTCAGTCTCCCAAAGTGCTGGGATTACAGGTGTGAACCACTGTGAGCCCCCACACCCAGCCTAAACTGTTGTTTTTTGTTTTTGTTTTTTTTTTTTGAGACGGAGTCTTGCTCTGTCACCCAGGCTGGAGTGCAGTGGTCGGATCTCGGCTCACTGCAAGCTCCGCCTCCCGGGTTTACGCCATTCTCCTGCCTCAGCCTCCCGAGGAGCTGGGACTACAGGCGCTCGCTACCTCAACCGGCTAGTTTTTTTTTATTTTTTAGTAGAGACGGGGTTTCACTATGTTAGCCAGAATGGTCTTGATCTCCTGACCTTGTGATCCGCCCGTCTCGGCCTCCCAAAGTGCTGGGATTACAGGCTTGAGCCACCGCGCCCGGCCTAAACTGTTGTTAAAACTTGTTTATACCTGGGTATGGTGGTGTTTCCTTGTAATCCAGCTACTTGGGAAGATTGCTTAAGCCCAGAGATTTGAATCCAGCCTGGGCAATACAGTGAGACCCTGTCCCACCACCCCCCAGTAAAAAGTACAAAAAAAGAAAACCAGTTTTTTAGTTCAAAAAGTAGCATTCAGTAATCACAAAAGGGTGATTTACCCTTTTGTGGTTCCATTTGGTACAAATTGGTGCGAACCAAATTGCCTTCCCAGGACCCTCCAGAGAGAATGCTGTTACTGCAGGGTTGTCTGAAGTAAGAGCTTTATTGAGATGTAATTAACATTATGAAGTTCATCCACTTAAAGTCACTGCACAGGTCAGCAGCTTTGCCTGTATTCACTGTGTCACACATCCACCACCATCGAATTTCAGAAAAAAAACCCACCCACTAGTTAGGCCGGGCGCGGTGGCTCACGCCTGTCATCCCAGCACTTTGGGAGGCCGAGGCGGGCGGATCACCTGAGGTCAGGAGTTCGAGACCAGCCTGGCCAACATGGAGAAACCCTGTCTCTACTAAAAATACAAAATTAGCCGGGCGTGGTGGGACATGCCTGTAATCCTAGCTACTAGGGAGACTGAGGCAGGAGAATTGCTTGAACCTGGGAGGTGGAGGTTGCAGTAAGCCAAGATCGTGCCATTGCACTCCAGCCTGGGCAACAAGAGTGAAACTCCGTCTTAAAAAAAAAAAAAAAAAAAAACCTACCCACTAGCAGTCACTCCCTAGCCCCAACAACCACTAACCTTCATTTTGTCTCTGGATTTGCCTATTCTGGACATTTCATAAAATCAGTGTCACTAGTATCTACCTTCTTTGACTTAACATAATAGATTTTTTTGAGACGGAGGCGCTCTGTCGCCCAGGCTGGAGTGCAGTGGTGCAATCTCGGCTCACCGCAAGCTCTGCCTCCTGGGCTCACACCATTCTCCTGCCTCAGCCTCCCAAGTAGCTGGGTCTACAGGCACTGACCACAACGCCCAGCTAATTTTGTTTTTGTATTTTTAGTAGAGACGATTTCATCATGTTAGCCAGGATGATCTCGATCTCCTGACCTCATGATCCATCCACCTGGGCCTCCCAAAGTGCTGAGATTACAGGCATGAGCCACCGCACCCGGCCAGGTTTCTTTTTTTAAGAGACAGGGTCTTGCTCTGTCACTAGGCTGGAGTGTGGTAGCTCAGTCATAGCTTACTGTAAATGCAAATCCTGGGCTCAAGCCATCTTCCCACCTCAGCCTCCCAAGTAACTGAGACCACAGGCACATGCTGCCACATCCAGCAAGTTGTTTTTTCTTTTTCTTTTTTTTTTTTTTTTGAGATGGAGTTTCACTCTTCACACCTGGGCTGGAGTGCCATGGCGCAATCTCGGCTCACTGCAACCTCTGCCTCCTGGGTTCAAGTGATTCTCCTGCCTCAGCTTCCCAAGAAGCTGGGATTACAGGCACCCGCCACCATGCCCAGTTAATTTTTTTTCTTTTTTTTTTTGTTTTGAGACGGAGTCTCGCTCTGTTGCCTAGGCTGGAGTGCAGTGGCATGATCTCAGCTCATTGCAAGCTCCGCCTCCCGGCTTCATGCCATTCTTCTGCCTCAGCCTCCCGAGTAGCTGGGACTATAGGCACCTGCCACCATGCCTGGCTAATTTTTTGTATTTTTAGTAGAAACAGGGTTCCACCATGTTAGCCAGGATGGTCTCGATCTCTTGACCTCGTGATCCGCCCACCTTGGCCTCTCAAAGTGCTAGAATTACAGGGGTGAGCCACTGTGCCCAGCCACTAATTTTCTGTATTTTTAGTAGAGACGGGGTTTCCCCATGTTGGCTAGGCTGGTCTTGAACTCCTGACCTCAGGTGATCTGCCTACCTTGGCCTCCCAAAGTGCTGGGATTACAGGCATGAGCCATCAAGCCCAGCTTCCAGCCAGTGTTTTTTGTTTTTGTTTTTTGAGACGGAGTCTCGCTGTCTCCCAGGCTGGAGTGTAATGGTGTAATCTTGGCTCACTGCAAGCTCCGTCTCCTGGGTTCATACCATTCTCCCTCAGCCTCCTGAGTAGCTGGGACTACAGGCACCCACCACCACCGCCGGCAAATGTGTTTTGTATTTTTAGTAGAGACGGCATTTCACCCTGTTAGCCAGGATGGTCTCTATCTCCTGATCTGCCCATCTTGGCCTCCCAAAGTGCTAGGATTACAGGCGTGAGCCACCATGCCCATCCCCAGCCAGCGTTTTTAAGGTGCATCTGTGTTGTACTATGTCTAAGACTATTCCTTTTTATGGCCGACTACTGGCATGGATATACCACATGGTTTTTTTTGTCTATTCATCTGTTCATGGACATTGGGGTTGCCTCCACTCCGTGACTTTATAAGAATGATGCTGCTGTGAACATTTTTATATACATTTTATATTAACATCTTTTCAATTCTCGAGTAGAATTGCTGGGTCATGAGGTAACTTTAATTTTTTGAGGAACTGCCAGACTTTTCCGAAGCAGCTGCAGCATTTTATATTTCTACCAGCATTGTATGAGGGTTCCAATTTCTCCACATTCTCACCAACACTCATCTTTTATAGTTTAGTCATCCTACTGGGTGTGAAGTAATATCTCATTGTGGTTTTGCTTTGCAGTTTTTTCTTTGTAATTCTTTTTTTTTAATGTCTTTCATCTCTATCTTTTTTATGTCTGGACTGAATAGACGTTACCATGGATAAATCGCCACCGTGGCAGATTTAGAAGGACTTTACTTGGAAATACATACATCCTAAATGGAATTAAATGTTCTATTATCAGTGGCATTCAACAAAGTAGCATCATAAAAGATTGATTTTTTTGAGCATAATGAATACCTGAACTCCAGTTACATAAAGATGAGGATCATGTCTCTTCCTATTACCTTATGTCATTAAGTTTTATAGAAAAACTTGTCTCAGGCCAGGCACGGTGGCTCACGCCTGTATTTCCAGCACGCTGGGAGGCTGAGGCAGGCGGATCACAAAGTCAGGAGATCGAGACCATCCTGGCTAACACAGTGAAACCCCATCTCTACTAAAAATACAAAAAATTAGCTAGGCGTGGTGGTGGGCACCTGTAGTCCCAGCTACTTGGGAGGCTGAGGCAGGACAATGGCGTGAACCTGGGAGGCAGAGCTTGTAAAGTGAGCCAAAATCACACGACTGCACTCCAGCCGGGGTGACAGAGCGAGACTCTGTCTCAAAAGAAAAAAAGAAAAAAAAACTTGTCTCAAAAGTGCTATGATATTCTTCCTGAAATGGACATAGTAGCATCTCAGTATCTTTAAAAAAAAAAAAAAAAAAAAAACCTAAATTTTTAAAAATTGAGCTTTGAAGCAAGGTCTCCCTCTGGTGTCCAGGCTGGAGTGCAGTGGCACAAACACAGCTAACTGTATCCTGGAACTCCCAGGATCAAGGGATCTCCCACCTCAGCCTCCTTAGTAGCTGGGACTACAGGCACCCACCACCGTGCCTGGCTGATTTTTAAAACTTTGTATAGATGGGGTCTCACCATGTTGCCCAGGTTGGTCTCGAACTCTTGCACTCTAGGGATCCTCCTGCCTTGGTCTCCCAAAGTGTTGGGATTATAGGTGTGAGCCATCACACCCAACACAGCCTATTAATGTCAGTCTATTTCTCTGTTTACGAATTTCCTGAAATGTTACCATTTTTATATTCAGATTTATAGAAAAGCTTTTGTCTTTTATGACCTTGACACTTCTGAAGGGCACCGTCAGCTATTTCGTAGAATGCCCCTCGCATTGGGGACTCTGACCTTATGACTGGACAAGGTTTTTGTTTGTTTGTTTGTTTGTTTTTTGAGATGGAGTCTCACTCTGTCTCCCAATTTGGAGTGCAGTGGTGTGATCTCAGCTCACTGCAACCTCTGCCTCCCAGGTTCAAGCGATTCTCCTGCCTCCGCCTCCCAAGTAGCTGGGATTACAGGTGCCCGCCACCACACCTGGCTAATTTTTGTAATTTTAGTAGAGACAAGGTTTCACCATGCTGGCCAGGCTGATCTTGAACTCCTGACCTTGTGATCCATCTGCCTTGGCCTCCCAAAGTGCTGGGATTACAGGCCTGAGCCACCATGCCCTGCTGGTTTATTTTTTGGCATGAAACCACAGCTGGGATGTCCTCTTCTCAATGCATCGTGGAGATATGCAATGTCACTCTGTCCAACTCCTGGTCGTATTAGTTTAGGTGGCAGCTGCGGCTGCTGGGGCTTCTCCACTACATAGTTACTGTTTTCCCTTTGTCATCCATAAATACTTTGGGGATATACTTCCATACTAAGTGAATGTCTGTTTCTCTTCCAAGTTTTACCCACTAATTTTTTTTTTTTTTTTTTTTTTTGAGATGGAGTCTCTGTTACCCAGGCTGGAGTGCGGTGGCACAATCTCAGCTCACTGCAAACTCCGCCTCCCAGCTTCAAGCAATTCCCATCTCAGCCTCCCAAGCAGCTGGGATTACAGGCACACGCCCACCATGCCCAGGTAATTTTTTTGTATTTTTAGTAGAGACGGGGTTTCACCATGTTGCCCAGGCTGGTCTTGAACTCCTGAGCTCAGGCAATCCACCCACCTCGGCCTCCCAAGGTGCTAGGATTACAGGCATGAGCCACCGCGCCCGGCCTACCCACCGATTTCAGCATCCACTGGTGGGTCTTGCAATGCAGTAATTATTAACTTAGTTTTCAGAGGCGATTTTTGCATTTTCCTCATTCCTTTGACGTTTATTAATTGGAATGTATCTCTAAGAAAGAGCAGTCCCTTCTCCAGCTTTTTTTTTCTGAGACAGGGTCTTACTCTGTTGCTCAGGTTGCAGTGCAGTGGCTCAGTCATGGCTCACTGCAGCCTCGACCTCCCGGACTCAAGTGATCCTTCCATCTCAGCCTCCTGAGTAGCTGGAACCACAGGTGCTCACCACCATGCACAGCTAAGTTTTTGTATTTCTTGTAGAGATGGGGTTTCCTCATGTTGCTCAGGCTGGTCCCAAATTCTCGAGCTCAAGTGATCCACCCGCCTTGGCCTCCCAAAGTGCTGGGATTGCAGGCGGGAGCCACTGCGCCCGGCCTACCATTTATTTCTTTAGATGTGTGGATCAGTATGAACTCAAGGGATGTTTGTTTGATTCTGTGAGTCACAATCTGATACTGTTTCCATGCTTTGGCCACTGGGGGCTCCTGGAGATTAGCTCCTGTGCCCCATCCTTATTGAAGCACTTCCTTATCTTGGGATGTCTTCGGTAGCTCTGGACCCAGCTTCTTCTCCAGGGAGCCCTCCCTCACTGGAGACTGGGATTTAGCAACCAAGACTTGGGCACTGGCTGTGCTTGTTGCTTCTGGGCCCTCCTGGGACAGAGCTGGGAAGTGGATCTGTGACACGTGCTTATGCATTTACCCCCGCTGGTTTCTGCAGCTGTCTAGTTCCTACTGTTCCTGTCTCACCTGCCCCTTTCCTTATGTGTAGTTTCTTCCTGTGACGGGGTAAACCTGGCTCTCAGATTGACACGACATTCACTTAGGCCATGTCAGTGCTGCAGGTGAACTGCTCAACCTGTGCCCCCAGGAGGCACAGTCACTATGGAGGGCACCTTCCTTAATTGTGCACTGTTGTTTTTGTGTTTGACCTGTAGCATCTACAGTACTGGTTTCAAACGCTGCCTAGATTAGTTCTTTTCTTTCTTTCCACCTCCTCCTGCAAATTATGTGATTTGCATAATTTGTACATAGTTAGGTTCATTTGTTAGTTTGTATTCCTTTTGGCCACACCCATATCCTCGTTGACTTTTTCTTTCTTTTGTAATTTATGTAATAATGAAATTTATATGAGGGTGTATAATTTTCATAAATGTTCATGGTTTACATGTATTAGCTGTTATTATTAAGAAGTCACCCTGGGATTGACTGGCCAACCATTTGGTGAAAGATAGCAATAAATAATACATCATGAAAAATTTTAATGTAAAAATAAAGCCATGAAAGTACCAGGAAATAAATCTTTTCTTTTAATTACATCAGCTTGTCTGTGATCATGTAGCCTAAGGTAGGCTAGAATTAATTTTTATGTTATCTCTACACATTATTGAAGTGAATTATAAAATGTTTTAGCATGTTAATTACTTGTAAATTAATATCTATATATGAAAATTAATGTGAGCGTATATTTAGTATATAAATCCTTCATAAGTAATTCAAGTTACTCTTAATGATATCTTAAGACTTAAGATTCCTTTTTTTTAGCTTGTGTTGAATATATCAACATCCAAGAGTTGATGATGCTGCTTAAGGAAAGAAACCTTATGTTTACCTTTGGAAGTTGTAAGGGCACTGACTTATAAAAACTGGGAAATAAAAGGAAAGAATCAGGCATTTGTCTTTTCTGTATGAAGTATTTAATTTTGGGGCAACAATTGATGACAGGGGGTCCTTTTTTAAAAAAAAAAAGAATTCCAGCTAAGAAGTACAGAAATAATTAGAAAATCAGGCCAGGCACGGTGGCTCACGCCTGTAACCCCAACACTTTGGGAGGGCAAGGCGTGAGAATCACTGGAACCCAGGAGGCGGAGGTTGCAGTGAGCCACGAGTGTGCCCCTGCACTCCAGCCTAGGCAAAAGAGCAAGACTTTCTCAAAAAAAACCCAAAATTAGAAAATCAGCATTTTGCAGTGCCCAATGATGATGCATGTGAGAAACAGTGAAAATTGGCGACGACAGTTGAGGAGGCCACTGATAATGGCTGGACCGGACCAGCCCAGCTTCCCAGAACCAACCATACCTCCCTACAGGTAGGACCAGAAGACAAGTCCAATGAGGTAAAGCAGCAGAAGGCCCCCAGCACTGCCTCTACCACTCGAACTGGGCTCATCCTGCCTAAGAAGTGCAGAGGATGGGGGAGGGTTCACAGGACACCGGAGGGATCAGCCCAGCAAATCCAGAACACAGGACATTGTCAGCAAAACACCCCGGCTCCTCAACACCTGAGTGGCATGAAGCACAGAAGAGGAAATAGAGGCAGTGGCATCCCAGTGCACAGCGTGGCCTCTGTCCAGACCCTGATGTGGGGACATGATTGCAAGAAGAAACTTGGGGAAAATTGAGCAGAGACTATTAGATGTCAGAAAGCACTGTCAGTTTTGGTGGGCGTGTTCATGGTATCATTAGGTAAAAAAGAAGAGTCCCTATCTTTGCAGGACAGTAAGGACTTTTTAAACTTCTGTAAGTCACCAACCTGGGCAACATGGCAAAACCCATCTCTACAAAAAAAATACAACAAGTACCCATACCCAGACTCATTGCTGTAACATAAAAAAAAAAAAATTAACTGGGCATGGTGGCGCCACCTGTGGTCCCAACTACTTGGGAGGATGACGTGGGAGGATCCCGTGAGCTCCAGAGGTCGAGGCTGCCAGGAGCCAAGATTGTGCCACCGTACTGCCTGGATGACAGAGCAAGACTCAAAAAACAAAAACTTCTGTAAATCAGACAGTCTCACAAACTCAAAACAAACAATCTTGGGAAACAATTACCACCAAGAACATGAATAGGCAGTTCACAAACATGGAAAAAGCTGGAAGCTGGACGAAGTAGTACATGCCTACAGTCCCAGCTACCTGGAGGCTGAGGTAGGATGATCACTTGAGCCCAGGAATTTGAATCCATCTTGAACAACACAGATACTATCTTAAAAAGTTTCGGCTGCGTGTGATGGCTCATGCCTGTAATCCCAGCACTTTGGGAGGCTGAGGCAGGCAGATCACAAGGTCAAGAGATCGAAACCATCCTGGCCACAATGGTGAAACCTCATCTCTACTAAAAATACAAATATTAGCTGGGCATGGTGGCACGTGCCTGTAGTCCCAAGCTTCTCAGGAGGCTGAGGCAGGAGAATCGCTTGAACCCGGGAGGTGGAGCTTTCAGTGAGCCGAGATCGTGCCACTGCACTCCATCTCAAAAAAAAAAAAAAGGGGGGGGGGCCGGGCACGGTGGCTCAAGCCTGTAATCCCAGCACTTTGGAAGGCTGAGACGGGTGGATCACGAGGTCAGGAGATGGAGACCATCCTGGCTAACACGGTGAAACCCCACCTCTACTAAGAAATACAAAAAACTAGCTGGGCGCGGTGGTGGCGCCTGTAGTCCCAGCTACTCGGGAGGCTGAGGCAGGAGAATGGCGTGAACCCAGGAGGCGGAGCTTGCAGTCAGCTGAGATCCGGCCACTGCACTCCAGTCTGGGCAACAGAGCGAGACTCCGCCTCAAAAAAAAAAAACAAACAAAAAAAAGGTTTTTAAAAAACAAAATTATTTTAAAAGTTCCAGCCTTTTAGTGATGCAAGAAAGTCAGTTAAAATAATGTGATGCCATCATTCTAGGACATAGCATTGGCAAAGACATATGTCTGTGTGTGTGTCTTTTTGTTTTTTTTTTTTTGAGAGACAGGGTCTCTCTGCTGCCCAGGCTGGAGTGCAATGGTGCCATCTCAACTCACTGCAACATCCGCTCCCGGGTTCAAGCAGTTCTTCTGCCTTAGCCTCCCGAGTATCTGGGATTACAGGCATCTACCACCACACCCGGCTAATTTTGTATTTTTAGTAGAGATGGGATTTTTACCATATTTGCCAGGCTGGTCTTGAACTCCTGACCTCAGGTGATCCGCCCGCCTCGGCCTCCCAAAGTGCTGGGATTACAGGCACGAGCCACCATGCCTGACCCTATGTGTACAAAATTTTGAAGAATCTTACAGACCCGTGAGTTTTCAGGGTTGCAGGATATAAAATCAACATATAAATCAGTTGTATTTTATATATTAGCAACCAACAAGCCAAAAATGACATTAAGAAAATTCCAATCACACAGTACTAGAGAGACTAAAATACTTAGGAACAAATTTAACAATAAAGTGCCAGACTTGTGCACTGAAAGCTAAAATACTGAGCTAAATTTCCACTTCTATGGTTTGGGAGATACAGTATTGTTAAGTTGGTAGTTCTCCCCAGATTGTTCTATAGAGTCAACAGAATTCCTATCAAATTCCTTTTCCCAGGCCTGTATTAATAAAATATAAGTTAAATGTATATTAATAAAGTTATGTAGACATTTATAGGACCTATAGTAGTCAAAACAATTTTTTATTTTGAAACAGGGTCTTTTTTTTTTTTGAGACGGAGTCTCGCTCTGTTGCCCAGGCTGGAGTGCAATGACCAGATCTCAGCTCACTGCAAGCTCCGCCTCCCAGGTTCACGCCATTCTCCTGCCTCAGATTCCCGAGTAGCTGGGACTACAGGCGCCCGCCACCTCGCCCGGCTAGTTTTTTTTGTATTTTTTTAGTAGAGACGGGGTTTCACCGTGTTAGCCAGGATGGTCTCAATCTCCTGACCTCGTGATCCGCCCGTCTCAGCCTCCCAACATGCTGGGATTACAGGTGTGAGCCACCGCGCTCAGCCTCTTTTTTTTTTTTTTTTTTGAGACGGAGTTTTGCTCTTGTCACCCAGGCTAGAGTGCAATGGCACAATCTCGGCTCACTGCAACTTCTGCCTCCTGGTTTCAAGCAATTCTGCCGCAGCCTCCCGAGTAGCTAGGATTACAGGCATGCGCCACCACGCCTGGCTAGTTTTATATTTTTTAGTAGAGACCACATTTCACCATATTTGCCAGGCTGGTCTTGAACTCCTGACCTCATGTGATCCACCCTCCTTGGCCTCCCAAAGTGCTGGGATTACAGGCGTAAGCCACCATGCCCAGCCTATGGTGAATAAATTTTCAACAAAGACGGTGAGGCATTGCACTGGGGGAAATCACAGTTTCTCAACAAGAGGTGCCAGGACAGGTGGATGTTCCTACACACAGAAAAGACGTTCACTCCATATGCAAAAGTTAACCCAAAAAATATGGACTGTAGATCTAAGTGTCAACAAGCATAAAATATAGCAGAAGATCACAGAAGAAAATACGAGGGAAAATCTTTACAATATCCAGTTGGGCTAAGAGTTTGTTTTTGAGATAAGGTCTCTGTCACCCAGGCTGGAGTGCAGCCTTGACACCACGGGCTCAAGTGATCTGCCTTCCTCAGCTCAGGAGTTCTCAGGATAGCAAAGGCATGAGCCATGTGGAAAAAAACTACTTCACTAGAATAAAAGGTTTTGCCCCTTAGAAGACATCATTAAGAAAATGAAAGACAAACCACATAAAATGTCTGCAAATCACATATCTCTCTCTTTTTTTTTTTTTTTTTGCGACTGAGTTTTGCTCTTGTTGCCCAGGCTGGAGTGCAATGGCGTGATCTCTGCTCACTGCAGCCTCTGCCTTCTGGGATCAAGCAATTCTCCTGCCTCAGCCTCCCAAATAGCTGGGACTACAGGCGTGTGCCTCCACATCCGGCTAATTTTTGTATTTTTGGTAGCGATTGTGTTTCACTGTGTTGGCCAGGCTGGTCTCGAACTCCTGGCCTCAGGTGATCCGCCCACCTCAGTCTCCCAAAGTGCTGGGATTACAGGTGTGAGCTACAGCGCCCCGTCTCATATATCTGATAAAGGACTGTATACAGGATATGTAACTACTCATAACTCAGACAGCCCAATTAAAAATGAGGAAAGATTTAAATAGGTTTCTGCCCAGGAAGACTCATCAGGGAAATGCAGATGCAACCCACAGTGTGACACGACACTGCTTCACATTCGTACAGCTGGGATTGAGCACAGCAGGTGTTGCCAAGCCTGTGGCCACCTGGAGCAGCCCAGCTTTGCTAGGGGGTGCAAAGTGGCACACCTACATTGGGAAACATTTGGGGACTTCCACTCAGGAATTTACCCAAGAGAAATGAAAGCACATGTTCATGAAAAGGCTTAATGCAATGTTTGTAATGGTTTATAATGTTCCTAAATGTTTATGGCGGCATTATTCATAATGCACAAAAAAGAAACCATCCAAATGTTTGCCAACTGGAATGGTTACAAACAAAATGTATACCCACACAATCGAATCTTAAAAGGATAAAATACTCTCTAAAACATGAGTGAGCCTCAAAAACATTACACAGTATAATCGTCATTTATGTGAAGTGTCCATCAGAGGCAAGTTTAGAGATACTAAAAGCAGGACTGTGATTGCCTGGGATAGGGTGTAGGGTGTAGGGTGTGGGTGGTGGGAGCAGGGAGCAGGCATCACCTGAAAATAGCTCAAAAGAATTTGGGGCTGGGCAGAGTGGCTCCCAAAAATGCCTTCCTGTGTTCATTTATGTGTCTGAACAAAGCAGCTGCGCGCGTGTGTGCATGTGGTCTCTGCTTCTCTTGGCCAGCCTGGGTTCCCTGCCAGAAGCCTGGCAGTATGGGCCAAACAGACAGGGCCCTGTCTGCATGGAGCTCAAGAGTGATTAAAAAAGGTGGTGTCCAGGCATGGTGGCTCACACCTGTAATCCCAGCACTTTGGGAGGCTGAGGCAGGAGGCTCGCTGGAGCTAAGGGGTTCAAGACCAGCCTGGGCAACATGTGAGACCCCATCTCTACAAGAAATAAAAAATCAGCTGGACATAGTAGTGCACACCTGTAGTCCCAGCTACTCGGGAGGCTGAGGTGGGAGGATTGCTTGAGTCCAGGAGATCGAGGCTGCAGTGAGCTGAGACTGCACCACTGCACTCCAGCCTGGGCAACAGAGCAAGACCGTGTCTTAAAGAGGCAGGGCGCGGTGGCTCATGCCTGTAATCCCAGCACTTTGGGAGGCTGAGGCGGGTGGATCACCTGAGGTCAGGAGTTCGAGACCAGCTTGGCCAACGTGGTGAAACCCTGTCTCTACTAAAAATACAAAATTTGGCTGGGCATGTTGGTTCACGCCTGTAGTCCCAACTACTCGGGAGGCTGAGGCAGGAGAATTGCTTGAACCTGAGAGGTGGAGGTTGCAGTGAGCCGAGATTGTGCCATTGTACTCAAGCCTGGGTGACAGAGACTACGTCTCAAAAAAAAATAGATAAATAAAAAGAGGAGTCCACGCTAACGAGTCCACAGTCCTAACAAGTGCTGCGGGCTGGACGTGGGGCAGCGTCCCAGCCAGTGTCTGGGGCAGGGCCTTTAGGGGCTTGGCCTCCAGTAGAGGAGAGCACAGGGCTGGGTGCGGGCACTACAGCTGGGCCAGGCCACTCACGCTATGCGGCCGTTCCTGATGCTTCAACACGGTCCTTGTGGGCGAATGTGTGAAATCTCGGAACAAGTGGAGTGGGGAACTGAGCGTCTGCGGTGAAGCCCAGGCTAAGGAAGCCCCTCATCTGCTCACGGTGCCAGGAGGTCTCTGCCTTCTGGTCCTGAGTCGCCGCGAGATTCCTGAGGGATACTAGGGCCTCTGCAGCTGTGCCTGCGCCAAGTAGCCACGCGAGCTGCGCATGAATTCTGTCTCAGCCTGGAGAAAAAAGCTGCGGCTGCGCCCTCGCCCACCACGAGCTTTCCACGGGGCCTGGGCGTGGGCGTGCAAGGGGCTCCTCCTTGTCCCGAAGCCCTGTCCTTCCACGGGAGACACCAAGGCGCTGGAGCGGCCCGCGCGCCGGCGCACTCGCCCATGTTTAACGAGAACTTAATCCCCGTGCCCGTTACCTCCCCGAAGTCCCGGGACTAGATAACAAGGTCCCGAAACAAGAGTCGCAGTCGGACCGACTGGGCTGGGGAGGGCAGCGCACTGCACCTGCGTGGGCTTCCACAGCCCACGCGGCCGCCGCAGGCCTGCAGTGGGCGCGGGTTGGACAGCGGCGAGGCGGGACGGGACCTCGCCTCCTGGGCACGAGCGCCCTGGGCTCGCGTGGGGGAAGTGCCCTGGCTTACAGAGGTGACCACTGACAAGGCTCGGGGTGGGAAGGTGACGACTCCAGAACCCACGCGGAACGCGCCCACGAGGCCCGGCCGCAAGATGGCGACGCCGTGCCCCCGGCCACCCGCGCGCCGCGCATGCGCCCTGGCCTTCCCCGCCCGAGCGAGCGGAAGTCTCGTGACCCCGGAAGTGACAGGCAGGGCGGGCGGGGCGGCCGACGACGTTCGTCATTTAGTGCGGGAGGGAGCCTGAGCCGCGCGGCCGAACCCTCCGGTGAGTGGCCGTGGCGGGGCGGAGGCGGCGGGCCGGGGCGGGGACCGGCGGCGCCGACGGAGGCGGGGGGCGCCGGGGTAGGGGCTTCCGCCTTTGTTCGCGCCCCGCCCTGAGCCCGCGGCGGGGTCTCGGCGGGCGGGGGCGCGGTGACAGCGGGCCAGGGCGGCGCGGGCCAGGGCGGGGCCGGGGCGGGACCGGGCGGTGGCGGCCCCGGCCCCACGTGCGGGGCCCGGTCCGGAGGGGCGGCGGGGGCCAGGGGACTGCGAGCCCCGCCCGAGCGCCCCTGAGCTTCTTTCATGGCCGCCGAGGCGCGTGGGGCCCGGGCCAGACCGGAGGGTCCCTCCCTGGGGACGCGGGGGGCGCCGGGCCGGCAGCCGCGGTCTATCGCGTTCCGGGGCGACGCGGGGATTGGGGCGCGGCCTCCCCCAGCGCCCGGGCCACGCCCGGCGCGGATTGCGGGCCCTGCGGAAGTGCGGGCCGCGCCCTAGGATCCCGGCGCCTGCGGCCACCCTCGCGCGGCGCAGAGGCCTCAGCGCCTGGAGGAAGCAGGGCGGCCTGGACCCCGCCCTGGGCGTCCCGGGTGGGCTGCTCCCTGACCCACCTCCCAGGCTGCCGGCAAGAATCTGAGCCTGACATTCCCGCGCTCAGCTCCCTGCCGGGTCAGTACTGCCCCGGGCACTCGTGGCTCCCGATCTACAAGAGGGCCCGACAGTACTGAGTGGCTGGGGTAGCTCCCAAGTGTAGGTCACAGACTCACAATTGTAGAGAAACCGGAGATACTTAGGATCCTCGTGCCCCGTTGGCTCCCTGCGGTATTCTGGCTGCCCCTAGCATCCGAGCTCCAGGGGCATCCTGTTTGAAGGATGAGCATGAGCCGACCACACAGGTTTACATGTGACTAGCACGGCCAGAGGAGCATCCCTACTGAGGGATACCCAGCCCCGTTACGCGGTAGGGCGAGGGCCTGGGCAGCTCAGGAGCAGCAAGACCCTAAGAGAGGTTTTAGTGTGGGCCTTGCCAGTTGGATCTGGGGCCTGCTAGCCCCGCCCCACGGATGCCGGGGGCTGCTGCTTCCTCCATCGTGGAGGGGAGGTGTGCGCTCTCTCCCCAGCACCGGCTGCAGTTCCCATTTTGTCTTAGATGTTATACCTGGCGTGAGGGCACCTCACACTGCCCCAGAGGATGCCCCTGAGGAGGAGCTGGGCGGTGGAGAGGAGCGAGGGTGGCCCCTTTGGAGCTCTGGCTGCAGTCCATACTTCTGCTCAGAAAGTGCGCTTCCATTGGGGATCCAGGTCCAAGGCCTGCCACCGTCCTGCCCTGTACAGGTGTCCTGACCCAGGCTAAGCGTGAGCATGGCTGAGCAGGAGCCCACAGCCGAGCAGCTGGCCCAGATTGCAGCAGAGAACGAGGAAGATGAGCACTCGGTCAACTACAAGCCCCCGGCCCAGAAGAGCATCCAGGAGATCCAGGAGCTGGACAAGGATGACGAGAGCCTGCGAAAGTACAAGGAGGCCCTGCTGGGCCGCGTGGCCGTTTCAGCAGGTGAGTCTGGGCTGCGGGAGCCGGGTGACCACCCGTGCACTCCAGCTGTCTTGCCGCTCCTCAGCCTCTACTTCCACTGGTGGGGGTGAGGCCCTCACCTCCTGTCACTCCCCAGACCCCAACGTCCCCAACGTCGTCGTGACCGGCCTGACCCTGGTGTGCAGCTCGGCCCCGGGCCCCCTGGAGCTGGACCTGACAGGTGAGCGCCCTGCGGCTGCGGGGCTCGGGCGGCCCCTGGTGGGGATCCCGGGAAGTGCAGCCAAGGGGCCGCGCAGGGCTGGGGGCGCGGGGCTGGCTGCTGGGCAGTCATTGAAGGAGAGGTCCCCCCAACAGGTGACCTGGAGAGCTTCAAGAAGCAGTCGTTTGTGCTGAAAGAGGGTGTAGAGTACCGGATAAAAATCTCTTTCCGGGTAAGCTATAGGCTGCTGTGGCCAGGGAATGGAGGCGGGACTGGGGCCGACCTTCCCTGATCTTCGCTTCGGTCCTGCAGGTTAACAGAGAGATCGTGTCCGGCATGAAGTACATCCAGCACACGTACAGGAAAGGCGTCAAGAGTGAGTGGGGCCCCAGGCAGGGCGGAGGGGCCATTTGGGTGCGTGCTGCCAAGCCGGGAAGCAGGGCGGCTGACCGCCCTCTTCCTTGTGCCGCAGTTGACAAGACTGACTACATGGTAGGCAGCTATGGGCCCCGGGCCGAGGAGTACGAGTTCCTGACCCCCGTGGAGGAGGCACCCAAAGGCATGCTGGCCCGGGGCAGCTACAGCATCAAGTCCCGCTTCACAGACGACGACAAGACCGACCACCTGTCCTGGGAGTGGAATCTCACCATCAAGAAGGACTGGAAGGACTGAGCCCAGCCAGAGGCAGGCAGGGCAGACGGACGGACGGACGACGGACAGGCGGATGTGTCCCCCCAGCCCCTCCCCTCCCAATACCAAAGTGCTGACAGGCCCTCCGTGCCCCTCCCACCCTGGTCCGCCTCCCTGGCCTGGCTCAACCGAGTGCCTCCGATCCCCCTCCTCGGCCCTCCCCCGCCCACAGGCCCAGCCTCCTCGGTGGTCTTATGTCTCGTTGCTGCTTCTGCCTGTGCTGTGTGGGAGAGAGGCCCCGGCCAGGCCTCTGCTGCCCTTTCCATGCCCCCCAGGTTCTATCTCCCTGTCACACCTGAGGCCTGGCTTAAGGAAGGAGCGGAGCAGCCATTCTCCAGGCCCCGTGGTTGCCCCTGGATGTGTGCGTCTGCTGCTCCATGGTGGAGCTGGGGTGTGGGACGCAGGGTCTTGTGGGGGCCGGGCCATCCTCCAGCCCTGCTGCTCCCTGGCCAGCCCCTTTGTCACTGTCAGTCCCGTCTAACCATGATGCCTTAACGTGGAGTGTGCCGTGGGGCCTCACTAGCCTCTAACTCCCTGTGTCTGCATGAGCATGTGGCCTCCCCATCCCTTCCCCGGTGGCGAACCCAGTGACCCAGGGACATGTGGGGTGTGCTGCTGCTGCTCCCCAGCCCACCAGTGCCTGGTCAGCCCGCCCCCTCCCATGGTCAGGACTGTGGGGATGGCTCTGGCGGCTTGGGGAAAGCCAAATTGCCAAAACTCAAGTCACCTCAGTACCATCCAGGAGGCTGGGTGTTGTCCTGCCTCTGCCTTTTCTGTCTCAGCAGACAGCGCCCAGAACCCACCCTCAAGAGAGCCGTCAATGGACAGCCTCACTCACCCCACCTGGGCCCAGCCAGGAGCCCTGCCTGGCCATCAGTATTTATTGCCTCCGTCCATGCTGTCCCTGGGCCGCTGGCCTGCCGCCTGTCTCCCCAGGCTCTCGGTGCCACCACCCCCAGCAGGCCCTCCCTGACCCAGCCAAGAACAAACAAGGGACCAAGTGCACACATTGCTGAGAGCCGTCTCCTGTGCCACCCCCGGCCCCCCCCCCCCCCCCCGTCCCTGGTCTTCATGTTGTGTCTGCCAGGCTCAGGCAGAGGCACCTGTCCCTGCTTCTCCTTTTCTGACCGGGAAATAAATGCCCCTGAAGGAGCCGGGGCTGTCTGCTGCTTGGCATCTCCAGGGTCTGGCAGGGGAGGGCCTGGCTCCTCTGCTGCCTGACAGGCTTTAGGAGACAAAAGGGAAGATGAGGACCCTGGTGGGTGGTAGGAGGGGAAGGGCAGGGCCCCCATGAAGTGCCGTGGCTGCTGGGCCCCTTGCAACTATCGGAAGAAAAGAATGTGACTCCTGGTGACACCAGCCCTAGGCAGTACAGTCTAGAACAGTGCAGACGACCTCGGCTGCGGTTGCCGGTCCCTGCCTAGGGAATGGGGAGGCAGGCCTGGCCTGTGCAGCTCGGATGCTGCCAGAAGGAGAGCTGCTTGATTCCCTGGCTGGGCTCCGGGGTGTCAAGTTGGCTCGGCTGTGAGCGTGCCCTCCAATGACTGGATCCCAAGGAAACCCAGGAAGGAACAGGCCCAAGCCAGGGTTGGCCTGATAGGCACTGACGCATGTGGGTGCGGCTGTGGCAGGAAGTCAGTACCCAGGTAGTGGGGGCCACAGAGGTGCCTACAGCACCAGCCCTTCACAGCCACAGCCAGGTGCCCTCCAGGATCAGGCAGTGCCAGAGACCCAACAGTGAAAAGGCTTGGTGTGATGGGATTGGCAGAAGACTAACGGCATCCTCACTGCAGTATGGTGCAAAGGGGCTACTGGGGCAGGTGCGTTCAGTCAGGGGCCCCAACCATTGCAGCATCAGGACAGCCCAGCTCTTCTGTGTCTGCAGTCACGTGGGGGTAGCACTGCCTCCTCCTCGTGCTCTATCTCCAAGAGGCTTCAGGAACTTCAAACCCATGCCCCTCTACAGTGCAAGGAGAAGAGGCAGAGGAGTAACAACCACTTACAAGTGTCCATTCAGAAATTACCTTTTCTGGCCTGATGCCAATTTCAAACTGCCTTCTGTGGTAAGGTGTTGAGAAAAATCATATTCCACACAGAGGCAGCTGGGCTGGGCAGCTGCTACCCTGGGGCCCTCCTACCGGTCATTCTGACACAGGCCATGCTGCTCTGGGGTTTGTCAGCAGGGCTGGAGTGGGCAGGGAGACACCTTCATGCCTCAGGTCACTAACCACACACCTGTGCCAGGGCATTGCATGCGGGCCCCACTGCCCCCTCACCCCATCCTTGCCAGGCTTTTGTGGGGCCACAGAGGCTGAGCCTAGAGCTGACCCTATGTTAGACACCCCAACAGAATGGCACCTTCCTGCAGAAGCTGGTCCAAACCCAGATGTGAGAGCAGTCAGAGAGAAAGGCTGGGTCAGCCCCCAGCCCTTGATTCCGCAGGGAGCAAAGACCCTACCCAGCCTCTCCCAGAACTGCTCCTGGCCCCAAGTGAGGTGGTCTCGTGTCACATTGCTGCTGCTGCCTGTGCTGTGGGGGAGAGAGGTGGTGGGGTGGTGAAACCACAGGCTGGAGGGTCACCCCACTGGACAGACAGCAGCCCAGCCAGGGAGGGTGAGCTCCACGGCAGCTGCCCCTGCCAGGCAGTCTCCTTCATGCTCCCAGTTCACTTCTTACATGCTCCAGCAGAGTCCCCAAGCCCAGTGCCAGGATGTCGTCAGCAGTTCGGCTCATCGGGTGACGGCCTTCTGAGCTCGGGCTGAGCCAAAAGGCTTCACCTTCTTGCTCCTGGATTTTCCCAGCTTTGTTAGACATGTGAACTCAGACCCAGGTGCCAAGCTGTACGGGCATGCTGCCAGCAGCCAGGACTTTGGGCTGGTTCCTCCCCTGGTGCAGGGTAACATGAGGTGGCACCTGCACAGTGGGCATGACGTGTCTCTCGGGTCCCAAGTCTAACCTGATCCTCGTGGCCCCACTTGGGACCTGTTTGTACTGCCTGGTGCTCCAGACAGGCCTCCCCGCCTCCAGCAGCCTGCACCTAAAGTCTCCTCTCCCAACCTCCGCAGGTCCATAGCTCCCAGCAGTCCCCTAGCATCCACCTCCTCAGCCACCCCCAGGTGGACACTTCTTCCATTCAGGAGGGTGACATGTCAGTGCCAGCCAGTGCTAGGTCAGGGTCTGGGATGTGACCAAATAACCACGGGTTACCATGATTTCTGAGAACCTTCTCTGTGCCCAGCACTGCCCTGCACCATGAGCACCTACCACACTCCGCAGGGCCCATGCTCACCACCGCACTGCTGCTGGATTTCTCTCTCCACTCTGGGCACGGCGGGCTGCTGCTCAGTGGGAACACAGGAGGGACTTCAGAGCACTGCCCAGGTGCCCATGAGCCTGCTGCTACCCCCACCACACCTTCGACCAGACTGCAGGCTGAAAGGGAGCTGTTTTGCTCTAAGAGCTCTATTTTTTTTGTTTGTTTGTTTGTTTTTTTGAGACGAAGTCTCGCTCTGTCGCCCAGACTGGAGTGCAGTGGCGCGATCTCAGCTCACTGCAAGCTCCGCCTCCTGCGTTCACGCCATTCTCCTGCCTCAGCCTCCCTAGTAGCTGGGACTACAGGCGCCGGCCACCACGCCCAGCTGATTTTTTGTGTATTTTTTAGTAGAGATGGGGTTTCACCATGTTAACCAGGATGGTCTCGATCTCCTGACCTCGTGATCCGTCTGCCTTAGCCTCCCAGAGTGCTGGGATTACAGGTGTGAGCCACCGCACCTGGCCGAGAACTATATTTTTAAGAGTAGTATCTCGGCTGGGCGCGGTGGCTCAAGCCTGTAATCCCAGCACTTTGGGAGGCTGAGACGGGCGGATCACGAGGTCAGGAGATCGAGACCATCTTGGCTAACACGGTGAAACCCCGTCTCTACTAAAAAAAATACAAAAATCTAGCCGGGCGAGGTGGCGGCGCCTGTGGTCCCAGCTACTCGGGAGGCTGAGGCAGGAGAATGGCAGGAACCCGGGGGGCGGAGCTTGCAGTGAGCTGAGATCCGGCCACTGCACTCCAGCCTGGGCGACAGAGCAAGATTCCGTCTCAAAAAAAAAAAAAAAAAAAAAGAGTAGTATCTGGCTAGAAGCAGATCACTTGAGCTCAGCAGTTCAAAACCAGCCTGGGCAACACAGGGAAACCCTATCTCTAAAAAAATAAAAATTAGGTGGGCATGGTGGTGTACACCTGTAGTCCCAGCTACTCAGGAGGCTGAGGCAGGAGGATCACTTGAGGCCAGAAGGCGGAGGTTGCAGTGAGCCATGACTGCACCACTGTGCTCCAGCCTGAGTGACACAGCAAGACCCTGTCTCAAAAGAGTAATATTGTACACGCAGTACATTTAAAAATCACGGGGCACGGTGGTTCACGCCTATAATCCCAGCACTTTAGAAGGCCGAGATGGGTGGGTCACCTGAGGTCAGGAGTTCGAAACCAGCCTGGCCAACATGGTGAAACCCCGTCTCTACTAAAAATACAAAAAATTAGCTGGGCATGATGGTACATGCCTGTAATCCCAGCTACTCGGGAGGCTGAGGCAGGAGAATTGCTTGAACCAGGGAGTCAGAGGTTGCGGTGAGTCGAGATTGTGCTGTTGCACTCCAGCCGGGACAACAAGAGCAAAATTATGTCTCAAGGAAAAAAAAAAAATGCATCAATCAAAACATTTAATCACTAACCAGTTGGTCGGGCATGATGGCTCTCGCCTGTAATCGCAGCACTTTGGGAGGCCAAAGTGGGCGGATCACGAGGTCAGGAGTTCGAGACCAGCCTGACCAACATGGTGAAACTCTGTCTCTACTAAAAATATAAACATTGGCTGGGCGCGGTGGCTCACGCCTGTAATCCCAGCACTTTGGGAGGCCGAGGCGGGTGGATCACGAGGTCAGGAGATCGAGACCATCCTGGTTACCACGGTGAAACCCCATCTCTACTAAAAGACACCTAAAATTAGCCAGGCATGGTGGCGGGCGCCTGCAGTCCCAGCTACTCAGGAGACTGAGGTGGGAGAATGGCGTGAACCCAGGAGGCGGAGCTTGCAGTGAGCTGAGATCGTGTCACTGCACTCCAGCCTGGCCTGGGTGACAGAGTGAGACTCCATCTCAAAAAAAAAAAAAAAAATTAGCCAGGTGTGGTGGTGGGCGCCTATAATCCCAGCTAGTCAGGAGGCTGAGGCAGGAGAATCGCTTGAACCTGGGAGGCAGAGGTTGCAGTGAGCCAAGATTGCGCCACTGCACTCCAGCCTGGGCAACAGAGCGAGATTTTGTCTCAGAAAAAAAAAAAACAACTAACCAATATTTAATGGTTCCCTTCTCCAAGCCTGAGACTCCCTAAAGGATGTCTGGAGCACCTGTGATGATCCAAAGAAATGCCAGCCACAGGAGGGCCCTGACCCCCAAGGGCACACTCCTCGAAGGGCCTGGGCATGAGGTGAACACAGCCCATCTTTTCACCCTAGGGTTAGAAGGCACATGAGCAGGCCTCAGGAAAAGGACATCAGCCCTCTACAGGTGCCCAGTGGAACCAGCCTGCATTCTTGGGGGCAGGACCCATGCCCTGCACATTTCCATCCACTGAACAACCCCCATAGAGGAGGGCATCTCAGGCCATCGCAGACCAGGCTTCCTCCCTCCAGCGTTCCCAGAGCCCACCTTTGCTGCCCCTGTTGGGTTGGTGCAGGAAGCCAGTCCAAGGGCAGAGGCACCTTAAGAGGACACTCTGGGCAGCCATGGCATCCGTCTAAAATACTGTGATTCGGCTGCGCATGCTGGCTCACACCTGTAACCCCAGCGCTTTGGGAAGTTGAAGAGGGGAGGATCCTTTGAGGTCAGGAGTTCGAGACCATCCTGAGCAACATAGCAAGATCCCATCTTCAAAGAAAAAAACAAAAATGCTGCCATCTATCTAGGTTAGTTCTGGTTGGGCACCCTGGTTTTCACAGAAGGAGGTCAGGTCGGCCACAGCCACCTGGGCTGATGCAGCCCTGTCCTCTGCTACCCTGGCCAGGCCTTCACCAGCACTGAGATGTGTTCCACCGGCCCAGAGCCAGCCTGAGACTTATCCACAGCCACTGGGATCCTTGCCGGGTCTGTGTGCCTTGAGTCTTCTCCACTTGGTCCTAGTTCTCATTGTCTGTGAACACTTTTCCTTTTTACTTCACTGTATGCTCTGGACTAAGCTGCCGCCAAACCATCACAAGCTAATCAACATTATGTTAGTTAAATCTCTTCACTCTTTCCCCAACAGTGGACAAAACACAAGCTCCAATATTTAGGCATCTGAACTCTGACCTCGTACCTAGATGTGGTACAAATGTGGGGTGGGGTTTTTTGTAAGATACAGGGTCTCTGTCACCCAGACAGAAGTGCAGTGGTATGATCATGGCTCACTGCAGCTTCAACCTCCTGGGCCCAAGCTGTTTTCCTGCCTCACCTTCCCAAACAGCTGAGATTATAGGCAGGCAACACCATGCCCAGCTTGTCTCAGGCCCCAAATTGTGGTCTGTAAAACAGCTCACGGCAACCACAAAAACGCTGGAAGATACTGCAGCAACCTGAAGCGATTTCCATCTGTCCAGAGGGCAGAAGGGACCGTGCCTGCAATCAAAATGAGCTCTGAAGAGATGGTGTTTCCCGAGTCGGCTCCAGGCCAGTGCTCAGCGAGGCACATACTCATATTCCTTCTAGGCCAGAAAAATCACCCAGAGGAAGCAGACAGTTCTCCCAGCAGTTACAACCTATGCCTCTGACTGACCTTTGCTCTGCTGGCACTGGGGGGAGGGGCACAGAGGACCCAGTCTTGACCACAAGGAACTCACATTCTAGTGGAGGGAGTTCCCTGTGTGAAGGATGAGAAGCATGCTCTCAGGAACAACTGATTAACAAACACAAACTCTCAAAGTACAAAAGCAACTTACTCTACGTTTTACCATTTCAAAAGTCAGGATGCTATTGCAGTCAATGTGTATACATTTAACGTGGGAGCATTTCCCTTTTCCCTGCCAAGTTTCAACTTTAAAATCAGTGGTGGTGCTGCTTCCCAGCAGAGGAAAGTGAGGGGAATGGAGAGGGCAGGCACCTGGGGAAAAGGAGAGCAGCAGGTTCCAGGCAGTGAGGGAGAGGGAGAGCTGTCAGTGTCCAACAGTAACAAAATGCAAACCTTCTATGTAATTTTAAAGTTTCTAAAAGCCACATTAAAAGATAGAGGAGGCCGGGTGCGGTGGTCACACCTGTAATCCAGCACTTTGGAAGGCGAGGCAGGTGGATCACCTACGTCAGGAATTCGAGACCAGCCTGGCCAACATGGTAAAACCCTGTCTCTACTAAAAATACAAAAATTAGCTGGGCGTGGTGGCAGGTGCCTGTAATCCCAGCTACTCAGGAGGCTGAGGCAGGAAAATCCCTTGAACCCGGGAGGCGGAGTGAGCCGAGATTGCCCACTGCACTCCAGCCTGGATGACAAAGTGAGACACTGTCTCCAAAAAAAAAAAAAAAGATAAGAGTAAACAAATATTATTTTTTGAGATAGGGTGTCTACATGTTATCCAGGCTGGAGTGCAGTGGTGGGATCATGGCTCACTGCAGCCTCAGCCTCCTGGGCTCAAGTGATTCTCCCACCTCAGCCTCCCAAGTAGCTGGGACCACAGGTGCACACCACAGCGCCTGGCTAATTTTTAAAATGTATTTTTTTGTAGAGACGGGGGGGCGGGGTCTCACTATGTTGCCCAGGCTGGTCTCCAACTCCTGGGCTGAAGGGATCCTCCTGCCTCGGTCTCCAAAAGCGGTGGGATTACAGGAGTGAGTCACACAGCACCTGACCTCAATATTATTATGTAATCCAACGTATGTATACAGAGTATTTCAACATGTAGTAGTCAAAGTAAAGTTATTAACGAAATACTGTACCTTGTGTCCCCCAGCCCCTACACGCACAGTCTTTTTTTTTTTTTTTTTTGAGACGGAGTCTTGCTCTGTTGCCGAGGCTGGAGTGCAATGGCGTGATCTCGGCTCACTGCAACCTCTGCCTCCCGGGTTCAAGCGATTCTCCTGCCTCAGCCTCCCGAGTAGCTGGGATTACAGGAGTCCGCCATCAGGCACGGCTAATTTTTGTATTTCTAGTAGGGATTTCACCACGATCAAGCCGGTCTCGAACTCCTGACCTCGTGATCCGCCCGCCTCGGCCTCCCAAAGTGCTGGGATTACAGGCATGAGCCACCGCGCCCGGCCCTGCACACTCAGAAGTTTGATGTGCATTGCGCACTCACAGCCCGTCTGGGGTGGACTGGCCACATTTCAAGTGCTCAGGAGCCTCGGTGGCGGGTCAAGTTGGGAGGCAAACCCAGCTGCTGCCTTCGGAGTGAAGCAGCGCCCAGCGCCCAAGGTATTTCCACAGCTGTATAACGGCTGGGAGGTCTCCTGAACCGACCAGAGCATCTGAGAAGCACCAGAGTAGGGACAGCTTCACAGGATTTGGCAACCAGTGGGAAGGGAGGGAAGAGATCGTACAGGGCAAAGGGCCGCTCCCTGAAGGCCTTAGCCGGGAGAACCTTTCCTATGGCCGCTCAACGCAGGGGCGGCGTCTTCCTGGGGCCTGGGAGCCGGCAGGTCCCCAGCGCCCAGGTCCCGCCCCTCCCGCCCGTCTCTCCAGCCCCATTCTCGTAACCCCCCGCCCCTGTGCTCTCATCCCCTCCGAGGCTTCCTCGACCTGTGCGCACGATTCCCGTGCCAAGGCCCTGCCGTCATGCCTCGGTGGGTGTCTTGCGTGACCTCGCGGAGCGCATCGGACCGCGCCGGATATCACAGACCGAGCCCACTGCCGCCCCTACGCGACGGACCCCACCTGCCAGGGCCGCCGCCGCACGCTTGACACGCGCGCCGGAAATTGCGTCACCCCAGCTTCCGGCCCGGGGTCCAGGGGGCGTGCCAGTTGGGTACGCGGTCCAGTCAGAATGCAACACGAGGGGTTTCGGAGGCGCAGCCGCAGCTCCGCCCCTAGACTGGGAACTCCGCCCCACTGCCACGTTCGACGAAGGAACGCGCAGAGTGCGCGCATCCCTTGGCCAATCAGGAGGCGCAGAGCTCCGGCTACCGAAAGTGGCAGCCATTCCAGACCCGTAGAAGGTGTGGGAGAAAGCCACCAATTAGAAGCCAAGGCAGAAAAAGTTCTCGTCGGCAGCCAATGAAAGGCTTAGAAAGACAGCGAGCGCGAGGTCCTCGGCCAATCCCGGGCGAAGGCCAGGGAGGCCTCAGGAGGGTTTCCGAATCCGGGGCCGGGCCTAGTGTGAGTGTCCAATCCGAGAGCGGCAAAGATGAGCCTCGAAGTCCGCCGGCCAATCGAAGGCGGGCTCAGGGGCGCGTGCGCGCCGCGGCCAGCGCGCGCGGGCAGGGGGGGCAGGCGCGCCCCGGACCCAGGATTTATAAAGGCGAGGCCGGGACCGGCGCGCGCTCTCGTCGCCCCCGCTGTCCCGGCGGCGCCAACCGAAGCGCCCCGCCTGCTCCGTGTGCGACATGCTGCGCCGCGCTTTGCTGTGCCTGGCCGTGGCCGCGGCCGCCCGGGTGTACGCCGACGCCCCCGAGGAGGAGGACCACGTCCTGGTGCTGCGGAAAAGCAACTTTGCGGAGGCGCTGGCGGCCCACAAGTACCTGCTGGTGGAGTTCTGTGAGCGCCGGGCCTGGCGGGCGGGCGGGGCTCGGGGCCGTCGGGCCAGGCTCTGGGACGCAGGCACGGCCCGGCCGCCCCCGGAGTCGGGATCCCCGGCGCGCCCGGGACTGAAGGGCGCCCTTCCTGCCCGCCTTGGGGGCCGTGTCCGGGGTTTCTCGGGGATGAGAGCCTGGTTGGGAGCCGGGGGGCCGTCCAGGTACGCGCCCTGCGCACGGCAGTATCTTCCTGTTAGTGCGAGAAGGACCGGATCGACCTGTGTGAGCCAACAGAGCACGCCAGGGTCCAGCCCTGCCGAGTCGTCCCCGGGGGCCGACCCGGAAGGCGCCCCGTTCCTGCCCACCCCACCTTCACCTTGCCACAGTAGTCATTCCGATGGTGTCTCGGACGAGAATCCGAAGCCTTCCTCACGTCCATAAGGATTTGAGCTCTGTCCCTGGGGTGGGAATCTTGTGCCGGACACAGTTGCTAACTCTGTTGACAGATCGTCTTATTCCCGCACTCTAAGCAACTCAGGGCCTGTGTGCACGGATGTGCATCCCATACTCACAGCCAGTGCTGGTACAGGCCGCCACGTTCACTTCTTCACTTTTGTCTGTACTCTTCAGGGAAATTCTAGGGAGACCCTTGCCTTGGGTGCCTACAGGTAATAAGAAGTCAGCAACCATTGAGAGGTTTGTCTTCCTGTGCTGACGGTGACATAGCAGAGTGAGCGCTGGTGTTGGTTGGTAGTGGTTTGTCGTTCACGGCCTCTGTCCTGATATTGCCCAAGAGCACCAGGCTATCAGCTCAGCCTTGTGCGTTAGGAGGGGTTATCTTGGTGAGTAGATAAGGTTTTTATGAAGGGAAGTGCCAGAGAAGAAAAGGAAGCAGTGCCGAGAGATCAAGGCTGCTTTCTAGCATCTCATTTCCGCTTCCAGATGCCCCTTGGTGTGGCCACTGCAAGGCTCTGGCCCCTGAGTATGCCAAAGCCGCTGGGAAGCTGAAGGCAGAAGGTTCCGAGATCAGGTTGGCCAAGGTGGACGCCACGGAGGAGTCTGACCTGGCCCAGCAGTACGGCGTGCGCGGCTATCCCACCATCAAGTTCTTCAGGAACGGAGACACGGCTTCCCCCAAGGAATATACAGGTGTGGCTGTGGCACTGCCCTTGAACTGTCTTTAGAGAGGGACTGGTCTGCCGGCTTGGAAGGGCACGGGCAGCAGTCTGAGCGGTGGGGAGGCCGGGTTCCAGAGGCTTGGAGGGATCCCGTTCCTCAGGCCGGGTTCTCCTGGTTGTGTCCTGAGGGTCCTGTGAGGAAAGTTTTCATCCTGGAAGAACCTTCGAGTAGAGAACCTGTCTTGTCAGGTGCCACTCTGGGGTTGGCTGACTGAGGTCTGTTTGGAGACTGACTAGCGAGGAGAGGGAGACTGGTGCCTTTCTGGCCACATGGGCTCTTTGTGCTGCCCCTCTTCCTAGGAGCAGCAGCGTAGCTGTAGCTCTCGGGGTGACACCTGCTAACTATTGTTTGTAGCGTGCCAGCTGCCGCGCCACATGCTTGCGTGATTTCTCCTTGCATCCTCTCTGTGAGGCAGGTCTTTCCCAGACAAAGGGCTGAGGCTTAGAGCAGCTGAGTAACAGCATTGTGCCTGTCGGTAGCAGACCTCGAATCCAAGCCCACCCGGCTCTGTCTGTAGCACAGGCCCTCAGCTGCTCATCTGCCACCTCTGAAGCTGCCTTCGTGAAGGCCGAGCCCCTGTGTAGCCAAATCAGTGACTGTGGCAAAAGAAGACTCATCTATAAAACCAGTTCTGTGGCACATCAGATGCACATGATGGGCAGCCCGAAAGCAGTTCATTCCAGTGTTAGCAGGGTTGTCCCCTTAAGCAGGTGTGCCCTGTCCTGTTCTAGTGGCAGCAACTCTGTGGTTGCCTCTTACTTGGCTGTTTTGATGTTCTCTCTTTTTTTTCTTTTTTTCCTTTTTTTTTTTTTTTTGAGACAGTCTCGCTCTGTCACCAGGCTGGAGTGCCGTGTGATCTCTGCTCACTGCAACCTCTGCTTCCCGGGTACAAGTGACTTTCCTGCCTCAACTTCCTGAGTAGCTGGGGCTACAGGTGCATACCATCAAGCCTGGATAATTTTTGTATTTTTAGTAGAGATGGGATTTCACCATGTTGGCCAGGATGGTCTCAATCTCTTGACCTCTTGATCTGCCCGCCTCGGCCTCCCGAAGTGCTGGGATTACAGGCGTGACCCACCGCGTCTGGCCTAATTTTTGTATTTTTAGGAGAGATGGGGTTTCACCATGTTGGCCAGGATGGTCTCAATCTCTTGACCTCTTGATCTGCCCGCCTCGGCCTCCCGAAGTGCTGGGATTACAGGCGTGACCCACCGCGTCCGGCCTAATTTTTGTATTTTTAGGAGAGATGGGGTTTCGCCATGTTGGCCAGGATGGTCTCGATCTCTTGACCTCGTGATCTGCCCGCCTCAGCCTCCCGAAGTGCTGGGATTACAGGCGTGATTGATGTTCCCATTTTTTACACATGTTCACTTTTGGAATGGGAAGTGCTCTGTGCAAAGTCACCGTGGTTCTGTCACTAACACTCAGGTTTGCAGATGAGATGAGCACTCCTAAATCCACTTGTCACTGGTGACCGTCTTGTTAGCACTGGCAGAATCCTTCTACATCTGAATGGGGTTTTCCCCATTCGGACCAGGGAGTCAAGGTCTAAGAGGGAAAGGGTCAGCTTTCCTTAGCCTCAGTCTCCCAGGAGGAGTAGGTTTCTTCCCTGTCGTTTGATTGCCTTTGGTGGCATAAAGCGTGTCATCTTCCTAGTCTGGGAGACACGTAGGGTGGGCCATTGGCGAGAACTCCTGAAATGCCTGGGATAAGTTAGGAGGCGGGAGTTAGGTGGACTAGGTGTCAGCCTGTTCCCACAGGTAGAAAAACTGGCACTGAGTTTTGAGTTACTGACCAGCTTTCTAAGATGAGGCCTGGTGTCAGACTCCTGGGTGAGAACATGTGTGTTTGATTAATGTACATGTCAAAGAAAATTTAGAAAACGCAGAGGGCAGGTTGGCGCGGTGGTTCATGCCTGTAATCCCAGCACTTTGGGAGGCTGAGATGGGTGGATCCCCTGAGGTCAGGAGTTCGAGACCAGCCTGGCCAATATGGTGAAACCCCCATCTCTACTAAAAATACAAAAATTAGCCAGGCGTGGTGGTGCGCGCCTATAATCCTAGCTACTCCGGAGGCTGACGCAGGAGAATCACTTGAACCCGGGAGATGGAGGTTGCAATGAGCTGACATTGTGCCACTGCACTCCAGCCTGGGCAACAGAGTGAGACTTCATCTCAAAAAATAAAATTTTAAAAATACAGAGGACCAGCCTGGGCAACATGGTGAAACCCTATGTACAAAAAATAGAAAAATTAGCTGGGGCAGGCCAGGTACGGTGGCTCACGCCTGTAATTCCAGCACTTTGGGAGGGCGAGGCAGGCAGATCACGAGATCAGGAGATCAAGACCATCCCGGCTAACACAGTGAAACCACGTCTCTACTGAAAATACAAAAAATGAGCCGGACGGGTGGCGGGCGCCTGTAGTCCCAGCTACTCAGGAGGCTGAGGCAGGAGAATGGCGTGAACCCAGGAGGCGGAGCTTGCAGTGAGCCAAGATCGCGCCACTGCACTCCAGCCTGGGCGACAGAGCGAGACTCCGTCTCAAAAAAAAAAAAAAAAAAAATTAACTGGGGCTGGGCACAGTGGCTCATCCCAGTAATCCCAGCACTGAGAGGCCGAGGTGGGTGGATTGCTTGATCCCAGGAGTTTGAGACCAGCCTGGGCAACATGGCGAAACCCATCTCTACAAAAAATAGAAAAATTGGCTGGGCATGGTGGCTCACGCATGTAATCCCAGCACTTTGGGAGGCTAAGGCGGGCGGATCACAAGGTCAGGAGTTCAAGGCCAGCCTGGCCAACACAGTGAAACCCCGCCTCTACTAAAAATACAAAAATTAGCTGGGCGTGGTGGCGGGCTCCTGTAATACCAGCTACTTGGGAGGCTGAGGCAGGAGAATCACTTAAATCTGGGAGGAGGAGGTTGCAGTGAGCCAAGGTCGTGCCACTGCACTCTCCAGCCTGGGTAACAGAGGTAGATTCTGTCAAAAAAAAGAAAAATTTGTCGGGTGCAGTGGCTCACCTCTGTAATCCCAGCACTTTGGGAGACCGAGGCAGGTGCATCACCTGAGGTCAGGAGTGAGACCAGCCTGGCCAACATGGGGAACCCTGTCTCTACTAAAAATTAGCCAGGTGTGGTGGTGGGCACCTATAATCCCCAGCTACTCGGGAGGCTCAGGCAGGAGAATTGCTCGAACCCGGGAGTGGAGATTGCAGTGAGCCGAGATTGCATTATTGCACTCCAACCTGGGCAACAAGAGCGAAACTGTCTGGAAAAAAAAAAAAAAAAAAAACAGTTAGCTGGGTGTGGGGGCACATGCCTGTGGTCCCTGCTACTTGGGAGCCTGAGGTGGGAGGATTGCTTGAGCCCAGAAGTTTGAGGTCGCAGTGAGCCATGATCATGCCACTGCACTCTAACCTGGGTGACGGAGCAAGACCCTATCTTCCAAAAAAAAAAAGGCTGGGATTGGTGGCTCATGCGTATAATCCCAGCACTTTGGGAAGTCGTGGTGAGCAAAGTGCTTGAGCATGGGAGTTAAAGACCAGCCTGGGCGACATGGCAAAACCCCGTCTCTACAATAAATACAAAAATGAGCTGGGTATGATAGTGTGCGCCTGTACCCCAGCTACTTGAGAGGCTGAGGTTGGGAAGATTGCTTGAGCCCAGTGGGTGGAGGCTGCAGTGAGCCAAGATCTTGCCTCCAGCTGGGTAACAGAGTGAGCCCCTGTGTCAAAAGAGAAAACAAAATGCCAAGAGATCAGAGGAAAGAAATGGGTTTGTGATCCTGTTATTCATAGAGAGAATCATCCTCTTTCCTCCCCACTCACCATAAACACAACCACAGTCGCATATACACTGGGGTTTAGGAGGCGGGCCGATGACACCAGACCTCTTCCGTGGTGGGAAAACATCTTGCTTAGGGTGAGTTAGGTGTCCTCAACCTGGCTGGCAGAGAGTAGAGACGGGAACAGGCCCGGCAGGGCGGGCGGCACTCCGTGTTTGAGAGTGGAACCTACATTTGTTTGGGGTTAGCTGGCAGAGAGGCTGATGACATCGTGAACTGGCTGAAGAAGCGCACGGGCCCGGCTGCCACCACCCTGCCTGACGGCGCAGCTGCAGAGTCCTTGGTGGAGTCCAGCGAGGTGGCTGTCATCGGCTTCTTCAAGGTAAAGACCAGAGCGTCATTCCAGTCTTTCTTTTTCCTGTCATCCATTGAGGAGGGGTCCACAGCCTGCAGCTGGCAGTTCTGCATATGTCCCCCCCGGGCCCAGGCATTACAGGGTCTGCCCCTACTGCTTGGTGCTGTGGGCTTATGACTACCTCTGCTTTTCCCTCCTCATTCAGGACGTGGAGTCAGACTCTGCCAAGCAGTTCTTGCAGGCAGCAGAGGCCATCGATGACATACCATTTGGGATCACTTCCAACAGTGACGTGTTCTCCAAATACCAGCTCGACAAAGATGGGGTTGTCCTCTTTAAGAAGGTGAGTGGGCCCAGGCAGCTTTGCCTGGGTTAGTTCCGGGATTGGTCTGCAGAGGGTGGCGTTGCTCTCCTTATCATTAGGGGAACTTTGCTCCTGGCACCTTTGGCCCAATAGGTATGTTCTGCAGCTTTGCCAAGTTGGGTTGTAAGCAGCACTGACACCTGTGGCCTTTGCATTCAGCTGTGGGCCCTCTGGCCACTCTCCTGCCACAGCCATCCCAAAAGAGCTGCTTTTGACTGTTAGCTTTTTTTTTTTTTTTTCCATTTAGGATAAAACGTGTAACAACATTTGCCTTATTTATTTATTATTTTGAGACGGTGTCTTGCTCAGTTGCCAGACTGGAGTGCAGTGGTGCAATCTCGGCTCACTGCAACCTCCACTTCCTGGGTTCAAGCGATCCTCCTGCCTCAGCCTCCCAAGTAGCTGGGACTACAGGTGTGCACCATGCCCAGCTAATTTTTGTTTTAGTAGAGACGGGGTTTCACCATGTTGGCCAGGATGGTCTCAATCTCTTGACCTCATGATCCACCTGTCTCAGCTTCCCAAAGTGCTGGGATTACAGACGTGAACCACTACACCCAGCCCCATTTGCCTTTTTTTTTCTTTTTCTTTTTTTTTGAGATGGAGTTTTGCTCTTTTTGCCCAGGCTGGAGTGCAATGGCACGATCTCGGCTCACCACAACCTCCGCCTCCTGGCTTCAAGCGATTCTCTTGCCTCAGCCTCCCTAGGAGCTGGGATTACAGGCATGCACCACCATGCCTGGCTAATTTTGTACTTTTAGTAGACACGGGGTTTCTCCATGTTGGTCAGGCTGGTCTTGAACTCCCGACCTCAGGTGATCGACCCACCTCGGCCTCCTAAAGTGCTGGGATTACAGGCGTGAGCCACCGCGCCTGGCTGCCCTTTTTTTTTGAGATAGGGTTTCTCACTCTGCTGCCCAGGCTGGAGCACAGTGGTGCAATCTCAGCTCACAGCAACTTGTGCTTCCCAGGCTCAAGTGATCCTCTAACCTCACCCTCCTGAGTAGCTGGAACTATAGGCGTCCACCACCACGCCTGGCTAATTTTTTCGTGTTTTTGGTAGAGACGGTGTTTCACTGTGTTAGCCAGGATGGTCTCTATCTCCTGACCTCGTGATCCACCCGCCTCAGCCTCCCAAAGTGCTGGGATTACAGGCGTGAGCCACTGCGCCCGGCCTTCTTTTTCTTTTTTTGAGACAGAGTCTCACTCTGTCGCCCAGGCTGGAGTGAGTGGTGCGATCTTGGCTCACTGCAAGCTCAGCCTCCCGGGTCCACGCCATTCTCCTGCCTCAGCCTCCTGAGTAGCTGGGACTTCAGGCGCCCGCCACCATACCCAGCTAAATTTTTCGTATTTTTAGTAGAGATGGAGTTTCACCGTGTTAGCCAGGATAGTCTTGATCTCCTGACCTCATGATCCATCCGCCTTGGCCTCCCAAAGTTCTGGGATTATAGGTGTGAGCCACCAACCCATTCACTTTCTGTAGTAAGCACTGAGCATCCAGCACTCCCTGGGACCGGGTAGGAGAGAGGGTAGAGCCACCTTCCTGGAGTGTGGTGGTGCGGGTGGGTCAGGACGGCTTGTTTCCATGTCCTTGTTCTTGTCACTTCGCTGTTTTTGCAGCCACTTCCTCAAGATAACTCAAGACAGTAGATGCTCTTTACCAGGAGACGTTTTCCTGATGTTTCTGAAAGGAAGAGGGTTTTTCTAAATGACACAGTTACCATTGCAGGGTGCCCTGGAAATTAAACATCTGACTAGAAAAAGCCAGTGTGGTGTTGGATAAAGTTGAGGGAACCAAAGGTCTTTTTAGAGCTTTTATTAGAAAGAAGGTTCCGGGCCGGGTGCGGTGGCTCACACCTGTAATCCCAGCACTTTAGGAGGCCGAGGTGGGCGGATCACCTGAGGTCAGGAGTTCAAAACCAGCCTGATGAACATGGAGAAACCCCATCTCTACTAAAAATACAAAATTAGCCTGGGTAGTGGCACACGCCTGTAATCCCAGCTACTCGGGAGGCTGAGGCAGGAGAATTGCTTGAACCCGGGAGGCAGAGGTTGCAGTGAGCTGAGATCACGCCATTGCACTCCAGCCTGGGCAACAAGAGCGAAACTCCGTCTCAAAAAAAAGAGAGAAGGTTCCGAGTCTTGTCTTGAAACTTGGGTTCTGGGAGAGACTTTCTCCAGGGCCCATGAAACTTGCGAGCTCTGTTTTGTCACACAGCCCACAGCTCCTTCAGTGCCCTGGATGTCTGGCGCGGCCGTTGGGACTCTGTGGACAGTTTGGTGATCATGTGTCCACGAAGGCCGGGAGGGCGGTTTCGTTGCTCTTGCCTGCCAACGCTCACACGTGGCCATCCATGTGGGCTCCCCACGGGTTAACATTCTGCCTCGATTCTCTGGAGTCCACTAGAGCTGGGCACAGACAACCCCACTTGGGTCTGATGCCAGTTGGTGGGTGGTGCTTTCTTGCCCACCGAAGGTGGCCCAGGTGTCTGTGATGGTGAACGTGGTGGTTGCAGGCAGAAGCCCGGCCCCCTGTGCTGTGCACACAGTAGGGGCTGTGCTGGAAGTCAGAGCTCGCCCCACAGCTGAGAGGATGAGTCCAACTTGTTCCTTTTCCTCCAGGGTATTAACTTCTATCCCTCAAAGTGAGTGAGGTCTTCCTGTGCATTCAGTGGCCACAGTGGGCAGCCTGGCTGAGTCAGGTGCTCTTATGTGGCCCGTTCTTGCCTGCTCTTCCCTTCCTTCCCTAGTGGGCACTGCAGCCCAGGAAAGCCTCTGCGGGGGCCGCTGGTCACTGGGACCATGGGTGTGACAGCTTCTGATAGTTCGTTTTGTCTTCTCCACCAGCCGGCAGCACTGGGCCTGTTGTTGTTTGGGAAAGGGTCTTGCTCTGTTACCAGGCTGGAGTGTGGTGGTACAATCACAGTTCACTGCAGCTTCGACCTCCTGGGCTCAAGCAATCCTCCCACCTCAGCCTGCTGAGTAGCTGGGACCACAGGTGTGCGCCACCGCACCTGGCTATTTTTTAATATTTTTGTAGAAATGGGGTTTCACCGTGTTGTCCAGGCTGGTCTCAAACTTCTGAGCTCAAGCAATCCTCCTGCCTCGGCCTGCCAAAGCGTTGGGATTACAGGTGTGAGCTACATCACCTGGCCTGCGTTGGGCCTTTCTATGTTGTTTGTCACTGTGGCCTGGCAGGGCTGGCCTCCTGCTGCTGTGCCCTGCTAAGGGGACCAGTTTCCCTTATCACAGTAGACCGCGATCGAGTGTGATGTGGCATCTCTGCCGAAACGATGGCAGCCTTGGGACAACTGGGGCAGTGTCTCCTCCTGGCTTCTTGGTATGAGATGATGTAGGCAGCACCTGACACTCTGGAGGGAGCTGGAGACGCTGTTCTGCAGGGGTGGGGGGATTTTCTGTTTCCTGCAGCTGCAGCCCAGTGTTACTCCTGGGCAGAGTGCGAGCCCACCAGTGCCACTGGGAGCCCGGCTGTGATCAGCAGCTCGTGTTCCAAAGGATTCCTCCAAGGGCCTCCTGACCTTGGCTTTTCTGCCTCTTTTTTTTTTTTTTTTTGAGACGGAGTCTCGCTCTGTGGCCCAGGCTGGAGTGCAGTGGCCGGATCTCAGCTCACTGCAAGCTCCGCCTCCTGGGTTCACGCCATTCTCCTGCCTCAGCTTCCCGAGTAGCTGGGACTACAGGCGCCCACCACCGTGCCCGGCTAGTTTTTTGTATTTTTTTAGTAGAGACGGGGTTTCACCATGTAAGCCAGGATGGTCTCGATCTCCTGACCTTGTGATCCACCCGTCTCGGCCTCTCAAAGTGCTGGGATTACAGGCTTGAGCCACCGCGCCCGGCCACGGCTTTCCTGCCTCTTTTTATCCACCTTTGCCCCTCTGGGGAAGATGTAACAGGCTTGGAAGTCTCTGCCCCTCGGACTTGGGCAGGGGTGACGGGTGCTCCTGGCCTAGTTTAGTATCAGCTCTTTGGTGGTCAGGCCCGGTCAGGGTGACGTGGGCACAGCATGCACAAGAGCAGGAAATGGCACCTGGTTTCCAAGTTACTCTGAGGACGCATGAAGAGAAATGGCCAGTAAGAAAGGATGAGTGATTCATTTCCCCAAGTCTCATTTAAGAAGTTCGAGGGGGCCGGACGCGGTGGCTCACACCCGTAATTCCAGCACTTTGGGAGCCCAAGGCGGTGGATCACGAGGTCAGGAGATCGAGACCATTCTGGCTAACACGGTGAAACCCCATCTCTACTAAAAATACAAACATTTAGCTGGGTGTGGTGGCGGGCGCCTGTAATCCCAGCTACTCGGGAGGCTGAGGCAGGAGAATGGCGAGAACCCGGGAGGTGGAGCTTGCGGTGAGCCGAGATTGCGCCACTGCACTCCAGCCTGGGCGACAGAGCAAGACTCTCTCTCAAAAAAAAAAGTTCGAGGGGGCCGGGCGCTGTGGCTCAAGCCTGTAATCCCAGCACTTTGGGAGGCCGAGACGGGTGGATCACGAGGTCAGGAGATTGAGACCATCCTGGCGAACACAGTGAAACCCCATCTCTACTAAAAATACAAACATTTAGCCGAGTGTGGTGGCGGGCGCCTGTAGTCCCAGCTACTCGGGAGGCTGAGCCAGGAGAATGGCGTGAACCTGGGAGGCGGAGCTTGCAGTGAGCTGAGATCCAGCCACTGCACTCCAGCCTGGGCGACAGAGTGAGACTCCGTCTCAAAAAAATATAAAAATAAAAAAGTTCGAGGGGAGGGCACCAGTCTTGGTGGCTCACACCTGTGATCCCAGCACTCGGGGGGGCCGAGGCAAGAGGATTGCTTGAGGCCAGGAGTCCGAGACCAGCCTCGGCAACATGGTAAGACCGTCTCTACAAAAAATAAAAGTAAAATAAATTTTTTTGGCTGGATGTGGTGGCTCACGCCTGTAATCCTAGCACTTTGGGAGGCCGAGGCAGGTGGATCACTTGAGGTCGGGAGTTTGAGACCAGCCTGACTAACATGGAGAAACCGCATCTCTAATAAAAATACAAAATCTGCCAGGCATGGTGGCACATGCCTATAATCCCAGCAACTTGGGAGGCTGAGGCAGGAGAATTATTTAAACCTGGGAGGCGGAGTTTGGAATGAGGCAAGATCGAGAACATGCCATTGCACTCCAGCCTGGGCAACAAGAGTGAAACTCCGTCTCAAAAAAAAAAAAAAATATTTCGGGCCAGGCTCAGTGGCTCACGCCTGTAATCCCAGCACTTTGGGAGGCCAAGGCAAGTGGACCACCTGGGGTCAGGAGTTCGAGACCACCCTGGCCAACATGGTGAAACCCTGTCTCTACTGAAACTACAAAAATTAGCCAGGCGTGGTGGCACATGCCTATAATCCCAGCTACTCGGAAGGCTGAGGCAGGAGAATCGCTGGAACTTGGGAGGTGGAGGTTGCAGTGAGCCAAGATCACGCCATTGCACTCTAGCCTGGGTGACGAGCAAAACTCCATCTCAAGAAATAAAAAAAATAAATAAATTTTTTAAATAAAAAAGTAGTTCAGAGGGAATGATGGAAGGCTTACCCAAAATTCTCACTTGAAGAGCCTCAGCACAGGAGCGCCTCTCTGAGCCTGAGCCGAGGCCGCATCCTCAGCTGCAGACGGACCCCTGGTGGTTGGGCTGCCACAGCCTCTCCATCTTGTGGCCTGAGCACTCCCTGAAGCTGCCGCACATTATTAGGGATCGCCAGAGCCTCACGGGCATGTGGATGGCGCCTTTCAGGATCTGTTGTATTAGAAACTAGAACTAAGGATGTAAAAAATGTTTTTGTTTCTTCTCTTTTTTTTTCTTTAATTTATTTTTTATTTTTTGAGACGGAGTCTCACTCTGTTACCAGACTCGAATGCAGTGGTGCAATCTTGGCTCACTGCAACCTCCGCCTCTCAGCCTCCCAAATAGCTGGGATTACAGGCACCCGCCAGCACGCCCAGCTAATTTTTGTATTTTTAGTAAAGACAGGGTTTCACCATGTTGCACTAGGCTGCTCTGAAACTCCTGGCTTCAGGTGGTCCCCCGCCTCAGCCTCCCAAAGTACTAGGATTACAGGCGTGAGCCACCACGCCCCGCCTGTTTCACTCTTGTCACTCAGAGTGCAGTGGTGTGATCTCACTGCAATGTCTACCTACCAGGCTCAAGCAGTCCTCCTGCGTCAGTTTCTCGAGTAGCTAGGATTACAGGCAGGTGTCACCACACCCAACTGATTTTTGTTTTTGTTTGTTTGATTGTTTTTTTGAGACGGAGTCTCGCTCTGTCGCCCAGGCTGGAGTGTAGTGGCTGGATCTCAGCTCACTGCAAGCTCCGCCTCCCGAGTAGCTGGGACTACAGGTGCCCACCACCTCGCCTGGCTAGTTTTTTGTATTTTTTAGTAGAGACAGGGTTTCACCGTGTTAGCCTGGATGGTCTCGATCTCCTGACCTCATCATCCGCCTGTCTCGGCCTCCCAAAGTGCTGGGATTACAGGCTTGAGCCACCGTGCCCGGCCGTATTTTTTTTTTTGAGACAGAGTCTTGCTCTGTTGCCTAGGCTGGAGTGCAGTGGCATGATCTTGGCTCACTGCAACCTCCACCTCCTGGGTTCAAGTGATTCTCCTGCCTCAGTCTCCCAAGCAGCTGGGATTACGGGCACGCACCACCACACACAGCTAATTTTTTGTATTTTTGGTGGGCGGGGGGGGGGGGTTTCACCATGTTGGCCAGGCTGGTCTCGAACTCGTGAACTCAAGTGATCCACCTGCTTCAGCCTCCTAAACTTCTAGGATTACAGGTGTGAGCCACTGCACCCGGCCCTTCTTTTTTTTTTTTTTTTGAGACAGTTTTGCTCTTGTTGCCCAGGCTGGGGTACAGTGGCACGATCTCAGCTCACTGCAACCTCCACCTCCCAGGTTCAAGCCATTCTCCTGCCTCAGCCTCCCAAGTACCTGAGATTACAGGTGCCCACCACCACGCCCAGCTTATTTTTGTATTTTTAGTAGAGATGGGGTTTCACCATGTTGGCCAGGCTGATCTCGAACTCCTGGCCTCAAGCAGTCCACCCATCTTGGCCTCCCAAAATGCTGGACTTACAGGCGTGAGCCACTGTGGCCAAGTTAATTTAAAATAATAATCATCCCATTACATGTTATCATAAATCACACCTTTATGAAAACTAATTTTCCCAGACAAAAACAATTTACTGCTAAGTGGTGTTTTAGATTCCTCCAGCAGGATCCTCCTCTCCTGCCCTCCCGCTGTTGCGACACCACACAGCCAGCAGCCTCTGTGAGTCTGTGCTGCAGCACGTGAGCGGGAGAGTGCAAAGGCAAAGGCTAGGGAAGTGTGAGTGTGAAAACAGCTTTGACCGGTGGGGTGCGGTGGTTCACGCCTGTAATCCCAGCACTTTGGGAGGCCAAGGCAGGTGGATCATGAGGTCAAGAGATCGAGACCTTCGTGGCCAACATGGTGAAACTATCTATTAAAATACTCCATTTGGGGCCGGGCGCGGTGGCTCAAGCCTGTAATCCCAGCACTTTGGGAGGCCAAGACGGGCGGATCACGAGGTCAGGAGATCGAGACCATCCTGGCTAACACGGTGAAACCCCGTCTCTACTAAAAAATACAAAAACTAGCCGGGCGACGTGGCGGGCGCCTGTAGTCCCAGCTACTCGGGAGGCTGAGGCAGGAGAATGGCGTGAACCCGGGAGGCGGAGCTTGCAGACTCCGTCTCAAAAAAAAAAAAAAAAAATACTCCATCTGTACTAAATATACAAAAAAAAAAAAAAAATGAGCTGGGCGTGGTGGCAGGCTCCTGTAGTCTCAGCTACTCGGGAGGCTAAGGCAGGAGAATCACTTGAACCCAGGAGGCGGAGGTTGCAGTGAGCCAAGATCGTGCCACTGCACTCCAGCCTGGGCAACAGAGCGAGACTCTGTCTCAGAAATAAATACAAAAGAAAATAGCTTTGGGCCGGGCGCGGTGGCTCAAGCCTGTTATCCCAGCACTTTGGGAGGCCGAGACGGGCGGATCACGAGGTCGGGAGATCGAGACCATCCTGGCTAACATGGTGAAACCCCGTCTCTACTAAAAAACACAAAACTAGCTGGGCGAGGTGGTGGGCGCCTGTAGTCCCAGCTACTCGGGAGGCTGAGGCAGGAGAATGGCGTAAACCCGGGAGGCGGAGCTTGCAGTGAGCTGAGATCCAGCCACTGCACTCCAGCCTGGGCAACAGAGCGAGACTCCGTCTTAAAAAAAAAAAAAGAAAGAAAATATCTTTGACCACATGGGTGCTCTGAAAGAGTTGGGGGCCCTGGGGATGGGCCACACTTCAAGGGTTGCTGGAACCACGTGCGCCAGGTTCAAGTTGTGGGTGTAAAACCAGCCGTTGAATTCACTGGCAGCCATAAGGCCGTGGCCAGAGCCAGTCTGGCTGTCAGGGAACAGTCATGTCCTATACCCATTGCTGGGCCTGTGGCTCAAAACCCCACAGGAGGGCAGGGCTGCTGGCTGTTGTGACTTCCCACGTCCAGGGAGATGTGGGCCCAGGGGCTGTGCTCCTGGCAGCAGTGCTCAGTCAGGGCCCCCTTTCTGTCCACAGTTTGATGAAGGCCGGAACAACTTTGAAGGGGAGGTCACCATGGAGAACCTGCTGGACTTTATCAAATACAACCAGCTACCCCTTGTCATCGAGTTCACTGAGCAGGTGCGGCTCCCCTGCTGCCCTGCAGCCCCCAGGCTGGGGATGGGGAGGAGTGGGTTGGGGTTAGCATGAGGCTCCCGGTCACCTCTGCTGTCCGCCATCTAGCATTGGAGGCCGTTGGGAGAACATTCTGCATTAATAGCGTGTGACTCAGACCCAGTAACTTAAGTTTATAACACAGACAGCCCCGAAGATTTTTGGAGGTGAAATCAAGACTCACATCCTGCTGTTCCTGCCCAAGAGCGTGTCTGACTATGACGGCAAACTGAGCAACTTCAAAACAGCAGCCGAGAGCTTTAAGGGCAAGGTGAGCTGCTCCTCTGGGTGGCTCGTGGGGCGGTGCCAGGGAACCGTACAACTCTTCCTGAGGTGACAGAAGTGGGGGGCCTTCCTGAGGCTGCCTCCTGGACCGGACCGGGCACCCGATTCAGGAGAGCCTGGATGTAGATGAAGGGCCAGCCAGGCCAGACCTCTGCTCCCGGTCACCTGCTGGTCTGGCTGGGCAACCCCAGAGTCCAGGCTGGAGGAAAGGCACCAGGGGCACCATCTGCTTCCGAGCGAAGCCAGGGCTGGAGGCAGAGGCTGTCCTGCCAGCCGTCTCCCGCACCTTCTGAGTGACGTCAGGGCTGAAGGCAGAGGCCAGCCATCTCCCGCACCTGTGCAACCTCCTTTTCTCCCCCAGATCCTGTTCATCTTCATCGACAGCGACCACACCGACAACCAGCGCATCCTTGAGTTCTTTGGCCTGAAGAAGGAAGAGTGCCCGGCCGTGCGCCTCATCACCCTGGAGGAGGAGATGACCAAGTACAAGCCCGAATCGGATGAGCTGACAGCAGAGAGGATCACAGAGTTCTGTCACCATTTCCTGGAGGGCAAAATCAAGGTGCGGGCACGTCCCGGGCCAGGGCTGCCCCCAGGTAGAGCCGCCACCTTGGGGTCTCTGGGCTCTCAGTGTCCTGGGCTTCATCCTTAAAGTAAGATCTTCAGATAAGAGGACGGAGCCCAAGGTCGTGTGAAGACCACTGTTGTCACACCCGTGGGGACCTATAGGAGCCTCTTGGTGACGCTGGTGGTCCAGATGCTCCTCAGGGAAGCCTCCTGGCCGGCAAGGGTGTGGCCTGCGTGGGCTCATTGGGCCCAGCCCACTGGCTCAGCCTTCTCTTCCTGGATTCTTGGCACTGTTGGCTTCTGCGGCTGCCATCCTGGTGATGCCAAGGGCAGCCATGCACCTCAGCCAGGCAGGGGTGAGGGTTGTGGAGCTCTGTGGTCCCCAGGTGGCACCGCCCCTCACCGTGCCCTGCCTGCCCTCCAGCCCCACCTGATGAGCCAGGAGCTGCCGGAGGACTGGGACAAGCAGCCTGTCAAGGTGCTTGTTGGGAAGAACTTTGAAGAGGTGGCTTTTGATGAGAAAAAGAACGTCTTCGTGGAGTTCTGTAAGTGTTGCCCCTTCTGCTTCCCAGGTCTGTGCCACCAGGGCACGCGGGAGGTGTGCGGACTCCCGGGGAAGCGTCTGCCAGCGACTTTGTGGTCCAGGACACACCCTAGAACTGCTTTCTTTTCAGATGCCCCGTGGTGTGGTCACTGCAAACAGTTGGCTCCCATTTGGGATAAACTGGGAGAAACGTACAAGGACCATGAGAACATCGTTATCGCCAAGATGGACTCGACCGCCAACGAGGTGGAGGCTGTCAAAGTGCACAGCTTCCCCACACTCAAGTTCTTTCCTGCCAATGTCGACAGGACGGTGCGCCTTCCCTCTAGATGGGGCCAGGGCGGGCCCTGGGAAAGCAATGGTGTCCACGCCAGCCCGGGTGCTTCTTTGTCTGGAAGGAGCCTGGGGCTAGTTGGGTGGGAGAAGAGCTGTGGGAGCTCCTTCAGAAGCACCCACCTTTTTTTCTTTTTTGAGAGAGATGGGATCTCACTATATTGCCTAGGCTGGTTTTGAACTCCCAAAATACTGGATTCCAGGCGTGAGCCACCGGGCTGGGCCTGCTCTGCCTTTCTCTAGGGAGGAGGAGCCAATGCTGGGAGATTGGTTCTGGGCCAGGAACAGCCCCTGCACTCATCCCTGTCTTCCACAGGTCATCGATTACAATGGGGAACGCACACTGGATGGTTTTAAGAAGTTCCTGGAGAGCGGTGGCCAGGATGGGGCAGGGGATGACGACGTGAGTGGGGTCACAGCCCTGGGCCGGTCTCTGGGATTCAGCCCCGCGGCCCCATGGGACATGCCCACTTGGACTTGACTTGTGATGAGAACGGTGCTGTCGGAGGCACGTCTGTGCATCCAGGGCTCTGGGGCTCCACACCTCTGCCCAGCAGGGCAAGGGATGTGCTCCCAGCGCTCTGTTGAAACAGCTCTCCCTGGCCAGCACTTCTTTAGGGGGCGAGGTCAAAGACATCTTTAAAAACCAGATTTTGCTTAGAAAACGTTTTCAGACACATGGCACCGGTTCCTCACGTGCTGCTAATTTGTACTCACATGTCCATCCCCAGCCCACTGGCGGAGCCCGGGCACAATGGAGCAGACATGGGTCTCACGCCCTCAGGAGCTGAGTCCTGCCTGTCAGTGCGTGGCCAGCAGCAGTGGTGACGCTGCCGGAGAAGCAGGAGGGCTGGTGTTGGGAGGATGTAGCAGGGGCAGGGTGCTTGGCCATGGTGAGGGAGATGAGGGCGTGGTCAGTCTAGGCTGGCAGGGCTGGCTGGGAGTGCTGGTGCAGAGTGGGAGGTGGGAACACCCTGCCCAGGCTGGGTATGGAGGGCCGGCCCCTTGTGCTGCCTGTGGTCTGTCGCTGGCCAGAGCCTGAGGGTTGGAAGTAGAATGGTCACCCCAGTGGGCCTGAACATCATGCTGGGGCTGTTGTCCCTGCCAAGATGTGGACTCTAGGCTCCATGGTGCCAAGCTGGGAGGCACACATACGCCTGCCATGCCCAGTGGAAGGGTCTGAGGCTGAGCTGGGACTCCTAGGGTTCCTGACACAGTGGGGGCTCTGATTCATCCTGATATAGGTAGAAATCCCCCAGGCCTCACTCTTCCTGGGAAGACCCCGTGTATCTCATAAAGACCAGGGTTGGCTGCTCCAGTGGCCGGTGGCCATGTCCAACGTGGCCGGCTGGTCCCCAGTGTGAGCAGCGTGGGGTTCTGGGTGCCGGCAGCCTCAGCCGTTGCAGCCAACATGTCCCCTACCTTTTCCTGTATCCCAGGATCTCGAGGACCTGGAAGAAGCAGAGGAGCCAGACATGGAGGAAGATGATGATCAGAAAGCTGTGAAAGATGAACTGTAAGACGGAAAGCCAGACCGGGGCGCTGCCTAGACCTCTCGGGGCCGCACACCCAGCAGCAGCGCACGCCTCTGAAGCCTGCGGCCCTCACCTGAAGGAGGGCGTCGCCGGAAACCCAGGGAACCTTTCTGAAGTGACACCTCGCCCCCACACACCGTCCATTCACCCCCGTCTCTTCCTTCTGCTTTTCAGTTTTTGGAAAGGGATCCATCTCCAGGCAGCCCACCCCGGTGGGGCTTGTTTCTTGAAACCATGATGTACTTATGGGTCTGTCCAGAGCGCTCACTAGAGTGTTCAGAGTCTCGCTGCCTCCCTCCTGCGGGAGGTTTCTGCTCTCTTTGAAAATTCCATTTGTGGGATTTTTAGACATTTTTCGACATCAGGGTATTTGTTCCACCTTGGCCAGGCTTCTTTGGAGAAGCTTGTCCCCCGTGTGGGAGGGACGGAGCCAGACTGGACACAGTCAGTCAGTACCGCGTGCAGTGTTGCCATGACTGATCATGGCTCTTGCATTTTTTGGGTAAATGGAGACTTCCAGATCCTGTCAGGGTGTCCCCCATGCCTGGAGGAAGGGCTGGTGGCTGCCAGCCCTGGAGCCCAGCACAGGCCTGGGCCTTCCCCTTCCCTCAAGCCAGGGCTCCACATCCTGTCGTGGGCTCATTGCTTGTGACCACTGGCCTCTCTACAGCATGGCTCGTGGCCTGCTTGAGGCAGAACCAGGACCCTTGACTCCCAGGCGGGGAGGTGGCCAAGGATGCTGGAGCTGAATCAGACGTTGACAGTTCTTGAGGCATTTCTATTTCACAATCTGGAATTGAACACATTGGACAAATAAAGTTGAAATTTTACCACCTGTCCTTGCCTCGGGTTTATGATCTCGCCAAGCCTGGGGAGCTGGGCTGGAATGCTGACGCCAAGGCCATCTGCCAGGCCTTGGTGGGGTCACTGGTGTTGAGAGGCCTCGCCCCTGGAGTGAGGTGCAGATGCAGAAACAGGCGCCCGTCTCCCTGGTGGAGCTGTGCAGGCTGGTGGCTCCTGGCGAGGATGCCTTCCCTGCCTGCCGGCTGCTTCACCTGGACTGTGATGGGGCTTCTGTGATTCTGGACCCTGGATGTGGACACAGGTGGAGCCACGCAGCCCCACGTGATGCTCACAGACTGCAGGTCGTTCCCTCCCATCCCCGCCGTGGAGTGACGAGAAATCAGGTGGACTCAGGCTTTAAGGGCGGATGAGAGGAACAGGGTGTCTTGCTTACCACTGACCCCTCACATGATAAAGGCTGGACTGGGTGCAGGGACGTGCACCTGGAATCCCAGTGCTGGGGCAACATGGGGAGACCCTGTCTCTACGAAAAACTAGAAATTAGCTGGGCATGGTTGGCACCTACAGCCCCAGCTACTTGGGAGTTTGAGGCAGGAGGATCGCTTGATCCCAGGAGATCAAGACTGCAGTGAGCAGAGATTGCACCACTGCACTCCAGCCTGGGTGACAGAGTGAGACCCTGTCTCTAAAAAGAAGAATCTCCTGGTCTTTTTTTTTTTTTTTTTTTTTGAGACAGAGTCTCGCTCTGTCACCCAGGCTGGAGTGCAGTGGCCGGATCTCGGCTCACTGCAAGCTCCACCTCCTGGGTTCACACCATTCCTCTGCCTCAGCCTCCCGAGTAGCTGGAATTACAGGTGCCCACCACCACGCCCAACCAACCTTTTTTTTTTTTTTTTGTATTTTTAGTAGAGATGGGGTTTCACCGTGTTAGCCAGGATGATTTCGATCTCCCTGACCTTGGGATCCGCCCGCCTCGTCCTCCCAAAGTGCTGGGATTACAGGCGTGAACCACTGCGCCCGGCCATCTTCTGGTCTAAGTTGTAATTTGGCTTAACCTCAGTGCTCTTGTGCTTCACGTACAAGAAAACACATAGACTGTCGGTTTTTTTTTTTTTTTTTTTTTTGAGACGGGAGTCTTGCTCTATCGCCCAGGCTGGAGTGCAGTGGCCGGATCTCAGCTCACTGCAAGCTCCGCCTCCCGGGTTTACGCCATTCTCCCGCCTCAGCCTCCCGATTAGCTGGGACTACAGGCGCCCGCCACCTCGCCCGGCTAGTTTTTTGTATTTTTTAGTAGAGACAGGGTTTCACCGTGTTAGCCAGGATGGTCTCGATCTCCTGACCTCGTGATCCGCCCGTCTCGGCCTCCCAAAGTGCTGGGATTACAGGCTTGAGCCACCGCGCCCGGCCGACTGTCGATTTTTTTTTTTTTTTTTTTTTTTTTTTGAGACAGAGTCGCCCAGGCTGGAGTGCAATGGTGCTATCTCGGCTCACTGCAACCTCACCTCCCGGGTTCAAGTGATTCTCCTGCCTCAGCCTCCTGAGTAGCTGGGATTACAGGTGCCAGCCACTGCGCGCCCGGCTAATTTTTTGTATTTTTAGTAGAGACGGGGTTTCACTGTATTAGCCAGGATCTGCTGGCTGACCTCGTGATCCACCCACCTCAGCCTCCCAAAGTGCTGGGATTATGGGCATGAGCCACCGTGCCCAGCCAACAGTTGATTTTTCTGCAGACAGAAAGCTGCGGCCTGTGTGCAGGGCTGGGCGATGGCTCTGCTGAGCCTGGATTTGCTGCTTCTCTGCAGGGGAGGCGACAGGAGCTCTGTGGTGTCTGTGGGTTCCACTCAGGGCAACAGCAGAAGCCCTGAGGATCCAGCAGGGCTCATGGTGGTCTCAGAGGGCAGGTGAGGCAGGAGGAAGGAGCCCAAGGGTGCAGGAGGGAGTGGGGGTGGAGTTGTGGCTCTAGGGAGGCTGCTCGGCCCTCAGAAACTCGGACAGAACAAGCGGCTCTCACCAGGCTGCCCTGAGGAGCTCTACCTGTGACTCTGATCCCTGCCAACTTCACGTTCTGACGTGCTTCCCGGAGTACGAGCTTCCACACTGCTGAGATTCCCGGGTGTCCTCCCAGTTCCCGAGCTTGTTCCCGAGCTTGTGGGCTGGTTGCAGCTGCTGGAGCCAGAGACAGCTCTCAAGCCAGACCAGGCCTTGCTGGGGGTCCAGTTCTCCCGTTCTCCCCGTTACCGCCCTCGTCAGCCCCAGGGGCCCTCCACAAACCCAGCCGCTCCCGCTCCTGCCTCCACTCTAGGCTGTGGAGTATCTGGCCGGCATACCGCAAGGACCTGTGTCAGCACGTTGCCAGCACCAACCAGCCCGGTTTGCCCACATCCTTGGCCCAACACGGCTCACACCAGCTCGGCAGTCTGGGTGCTGCCATCTGCCCTGGACCCTAGCTCCGTGGGTTTTGGAGACAGCCCATGTTGGGGTTGGTTTCTGGCTAGTTCAGCTCCAGGGCCTCAGCAGGGTTTGCGTGCCATGCCTGGGTCCTGCGACACAGTGAGCCACATACTCACGGAAAAGTGGGCACGGGCATCTGGAGATGCCGTGGGAGGATGTTAGCTCTGCCCCCAAGATATGAGCAGAGCCCGGAGAGCTGTGGCTCCTTGCAAGGTCTCTGAGGAGGAAGGCTGTCTTGAGTCACAGCTAAAGGGGTGGGCTGTATTTGTTCCTGTGCTCCCTGGCTGTGGGATGGGGTGCAGTGACTCTGTGGACCCGCTGTGTGGGGAGCTGGCCCTCTGGAGAGAACGCCGGGACACAGCGCAGCTGCCCAGAGCACTGGTGTCATGTGCTCTGGGGAGGGGAGGGAGTCACTGATACCTTTCCCGTTTTGCAGAGGCAGCTGATGGGCACATTCCTGGGCTTGGCTGTTGCTAGAAGGTGGTGGGGCAATGTCCAAAACCTCTTTGGCTGGACTGCTGGATTAGTAGGGAGACTTTGAAGGCTCTGGGGGGAGGCAGTTAGGGCTTAGCAGCCTGGGACTTCCCAACCCTCTGTCTCTCCAGGTGCCAGGGAGCCACTGGCCTGGAGCCTAAAACTGTGATTGCTAGACCTATGTACTACACCCTGGGGGTCCTCTGACCTCAGGGAGGGAAGGGCCCTTCTGGCCCTAGGCTGACCCTCCTGCCTCCTGCTGGACTGCAGTGCGAACTGCACTGACTTTTCCCTTTTTTTTTTTTTTTTTTTTGAGACGGAGTCTCACTCTGTTGCCCAGGCTGGAGTTCAGTGCTGCGATCTCAGCTCCCTGCAACCTCTGCCTCCTGGACTCAAGCGATTCTCCTGCCTCAGCGTCCTGAGTAACTGGGATTACAGGCATGCACCACCAGGCCCGGCTAATCTTTGTATTTTTAGTAGAGACGGGGTTTCACCATGTTGGCCAGGCTGGTCTCGAACTCCTGACTGTGGGTGATCCACCCACCTTGGCCTCCCAGAGTACCGGAGTACTGGGATTACAGGCGTGAGCCACTGCGCCCGGCCTCAGCTGACTTTTCTAACAGGGTCTCCTTAGTGCTTTTGCAGAGCACTGCTGGTTGCATTCACTGGACATTTTTTTTTTTTTTTTGAGACAGGATCTTGCTCTGTTGCCCAGGTTAGGGTGGAGTGGTATGACTGTAGCTCACTGCAGCCTCAAACTCCAGGGCTCAAGCAATCTTTTGCACCTCAGCATTCCAAGTAACTGGGACCATAGGCACGCCCGGCAAATTTTTAAATGTTTTGAAGAGAAGGTGGTCTCCCTATGTTGCCCAGGGTGGTCTTGAACTCCTGGCTTCAAGTGATCCTTCCACCTTGGCCTCTCCAAGTGCTGGGATTACAGGCATGAGCTACTGAGCCCAGTTAGGCCTCACTGGACTTTTAAAAGTTGGATGGTAAACCTTGTGAATTAGATGTTCTAGTTCATCCTCCAGAAGGCAGAAACTTAAAATCATGCAAATTAGGTCAATTTGCAAGTTCATATGGACCAAGAAGAATCAGGGGACAAAACTCCATGAAGACAGGTTTTGCTCTGACGTCATGCTGCATGAGCAGCACGCTCTCCCCACAGTGAGCAGGTACGACTGTTTACGGCCAGCTTCTGATGGAAAGTTCCAAGGGTGAGGAGCTCCAGGCAGCGTCCATCATGGCGTAGAACACACGGTTCCCACATCCTTATTAGAATAAAAGGCACAAAAATAGCTTTCAAGGGATCTGTTGTGACTGGCGAGGCTTCGGGCACCAATCCCTTCGGTGATCCAGATAGAAACCCCAAAAGCAAAAGCTCTGCATGCTCTCAGCTCACCTTCAGCAGGAGGGACACAGGGGCTTGCTTGGGGTCGCCAGACAGGCTCACCGGATGGGCCTGCCCCCACCGCGTCTCTAGCCTGAGGCCCAGTCACTCCTGGAAAGGGCGTTCCTTCTGGTCACACTGTTGGTGTCAGCTTCATCCAGCGTGCTTTCATCTGATCCTCTGAGGGGGAAGGGCAGACAGAACTTTCCACAACATGAGAAAAGGCGATTTCACGTCAGAGGAGCCTCTGCCTCCCGTCTCCAGTGTAGCACCCTGCGTCTCTAGGCTTCACGTAAACAAACCAGAAAAAAGGACCTTGCTCCTCCCAAGGGACCCGGAATTCCTACCATCCACACCTTCCCTGAGTCCCTAATATGCAGCCACGCTGGGAGCCAACCCCGCTCCGGGTGTCTGCAGGCCTGGGCCTGGCTAGAGGCTCCAGGGCCACTCCAGTGTGTGCCTGGAGAGGTGGTGTACCCGTGGCGAGGGGCCCGGGGGCAGGGGAGGGGCAGGGGGTGCACCTGGGCACCAACGCAGGTCAAGGAAACCTCCACCAGGCAGGGACCCTCCGTCAGGGCCGCTTCTGCAGCAGCATTTTTCTTTTTACTTTTTTTTTTAATTTTTAAATTTTTTTATTATTATTATTTTTTGAGACGAGTCTTGCTCTGTCGCCCAGGCTTGAGTGCAGTGGTGCGATCTCGGCTCACTATGACCTCCGCCTTCCGGGTTCAAGAGATTCTCCTGCCTCAGCCTCCTGAATAGCTGGGATTACAGACACACACCACCATGCCCGGTTAATTTTTGTATTTTTAGTATAGACAGGGTTTCTCCATGTTGCTCAGACTGGTCTCGAACTCCTGGCTTCATGTGATCCGTCTGCCTCGGCCTCCCAAAGTGCTGGGATTAAAGGCGTGAGCCACTGTGCCCGGCCAGTTTTAATTTTTTTTTTTTTTTGAGACAAGGTCTCACTCTGTCGCCCAGGCTGGAGTGCAGTGGCGCAATCTCGGCTCACTGTAAGCTCCACCTCCCGGGTTCACAGCCGTTCTCCTGCCTCAGCCTCCTGAGTAGCTGGGACTACAGGCACCCACCACCACACACAGCTAATTTTTTGTATTTTTAATAGAGACGGGGTTTCACTGTGTTAGCCAGGATAGTCTCGATCTCCTGACCTCGTGATCCGCCGGTCTCAGCCTCCCAAAGTGTTGGGATTACAGGCTTGAGCTACCGTGCCTGGCCAAGGTTGGTCTTTTTTTTTTTTTTTTTTGAGACGGAGTCTCGCTCTGTCGCCCAGGCTGGAGTGCAGTGGCGCAATCTCAGCTCACTGCAAGCTCCGCCTCCCGGGCTCACGCCATTCTCCTGCCTCAGCCTCCCGAGTAGCTGGGACTACAGGCGCCCGCCACCTCGCCCGGCTAGTTTTTTGTATTTTTAGTAGAGACGGGGTTTCACCATGTTAGCCAGGATGGTCTTGATCTCCTGACCTCGTGATCCGCCCGTCTCGGCCTCCCAAAGTGCTGGGATTACAGGCTTGAGCCACCGCGCCCGGCCAAGGCTGGTCTTTTTAAACCCCTCGCTTCAACTGACCCTCCAGTCTTGGCTTCCCAAAGTGCCGGGATTACAGGCATGAGCCATTGCGCCCAGCCCTCCCATAGCATTTGGCCAAGGCTTTGCACCTAGAGGTGTCTAATATGTTTGCTGATTTGATTTCATTGGATGCAGATCAGCTTAATGATGCAAGGCTGTTGGTGGCCCAGCTCCTCTGCCCCTGCAAAGAGTTGCTGGCCAGTCTTGGTTCTGTCCTTATTCAGGCCTTTAGTGACCACCTGCAAGGTTTTACCAGCATTACGGGTTGACGCATGTGTCTCCTTAATTAACGTTGAAGTCCTAGCCCTCAAGACCTCAGAATGTGACAGTTGTTTGGAAATAGGGTGCTTGCAGAAGTCACTGGTTAAGATGAGGCAATACCCAACTACGACTGATATCCTTATACAAGGGGGAGATGTGAACAGTGACAAAGGCTGGGAGAACACCGCGGAGATGAAGGCCGAGATCGTGGTGATGCTGCCAGAGCCAAGGACACCAGGATTGCCAGCAGCACTGGAAACTGGGGAGAGGCCTGAGACAGACGCTCCTCAGAGCCTCAGGAGGAACCCGCCCTGTTGAAACCCGGATTCCAGACTTCAGCTTCCAGACCTCTGGGAAGGACCAGAGTTTTTTTTGTTTTGTTTTGTTTTGTTTTGTTTTTTGAGATGGAGTCTTGCTCTGTTGCCTAGGCTGGAGTGCAGTGGTGCGATGTCGGCTCACTACAAGCTCCACCTCCCGGGTTCACACCATTCTCCTGCCTCAGCCTCCCAAGCAGTAGCTAAGACTACAGGCGCCCGCCACCACGCCTGGCTAATTTTTTTTTTTTTTTTTTTTTTTTTTTTTTTTTTTGAGACGGAGTCTTGCTCTGCCACCCAGGCTGGAGTGCAGTGGCCGGATCTCAGCTCACTGCAAGCTCCGCCTCCCAGGTTCACGCCATTCTCCTGTCTCAGCCTCCCGAGTAGCTGGGACTACAGGCGCCCGCCTCGTCGCCCGGCTAGTTTTTTGTATTTTTTAGTAGAGACGGGGTTTCACCGTATTAGCCAGGATGGTCTCGATCTCCTGACCTCGTGATCCGCCCGTCTCGGCCTCCCAAAGTGCTGGGATTACAGGCTTGAGCCACCGCGCCCGGCCCAATTTTTTGTATATTTAGTAGAGACAGGGTTTCACCAGGTTGGTCAGGCTGATCTCGAACACCTGACCTCAGGTGATCCACCTACCTCGGCCTCCCAAAGTTTTGGGATTACAGGGGTGAGCCACTGCACCTGGCCGATCATCTGTTTTTTTAAGCCACTCAGTCTGTGGTCTGTCAAGACAGCCCCAGCGGACTCATCCAGCCAGCTTCAAGTGCTGCAGTGTTCCCAGCACAATCGATGGCTGTCCCTGACCACAAAGACCTCCCTGGTCAACTCTGTGTCTGTGTCCGGTCCCATCCACTTGCTCACGTCCTGTAGTCCAAGCCCCACTTTGGACCTCCACTGGGGCTGTTGCAAAAGTAAAGGCAGCCAGCAGTGAAGAGCCTGTTGGAACATGAGTTTTAAAAATTCCCTTGGCTGGGTGCGGTGGCTCACGCCTGTAATCCCAGCACTTTGGGAGGCCGAGGCGGGCGGATCACGAGGTCAGGAGATCGAGACCATCCTGGCTAACACGGTGAAACCCCGTCTCTACTAAAAATACGAAAAAACTAGCCGGGCGTGATGGTGGGCGCCTGTAGTCCCAGCTACTTGGGAGGCTGAGGCAGGAGAATGGCGTGAACCCAGGAGGCAGAGCTTGCAGTGAGCCGAGATTGCGCCACTGCACTCCAGCCTGGGTGACAAAGCGAGACTCCATCTTAAAAAAAAAAAAAAAAAAAAAAAAAAATTAAAATAAATAAACAAATAAATCCCTTGGCTGTTCTTCTAGAAGTAAGATCACACGGGCAGGGCAGAGAGAGCACACCACCCAGGGTGTGATGGTCCCTGAACATGGAGAGCAAACTGGACACCACCTTAAGTGTGAGTACGTGTGTCAAACCTGGAATGCAGAGACACCGTGCAGGGTGAACCCATGAGTGTGTAGAGAACACCCTGCCCCTGCAGGGATGTGCGGCAGAGGAGCCAGGCATGGGGAGGAAGGGTCGCAGGACTGACTGAGCAGGAAGCCTGAGGCACTGAGATCCCAGCCAAGGATGCCTGGGGGGTTTCTGAGCAGGAGGCAGCACCATCAGAGTAGTTTTTGTTGCCCAGGCTGGAGTGCAGTGGCGTGATCTCGGGCTCACTGCAAGCTCCGCTTCCTGGGTTCACGCCATTCTCCTGCCTCAGCCTCCCAAGTAGCTGGGACTACAGGCGCCCACCATCACGCCCGGCTAGTTTTTTCGTATTTTTAGTAGAGACGGGGTTTCACCGTGTTAGCCAGGATGGTCTCGATCTCCTGACCTTGTGATCCACCCACCTCGTGCATCAGAGTAGTTTTGGGAAAACTACTGAGAGTGAGGCAAGCCACGCTAGGTGAAAACTGACAGGTAGGGAGACGGAGGGGCTCAGGCCTGTTTCCCCATGGCACAGTGGACCCGTGCTTCTGTAGATGCAGATAGGGTGGCCGCTGGGGCTCAGACCTGTTTCCCCATGGCACAGTGGACTTGTGCTTCTGCAGATGTGAAGGGGGTGGCCGCCCCTCACTCTCCAGGAGGTAGATAGCAAGCCCTTCCAATGACCTTCGTACCTACTGTGCCCTTGACCTCACATTCCTAGCTATCTCATGGGCTCTGCACCAGTGCCTCCTCCCACCCTCGGTAAGGCACCTTCTAGGTCCAGCTGTGCGGCAGGGAGCGACAGGCAGGAATGATCTGACCCCTTTGGCCGGGCACGGTGACAGGTGGGCTGAAAGATGAGTCACTAAACATGATCTGGGGCGCGGGGCGGGGGTGCAGCTCAGTTTCAGCCCCTCGCGCCGGGAAGGATGACCATGCAGCTTTATATAGCCCCTGAGCCCTATATAAGCAAGTCAGAGGCCGGGGCTCGACCGACAGGATACCTCAAGCTTATCTGGTCGGGGCCGGACACATTATTAACCCCAGCGCAATACGGTCCCCAGGGGCAGCCTGCCCCACAGCGCCCAAGATGCCTAGCAGAGCTGCCCGCTATGCCCGCTACAGCCCACGGCAGCGGCGGCGGCGGATGCTGGCTGATCGCAGCGTGCGTTTCCCTAATGATGTCCTGTTCTTGGACCACATCCGTCAGGGTGACCTGGAGCAGGTGAGGCGTTTCATCCGGGCTCAGAAAGTCTCCCTGGCCACAATACATCCCTCAGGTGAGCAAGCCCTGGAAGAGCTGGCCAGGGGCTGTGGGGTGGTGGGGAAGCCAGCAAGGAGGACCCGACCTGAGGCTCCGTCTTGACCCCTCCCTTCCTCCCTGCCCAGGCCTGGCCGCCTTGCATGAAGCCGTGCTCTCTGGAAACCTGGAATGCGTGAAGCTGCTGGTCAAATACGGAGCGGACATTCACCAGCGAGATGAGGAGGGCTGGACACCCCTGCACATTGCCTGCAGCGATGGGTACCCCGACATAGCCAGGTGAGGGGACCTGGGTCTACACAGGGTTGAAGTCGACCCCTCCAGGCCTCAGTGGGCCCCCAGGATGTGGGCCCCAAAATGTGATCCTGGTGGTGTAGGCAAGAACCATACAGACTGAGCGTGGTGCCTCAGGCCTGTAATCCCAGCCCTTTGGGAGCCTGAGGTGGGCGGATCACCTGAGGTCAGGAGTTCGTGACCACCCTGCCCAACATGGAGAAACCCCTTCACTACTAAAAATACAAAATTAGCCGGGCGTGGTGGCGCATGCCTGTAATCCCAGCTACTCAAGGCTGAGGCAGGAGAATCGCTTGAACCCGGGAGGCGGAGGTTGCCGTGAGTGGAGATCATGCCATTGCACTCCAGCCTGGGTGATAAGAGCGAAACTCTGTCTCTAAAAACAGCAGCAACAATAACAAAAAAAGAACCCTACAAACCCTAAAAGCTTCTGGAATCCTGTTTCTGCCCTTGTCCTCAATAGAGCCAACTTGAAAAGCTGGCCACAGCTTCCAAAGGGTCAGGTTTCTTCCTCTTCACCCTACCCGGACCTTGAGACCCGAAGGTGGGGGACACACAGGTGACCCCAGGACTCTGCCCCTCTGACCTGGGTGGGGGCGAGCACTCTCCCGGCTCCTCCCCGCTTCAGCCAGGGCGACCTTTGCACCCCAGGTACCTTATCTCCCTGGGAGCGGACAGGGACGCAGCCAACGACGATGGTGACCTGCCCTCCGACCTCATCGACCCGGACTTCAAGGAGCTGGTGGAGCTCTTCAAAGGGGCCACGATGGACTGAGCCAGCTCTGCCCGCCCGCCCCCGCGCCCAGGGCCGCCTCCCTGGGGAAGCCGCGCGTCGCCCAGGGGCCAGCACGTGCCCCACCCGTGGGCCAGGGGCGGCCGGACCCGTCCCTCCACGACCCCGCCACCCCTCCTAGGCCTGGCTTTGTCTCCAGGTGAATTTTTTACTGTGCCGCTTTTTACTTTTTCAATAAACGTGACTCCCAGGTGAGGGGGCCTGGGTCTACACAGGTGGTGCTTGTGGTGGTGTCCTGATTACTGGGCTCCAGCTGCTGCCCGTGGCCAGCGCCGCTCACCGTCCAGGCCGGGGCGGCCCAGAGCTGCCGCCAGGAGCCCCGACCCCGCCCGGGAATCCCGGCCGCCCCCGCCCTCCGCGTGCCGGGTGGTCACGTTGGAGCGCGCTGCGTCTGCGCCTGCGCAGCCGGCGGTGGCGTCACTTCCGGCGGGGCCTCCCAGCTGGAAGAGGCGGTGGCGGCGGGTCGGGGTGAGGTGAGGCGGGTGCGGCGCCGGGCGGCGGGGACGGGGCGGGGCGGGCGCGGCTGGGCCCCGCCCTGGTGTCGCCGGGCGGCCGCGGGTGCCCTGCAGGGCCGGGCGGGGCCGGGCGCGGGGGAGTGGCCGAGCGGCCGGGGTCCGAGGGAGGAGCCCGCGTTCCTTGCCCGGCACCTGCGGGAGGGCGCGGCCCGCGGGGCACTTGGGAGCGCGCGTGGGGAGGGCGCGAGTCGGACTGAGCGCCTTTCCCGCCCAGGCCGGGGCAGGGGCCGGGGACCCAGCGCGGCCGCACGCTCGCGGAGGGCCCGCCTTCTGCCACCGTCGGGGCTCTGGGGCTGACAGAGCCCCGCTTTCTCCCGGAGGGACCGTGCCTGAGGATGCCTCCGACTCGGAGCGCCGCCGGCCCGGCCGTCCGCATTCTTCTGTCCATTTTCCGGCCTTGCCCTCTTTCCCGTCTACCCAGGCAGTGGTGCTGGGCCTAACGGGGAGAACGGGGCCTCCGCCTGCCTTCGAGGCACTCACTGGGCGGTGGTTGTGACCGCGGGGGCGGCAGCCACACGGGGCACGGGCTGTGCTGTTCTCTCCGTCCTGCCCCAGGGTAACCGTCGCAGAACGGTGGTCTTTGAGCTGGACCCCCAAGGATGAGTAGGATAGTTTTGGGCAGAGAACACAGCTTGACCAAAGGCCTTGAGGTGTAAACGGGGACCAGTGAGTGGACTTTGGGTGGGATGTGGCGAGAACATGTAGAGAGGGTGGGAGGTGGGACGTGAAGAAGAGCCAACTCTTTCTAAAGGACAGGGCTGGATCTGGGGCGAGTCAGGGGAGGTTGTGGCTTGAGTGGGATCAGGATGGGGAGGAGGGCGCACATGCTTAGTCTGTTGCTGCCACCACCCAGGGGAGAGGGTGAGGAGGTGGGGCAACTCTTAGAGGCTTTCTCCGGGGGTCTTCAAGGAACCACGAGGTGCCAGTGTATCAGCTGAGACAGCGGTATCCTTGTGCACCTGCTTGGGTAGTAGATCATATTCTAGCCTGGTTGGCTGAAAAAGACACAGAACACGAAGAGAAAGTGGAGTCTTAGAAACTTTGAATCTCAGAAACTCCAGAGGAGCACAGAATAGCGATGGCGTCACTGATTCTAACTCTGGAACCTCACAATATTGTCACGTTGCTGGAGTGTTACCTCATGTCCTGTTCTTAGACGTGGCTGTGTGGGGGAAAGAATTTGAGACTGGGAGGCCAGAGACTGGGGTTCTGTCCCCTCCCCACCAGGAAGTCCCTGAAGCCCTTGGGTCCCCTGGAGGAGGAAGATTCTCTATAGTTCTACCCAATAAGACTCCCCTCCCTATCTGGAGGGAGGGCCAGTCTCTGAGCAAAGCCACACGGGTATCAATGGGGAATGGGGCTTTCAGGGAGTCCAAAAACCTGCTGTGAGGTGCAGGCAGAGTGGAGGCAGGCTTTGGGGAGGCTGAGGCCAGCTGCAGCATTCGGGCCGAGTCCCAACTGCTGTAGCCCTGGAGGCGCTGGGAGGGGCACCGCTGCTTGGTGGCAGCACAGCGCTGAACTGGGAGTTCTCAGGGTATCTTTCTGGCTCAGCTGTGGGGACGTGGGCAGTGTGTGTAAGGACCCAGTGTGGTGGCTGCCCTGCCCTTAGTCCCTGACAAGTGTTTGCTGTGGCTGGTGGCAGTCTCTTCTTTCCGTCCCCAGTGCTTTTCTGTGCCTCCATCTCCCTAAGAGTGGGCTGACTCTACGTTCCAGTTTTCCCAGAAGAGTTGTTTCATGCTTAGTAATCAACAGCATCCCTTTCGTTCTTTTTTTTTTTTTTTTTTTTTTTGGAGAGCAGAGAGCAGAGATGGGGCACTTTTTTGAGATGGAGTCTTGCTCTGTCTCCGTCTTCCAAACTGGAGTGCAGTGGCATGATCTCCCTTCACTGCAACCTCCGCCTCCCGGGTTTAAAGTGATTCGCCTGAGAAGCTGAGATTACAGGTGCATACTACCATGCCTGGCTAACTTTTTTTTTTTTTTTTTGAGATAGAGTCTCGCTGTGTTGCCCAGACTGAAGTGCAGTGGTGTGATCTCGGCTCACTGTAACCTCCGCTTCCTGGGTTCAAGTGATTCTCCTGCCTCAGCTTCCCAAATAGCTGGGACTACAGGCGTGTGCTACCATGCCCAGCTAATTTTTATATTATTTAGTAGAGATGGGGTTTCACTGTGTGTTGGCCAGGCCGGTCTGGAACTCCTGACCTCAGGTGATCCGCCCACCTCGGCCTCCCAAAGTGCTGGAATTGCAAGCTGAGCCACTGCACCCTGCCTGATTTTTTTTTTTTTTTTTTTATTAGTAGCGATAGGGTTTCGCCATGTTGGCCAGGCTGGTCTCAAACGCCTAACCTCTGGTGATCTGCCCACCTCAGCCTCCCAGAGTGCTGGGATTGCAGGCGTGAGTCACCGCACCTGGTAGAGATGAGGCTCTTTCTGGTTTTTTTTTTTTTTTTGAGACAGAGTCTCGCTCTGTCGCCCAGGCTGGAGTGCAGTGGCCGGATCTCAGCTCATTGCAACCTCCGCCTCCTGGGTTTACGCCATTCTCCTGCCTCAGCCTCCCAAGTAGCTGGGACTACAGGTGCCTGCCACTTCACCCGGCTAGGTTTTTGTATTTTTTAGTAGAGACGGGGTTTCACCGTGTTAGCCAGGATGGTCTCGATCTCCTGACCTCATGATCTGCCCGTCTCGGCCTCCCAAAGTGCTGGGATTACAGGCTTGAGCCACCGCGCCTGGCCGAGATGGGGCTCTTTCTATGTTGCCCAGGCTGGTCTTGAACTCCTGGCCTCCCAAAGTGCTAGGATTACCACCACACTAAGCCTCTTTCTTTTTTCTCTTTTTCTTTTTTTTTGAGATGAAGTCTCACTCTTTTACCCCAGTAAAAGAGTGCAATGGCAGGATCTTGGCTCACTGCAACCTCTGCCTCTAGGGTTCAAGCGATTCTCCTGCCTCAGCCTCCCGAGTAGCTGGGATTATAGGCGCCTGCCACCTCGCCTGGCTAATTTTTGTATTTTTAGTTGAGATGGGGTTTCTCCATGTTGGCCAGGCTGGTCTCGAACTCCTGACCTCAGGTGATCCACCCACCTCAGCCTCCCAAAGTGCTGGGATTACAGGTGTGAGCCACCGGAGTCTGTCGCCCAGGCTGGAGTGCAGTGGCACGATCTTGGCTCACTGCAAGCTCCACCTTCTGGGTTCACGCCATTCTCCTGCCTCAGCTCCTGAGTAGCTGGGACTACAGGCGCCCACCACCACGCCTGGCTAATTTTTTGTATTTTTAGTAGAGACGGGGTTTCATTGTGTTAGCCAGGATGGTCTCGACCTGCTGACCTCGTGATCCTCCTGCCTCGGCCTCCCAGAGTGCTGAGATTACAGGCATGAGCCACTGCGCCTGGCCCCTTTCATTCTTAACAGCATCCAGTTGAACGATATGGGACATGCTTGTCCTGTCCATCATTGTATTGGATAAGGAGCCACAGAGACCTCACTGAGCTGCTCGCTTCCCATGGCTGTGCTTCTGTCCCTATTGGAACAGGCGAGCATCCCTGTGGGCTGCATCACTTTGAATGAGGATGCCGAGGCTCAGAGGAGCTTTCCTGGGGCCCCAGAGTAGGGTAATACCTGCAGCCCAGTAGGCCAGGCCCTGTAGGCTGGACAGCCACAGAAGCAGGCAGTCAGGTCCTGCAGAATGCACAGACCTGCAGGTCACCTGCACTCTGGGTGGCTGGTGGCAGGTGGTCCTGTGGCAAAGGCTGTTGGGGCAGGAGTGGAGCAGCAGGTGACACCTGATGAAACAAGTTGGGGCTGGACAGTGGGCTTGATGGCAGCAGAGGGCCTGGGTGACACCCTAGTGGTAAGTGACTTGGGAAAGGGTGTCAGGAAGATCACGTAGACATCTGTGTCCACCGGTCCTGACACTGGGGGTCTGGAACCGGAGGTTTTTCCAGCCCTGGGTGTGGTGGGGTGGAGTGGCATGGGGTGTGGAAGGCTTTGAGGGGAAGGGGAGAAAGTACCTAAATACTATGTAGCTTGAGGGGCTCTGGAAGGGTGGTCCTGGGTCAGGAGAGTGTCATTGAGGGTCCTTCCATGTGAGACCCCAGCCATTATGAGCTGTGCTGTGTTTCACAGTACACTGAGAAAGAAAAGCCACCATTGGTTAAACTCTGACGTGTTAGCAATCGTCAGGTGCAACCCAGTTTCAAAGATATTAAAATATGAAAACTATGAAGGCAAACTCTCAGAGGTAGTGGGGCGTGGTGTAGCGACTGAGGAGTGCGGGGCCGGGGCCGGGGCCGGGACCGGGACATCGGCACGCTCGGTCTTGATTCTGACTGAAAGAGGGAAGGAAAACGGGACTGAGGCATTGCCTGACCCTCCCTCGCTGCTCTCGCCCTGGTGGTGGCCCAGGTGGGATGAAGGCTGGGGGGCTGGGCTGGGTGGGGTCTCGAGACCTCCGAAGTGGGGCTGTCTCTCTGGGTTGAATGGAGCCACCTCCCTCCCACCCTTTACCTATGGTCAGCCTCGATCAGGCCACCACTCCCCTTTACCTGGGCAGCTGAGCAACAGGTCAGTGTCCTGCTGGCTCAGGGGCCGCCACCTCAGGTGGCCATCTGCCATGTGCTAAGTCTTTTCAGGCTGTCCCTGGCGCTTCTCTGGGCCTGTGCCATTGTCTCCTGCTCACTCTCACCCACTGTGGTCCTGGGTCCCTCCACATCCACCATCTCAGGGATGCATGCATGTTGTGCCTCAGGGTTCCCTCTGCTTAGCCAGACACCAGCCTGCTGCCCACTGGGCCTGAGCTAGGGCTGAGCTGCCTGCCAGCCACACTTCCTGCCCTCCCCTCAGCTGTGTGCCTCACTGTGCTTGGCCGCCCTGCTGAGGTTGTTGGAGGCCTTCTCATTGTGGCTCCATGGTGACCTCTTGGTTCAGAGCTCGCTTGACCTCCCGCCCTCTCCGTGGAGTGCTCCTTCTTGCCCTCACAGACACCGTCCTGGCCCTGGCTCCGGTCCTGCCTGTGCCTCGGCCCTCTGCAGCTTCCTCCCGTGCTGTGTGTCTCAGGGCCTGTCTGTGGCCCCTCAGGTCCTGCCTCTTGTGCTTGGTGTCCGTCTCTGCTGCAGGGGCTGTGATGCCCCCTCCAGATGCTGATTCCCTTATGGGAATAGGCCAGGTGTGCATGATACCCTTCGGCGGTGGCTCTTCCCTTTGGGTAATTGCAAGTGGAGATTCTCCAGCTGTCCTTGTGTGCATCTTGGGTGTGTGTACCTAGGAGCAGAATGGCTGGGTCATAGAGTGTACAGATACTTGATTTTTAATGGAAAATTTATTCTGGGTCAGAATTGGGCAATTCTGACCCAGAAGAAATTGACCCAGAAGAATTGAGCAGAGCTCCTTGGCAGAGCCCCAGGAGGCAGTGAGGTTGAGTGAACTGCAGAACCGTTTCTTTTGCTTCCAGGGGGACAACAGGTCCCTGGCCTCTTGGGAACTGCTGGCACATCCAGGAAAGCCTGGGGCCATGTGTGCAGGAATGGGGCCAGCATGAGGCCTGGGGGTGGTAGCTGAGCTGGAAAGCCTGGGGCTATATGTGCAGGGGTGGGGCCAGCATGAGGCCCTGGGGATTGCTGAGCTGGAGGAAGAAGCAGGAAGAGGTGGGAAGGGCTCCTCGTGTCTGGGAAGACTTAGAGGACACAGCCTGTGGTGTTGAGGGTGTGGGTACATTTCTTCTCCTAACAAGAGGAGGCAAACGGGACTCCTTATTGACTTAAAAAATGTATGGGTGCGGCTGGGCGTGGTAGCTCATGCCTGTAATCCCAGAACTTTGGGAGGCCGAGGCGTGCGGATCACGAGGTCAGGAGATCGAGACCATCTTGGCTAACGCGGTGAAACCCCATCTCTACTAAAAATACAAAAAATTAGCCGGGCGCGGTGGCGGGCGCCTGTAGTCCCAGCGACTCTGGAGGCTGAGTCAGGAGAATGGCGTGAACCCGGGAGGTGGAGCTTGCGGTGAGCTGAGATCGCACCACTGCATTCCAGCCTGGGCAACAGAGCGAGACTGTGTCTCAAAAAAAAAAAAAAAGTATGGGTGCAAAATAGGTGTATATGTTTATGGGGTTTTAAATTTGTTTATTTAGAGACAGAGTCTCGTTCTGTCACCCAGGTTGGAGCGCAGTGGTATGATCATGGCTCACCACAGCCTCCACCTCTCAGTCTCAGGCAATCCTACCACCTCAGCCATCACTCCTGGCGAAGTTTTTGTATTTTTGTAGAAATGGGATTTTGCCGTGTTGCCCAGGCTGGTCTTGAACTCTTGGGCTCAAGTGATCTGCCCTCTTCAGCCTCCCAAAGTGTTGGGAGTACAGGCCGATTTTAATAGGCCAGCAACTGTGCCTGGCCTTTTTTGTTTTTGTTTTTGTTTTTTTTTGAGACGGAGTCTTGCCCTGTCACCTAAGCTGGAGTGCAGTGGCGTGATCTCGACTCACTGCAATCTCCACCTCCCAGGTTCGAGTACTTCTCCTGCCTCAGCCTCCTGAGTAGCTGGGACCCCACCATGTCTGGCTAATTTTTGTATTTTTATTAGAGACAGGGTTTCACCATGTTGACCAGGCTGGTCTTGAATTCCTGATCTTGTGATCCACCCACCTCAGCCTTCCAAAGTGCTGGAATTACAGGCGTGAGCCACCAAGCCCGGCCTTTTCTTTTCTTTTTTTTTTTTTTTCGAGTCGGAGTCTTGCTCTGTCACCCAGGCTGGAGTGCATTGGCGCGATCTCAGCTCACTGCAACCTCCATTTCCCAGGTTCAAGCAATTCTCCTGTCTCAGCCTCCCGAGTAATGGTGCCTGCCATGGCCAGTTAATTTTTGTATTTTTAGTAGAGACAGGGTTTTAACATGTTCACCAGGCTGCTCTCAAACTCCTGACCTCAGGTGATCCACCCACCTCAACCTCCCAAAGTGTTGGAATTACAAGCGTGAGCCATCATGCCCCGGGCTTTTTTTTTTTTTGACACAGGGTCTTGCTCTGTTGCCTGGACTGGAGTGCAGTGCCACGATCTTGGCTCACTGCAGCCTTGACCTCCTGGGCTCAAGCAGTCCTCCCACCCCAGCCTCTGAGTCGCTGGGACTACAAGTGCATGCTGCCACGCCAGGTGTGTTCAGATGGGTGTCTGCAGCATGTGTGTGGGCAGATATGTACAGACAGGTGTGTGCAGGCGTGGGCGGTTGTGTGTAGGCATGTTTGTGTGGCAGGTGTATTCAGCTAAGGTGTGTGGGGGCAGGTGTGTGTGTGTGTGTGTGTGTGCCTGCATGCATGCAGCAAGGCAAAGGAAGCCCTGGAAGGGTAGTTGCTTGGGAGGATGTGGGGCCATCAGTGGGATCTGGGGCAGGAGTGACAACCGAGCTCAGCAGGGGACCCCAGGCCAAAGGTGTGGCTGGATAAAGGCCAAGTCACCACTGGAGGCAGAGGATGCATGGGGAGAAGAGCCACTGGGGAGGGCAGGCTGGGAGGCAGGTACCCCTGAAGCAGCAGTCGGTCTGTGGTGAGAGCCAGCAGGGGCCGAGGCAGGGGGCTGGCCAGTCCACCTGTTAACCTGAGCTCTGCCGTTCTCTGTAACGAGAGCTTCCCAGCAGGTAGTGTGTCCCTGTGGACCCTCAACCCAAACAGGCCTTTCCCTGCATTGTCTGGTGTTCGTGGGCTGGAGTCCCTGGCAGGAGGACTGGGCAGAGAGATCCCAGAGTCCAAGAAAGGAGAGGTGACTTTGTGAGCAAACTGGGTGCTGCCATGGGTGGGGAGTCCCCGGCCCTGTTTGGACCCCACTCCTGGCCTGGGATGGGGCACAGAGTTCCAGGACTGGGAGCTCGTTTTCTGCTCTTTGCTGGTTTTGCCCTTGAGCTGTGGGCTTCTGATCACATGTGGTGTTTGAGGGCTGGACCATTGACATGAGGTGGAACGGGCCAGAGAGGACTCGAAGCCTCAGTGCTCCTGGCCCTCTGTGAGTGCAGCAGCCATGTGCCCTGGAGTATCTGCAGCCTTGGTCCCTGGGGTGGGCAGGGGAGTCGCTTGTGCTAAAAGCCCCCTCCTGGGAATCCTGGGACTCCCTTCCCCGAGAACCTGGATTTGCCCCCTCTGGAACACGGCAGGCTGGAGACCAGCCCTGTTGGCTTCCCCACCTTGGGGTTGTGTGTCCTCAGCTGGAGTGGGGACACTGTCCAGCCTGCCAGTGTGGGCGTCTGAGCCTCAAAATAGACTCCCTTTCTCCAGAGCTGTGGATTCCCCTGGGCTGAGAGGATATAAACGGCAGCAGCCCAGGGTCCTGGTCACCAGGTCAGGCCCGGCAGCTTCCTCCAGGGTCACCCCCTCTGCCCACCAGGGGAGTGGAGTTTGGTTCCATCTCCAGGGTGCTGATGTGTTTCATGCTCCAGGGAACCAGGAAGCTGAGTCTGGGTAGGTGCTGTGGAGCTGGGATCACCGGAAGCTCATCCCCGTTTTTCGGAAAGGAAATCAAGGCTCGGCGGAAGCCGTGTGCCCAGCCCTGCACCAGGGAGAGCAGAGTCAGTTTCCTCAGGGGCTGCAGGCACTCTGCTGCAGTGAGAAGCAGCCAGACATCAGAGATGCTGACGGTCCCACCAGTCCGCGGTGGGAGGGGCTCTGGCCACGGTGCTCCTGGTGCTGAGGCTGAGGCCTCCACATCTTGCAGAGCTCAGGCCGCTGAGTGGACTTGATTGCTTCAAGTTGTGTGTGTGTCTGGCTGGCTCTGGCCAGCTCCCTGCTACCTCCTGGGGTTACCTGGAGCCCACTGGCTGCCTGTGGCTGGACCCCAGCCTGTGGGGGACCCCCTGGTAGGCAGGGAGACTATGCACTTTGTTCACATCTGAGGGGAGGAGGCAGGTGTACCCTGTGCCTCCCCCTCCTCCCATGCTGGAGAGGGTGGCCCTGCGTCCCACTCCTGCGCTGGCTTCTGTTTCAGAGGCTGAGGGGATCTGGCGGTGGAGCGCTAGGATCAGACGCCCCCGCAATGACCAGGTGGGTCTCAGGCAGGTGGGGTGGTCTCCACCGGGGCGGGGGTGTGGGTTCCCACCCTGCTGCGTGCCCTGCCTCATGCGCCAGGCTCCCCCAGCTCCCCTGTCTCCAGAGTCGTGTACAACGGCAAGAGGACCAGCAGCCCCCGCTCCCCACCCAGCAGCAGCGAGATCTTCACCCCAGCCCACGAGGAGAACGTCCGCTTCATTTACGAAGGTGGGTGCGCCTGCCACACCCAGCTCCTGCCCTGTCCTTGACAGAGTCAGCTCTGCCCCCAGCCCAGGACCCAGGTTTCTGAGGAACCTCCTGCAGCCCCTGCCCCTGCTCCTCCATCACTGTGTCCACAGCCTTCAGGGCCCAGGTGGGTGGGGGTGGCCGAGGGGACCCTGTGTGGAGAGGAGACCTGCTTCTGATCATGGGGGGGAACCCAGGAGGGGCTAGGAGTGGGCCATGCCCCAGATAGAGGCTGCGTTGGGAGCCAGTCATCCATGCTAGCAGTGCTAAAGGAGCTTGCTGGGGAAAGGGAGGGGCCTTTGAAGACAGTCAGGCACGCACCCAGCCATGAATGGGCATGTTGCAAAAGTGGCCAGGAGGTGGTTGTCTGGGATTAGGGGAGTGTGTGAGGTGCTGGGGCTGGGGAGGTGCGTGGATGAGGTGGGAAAGGTAGAGGCCTAGCTGAGGAGGTTGTGCTGCCCCCGAGGCGCAGGGAAGCCTGGGGTAGGGTCGTAGGGGTCCCTCCGATCACAGTCCTGGTCATCTTGCGGGGAAGGGACAGGCCTGCCGGAGGAGCAGGGACGGGGTCTACAGATGAGTGAGGCTGGGGTGGGTAGAGGGCCGTGGGGGAGCATGGAGGACACTTCTGAGGGAGAAAAGGGTCTGGGAGGGCAGGAGCTGAGGGTAGGCACTCTCCTGACGTGGACACCAGCCCCTGGGGCAGGGGGCTCTGAGCACACTGCCCTCTGCCTCTGCAGCCTGGCAGGGCGTGGAGCGAGACCTGCGAAGCCAGGTGCCGGGCGGCGAGCGGGGCCTGGTGGAGGAGTATGTGGAGAAGGTCCCTAATCCCAGCCTGAAGAGTGAGTGGGGCTGACCTGGGGGCAGAGCTGGGCCGGCAGGCCGGGCCTCATCAGCAGGAGGGAGCCTGTGCCTACCACCTACCGCATTGTTCCCTGGCAGCCTTCAAGCCCATCGACCTGAGTGACCTGAAGCGCCGGAGCACGCAGGATGCCAAGAAGTCCTAGAGCGCCCAGCGCCCCTCCCCGGCCTCTGGAAGATCAGGGTGTGAGGTGTCGGCTCCCTCCTGTCCTGTGGCCCTGCTCCTGGGATGGGGGTGTCTTGCTCCAGCGGGCTGCAGACCCCAGCACGGGTGTGACTGACGGCTGAGGCCTGCCTCTCCTTCCCAAATCCCCTCCTTCCTCTTTGGGGGTCTCAGGCTGCCCCCATCAGGGAGTCTGGGCCCTCCCCACCCTCCTGCCCTCCCCCAGCCACCTGGCTGCGTTTTTGAAGCTGCCTGGCCCCCAGGGACCCTGACCTGCCCTCTTTCCTCTCCGCTCACCCTCCTGTCCTTGGCCACTGCAGAATCAGGAGGGGAGAAGAAGGAGCCTCTGCCGCCTCCCGGGCTGCTGGGACTGGGCTGGTTTTGTCCTTGAAATGGCCAGGATACAGGACAAGGGCAGCCGCACCCCATCCAGCCTGGGACCCCCCAGACCCGTGCTGCTCCTGTGGCCTGGATGCGCTGGGGAGCTCCTCACACCTCCCTACTGTCCAGCCTGCCTCCCTGAATCGGCTTCAAGATGGGCCAAGGCCCAGCAGCCCGGCCTCCTGGGGTCTGGTCATAGTGGCCCCATGGCAGGGGCGCCAGGGCTGACCCTGAGGTGCTGCTGCTGGGTCTGTCTGGGCTCTGGGGTGTGCTGGGAGGGTCACCAGGTCCCTTTTTCTTCCTGTGCCCTCTGAAAGCCAAGTGTCCGTGTGGCTGTGGAGCTCCAGGACCTGTTAATAAAGGCAGTGGCACTGGGCGTGGCCTCTTGGCGGTCTGTCGGGCCTCTGCCCCTGCAGCACACATGCACAGCCAGCTCCCGGGCAGGGCTGGAAACCCCAGATCATGGTGAAGGTTCCTCAAGCCCAGAAATTCTCAATCTAAGCCACTGGGGGTGGTCAGGCCTCCTAGGGCGGGTGGTGGCGGGGAGGGCATTCTGGAGGGATAGACTGGGCTGTCTGATATCCCCACCCTTGTTCTGCTACAGGGGTTCCCCAGGGGTAGTAGGCGCCACCCTGAACCCAGCCCCTGGGGTACTGTGGCCCCTCCAGGAGCCGACTCCTCCCCTGTCCAGATGAAGGGGGTGCCGCTGGGCTCCTCCCCTGACCAGGTGAAGGGGGTGCCGCTGGGCTCCTCCCCTGACCAGGTGAAGGGGGTGCCGCTGGGCTCCTCCCCTGACCAGGTGAAGGGGGTGCCGCTGGGCTCCTCCCCTGACCAGGTGAAGGGGGTGCCGCTGGGCTCCTCCCCTGACCAGGTGAAGGGGGTGCCGCTGGGCTCCTCCCCTGACCAGGTGAAGGGGGTGCCGCTGGGCCCAGGAGAGAGCTGCGTGCACTTGACCTTCAAACCAGGAAGCCGCGCTGGCAGGCCAGACAGGGAACTCTATTCTTGCTCCTGTTGGAAGCCAAACCAGAATTTATTCCAGGAACACCCTTTCCCAGAAGAGTGTTCCGGGCTTGAGTGGCCCCACAGGCGCCTCCTGGTGGGTGGGCTGGTGCAGGAGATGCTGGCGCAGGGCCGGCCTCCCTGGGGAGGAGGAGCAGGGAAGGGTGTTCCAGTAATAAACCAGCTCAGCTTCTGCCTGGCAGCCAGTGTGCACAGCAGTACCCAGCCCCAAGACAACTCCCTGTAAACACATGGCCTTACCTATCCCCTGTGGGCCTGTGAGTCCTTTGAGGAGCGTTTCGATGCCCACCAGGCTAGGGTGACCCAAGCTGCCCCCTGCTGTCGAGCCGATGCAGCTTGGGGGACACCACCACTGGGATGAGGGGCGGGCAGCTCACAGCAGTCCTCATGCCATGTGCTCTCCACTCACTGAGCCTCCTGGGGACAAGGCCCCTCCCTGTGTGCCTTCTGTACAGTGGTAGTTGCCACGGCCAACAGAGGTCCCGCAAAGGGGGGCCCACTCGAACATGGGGTTCCTAGATTCCCAGGAGGAGGAGGGGTGGGCTTGAGCCCTGGCCAGGACATTGCTGCACCATGGCCATGAGCAGGTTGGAGTCTCAGCCTCGGTTTCTTCAGGTGATGATGACTACCTACATCCTGGGTGACCCGGTGCTTGGTGCTTCTATCCCCATGAGTCACCTTGTGGGCTCACTTGACAAGGTGCTCAGCCCCACACAGCAAGCGTGACCCTCAGCCTTCGGGTGGGGGAGCCTGGGCTCTGCAGTCCGGGGCCTGGCACGCGGCCAGCCTGACACAGTTTACCCCTCTGGGTTTTCTGTTTTTTGACTTTTTTTGTTTTTGTTTTTGGGATGGAGTCTTGCTCTGTCACCCAGGCTGGAGTGCAATGGCGTGATCTTGGCTCACTGCAACCTCCACCTGCCAGGTTCAACGATTCTCCTGCGTCAGCCTCCCGAGTAGTTGAGACTGCAGGTGATCGCCACCATGCCCAGCTAATTTTTTGTATTTTTGGTAGAGATGGGGTTTCGCCATATTAGCCAGGATGGTTGCAAACTTCTGACCTCGTGATCCACCCACCTCAGCCTCCCAAAGTGCTGGGATTATAGGCGTGAGCCACCGCGTCCGGCCTTTGGGTTCTTTTTTTTTTCTTTTTTTTAAGCAAGTTTATTAAAGAAAAGGAGCCAGGTGCGGTGGCTAATGCCTGTAATTCCAGCACTTTGGGAGGCTGTGGCGAGTGGATCACAAGGTCAGGAGATTGAGACTATCCTGGCTAACAGCAAAACCATGTCTCTACTAAAAACACAAAAATTACCTGGGTGTGGTGGTGGGCGCCTATAATCCCAGCTACTCAGGAGGCTGAGGCAGGAGAATCACTTGAACCCAGGAGGCAGAGGTTGCAGTCAGCCGAGATTGTGCCACTGCACTCCAGCCTGGGCAACAGAGCAAGACTCCGTCTCAAAAAAAAAAAAAAGGGCCGCGTGCGGTGGCTCACGCCTGTAATCCCAGCACTTTGGGAGGCGGAGGCGGGCAGATCACGACGTCAGGAAATCAAGACCATCCTGGCTAACATGGTGAAACCCCGTCTCTACTAAAAATACAAAAAAACAGCCGGGTGAGGTGGCGGGCGCCTGTAGTCCCAGCTACTCAGGAGACTGAGGCAGGAGAATGGCGTGAACCCGGGAGGCGGAGCTTACAGTGAGCCAAGATTGTGTCACTGCACTCCAGCCTGGGCGACAGAGCGAGACTCCATCTAAAAAAAAAAAAAAAATGGCTACTCTCCAGGCAAAGCAGCAGCAGTTTATCCCTCTGTTCAGAGTGTGGGCTGTGGGGATCCAAAGGCCTCTCCCCTGCATGGGTGCTGGTACCCCTGGGTAGCACACAGGAGGTGCTGAGGGAGCTGCTTGTGTTAAGATACAGACTTGATTTCGGCTTTCCTGGGTCATCTTACACTGGGCTCTGGAATCCGGGTCTTCTCTACCTACAGCTGGGGGGTGGAGCTCCCCCAGGTATGGCCCCAGCACCTGGGCCTGCCACCAGGAACCTTCAATTTGGAGATCTTTCTGCCAAGAACCCTTCAGAGGAGGGGGCTGGCCTGGCCAGGCACGTGCTGGGTAGAAGGGTGGGAGCCCATTGGGAGCGCTGAGTCCCCAGTGTTGCTGGAGGCCCCATCCCTGCACTCTCCAGCCTGGTGCACCCCATGGGGGATGGAGATTAGGGGTGAGGAGGGGGAGGGGCGCAGGAGAGGGGGCCTGACCTACCTGAGGGCTGGGGAGGTGCACCCACCGGGACCAGAGCTCTGACCCTGAAGCAAACTTGCTCTCCCATCCCCTCTTCAGTGGACCACCCAATGAGGTCAGCTCTGCGGTTCCCACATGGTGGTCTTACCCCAGCAGTTTGCCTAATGGGGTGAGAACTCAGTCACAAAGAGGGGGTCTCCTTTCAGCTTCAGGAGCAGATAAAGGGCTGCTAGAGTGGGCACCTCTCCCGTGGGCTGCGGGAGCTGACCATGGGCCCAATCCCAGAGGGTTGTGGTCCTCCCACCCCAGGCTTCAGCCCTGCTGCAGTAAGCCCTGGGGCCTCCCACCCTCACACGGTCCTGGAGGCTGCTGGGCTAAGCAGCTGGAGACTCCCCTTGCTGCAGTGAGGGCGACTTGGGGAAATGAGGCAACTGCAACCACTGCATGTTATACCATTGGCGTATATACACACGTCACAATCTGCTGTGTACCATTGGCATGCACACAACACCATATCACTGCTGTGTACTGTTGGCACGCACACGCACACGTCACAATCTGCTGTGTACCATTGGCGTGCACGCACATATCTGCTGTGTACTGTTGGCGTGCACGCGCACTCACATCACTATCTGCTGGGTAGTGGTGGCATGCACACGTCACTATCTGCTGGGTAGTGTTGGTGTGCACGCACACATGTCACTATGTACCGTTGGCGTACACACAGGTCACTATCTGCTGTGTACTGTTGGCATGCAGGCACACACACACGTCACTATCTGCTGTGTAGTGGCGTGCATGCACACGTCACTATCTGCTGGGTAGTGTTGGCATGAACACACGTCACTATCTGCTGTGTACTGTTGGCGTGCACACACGTCACTGTCTGCTGGGTAGTGGTGTGCACGCACACATGTCACTATTTGCTGTGTACCATTGGCGTGCACACACCCACGTCACCATCTACTGTGTAGTGTTGGCGTGCACGCACACACGTCACTTTGCTGTATACCGTTGGTGTGCATGCACACACTTCACTATCTGCTGGGTAGTGTTGGCGTGCACACACACACACAAGTCACTGCTGTGTACTGTTAGCATGCACGCACACACGTCACTACTGTGTAGCGTGCATGCACACACGTGACTATCTGCTGTGTAGTGTTGGCGTGCACGCACACAAGTCACTGCTGGGTAGTGGCATGCACACAAATCACTATCTGCTGTGTACCGTTGGCGTGCATGCACACACACACAAGTCACTATCTCCTGTGTACTGTTGGCGTGCACGCACACTATCTGCTGTCCTTCAATGTTGGCAACTCCATGGGGCAGGTTTTAGTATCCCAATTTACAAGTGAGGAAACAGGCCGGGCGCGGTGGCTCAAGCCTGTAATCCCAGCATTTTGGGAGGCCGAGACGGGCAGATCACGAGGTCAGGAGATCGAGACCATCCTGGCTAACACGGTGAAACCCCGTCTCTACTAAAAATACAAAAAACTAGCCGGGCGAGGTGGCGGGCGCCTGTAGTCCCAGCTACTCCGGAGGCTGAGGCAGGAGAATGGCGGAAACCCGGGAGGCGGAGCTTGCAGTGAGCTGAGATCTGGCCACTGCACTCCAGCCCGGGCGACAGAGCAAGACTCCGTCTCAAAAAAAAAACAAAAAACAAGTGAGGAAACAGTGACCTCTTTCAGGGGGGTTAAGTTCTTATGAAAATTGTAGTTAATACTTATCGAGGCCGGGCGCAGTGGCTCACGCCTGTAATCCCAGCACTTTGGGAGGCCGAGACGGGCGGATCACGAGGTCAGGAGATCGAGACCATCCTGGCTAACACGGTGAAACCCCATCTCTACTAAAAATACAAAAAACTAGCCGGGCGAGGTGGCGGGCGCCTGTAGTCCCAGCTACATGGGAGGCTGAGGCAGGAGAACAGCATGAACCTGGGAGGCCGAGCTTGCAGTGAGCCGAGATTGTGCCACTGCACTCCAGCCTGGGCGACAGAGCGAGACTCCATCTCAAAAAAAAAAAAAAATACTTATCGAACATGAACAATTTCCTAATAGCCGATATACCCAGCTCACATTTCCCAAATGACTAAATTAGCACATTCCCGGTGGGTTGTTGACAGCATGGGAAGGCGGAGCCCATGTGTCCCCAGCCTCCATCCGTAACATGCCCCTCCTTTTCCGCCATTCGTGTAAGGACCCCTGGGAGTTTGACAGTTGTGTACCCCACATTCTGCCTTTGGCCGGCTGCATCCTTGTGGTGTCAACAGAACCCTGTTTCCCCTGTACTTCTGTAAAGTGAGGTGTGGTGCAGAGGCCTGATTGGATTCCTAGGAGACTTCAGGTGTCAAAGCATCTGGCCACTGTGTGGGTCCGGGGTAGAAGCAGGGGTCCTGTTAGGAGGCTTCTGCAGTGGACAGTGGGAGGAAGAAGCTGAGGGGAGGGTGAGCAGCTCGGTGTGGACATCCAGCTGTACCTGCCAAGCTGCAAACTGGGTCTAAAGCGTGGGTTCAGCAGGGCCACAGGCCAGGGAGATATATAAAGAGTTCGCTGAGCACTGCTGATTTTTAAAAATTGATCAAGAAGAAATGAGGGTGGTGCCTGGTTCCTGGACCCAACAGGGAGAGGAGGAAGGAAAAGCAACAGCGGAGGGCAAGGTCAGAGAAACAGCAGGCAGGGGGAGGACCCGGGGCTGAGTGCTGCCAGGACGTCTGGGGGTAGGCTGAGCCAGCCCACGTAGTGGACCTGTAGCCCCAGCCATCTCCCACCCACCTTGCCTAGAGATGACCGCTTTGAACTCTTCACTTCATTCTTTATTTTTAAATTTTGCTCTGTATTTTTATTTCTAACGTGAATTATTCTCGATTTTTCCCATTTTGTTGTCTCCCCCACCCCCAGTACATACGTGATATTCCCGTCTACCACCCTGGCTAGAGTGCAGTGGTGTGATCTTGGCTCACTGCAACCTTCGACTCCCAGGTTCAAGCGATTCTCCTGCCTCAGCCTCCCGAGTAGCTGGGATTACAGGTGCCTGCCACCATGGCCAGCTACTTTTTGTGTTTTTAGTAGAGACGAGGTTTCACCATGTTGGCCAGGCTGGTCTTGAACTCCTGACCTCAGGTGATCCGCCCACCTTGGCCTCCCAAAGTGCTGGGATTATAGGCATGAGCCACCGCGCCCGGCCTCATGTATTTAGTTTTCTATGTACTAGTCACTAATTAAGTCCTGAACTCTCTCCTGTAAATCTTAGTGCATTCAATCACTTTCATCCCCTTGAGGGTGTCTCTCCTGAGCCTTCTGCCTGGCTCAAGGCCCCTATTCCTGTGGCTCTCCTACATTTGATCCTTGATGTGGTTCATGTCTTCCTTTTTCCTGGTCTCCACTCTCATTTTAGTAGTATTTGTGTGTCCACACACACCAGATTCCAGGGGGTCAAAGTCATCTCCCTCCCAGCCATGCACACACAGCATACAGCTCTTGCAGATACCCCTTTGGGATGCCGGGCATCATATACCTGCCCCATTGTACATACACAGGTGCGTATTTCCCTTCTTCCACATTCACACAGCCTTCCCCATGCAGCATGCTCTCACACACATACACACACCCTGCTAGCAACACCCATACATTCCTGTGGGAGAAGGGGCTGAGGCACAGGAGGTAGAGGTGGGAGGGGAGGCAGAGATGGGGAAGGGGCAAAGGGCTCAAGTTGGAGGGAGATACTGTGTGGACTGACTTAAAAAAATGGGTCCCGGCTGGGCGTGGTGGCTCATGCCTGTAATCCCAGCACTTTGGGAGGCCGAGGTGGGCAGATCACTTGAGGCCAGGAGTTCAAGACCGGCCTGGCCAACATGATGAAACCCCATCTCTACTAAAAGTACAAAAATTAGCCAAGCATGGTGGCGGGCGCCTATAATCCCAGCTACTTGGGAGGCTGAGGCAGAGAATCGCTTGAACCTGGGAGGCGGAGTTTGCAGTGAGCCAAGATCATGCCACTGCACTCCAGCCTGGGCAACAGAGTGAGACTCCATCTCCAAAAAAGAAAAAAACAGTCCCTCCACCTACCTGCCTGCAGGGCTGCCTGGTTAGGGCCAGTGTTTATTGCCTGGGTGAGTCCACCCCCTGCCAGTCCCCAGCTCCACCCAACTCCACCAGCCGCTCCAGTTCCCTTAGGGATGAGGGCGGGGCAGGGGTGAAAGAGGACAAGGGCAGAGGGACTTGGGAATGGGGAGGGCTGTCAGGAGGCCCCAGGTGAGGGGCATTTCCCTAGGGCAGTCACCGGCCCTGAGCTCAGCTGGCGTGAAGGAGAATGTCCACCTCCCTCATGCTGACTTGGAGCAGCCTTGTGCCCACACAGGCACCCGGGCATCCAGGGCTCAGAGGAGAGCCAGGACCTGAGGCCGGAGGGGGGTAGAGCTGGCCTGAAGTCTTAAGGTCTGAGGCCACAGGCCTCCAGCAGGTGCAGCTCAGGGGACCGTCTCCTGGCCTTGCAGCCCCAATCACAGCAACCCCAGGGCCCCAGAAGGGTCTAGCCTTGCCTAATTAGCTGGCTTCCCTCCCTGCTGTCCACAGGCCCTGTGGTGGGTGGCAGGGTGAGGGCCCCCCCAGGAGGGCCCCAGTGCCTGGCGGGTGAGTAATTCTATTTACCTTTCCTCAGAGGCCTCCTGTCCCCTCATTTGCCCCAATTAGTCCGGCTCTGCCCGAGCGGCTCCAGCCCACGTGGCCCAGGCACGGGCTGTAAGCACCCCTTCCCCCAGGGCCCAGTGGCACCTCCCAGCAGCTCCTCAGAGCAGGGGCACCTGGCTGGCTCCCTCCCCAGCCCATGCACACACCTCAGCAGGTCTCACAGCACCTACCGTAGGGACCACCCGGAGGACGGACCACAGGCCCCTCATGGTCTTCCACCCGGGACTTGTCTCCACCCCCACTGTGTGGTCCCTGGGCCCTTAGGTTCAGGGTGTGCCGCAGACAGTGGGAGACCCCACCCTCAAGCACCTCCTGTGTCCAGCATGCAGGAGGCAGCGCTTTCCTGGTGCTCCCTGGCTGGCAAGCAGGGCACCCACCCACCATGCAGTGGCAGGAGGACTGGCGTAGGCTGGACCTCTGTGTGGCGTGCCGCGGGTCCTGTGCAGAGTTTGGGCAACCTGCACTGCTTCGTCACCTAGACCCGAGGCAATGTTCAGGCCCATTTCTTCCTGCTTCAGTCTGCTCTGTGGCCTGCAAACTGCCCGAGGGGGCTGGAGCTGAGATGAAGTGGAGGCCAGGAGGCTCAGAGGAAGGGTGGGCTGGTGAGCCAGGTACCAGTGTCCTCACGGCCTCCAGGGAGAAGATACCCTCTGGGTGAATCCAGTGCTCGTGGGGTGGGTTGGGGGACTGTGATGCCTCATGCTCCCTTAGCCACTGTGCCCCTCACATCTCTGCTGGTGAATGGTGACCCTCTGGTGGCCAAAGCGTCCAGGGGGACTGCCCGCCAGAACCAGGATGGGAAAGCGGCCAGGGCCTGCTCAGATGGGCACAGGTTGGCTGCCTTCGGGATCTTCTGGGGTTCCAGTGCCAACTCTCTGTGAACTGGGACAGCAGGGGTCTTTCAACAACCCACACTGGCGCTGACCACCCACTGCTGTTCCATTCCCACTGCTTCAGCCCCACATTTCCAGCCCTGCCTTCCAGGACATGCGCGGTGACCACGTGAGCTCTTTATTGTTAGAGAACATCTCCACACATGTAGCACATGCCAACATACATGGGGACACTGGTGAGCAGTTCACAGCACAGCCCCCACCCCCGCCCTGGACTCCTCAGCTCACCCCTGCACCAGGGACAGGGCAGGTGCAGGGAGAGGAGGCCCCATCTCGCGGACTGCCACACTGGGGGTGGGAGATAGGCGGGGACTGCTGTTGGCTCCCTGCCTCAGCTGGGCGTCCGGTTCTGGGTTGTCCAGCGATGCCCTCTAGGTGCCTGAGTCCAGCCCTAGCTGGGGTCCCAGCAGGGTTCAGAGGGGTTCTCAGTCAACCTAGAGAGGCCACCAGCCAAGGGGATCTCCGCAGATGAGTCCTGGCTGCCACCACCCCTCCCAGACTGCAGCTTCTTGCCAGGAAGGCCTCGGCCAGGCGCAGATGGGGCCTTGTGGTTGCTGGTGCTCCGCTCCTCCTGCAGCACTTTGCCCAGGCGCCAGCGGTGCCAATGCCGCCGAAGCTCCGACTGCACCTGGGGTGGGGGGTGGGGCAGGCCAGTCCCGGGGTCTGCCTGTCCTCTCTGCCCCACCGGGACCTGCTGTGGGCCCCGTCGGAGATGCCCAGTCTCCACTCTGAGGCGTGCAGAGCGACACAAGCTCCCTGCTGGGCACAGCTATGCCACCCAGCATCGCCACGGAAAGCATAGTCTGCAGACACCTGGGAACCCCCACTGTGGACACCCTAGCGATGGGGCTGAGGCCAACCTGTCTTGGGGGTCTGACACCCAGCGCCACGGCAACTGCATCCAATAAGAGCAGGTGGAGGGAAAGGCTTGGGCCACATGTGTTCCAAGCCCTGGGCAGGGGTGGAGCTGGCATCCCTGTGCCACTCTCTGCCCCTGACCCTGACGGCCAGGGCTGATGGTCTCAGACGCCCCCACTCCCACCTACCTCCTTGTTGAGGAAGCAGTAGAGGACAGCCACCAGCAGGCCCTGGAGAGAGATGGTGGTCAGGGGTGGCATGCTGCGCCCCGGGTGGGGGAGCCGCGGGCAGGCAGGCACCTGGAAGGAGCTGAGGAAGAGGTCGAAGAAGAGCTTGGCAAAGCGCAGGGTGCCCTGGGCGTGCTCGTCCGTCACAAAGGCGAAGACCACTTCGTGGACACCCAGCAGGGGAATGAGGGTCAGTGTGGACTTGGCCAGCCTACAGAGGCAGAGCCTGAGTCACCCACCACCCTCGCCCTCCACCCGCACCATCCACGTGGAGCTTGGAGTCCCCACCCCCAGCTGCCCTCTGGCCCTGAGGGTCTCCAGGTCTCGAGGCGCCGGCCCACCGTGGCACCGCACCCACCGGAACTTGTAGTCTGTGTGGTGCATCTGCTGCGCCCGCAGCTTGGCCACGAGCAGGTGAACAATGCGGACGAAGATGAAGAAGTTGATCTATGTGAGAAGGGCACGAGTCAGGGGCACCCTGAGCCCCAGGGGACAGCTCTGTGCCCTTGGAAGGCCCCACCTGACCCTCGTGCAGGTGGGTCTGGCAGCCAGATAGGCCCTGAGCCACAGAGCCCTGGGGCTGGTGGGCACCCAGCCAGGGAGGAGCAGCCTGGCTCAGTGCCTAGGGTGCTGGCCAGTGTCCTGGTGTCCTGTCTGGGTGCCAGCTCCCTCCTGGCCCTCCCAGGCAGGACGCTGCTGTCTCCTGGGGCAGCCTCAGGACGCCAAGGGAGGAGGGGCCTGGCTTGCGTTCCTTGCTCTTCATTTCCTCACCAGGATGGCCAGGAAGACAGGGGACCGTGGGATCCACCAGAAGCCCATGTTCTTATTGCTGGTCCAGCACCTGTGAGGCCGGGCCACTCACAAACTGGGGCACAGCCCCCAGCCCCTCAGCCCCTCAGCGCCCCGGTCCCGATCTTGTCAGGATCTAATTCAGGCCTCAGGAAAGGAAGGTAGAAGGTCACGAATGACCACCCTCCCCAGGCACCAGGCTCATCCCCGGCCCCTCCCTGCCTCGGGCCAGAGCTCCACACCCCAGGTCCCCGGCCCCTTCCCCGGGCCATCCGGCCACTCATACTCACTGGTTGTTCTCGAACAGACACTTGACCACCACCCAGGGGATGATGAACAGCATGGGGGCACCTGTAGGGGGCAGCAGCTGTGGTCTCAAGGCCCGGCCAGCCTGCCCCGACCCCCTCCCGTGTCGGCCCACTCACCCCAGCCGATGCCCAGGTAGAGGCTGAAGAAGCTCCTCTCAGGGAGGGTGGCCAGGCCCAGCAGGTTGTGCAGGTACAGGCCCTCCACCAGCAGCCAGCAGTAGTTGGCCACGACGCCATATTGCATGAACACCGCGGCCACACGGCAGCCGGCCACCGCCTGGCACAGGTGCAGTGTGAGCGCGGCCACATGGCCACCTGCTGGCTGCCCACCCACCTGCCTGTGTGGGGCCGCTGACGGGGACTCACTCCATCACTGAGCCAGCTGCGGACACTGAGGTCGTCGCCAATCTTCTGGCTGTAGCGGGTCCTGAGCAGCCCATCGATGACCAGCACGGAGCTGGCCTTCAGCACGAAGGACACAAACAGGTTCGCATGGATGGCGTTGCGGGTGCAGTGCAGCTTGCTGTGGGGACAGCCAGTCAGCAACCGCCCTCCTCCCTGCCCTCTGCGGCCGCCCCGGGCACTGGTGGGATCCTACCTGAGGCCCCCCAGGATGGCCAAGGCGAGGAGCAGAGCCCCCAGGGACAGGCTGTAGCCCACCGTGTACATCACCTGGAAGCTGCTGTACATCTTAGCCACCTCCTTCTGCGAGTTACAGTGGCCTGTGAGGGCCGGGCGGGGACCCCCATGCCCGTTCCCATCCAGCCCCACCACACCCGCCTGCCGCTGACTGACCTGGACCTCAATCTCCTCGCCGTCCATCTGGCACTGAGAGGCGTCACGCCAAGGCTGCCCCCGGGGTCCGCGCACCCACTGACCATCGGGCCCACATCTCTTGAACACGAAGCGGTGTTGCACTGCAGGTGTTGGGGGAGGCTGGGGTCAGCCCCACCCCTGGGCCTGCCCCTCCCACAGTTCCTCCCCTCTATGGGTACCTTTGTGGTACCAAGGCAGGTACCAGGGGCAGGAGATGTTGGCCGTGGTATTGGCGGGGGTGTCTGGCCAGCAGGAATACTTGTCGAAGGTTCTGTTACAGACCAGCTCTGCAGGGCAGGGCAGGGTAGGAGAAGGGGCTCCCTCAGCAGGCCTCTTGCCTCTCTCTGGAAGCCTGAGCTCGGCTGTCACCTCCCCCAGGACACGACCTGGGCTGCTTCCTCCCCCCCGACCTTCACCTCCCCCATCTGACCTCCACCTTCCTCACCTGACCATCCATCTCCCCTGGGCCAGCCTCCCCTAGCACTCCCAGCCCATCCCAGAGTTCCAGCTCTATAGGACACCTTCCCTCGGAGAACCCCCATCTCAAATGTCCCCCAAACCCACACTGGGGTCCCCCATTCTCCATGACTTTCTCGCAGTACCTCCCTCTCTGGGGGCGGAACCCCAATGCCATTTTCATCCATCCCAGGTGCACTGCCAAACCTGTGGCTGCCACACCCGCTGCCCTCTGCCCAGTGGAGGCTGCCTCCCTCGTCTGAACTGTGGCACTGCCTCCCAGGTAAGTCCTCCAGCCCTAGCCTCGCCCTGCACCCCAAGTGTCCAGGCCATGATATGCACTCTCCACCCAAGCCCTCCCAGGCCCGTGTGCTCTGCTGACCCTCTGGGTCCCACCTCCCACGCCCTGGCACTGTCTGCCCACTGAAAACTCCATGGGGCTATAGGCGGTATTACGCGTCTGGGCCGGGGGGCACGCAGCAGCAGCCGGTTCTGGGGCAATTCCACTGTTCTGTTATTTCCTGGCTCTGCGGCCTTAGGCAAGTCCCCAGCTCTGTGGCTCAGCTACCTGGCTATCTCACCTGCCCATGGTGGTGGGGTCTGAGGAGTGACAGAGCCCCTTGGCGGAGTCCTCAAGGCCTGCATAAGCACCCAGGAACCTTCCCATGAAGAGAGCTCAGGAAAGGCTGAGGCCAGGCACAGGCTGAAAGGCTCTGGGTGGGGGCTCACCCGTGGGAGGGGGCAGCAGGCTCAGGTTGTGGTGACACTGGTCACTGTAGAGCTTCCAATTCTCAAACAGGAAGTCCATCACCTGAGCGGAGGGGGCCTGTGGCTGGGGGACACATGCACAAGCAGCCATACAGACAGGCAGGCAGATGGACACACAGATAGGCAGACACGCAGACGGACAGACAGACAGACAGACACGCAGGCAGGCAGACAGACAGGCAGACAGGCAGAAAGACAGACAGGCAGACAGGCAGGCAGATGGACAGATAGGCAGACGGACAGATAGGCAGACAGGCAGACAGACAGATAGGCAGGCAGGCAGATGGACACGCAGGCAGACGGACAGCCAGGCAGGCAGGCAGACAGAGAGCCATCAGTGTGCAGTCCTCAGGAGGGCCCCTGGGTGCTGAGGGTGCTGTGAGTCCTCACCTGGCAGGCCAGCAGCAGCAGCAACAGTAGCAGGGGTCGACGTGGCTGACAGGGGGGCATGCCTCTGGGCAGCTAGCTGCCTCCCACATCTGGCAGGGGCTGCACAGCTGGGGCAATGCAGTCCTGGTGGGTGTGCGTGCTCCTCCGAGGGCAGCTGAGTGGCAGAGCAGCAGAGCCTGGGGAGCCCTGGCCAGTGGGGGGGCCCTCCCCTTAAGCTGCCCCTCTGAGCCTCAGAGTCCTACGGATAAAGAGGGAGCTGGGGGCTGGGCATGGTGGCTCACGCCTGTAATCCCAGAACTTTGGGAGGCCAAGGCGGGCAGATCACAAGTTCAGGAGATCGAGACCATCCTGGCTAACATAGTTGAAACCACGTCTCTACTAAAAATTAAAAAATTAGCTGGGTGTGGTAGTGGGTGCCTGTAGTCCCAGTTACTCGGGAGGCTGAGGCAGGAGAATGGTGTGAACCCAGGAGGCGGAGCTTGTAATGAGCCAAGACGGAGCCACTGCACTCCAGCCTGGCAGACAGAGTGAGACTCTGTCTCAAAAAAAAAAAAAAAAAGAGGGAGCTGGGAGGGAGGAGACCCCAGCAGGAGTCACTCCTTGCCAGTAGGAAGTGGAGCTGGCTTTCCTGCCACCCAGGGCTGGCTGGCTGGCAGTTCTGAGGGTCCCAGAGCCCCTTGTCTCAGTGCTGGTGGCAGCCACCCTCCTGCTGGGTGACCTAATGCTCTTGGCAGGGGACCAGCCTCCCCAGATGCTGACCTCCTCCCTCAGTTGACAGCCCCCCATCGGTTCCGGTCCTCACCATCCTCCTCACCTATTCTTTTTTTTTTTTTTTTTTTGAGACGGAGTCTCGCTCTGTCGCCCAGGCTGGAGTGCAGTGGCCGGATCTCAGCTCACTGCAAGCTCCGCCTCCCGGGTTCACGCCATTCTCCTGTCTCAGCCTCCCGAGTAGCTGGGACTACAGGCGCCCGCCACATTGCCCGGCTAATTTTTTTTTTTTTTTTTGAGACGGAGTCTTGCTCTGCCACCCAGGCTGGAGTGCAGTGGCCGGATCTCAGCTCACTGCAAGCTCCGCCTCCCGGGTTCACGCCATTCTCCTGTCTCAGCCTCCCGAGTAGCTGGGACTACAGGCGCCCGCCTCATCGCCCGGCTAGTTTTTTGTATTTTTTAGTAGAGACGGGGTTTCACCGTATTAGCCAGGATGGTCTCGATCTCCTGACCTCATGATCCGCCCGTCTCGGCCTCCCAAAGTGCTGGGATTACAGGCTTGAGCCACCGCGCCCGGCCTTTTTTTTTTTTTTTTAGTAGAGACGGGGTTTCACCGTGTTAGCCAGGATGGTCTTGATCTCCTGACCTCGTGATCCGCCCGTCTCGGCCTCCCAAAGTGCTGGGATTACAGGCTTGAGCCACCGCGCCCGGCTTCTCCTCACCTATTCTTAGCCCCTGGGAAAGTTGGCTTGCCAGGCTGACCCAAGCCAACGTGCCGAGCCTGAGGGTGGCGGTGCCCAGACCTTCCATCACTTGGCCCCAGTGCCACGGTGAGCAAAGTGGCTGGGCTGGCTTGCAGCTGTGCCAGGCCAAGTGTGTGGGACCCACACTCGGGGGTCTGTGTCACATGCATGCCCCTGCCCAGCACTGTGTTGCCTAGGTGCCCCATGGGTGCCATGCAAGGCTCGGTTGGGCTTCCTGGGTCCCATGGGACACTACAGGCTGGCTGCACATTCCTTTGAGATTAGCACTGCCAGCGCCGGCTCAGAGGAGGAGCTGGCCTAGGGTGGGGGCACAGGATGGGGAGGACAGCCCCCGTGGTGCCTGCCAGGGCTGTGGGAGTCACAGCACCTGGTCCCAGGCCAGAACCAGCGTCTGAGCTGGGAGTTCGGGGTGGCAACAGCTCCACAAATTGGCTTTTCACTGCTGCAGAGCCTAGTTTCTGCACCAACCGAATTCTGTGGGAGAAGCAGGGAGGGTCTTCCCGTGGGGCCTGTGTGTAAGTGCCGGGGCCCGCGAGTGGCTGGCTGTGAGCCCCCAGGCTGCGATGAGCTCTTCTTTGGGGCACCCTCAAACGGAATAAGAGGTGTGGATGGATGGCTGGGCAGATGGAGGGCCGGCCAGCTGGAAGGCAGTGCCAGGAAGAAGCCGGGGAGAGGGACGAGGAGAAGGGCGAGGGCTGCAGCTAGAGCAGAGGATTTCCGGGCAGGGCTGGACAGCTGGCTGCCATGGGACAGCCTGGATTTTAGCCTCCTCCAGGCAGCTGCTGGGTGAGCCTGCGTGGGGCCAGCACCACCTGGGGCTCCTCCTGCTAACAGGGCCTGAGATGCACCAAGCAGGGTGACAGCTGAATGACAGGGACAGGCACCTGCGTCACAGCCTGATAAGGGGCTCCCAACCACAGCCCTTGGGCCCTGGGCTCAGGTAGGGGCCGATGGGAGGCAGGACCCGTGCATCGCTGATCCCCAGTCCCTGAGCCAGGTAAGCAGCCATGCAGGCTTAGTGCTGGGGCGAAGGACCCACGGAGTAGGGAGGGGGCTCTCCCTGGTGGAGAAAGCAGCAGGTGGGTGGGGGAGGAGGAGCGGTTTTGGCGTCCCCAGCTCTGGGGTCACCCAAGGGGCCTTATCTTTCCTGATTCTGCTCAAACAGCCCCATCTGCTGCCACTGCCCTGGGCGGCTCTGGCCACTGAGCTGGGCTGGGTGAGGAGCAGCAGGAGCCGCCTCTCCCCGCTGTGCACACCCCCAACCCAGAGGGGTCCTGGAGGAGGGGCCCTGGAGGAGGGGCACTGCTAGGTCGGCAGGCTCAGGGGTGCAAGGGAGGCCTGGGGCTCTGGGCAGGGGACGAGGAGAGAGACAAAGAGCAACTGGAGCAGGGTGGATGGTGGCGATGCAGGCAGGGGCCAAGGAGGAAGGACACTGGCTGATAAGCTGTTCCCTGCCTGGGGGCCCTGCAGTGGGATTGGGGACATGTGTGCTCACCCTGGGGAGAGGACAGCCCAGCCAGGAGCTTCCTGGGCAAAATGACAGCCCCTTAGAGCCCAGCGTGGCCAAGCCTGGCTCTGCCCCAACTCTGCCAGAGAAACAGGAGCCATTCAATGACTGCCATGTTGACCCCAGAGCCACTGGGAGCACCCCCAAGCCAGTGCAAGAGGAGATGGCGCCTCCACACACAAGGTCCTCCAGTGCCCAGGCCCCACCTTCCAGCCGTGCATGCAGTCTGGAGACCCCAGCGAGCTGAGGGAGCGGTGGGCTGCCCAGTCCCCCAGGCCTTTCTTTGAAGCAGTCAGGGCCCAAGAGTGGGGAGGAAGAGGGAGTGGGGCTCTCTGTGTCCCTCCAACCTTAACAGAAGGTTGGGAAAGTGGGGCTGGGGATCCTGGAGGATTCCCCCGACAGCTCAGCATCCACAGGCCACAGGTGGGCTCCCCATCAGGGCACCCCTAGTCCTGGATCCCTAGGGGTCAGGGCCTCTGAATACAAGAGGTGGGGTGGGGGGCAATTCTCCACTGGGTCTCTGATAGTGAGGCAGGAGGTGTAGAAGTGTGGGAGTCCTCTGTTCCCTGCGGGCGGTGGGTCCCATGTGGGTAGGGAGACTCCAGCCCCTCATCCCAACAGGGGTGGGTGGAGCCGGAGGGTGGGCCAATTTCCAGCTGAGCACCCAGGAGAGAGCCCGGCCTGGAGAGCAGGGCTGAGACCGCTGTGGTCCTGGGACGGGGATGATGATTTAAGTTCCCAAGTGGGGACCCTGCCCTGTCACTGAAGGTGACACCAGCCTGAAGGGAAAAAGGGAGGCTCCTCTGATGATCTCACCCAGCCCTCTCCCCCGACAGGAGACACTGTCACCCCCGGGCCCCCGTCAGGCTGGGATCAATGTCTGTTGACTGAAGAATTGGACAGAAACTCCCAGCTGTGGAGGTGCCACTCGGGGCTCCCCATGGCCGCAGTGCCCCTTATTACCCTGCTGGTGACGCTGCTGGTAGGTGGTACGACCCACCAGGGACCCCACCCTCAGCCTTCACAGTCCAGGTGATCAAGCTCCTTCTCAGGCCTTGGAGTCAGCTGAGAATTAGGGGAGGGGTTCCCTAGGTACCCAATGCGGGGGGGTTCCCGAGGTGCCCAATGAGGGGGCTCCCGAGGTGCCCAATGTGGGGGGGTTCCCGAGGTGACCAATGAGGGGGTTCCCGAGGTGCCCAATGAGGGGGGGTTCCCGAGGTGACCAATGGGGGGCTCCCAAGGTGCCCTGCCCGCCTTTCCTAGCCCCTCCACCGCACACCACCCCCTTCCTCCCTCCCACAGCCGCCTGCCGGGCCACACCAGCCACCACCAGGCCTTGGGGCCACCTGAGCTCCACTGCCCCGGCCCCTTTGCAGAGCTGGCACCCCCTGTCCTGTCCCATGTCCGCCCTGGCAGAACACGTGACTCTTGGGTGCTCCTGGTTCCCTCAGGCTCCACCAATTCCCACTGGGGGTGGCTGAGGGACCCGCAGACCTGGAGCTGGGTCCCCAGGATGGGTGGAGCGGCCACTGGTTCAGGAAGGCAGCCGGGCTCCCAGGGCGTCCGCAAGGGGCCTCTCAGACGATTTAAGGGGCCAGGATGTTTTTGTGAAACCAGAGAAGGCAGCGGAAGGTCAGGGCACCAGGGCGGGATCAGGGGCCACAGGCTGTTGACAGAGCCCGATCCCTGAGCCCTCACCCCGTGGGGGCGGGGCAGGCCTGCGTGCCGGCCTGGGTGCGCCCCGACCCCCCAACCCTCATGCCCCCAATAGCAAGGGCAGAAAGCAGCCCTGGCCGGTCCTTGGAGCATGCGGGCGCCGAGAGGGCTGGGGTCGGTCGGTTCGGCGTCGGAGCATAAGCCCGGTGGCCGAGTCGGGCCGGCGGCGGGGGCGCCGGAGAGGCCGGAGCCGGGCAGGGCAGTGACCCGCTTGCTGGGGTCAAAGTCGCCAGTGTGGGCCGCGGCAGAGGAGCGGCCAGGCGGGGCGCAGACACCCCTCACCCCATCCCGGGCCGCGTCGGTGCCACCGGGCAGTCCTGGGGGCAGGAGCCCGCCGAGGGCAGCGAGCGCTGGTGAGACCCCGTGCCTCGGGGGCGCGTCCGCGGCCCTTGTGCGCTCCCAGGCGGCGGGCCCGGGGCCCAGAGCCGGGAGTGCGGCCGCCGCAGGGCGCCAGGCAGCCAGCGCCATCCCCGCCCCGAGCCGCGCCCCCCGGGACCAGAGGACGGGGGAGGGGCTGAGACCCCTGGACCCGCCCGACGGTGCGAGACCGGGTGGTGTCCGAGCCGGGGTTGGGAACGGGGGTGTCCGACGGGACTGAGGACCGCACCAGCCCAGGCCCCGGAGACCGCCCGGCCGGCTCCCTCCTCCCCGCGCCCCCAGCCCCGTCGCGCCAGCCCCGCCGTCTCTGCCGCCACCGGCTCGGCTCCCGAACGTCCCCTCGGGGCCGCGGCCCAGGTGCTCACCGCGCGGCGCTGCTGGGGGCTCGGCTCGGCTCCCCGCCGTCCTCCGGGCGCGCTCGGGTCGGGCGCCGGTGACCGCTCGTCTCCGCGGCGCCGCCGGATCGGGGTCGGTGCAAACTTTCCGGCTGCGACGCAGGGCGAGGGCGGCGGCGGAGGGCGGGCGCGGGGGCGGCCCCGCGGGGGTGGGAGCGACAGCCGAGGGTCCCCGCCCGCCCTCCGCGCAGCCTCCCGGCGAGCTTCGGTCCTGCCCACCCTGCGCGGGGAGCCCCGGCGAGCGCCTGGTACCCGCGGAGCGGACCCCGCCCCTGGCCATACGCAGACCCGGCGCCCTGAAGCCCACCCCGCGCCCCACAGACCTTTGTCCCACGGGTCCTGGTTCCGCAGACCCCAATCCTGCAGACCCCGGACCCCGCGGACCCTGGCCCGGCAGGTGGTGGTCGCGATGGGTCCCGGCTCCCGGCGGGGACACCCTGGGACGTGGAGGGGCGCGGCGGGGCGTGGGGGCGGCGGCTCAGCGCCCCTTCCTCTCGCTCCCTCCGCATCCCTGGGCGCCCCCTCGCCCGCTTTCTCTCGCGGCCCCAGGTTCTCACCGCTTCTTTCCTACTGCCTTCCTGATTTTCTGGAAGGACCGACACCCCCGCTCGCCCCCACCGCGGCTCCGGGTTCCTTTCCCTGCAGAGCAATGGGGGCTGGAGTGGGGCCGACATGGGTGGGCCGGCAGGGCGGTCCCTGGGGTGCCCTTTAACTTTTTTTGTGCCACATTTCCCGGTCTCCGGCCAGTCCTGTCCTCTAAGGCACCTCCAGCAGCGCTGACCCTGGTCCCCCACCTGCTGGTCCTGCGGCTGCGGGGCGCTCTCTCCTCCGTCCCACCCCCTCCCTCCACACCACCTCCTTTCCTGGGAGTGGAGAAGCCCCAGCCAGAACCCCTGCCTTCCCCAAGAGGCACGCTAAGGGGGGCATTCTCCCCTTCCTCGTTCCTCCTAAAGCCAACATCACGCCTGGCTTTGGGGCCGCCAGAACCTCAGCCCGCGTCCCTCCCCTTCTACCTCCAGCCGTCCCTGCTCTGTGCCCAGTGATCTTGGGGTCACCACAACCTCATGGACCTCACGTTTCCTGGCCTCTGGGACACTGATGGTCATGCCTTCCTTCTGGAAAGTTCTTCCCCAGGCTGTGGGTTCCAGGATGAGCACTCTCCTCTTCCCACTTCCTCCCCTTCTCCTTCCCCTCCTCCCTTCTCCCTGGAGAGGTCTTCCTCCAAGTCCCAGTCTTCTTCCCCCCCCAGACCCCTCCCGCTAACACTTGTCTTCAGTGTCTGTCTCTGTCCGGATGGTGCCTCCGCCCCCACTGAGAACCCTCCCTCTGGCGTCTCCACTCCAGCTCCGGTCCTGCTGCTCCTGTATTTCCCTAGATCTGTCCTGGCCACCCTCATCCTGGGACATGCCCTTCCCATGGAGGGCTCCTTTCATAGATGCGGTCCTTGGTCTTGGGGGTCCTTTCTCCTTAATTCTGCTTCTGTTTTAGGGGACTTTGGGACCCAGAGTCCTAACCCCAGCCATTCCCCCTCCCAGGGGCCACTTCCCTCTGAAGCTTAGCCCAGCTCTGTGACCCCCACAGGCCTGCCCCCACCTGGTCCTCACTCCCCTGCATAGCCACACTGTGGGGGCTCCATGCTTCCCGGCCCATAGGAAGCCCTGTTCGCGGAGAGGGGCATTCTGTTGTAGTCCCAGCAGTGGCCAGAGGCAAAAGTCAGAAGGCAAAGGGCATAAAAGTTTGTCTCTACCTGCCAGCATCTGCCCTTGCTACCGCATCCTCTCCCCTCTGCACCCAAACCATCCCTCAGCTCCTGCCCCCACCTCTTCAGAGGCACAGACAACAGGGTTCTGATCTTGGCCCCACCAGCCTCAGTCTGAAACCTCCGTGAATGGGGGTGATGGGATGATGGGGACCACCTCCTGGTGGCTGCAGGGACTTGGGTGAGGGTGTTGCAGGCTCTGCCTAAGTCAAGTGCTGCGGGGCTGAGGAGACAGTGCCCGGCCCTGGAGAGGAGTCCTCCCTGCCCTCCTGTGTCCAGCTTTGTTTCCTGGAGGACAGGTCCCTGCGGAGCAGAGGCCCAGCAGTCCCAGGTAAGCGCTGGGTGGCTGGAGTCTGGTACCCACAGGAAGAGAAGTAGAAGAATAAATTTGGAATGTGCGAAGGGGGCAAAACTTGAAATGTTCGGATTCAGTGTGGGGAAGGAGAGGGAACAGATGGGGTGGGGACCCTCCCCTGGGCTGGGTGACCCTTATTTATTTGACTGAGTCCATGACAAGATTCTTTGCTTGAACAAACTGTCGTCTGGCTTCAGAACCTTCTCGCAGGCTCATCTGCATTCTGCCTTGTAAAAATCCAGATTTAGCAAGAACTCCTCTAAGTCAGTTTGACAAGAAGCCTCCATCCCCCACATCTGATCAGGGTCCTCAGCCTCCACCACCCCCAGGCGATGTCTGCTCACCCTGACTGCCTTCAGTAAGCTTCCTGTTACCTGGGTAGGGTCCTCAGCCTCTGTCACCCCCAGGCAATGTCTGCTCACCCTGCCTGCCTCCAGCAAGATTCCTGTTACCTGGTAGGGTCCTCAGCCTCCGCCACCCCCAGAATCCTCCAGACAGGTGTTTCGTCCCAGTTATTTTCCACCCACTGACCCCCCGTGCTCCTGGGATCTAAATCCCCACTTGCCCATGCCACATTCAGAGTTGAGCCCAGGTCTATACTAAAATCTTTTCTCCCCTATTACAATAGTCCTGAACAAAATACGTTTTTTGGCCGGGCGCGGTGGCTCAAGCCTGTAATCCCAGCACTTTGGGAGGCCGAGACGGGCGGATCACGAGGTCAGGAGATCGAGACCATCCTGGCTAACACGGTGAAACCCCGTCTCTACTAAAAAAAAAATACATAAACTACCCGGGCGAGGTGGCGGGCGCCTGTAGTCCCAGCTACTCGGGAGGCTGAGGCAGGAGAATGGCGTGAACCTGGGAGGCGGAGCTTGCAGTGAGCTGAGATCCGGCCACTGCACTCCAGTCCGGGCGACAGAACGAGACTCCGCCTCAAAAAAAAAAAAAAAAAAAAAAAAAAAAAAAAAAAAAAAAACGTTTTTCAACTGCTATCCAGTTCTGGTTTCCCTTACATTGGTGAGACATATAAACAGAGGGCAGCTGGGAATGGAGGGGGCGGGGCCTTCCCACGCAGCAGTGGGGGTGGGGGGACCTGCCCTCCATCCAATCCCTAGGGCCCTCCTCATTGCAGGGGGCCCTCTTGGAGGTGTGCTTGGTCCTGCGCTGCAGGGTGTGCTGGAGTGGGGCTGGAGGCTGGTCTGCACCCCCAATCCCTGAGATGTGGGTTTGTCTGTGCTGGGGATTCTGGAGACGGCACCTGCAGAGCTTAATTTTGGCGTTCGGCGAAACTTCTGGAGCCCATACTGCCCGCAAGGCTCGGTGCCTGCCAGCGAGACTCAGAAGCCCCACCCTGGAGTTCTGAAAGAGACTGATGAGGAGGAGGAACGAAAGGGGCAGCCGGAAGCCAGGGTGGAAGGACCGGGGTGGGAGGGGAGGCTGCATCTGGGTCCAGAAAACGTGGAAATGCAGGAAGGGAAACAGGAGGGTGGTGGGGCCGCCCCTCAGAGAGAACCTCGGTGAGCATTAAAGGGCATTTTTCCCCAGGTGTCTTTACTGTGCATTAATATATTTTTACTTTGATACAGTTTTGTAACCAGTGTTTCTCCCCACAACCTATAACACCAGCATTTCCTCACATTAATAAGAAGGCCCCTCCACATCATTAGGCAGAGGCACTTAGTATTTGACGGTGTGGGATGGTCAGGTTTTACTCAACCACTGCAGTACTAAGAAAGGCGCAAATCTTATGACAAAGTGAATGGACCTGCAAACTGCATCCTAGCACCTTTTGCCCTTAGATGTGAATGCAAAGCAAGACCTCCGGGTATATGAGGGAGACCAATCACTTGGAAAAGAGGAAATTGGAGGAAACAGAGCTACTGCAGAGAACAGAAGAAAACTTCAAGAATATTTTAACCACTCTGATTATCCTTAGAGATATGAAAGGATGATGACCCCATAAAAGCTAGAACAGAATGCTTTGGAAAACAAGCAGAGGACAGGAAGAGCCCTTGCCAGCTACAAATAGAATATCTGAAATTTAAAAAATTTAATAGAAGGATTGAAAAATTGAGTTGAAGAAATCTCTTGGAAGAAACAACAAAAAGCTCGGACGCGGCGGCTCACGCCTGTCATCCCAGCACTTCGGGAGGCCGAGGTGGGCTGATCGCCTGAGGTCAGGAGTTCAAGACCAGCCTGACCAACATGGAGAAACCCCATCTCTACTAAAAATACAAAATTCGCCAGGCATAATGGCGCATGCCTGTAATCCCAGCTACTCGGGAGGCTGAGGCAGGAGAATCGCTTGAACCCAGGAGGCGGAGGTTGCAGTGAGCCAAGATCACGCCATTGCACCATTGCCTGGGCAACAAGAAAGAAACTCCGTCTTAAAAAAAAAAAAAAAAAAGAAGAGAGAGAGAAACAAGAAAAATCCAAGAGGAATAAAACATAACAGAGAGTGGAGGGTTCACTAGAAAGTTGAGGCTGGGTGTGGCAGCTCACACCTGTAATCCCAACACTTTGGGAGGCCGAGGTGGGTGGATCACTTGAGGTCAGGAGTTCGAGACCAGCCCGGCCAACATGGTGAAACCCCGTCTCTACTAAAAATACAAAAATTTGCCTGGTGTGGTGGTGGGCTCCTGTAGTCCCAGCTACTTGGGAGGCTGAGGCAGGAGAATCACTTGAATCTGGGAGGTGGAGGTTGCAGTGAGCTGAGATCGTGGCACTGCACTCCAGCCTGGGCAACAGAGCCAGGCTCTGTCTCGGAAAAAAAAAAAAAGAAGAAAGTTGAGTGTCTGAGGTTGGTTGGAGTGGCTCACACCTGTAATACCAGCAGTTTGGGAGGCCAAGGCAGGAGGATCGCTTGAGTTTAGAAGTTCAAGACCAGCCTGGAAAACATAGTGAGACCTCATCTCTACAAAAAAAAAAAAAAAATAAAAAATTAGCCAGGCATGGTGGTACATGCCTGTAGTCCCAGCTACTTGGGAGGTTGAGGTAGGAGGATTGCTTGAGCCCAGGAGGTGGAGGCTGCCGTGAGCTAAGATCGTGCCATAGCACTCCAGCCTGCACAACAGAGCAACAGCCTTCCAAAGTGCTGGGATTACAGGCATGAGCCTTGCACCTGGCTGGTTTGTTTGATTTTTTTTTTTTTTTTTTTTTTTGAGACAGAGTCTCCCTCTGTGCCCAGTACAATGACGTGATCTTGGCTCACTGCAACCTCCGCCTCCCAGGTTCAAGTGATGCTTGTGCCTCAGCCTTCCGAGTAGCTGGGATTACAGGTGTGCACCACCACGTCCAGTTATTTTTGTACTTTTAGTAGAGACAGGGTTTCACCACGTTGGTCAGGCTGGTCTCAAACTCCTGACCTCATGATATGCCCACCTGGGCCTCCCAAACTGCTGGGATTACAGGTGTGAGCCACCACACCCAGTCGCATAATTTAAACATTCTAGATAGTCTTTACCAGATTTTTTTTTTTTTTTTTTTGAGACAGAGTTCTGCTATTGTTGCCTGGGCTGGAGTGCAATGACACGATCTCAGTTCACTGCAACCTCCACCTCCTGGGTTCAAGTAATTCTCCTGCTTCAGCCTTCCGAGTAGCTGGTATTATAGGCGTGCACCACCACGCCTGGCTAATTTTGTATTTTTGGTAGAGACGGCAGGGTTTCTCCATGTTGGTCAGGCTGGTCTTGAACTCCCGACCTCAGGTGATCCGCCGGCCTCGGCCTCCCAAAGTGCTTGGATTACAGGCGTGAGCCGCTGCGCCTGGCCTGTCTTTTACCAGATATTTGTTTCATAAATATTTTCTTCAGCTCAATGGCTTGCTTTTTTTTTTTTTTTGAGACGGAGTCTGGCTCTGTCGCCCAGGCTGGAGTGCAGCGGCACAATCTCGGCTCACTGCAAGCTCCACCTCCTGGGTTCACGCCATTCTCCTGCCTCAGCCTCCCGAGTAGCTGGGACTACAGGCGCCGCCACTGCGCCCGGCTAGTTTTTTGTATTTTTTTAGTAGAGACGGGGTTTCACCGGGTTAGCCAGGATGGTCTCGATCTCCTGACCTCATGATCCGCCCATCTCGGCCTCCCAAAGTACTGGGTTTACAGGCATGAGCCACCGCACCTGGTCCCCCCCTTTTTTTTTTTTTAAGACTGAGTTTCGCTCTTGTTGCGAAACTCCACACCTGGCCATTCTTTCATTTTCTTAATCATTTTGCAGAGGGAAGTTTTTAATTTTGATAAAGCCCAAATATAAAATTTTTTCTCGGCCAGGTGCAGTGGCTAATGCCTGTGATCCCAGCAGTTTGGGAGGCCAAGGCAGGCGGATCACAAGGTCAGGAGTGTGAGACCAGCCTGGCCAATATGGTGAAACCCCCTCTCTACTAAAAAAAATACAAAAATTAGCCAGGCGTGGTGGTGCATGCCTGTAATCCCGGCTACTAGGGAGGTTGAGGCACAAGAATCACTAGAACCCAGGAGGCAGAGGCTGTAGTGAGCCAAGATTGTGCCATTGCACTCCAGCCTGGGTGACAGAGGGAGACTCCTTCTCAAAAAAAAAAAAAAAAAAAAAAAGATTTCAATTGAGATTCAGTTGAATCTATAGGTGAGTTTGGAAAGCACGAACATCTTCACAACACTGAATCTTCCAGTCCATAAGCGTGATAGATCTCTCAATTTATTTGGATCTTCTTTAATTTCAGCAATGTTTTTTAGTTTTCAGTATGCCAAACTTGTACATTTCTTGTTAGATTCTTCCCTTAATATTTTAGGATGTTCAAAGCTATTATAAATTTTAATTTTGGCCGGGCGCGGTGGCTCGTGCTTGTAATCCCAGCACTTTGGGAGGCTGAGACGGGTGGATCGGTCAGGAGATCGAGACCATCCTGGCTAACACAGTGAAACCCCGTCTCTACTAAAAAAATACAAAAAATTAGCCGGGCAAGGTGGCGAGTGCCTATAGTCCCAGCTACTCAGGAGGCTGAGGCAGGAGAATGGTGTAAACCCAGGAGGCGGAGCTTGCAGTGAGCTGAGATCCGGCCACTGCACTCCAGCCTGGGCAACAGAGCGAGACTCCGTCTCAAAAAAAAAAAAAAAAAAAATTTAGTAGGGTGTGGTGGCATGTACCCATGGTCCCAGCTACTTGGGAGGCTGAGCTAGGAGGATCCCTGAGCCTGGGAGGTCGAGGCTGCAGTGAGCTATGATCACACCACTGCACTCCAGCCTGGGTGACAGAGAGAGACCCTGTCTTTTTTTTTTTTTTTTTTTTGAGGCGGAGTCTCGCTCTGTCGCCCGGACTGGAGTGCAGTGGCCAGATCTCAGCTCACTGCAAGCTCCGCCTCCCGGGTTCCCGCCATTCTCCTGCCTCAGCCTCCCGAGTAGCTGGGACTACAGGCGCCCGCCACCTCGCCCGGGTAGTTTTTGTATTTTTAGTAGAGACGGGCTTTCACCGTGTTAGCCAGGATGGACTCGATCTCCTGACCTCGTGATACGCCCGTCTCGGCCTCCCAAAGTGCTGGGATTACAGGCTTGAGCCACCGTGTCCGGCCGAGACCCTTTCTTTTTTTTTTTTTTTTTTTTTTTTTTTTTTTTTTTGAGACGGAGTCTCGCTCTGTCACCCAGGCTGGAGTGCAGTGGCCGGATCTCAGCTCTCTGCAAGCTCCGCCTCCCGGGTTCACGCCATTCTCCTGCCTCAGCCTCCCGAGTAGCTGGGACTACAGGCGCCCGCCACCTCGCCCGGCTAGTTTTTTTGTATTTTTTAGTAGAGACGGGGTTTCACCGTGTTAGCCAGGATGGTCTGGATCTCCTGACCTTGTGATCCGCCCGCCTCGGCCTCCCAAAGTGCTGGGATTACAGGCTTGAGCCACCGCGCCTGGCGACCCTTTCTTAAAAAAAAAAAAAAAAAAAAAAAAAAAAAGTGAAAAGAAAAGGAAGAGAAACGAGGACACAGATACACACAGAGGGATGACCCTGTGTGAGGACTCAGGAGAAGAGGGCCATCTACAAGCCAGGGAGAAAGGCTCAGGAGGAACCAACTCTGCAGACACCTTGGTCTCGAACTTCCAGCCTCCAGGCCTGTGGGAGAATGGGCTCCTGCTGTTGGAGCCCTGTTCTGCAGCACCTTGTTACAGAAGCACCAGAAACGAATGCAGCTCTACTGTAGCATGGACAGCGAGCCTCGTTCCCAAAGCCAGAGTGCAGACGGGGCCAACACTCGGGCCCAAGCTTTGATCCCAGGGTGATGGAGCCTGGTCTGCCTCCCGTGTTGGAGTCAGGGCCCTGGTGGCAGTGAGTGGGTGGGATGCTATGACCTGGACGGGGTATTGGGTAGAAGCCTCTTAGATCCCTGCCCTCTGTTCCCTCCGCAGTGGCAGGAGTGGCTCCCACTGCCAGGATCTTGCAAAGGTCTCCCCCAAGGCAAGTGTCCTCCTTAGGGTCTGTCCTGTCTCCCGCAAAATTCTAGGCCAGTAACTAGGGCATTCTGTCCCTGTGACTGGAGGGTGTGGGTCATTTTGCAAGGAGCTGCGGCCTGGCAGGACGGGGCGGACAGGTGGAAATGGAGATGGAGGATGCTGGAGGGGAGGGTGGCAGAAGGCCCGAGTGGAGCCTTTATTGATTGATAGGATCATTTTCCAAATCCTGGTAAGGATGCTGGGAACCAGGCTGAAACCACTGCCAGGTCAGCTCCTGGGAGCTTGGGGCAGGTGCACAGGCTGCCTCGGCCCAGTGTCGAGGGAAGGCCGGGAGACGGAGGAACAGGAGTGCTGGGTTGGGTGTTTTTGAGCTGGGAGGTGCTAGTATTGGAAAAGGACCTGGAGGACACTCTGGTCGCCAGGCAATAAGGAACCACTGGCCCTCAGCATCAAGGAGGAGCTCAGTGTTCCCTTGAGCCAGGGTTGATGGCAGGAGAGCCTCCCTTGGAACTGGCTCCCAGTATACTGGGGTGAGGGGACCCCGGAGTGGCAGCAACAAGGAATGCGTGGCCCTTCGACAGGCGGCAAGTCAGGCGTGGCTCCCAGGGGCTTGGGCCTGCAAGAGATGAGGACTTGGTATCCTAAGGGCAGGCATAGCTATTTACTGACCATAACAAATCACTCAACACTCAGTGCTGTAGAAGAGTACGTATTTATTTATTTATTTATTTATTTATTTATTTTGAGACAGTCTCGCTCTGTTGCCCAGGCTGGAGTGCAGTGGTGCGATCTCGGCTCACTGCAAGCTCTGCCTCCCGGGTTCACACCATTCTCCTGCCTCAGCCTCCTGAGTAGCTGGGACTACAGGCGCCCGCCACCACGCCCAGCTAATTTTTTGTATTTTTAGTAGAGACGGGGTTTCGCCGTGTTAGCCAGGATGGTCTCGATCTCCTGACCTCGGAGCACACATTTATTATCTCCAAGTAACTGTGGGACAGAAGTCTGGGTCCCCTGCTCAGGGACTTTCACAAGCCTGCAGCCGAGGTGTTGGCCGGGCCTGTGGGCATCTCAAGGCCCGACTGTGGGGTCCCTTTCCAAGCTCACCTTCTGCCATCTCAGGTCTCGGGTCCCTGACTGCTGTCTGGAGACATCAGTTTCTTGCCATGGGGGCTTTTTCTCGGGGCAGCTCAGTACCTGGCAGCTGGCTCTGCTCGGAACGTGTAAGACAGACAGGAAAACAGAAGCCCAGTGTTGGCGTGACCTCCCCTTGGAAGGGAAGCCTGTCACTTTGGCCACCTCCTATTCATAGAAGCGAGCCCACTCCCACCCACACTCAAGGTGGGGGCAACTCACTGGGGCATCAACACGAGTGGGCTCATGGGGCCACCCTAGAGGCCGTGATGGATACAGGAAGCGATGGATGGGCAGCTGGGAGTGCCGCAAAAGAGACAAGAGTGGGTGACCTGCCGGGCACAGCAGCTCATACCTGTAATCCCAGCACTTTGGGAGGCTGAGGCGGGTAGATCACCTGAGGCTGAGAGTTCAAGACCAGCCTGACCAATATGGAAAAACCCGTTTCTACTAAAATACAAAATTAGCTGGGCATGGTGGCGCATGCCTGTAATCCCATCTACTCGGGAGGCTGAGGTAGGAGAATCAGATTAACTCGGGAGGCAGAGGTTGCGGTGAGCCGAGATTGCGCCATTGCACTCCAGTCTGGGTGACAAAAGCAAAACTCTGTCTCAAAAGAAGAAGAAGAAGAAGAGTGGGTGGCCCCTTGCTGACATTCCAGACCTGAGCCACACAGGGAGGGAGGAAACCACACAGGTCACTTGTGAGCTGTGATTACAGGCCAGGCACAGTGACTCACATCTGTTATCCCAGCACTTTGGGAGGCCAAAACAGGAGGATTGCTTGAGACCAGGAGTTTGAGACCAGCCTGGGCAACATAGTGAGACTCTGTCTCTACAAAAAAATTTTAAAATTAGGCCAGGTATGGTGGCTCACGCCTATAATCCCAGCACTTTGGGAGGCCGAGGCGGGCAGATCACGAGGTCAGGAGATAAGACCATCCTGGCTAACATGGTGAAACCCCATCTCTACTAAAAAATAGAAAAAATTAGCCGAGTGTGGTGGCAGGCGCCTGTAGTCCCAGCTGCTCAGGAGGCTGAGGCAGGAGAATGGCATCAACCTGGGAGGTAGAGCTTGCAGTAAGCTGAGATTGCATCATTGCACTCCAGCCTGGGCGACAGAGCTAGACTCGTTTCAAAAAAAATAAAAAATAAAAAATTAGTCAGGTGCAGTGGCACGTGCTTGTGGTCCCAGCTACTCAGGAGGCTGAGGTGGGAGAATCGCTTAAACCTGGGAGGTGAAGGTTGCAGTAAGCTGTGATCTCGCCGCTGCACTCCAGCCTGGGCAACAAAGTGAGACTCCATCTCTAAAAAAGTATTAAACATAGGCCAGGTGTGGTGGCTCACACCTGTAATCTCTGCACTTTGGGAGGCTGAGGTGGGTGGATCACCTGAGGTCAGGAGTTCAAGACCAGCCTGGCCAAGATGGTGAAACCCTGTCTCTACTAAAAATACAAAAATTAGTTGGACGTGGTGGTGGGCGCCTGTAATCCCAGCTACTCAGGAGGCTGAGACAGGAGAATCGCTTGAACCCGGGAGGCAGAGGTTGCAGTGAGCCAAACTCGGGCCCCTGCACTCCAGCCTGGGCGACAGAGTGAGACTCCATGTCAAAAAAAAAAAAAAAAAAAAAGACAAGACGGCAGTGCCTATCTTATCCCTGTTAAATCCATGGACACGATTCCCACAAAAACCAGATGGGCCCTGGCAGATGCCATGGACAACCATAAACTCAATAGAGCAGCAGCCACACAGCAGTGGCTGAGTCAACTTGCTGTCTTCCCTGGAGTGAGCCACACAGCGCTGGCCCACGGTACGTGGAGACAGACCTAGTGAGCGTGTCCTTCCCAGCCCGGCTCAGCAGGGAGGCAGCTTGCATTCACCTGGAGCCCGCTCTGTCCGCAGTCCCTGTCCCACCCGAGTGTGTTAACGCTCCTGCCGTCACCAGCAATTCTAGTGCTTGAAAAGCCCAAATGTCAGTTGAGACATTGTTGGTTGTAAGTCCCTGGAAACTCAACTGAAATGGGCTGGAAAGACAAACGGATCACATCACTAGATGATTTGGGGAGCACCCCCAGGAGCAGCTGACTGGGGGGGCCCGGCTCCCTCTCCGGAGTTCCCTGTGCTCCGCCCACCGCTGCGTTGGTTTCAGCCCCAGGCAATGGCCACTGTCTTGTCATCTGCACCTCCTGCCACTCACACCCCTGGAAGTTAGGAGAGCCTCCCCTCCACCAACTGTCAAACCAAAGTCTCCAGTTGCCAAAGACCAGCTCAGCCCAGGTCACGCACCCTCTGCGGCTCAGCCCGTGTGACTGAGAAGTCCCAGGAGGAGGAAGGGGAAGTGAGTGTCTCCAGGCGTCGCGAAGCCTGCTCTGCAGGGCTGCGTGTGTGGACACAGGCTGCTGGAACGCCTTGCCGGAGAGCGGGGTGGATCCAGGGAGGTTCCCAGGTCCCAAACCCACTCCTGGCTGGAGGAAAAGCTAGGAAGATGCCCTCCCGCCTGCAGGCTGGCGCACATGACTCCGCAGGGACACAGCTGCCTTTCCGGGTGCCTGGTCCCACAGGGAAAGCGCCGGACTCTCCCCGGGAAAGGAACTGCAGCGAGGTGCCAGTAAAGCTCAGACCCCTTGGGAAGCAGCGAGCCTTCCCAGCAGGGTGAGCGTGCCCTCTGCATCACACAGGGAACTCCCCCAGGAGGTCCTGAGCCATCAGGAGGGGACAGTGGGCCCTGGGTTCTGCCTGACGTGGACCAGGGACTAGGTGCATACCCCTGAAAGGATGGCCTGCAGAGCCCCCAGTGACCGGGACTCTGGAGACTGCAGGGGCTGGGGCTGAGCTGCAGCCGAGAGACCTGCTGTGGGAGGTGGGACCCCTTGCAGAGAACACATCACCGCCTTGTTCCTGCCACAAGTGCAGCCTCGGTGTTGCTCCTGGGTTGGGGGCAGTGGTGACCGCTGCATCAGTTCCTTCACTGGGGGCTCTTGGGGTTGGGTGCTGGGATAAAGGCAGGCCCCGAGCTTCCGGGATCATGGGTCTGGAATTGTCCCTGGAAAACAGAGCTGGACTCCGTTTGTGCCCTGAGGACAGGTGACCACACATGGTCACAGGACAGGAGAGTAGATTGCAAGCTGGAGTGGGTTGGAGAGACCCTGGGGTCCCACTCGGGAAACTCAGCGGGGCCTCCTCTGCAACCTGCCTGCAGCTGCCTCCCCTGCAGTGCCCACCCCCGAGCCCTGCCAAGTCCCAACCCAGCCCCACAATCATCCCCCCAAGTTACTCACCTTAGGCAGGCAGAATCTCCCCTCCACACTCGGAGCTGCCGGGGTCTCCCTGCTGCAAACTCTCCCCCAGCAGGGACCCAGACAGACAGACACTGGTGGCTGGACAGATGGGCTCCCAGGTCTAGACCAGCCCAGCCCCTGTGTCTCCAGCGTGGAGTCAGACCCCGGGGAAGGATGCTGTGGCCGCCATCCTCTGTTGCCAGACCATTCCATTCATGTCCCAAGCAAACTGGAAAACACCACCTTTGCCAGCTCCTCTGCAGACAGCCTGCAGTAGGCTGGGGTTGGGTGAGGAGGACCCTCCGCCAGGACAGGCCGCCCCCGCAAGCTGAGCCTGATCATCCTGAGCCTGTGTCACCCTGGACAGCCGAGGCCTCACCCAGGGCCGGCTGGGCATAAAGGAGCCCCCATCACAGTCCTGCTGTCCAGCACCCCATCTGTCCAGGCTGCACTGGGCGTTGCCACCCTCCTCACCCTGCCTGGCTGGTCCAGTCCCAGCCCCATCCCAGCCCCACTCCAGCCCCAAGCCCTCCTGAGCCGACAGCGCCACGTGGCTGCCACCCAGAGGTCACTCAGGGAGTGACAGGCCGCTGGCCAGCTGGGTGGACCACCCGCTCCACTGCCTCTGCGGGCTTCTCACTCACCTGTTCACACGCTTATTCATTTGCTCAATGATTCGTTCATCTATCCTTCACAAGGTTGGGTCCTTGGCAGGCTTGGCACAGAGGAAGAACAGGCCTCGTGGCTGCAGGGACACAGCCAGAGAAGACACACCCAGCCCTGCTCCCCTCTGGCTTCCTAGTGGGGACACAACCTATGGCTGTAGTTCTTTTGTTTTTTTTTGTTTTTTTGAGACGGAGTCTTGCTCTGTCACCCAGGCTGGAGTGCACTGGCATGATCTTGGCTCACTGCAACCTCCACCTCCCAGGTGCAAGCGATTCTTGTGCCTCCCGAGTAGCTGAGGTTACAGGCTTGCACCATCACGGCCAGCTAGTGTTTTGTATTTTTGGTAGAGATGGGGTTTCATCATGTTGGCCAGGCTGGTTTCGAACTCCTGAGCTCAAGTGATCGATCTGCCCGCCTCGGCCTCCCAAAGTGCTGGGATTACAGGCCTGGGCCAGTGCGCCCGGCTTAGATGCCTGAAGTTTGTAAAAACAGATGTCACAGAGAGGGGAGGTCAATGGAGGAAGCAAACTGCCCCTGGATGTGTGGGGGGCCAGGGCAGACAGGAGTGGTCATGAGGGACAGGAGAAGGGAAGAGCGTCGCACCCTGAGCAAGGCAAGGGCCGACCGGCGGGGGCGGGGTGGAGATGCACAGAGCGACTTCACATCCACTTCGCAGGTGGAGGGCTGGGGGCTGGGTAGAAGGTACAGCCTGCATCTTCGGAGACCTCCTGGGCTGCAAGGAGGAGGGGCAACAGGTGAGGATGTGGGCGTGGCCCGGGCAACAGGTGAGGGTGTGGTATGGCCTGAGTGGCAGGAGAGGTAGCCCTGGCCTGGGTGGCAGATGACAGGTGCGGCATGGCCTGGGAGAAGGGTGATGGGGCAAGGCGCTCTGCACCTCTCTTTCCTGGGTGCACCCGTGCCCTAGCCTTCCCCTGCCCCCTGACCCCGCCCCAGGGTTCCCAGGAGTCTCTGGAACTCACGCAGGAGACTCAGGACTCTGGGTGTTCCAGGCAGGCTCCCATCCTCTGAAGGCTTCCCAGGGGAGGGGCAACTGGTGTTACCGGAGGGAAGGGCTCCACTGTGACTTGTTCAGGTTCTTGTGCGCTGAACAAAGACCTGAACAGGCACAAAGAAAGTAACAAAAGAATGAAGCAACAAAAGGCAAAGAAAACAACCACAAAACGCAGCAACGAAGCCGCAGAGTCACTGAAGACAACAAAGTGCAATTCACAGCGAGGCAGCGGGCGGAGCAGGCGGCTCCAGAGTCTCTACGGCAGCGCTCCCCAGGGTTTTAGGAAGCCGGGAGAATTTGGTAACACCCCAGGTGCCCTTTAGAGGCCTCCAATTGGTGACTCCTTATGAAGGATTGGCTCACAGCCAATCAGAGGCTGAAGTGGAAACTGTCTTGTTATCACAGGAGTGAGGCTCAGTCTTACCCAGAACCGGCTGCCCCTGCTGTTCTCTTGCTCAGGTCTCAACCCTGAGTCACCCCAATTATTACCTCCTCTCCTGCTTCACTGCGAGAGAACAAATCAGCCAATGCTTCAAACTGCGTCTCACCTGCAGAGGGCTCCCCGAGGCGCTCATCCTTCCTGGCAGCCCTGCCCTCTTGTCCTGCCTGGCCCCGATCGCGCCCCAGTGCACCCCTGAACCCCCATGTTCTCCTTTGTCTCCTGGGTCTGGGCGCATGGGGAGCGCCCGGGCAGCCGGCAGGTTGGGGGGAGGGCGCGATTCTGCGTCAGGCCCCGCAGATTCTCCTCTGCCCCAGCGGGTGCACATTTGGGCACCAAGACCCTACTTCCGCGGGGTGTGGATCCCGGGGAGGGCACGTGTCTCTCTAGGCCTCAAATCCAGGCCAGGAGCAAGGGGTGGCTGGGCTGGGAGGGGGGAGCACCGACCGGGGCACCAGCAGACAGTGGGCGTCCCCAACTGTCACCCCTCCCTCCATTGCCTACTTGGTTGACTGGGTTTTTTTTTTTTTTTTTTTTTTTTTTTTTGTGAGACGAAGTCTCACTGTGTCGCCCAGGATGGAGTGCAGTGGCGCGATCTCGGCTCACTGCAACCTCCTGTTCCCAGGTTCAAGCAATTCTCCTGCCTCAGCCTCCCCAGTAGCCAGGATTAAAGGTGCCCACCACCACGCCCGGCTAATTTTTGTATTTTAGTAGAGACGGGGTTACACCATGTTGGCCAGGCTGGTCTCCAACTCCTGACCTCAGATGATCTGCCCGCCTCCGCCTCCCAAAGTGCTGGGATTACAGGCGTGAGCCACCGCGCCCAGCCCCTGGGTGTTTTTTTTTAACAGCTTTACTGAGACATAATTCAAATGCCACACAATTCAGAATGCGTCCAGCTCAGCCAGTTTCTGTGTCTTCTGCCACAGGCGGTTTTAGATCATTTCCTCATCTCAGAAAGAGCCCTCCACCCTCTTCCCACATCCCTCCCTCCCCAGCCCTAAGACCTGCTGATGTGCTTCTGTCTCCGTGAACTTGCTCAGGATGCCCCTGTGAGTGCTGCCACACACCATCTGTCCTTCCGTGCCTGCTTATTTCACACAGCACAGTGCCCAAGGTCCGTCGGTGCCGCCGCGTGGATCAGAACTGCATTCTAAGGCCAACGAGTCCACTGCATGGGCGCAGGACACCCTGTGTGGCCATACTCTGTTGACGGACACAGCTGTTTCCGCCTCTCTGTGATTGTGGATGTGCCGGTATGCACAGGCGCACACGTTTTATGTAGACTTTTTTTTTTTTTTTTGAGACAGAGTCTCACTCTGTCACCCAAGCTGGAGCACAGTGGCATGATCTTGGCTCACTGCCACCTCTGCTTCAATGGGCACAAATGATTCTCCAATCTCAGCCTCCAGAATAGCTGGGACCACAGGCACAAGACAACACCCAGCTAATTTTTTTTTTTTTTTTTTTTTTTTTTTTTTTTTTTTTTTTGAGACGGAGTCTCGCTCTGTCGCCCAGGCTGGAGTGCAGTGGCCGGATCTCAGCTCACTGCAAGCTCCGCCTCCCGGGTTTACGCCATTCTCCTGCCTCAGCCTCCCAAGTAGCTGGGACTACAGGCACCCGCCAACTCGCCCGGCTAGTTTTTTGTATTTTTTAGTAGAGACGGGGTTTCGCCGTGTTAGCCAGGATGGTCTCGATCTCCTGACCTCGCGATCCACCCGTCTCGGCCTCCCAAAGTGCTGGGATTACAGGCTTGAGCCACCGCGCCCGGCCTTTTTTTTTTTTTTTTTTATTGAGACAAAGTTTCGTCTTGTCACCCAGGCTAGAGTGCGATGGCGAGATCTCGGCTCACTGCAACCTCCGCTCCCAGGTTCAAGCGCTTCTGCTGCCTCAGCCTCTCAAGTAGCTGGGATTACAGGTGTTAGTTGCCACGCCCAGCTAATTTTTGTATTTTTAGTAGAGACGGGGTTTCACCATGTTCGTCAGGCTCGTCTCAAACTACTGACCTCAGGTGATCCGCCCGCCTCGGCCTCCCAAAATGCTGGGATTACAAGCATGAGCCTCCACACCTGGCAATTTTTGTATTTTTTAAAGAGACAGGGTCTCCCTGTGTTGCCCAGGCTGATCTTTAACTCCTGAGCTCAAAGTGATCCATCTGTCTCAGGCTCCCAAAGTGCTGGGCTTACAGGTGTGAGCCAATGCGCCTAGCTGGACGTCTTCATTTCTTTTGGGTACTCACCTGGGAGTGGCATTCCCAGGTTGCATGGCCACTCTACGTTTAATTGTTTGAAGAACCACCAGCTGGGACGTCTCCTTTATGCCCAAACCTGACCCACTGCTGCCCTGTCAAGGCCCCTCCCAGCTCCTCACTGCATGACCTGGCTCTGCCAAGGACTTAGACATTGCCCCGGCCGATACCCCCCACCATGGCTTCCATTGTGTATATTTGTTTATAGAGTTTTGTGCCATGCATATTTTTAAAAATATTATATAATCGGCCAGGCGCGGTGGCTCAAGCCTGTAATCCCAGCACTTTGGGAGGCCGAGACGGGCGGATCACGAGGTCAGGAGATCGAGACCATCCTGGCTAATACGGTGAAACCCTATCTCTACTTAAAAATACAAAAAACTAGCCGGGCGACGAGGCGGGCGCCTGTAGTCCCAGCTACTCGGGAGGCTGAGGCAGGAGAATGGCGTAAACCCAGGAGGCGGAGCTTGCAGTGAGCCGAGATCCGGCCACTGCACTCCAGCCTGGGTGGCAGAGCAAGACTCCGTCTCAAAAAAAAAAAAAAAAAAAAATTATATAATCAAATGTGTATCTTTTCTGTAATTCATGGGTTTGTAATTTTGCTATATCTTGTTAAGGAAATGTTCTTCATCAGATCAAGGAATTGTTCATCTACTCCTAGGTTGCAAAGCGATTTTTTTTTTTTTTTTTTTTTTTTGAGACGGAGTCTCGCTCTGTCACCCAGGCTGGAGTGCAGTGGCCGGATCTCAGCTCACTGTAAGCTCCGCCTCCCGGGTTTACGCCATTCTCCTGCCTCAGCCTCCCAAGTAGCTGGGACTACAAGCGCCCGCCACCTCGCCCGGCTAGTTTTTTGTATTTTTTTAGTGGAGACGGGGGGGTTTCACCGTGTTAGCCAGGATGGTCTCGATCTCCTGACCTCGTGATCCGCCCGTCTCGGCCTCCCAAAGTGCTGGGATTACAGGCTTGAGCCACCGCGCCCAGCCGCGAAGCGATTTTTAAAAATTGCAAATGAGGCTGGGCACGGTGGCTCACTCCTGTAACCCCAGCACTTTGGGAGGCCGAGGTGGGTGGATCACGAGGTCAGGAGTTCGAGACCAGCCTGGCCAACATGGTGAATCCCCGTCTCTATTAAAAATACAAAAATTGGCCGGGCACGGTGGCTCAAGCCTGTAATCCCAGCACTTTGGGAGGCCGAGACGGGCGGATCACGAGGTCAGGAGATCGAAACCATCCTGGCTAACACGATGAAACCCCGTCTCTACTAAAAACTACAAAAAACTAGCCGGGCGAGGTGGCGGCGCCTGTAGTCCCAGCTACTCGGGAGGCTGAGGCAGGAGAATGGCGTGAACCCGGGAGGCGGAGCTTGCAGTGAGCTGAGATCCGGCCACAGCACTCCAGCTTGGGTGACAGAGCGAGACTCCGCCTCAAAAAAAAAAAAAAAAACAAAAATTAGCCGGGTGTGGTGGCAGGCCACCTGTAATTCCAGCTATTCAGGAGGCTGAGGCAGGAGAATCACTTGAACTCAGGAGGTGGAGGTTGAGGTGAGCTGAGATCATGCCATCGCATTCCAGCCCCGGCGACGTAGCGAGACTCTGTCCCAAAAAATATAAATAAATTTAAAATTTTTTTAAATTAAAAAAATGGGCCGGGCGCGGTGGCTCAAGCCTGTAATCCCAGCACTTTGGGAGGCCGAGATGGGCGGATCACGAGGTCAGGAGATCAAGACCATCCTGGCTAACATGGTGAAACCCCGTCTCTACTAAAAACTACAAAAAACTAGCCGGGTGAGGTGGCGGGTGCCTGTAGTCCCAGCTACTCGGAGGCTGAGGCAGGAGAATGGCGTGAACCCGGGAGGCTGAGCCTGCAGTGAGTCGAGATAGCGCCACTGCACTCCAGCTTGGGCGACAGAGTGAGACTGTCTCAAAAAACAAACAAACAAACAAACAAAAACAGCTAGAGCTGATGTTGGGGGTGTGTGGGTGAATTTTGGTAACTTATATTTTGGATATGAGTGAAGACCTCCCAAGTGAGAACAGAGACGATTTACTCAGTGCTTGCCACGGGGAGAGCCAGCCATCGTCACTTACACTGGCAGAGGCCCACAGGTAGACAGCAGAGGGAGGGAGGCACTTAACAGTGGGCAGGAGGGAAGGCTGCTGTGAGGACTGTGGCATCAGCTTACTGCCAGTGGTGACAGCGACAGGAGGCAGCCAAATGCCTAGGCAGATGGGAGTTCCCTGGTGAGACCCACCGCCAAGACAAAAAACAGCCTAAAGACTGAAAGACCAGACTGCTGTTCCCGATGAAACCCAAGACCCAGAGTGAGAACCTCTGGTGCTGTTGGCTTTATCTAGGCTTTCTGCATCTACAGTCAGGAAACAGATGTGTCTTTTAATTTTCATTTTGGAGTTGAGATCATGCTAGCCTTCTGTAAAAATTTCAAGACATGGATTTTTCTGTTCCATGAATGGTAAAAATTCACTGGTAAAACCAGCGAGAGCTGGCCAGGCGTGGCCAGCTCTTGATTCTTTCTAAATTCCTTTTTTTTTCTTTTTCTTCTTTTCTTTTCTTTTTTTTTTTTTTTTTGAGACAGAGTCTCTCTCTGTTGCCCAGGCTGAAGTGCAGTGGCATGATCTTGGCTCACTGCAACCTCCGCCTCCTGGGTTCAAGCAATTCTCCTGCCTCAGCCTACTGAGTGGCTGGGATTATAGGCACGTGCCACTAGGCACAGCTAATTTTTGTATTTTTAGTAGAAACAGAGTTTCACCCTGTTGGTCAGGCTGGTCTTGAACTCCTGACCTTGTGATCCGCCTGCCTCAGCCTCCCAAAGTGCTGGGATTACAGGTGTGAGCCACCGCAACCGGCCTAACTAAATAATGAAATAGTGCCTTTCTTTTTTTTTTTTTTCTTTTTTTTTGAGACAGAGTCTCGCTCTGTTGCCCAGGCTGGAGTGCAGTGGTGCAATCTCAGCTCACTGCAAGCTCCACCTCCCGGGTTCACGCCATTCTCCCATCTCAGCCTCCTGAGTAGCTGGGACTACAGGTGCCTGCCACCACGCTCGGCTAATTTTGCTTTTGTATTTTTAGGAGAGACGGGGTTTCACCGTGTTAGTCACCGTGTTAGCCACCGTGTTAGTGAATCAGATGGTCTCAATCTCCTGACCTCGTGATCCACCCGCCTCAGCCTCCCACAGTGCTGGGATTACAGGCGTGAGCCACCATCCCTGGCCAATAGTGCCTATCAACCAATTGAATGTTGCCTTTTCCAACACTACCTACAGCCTGTGCCTCCCCATTCTGAGCCCATAAAAGCCCCAGACTCAGTCACATTAGGGGGACTTTCCTGCCCTTGGGTAGGGGGACCACCCCCTGTCCCCTCTCTGCGGAAAGCTGTTGCATCACTCTGTGAAACTCCCCGCCTTGCTCACTCCTGATTGTCAGCACATCCTCTTTCTTCTCCAGCACAAGACAAGAATTCAGTAACTGGTGTGGAAGTCAGACTTGGCTGGGGCAGGCTGAGTGGGTGGCCTGTCTCCTGCAGCAGGTAGGGTGGCCGAGCTAGGCATGGGCAGGGCATCACCAGCAGGAGATCCCCAGCTTGCAAAGTTACCGAGAAGAAAATCCCGTGTCAGTGGCCCCAAGTGATTGGGAGGGGTTGCATATTTGGGTAGGGGTTGTATATTTGGGTACGGGTATATATTTGGGTAGACGGTGCATATTTGGGTAGAGGGTGCATATTTGGGCAGGGGGGTGCATATTTGGGTAGGGGGTGCATATTTGGGTAGGGGTGCATACTTGGGTAGGGGTGCATACTTGGGTAGGGGTGAACCCTTGGGTAGGGGTGCATATTTGGGTAGGGGTGCATATTTGGGTAGGGGCTGTATATTTGGGTAGGGGGGATATATTTGGGTATGGGTGTGTATTTGGGTAGAGGTACATATTTGGGTAGAGGTGCATATTTGGGTAGGGGTTGCATATTGGGTAGGGGTTGCATATTTGGGTGGGGTTGCATATTTGGGTAAGGAGTGCATACTTGGGTACGGGTGCATATTTGGGTACGGGGTGTATACTTGGGTAGGGGTGCATATTTGGGTAGGGGTGCATATTTGGGTAGGGGTTGCATATTTGGGTAGGGTGTATATTTGGGTAGGGGTGTATATTTGGGTAGGGTGCATATTTGGGTAGGGGTTGCATATTTGGGTAGGGTGTATATTTGGGTAGGGGTGTATATTTGGGTAGGGTGCTAATTTGGGTAGGGTGCATATTTGGGTAGGGGTGCATATTTGGGTAGGGGTTGCATATTTGGGTAGGGTGTATATTTGGGTAGGGGCGTATATTTGGGTAGGGTGCTAATTTGGGTAGGGTGCATATTTGGGTAGGGGTGCATATTTGGGTAGGGGTTGCATATTTGGGTAGGGTGTATATTTGGGTAGGGGTGTATATTTGGGTAGGGTGCATATTTGGGTAGGGGTGCATATTTGGGTAGGGTGTATATTTGGGTAGGGGTTGTATATTTGGGTAGGGGTGCATATTTGGGTAGGGGTTGCATATTTGGGTAGGGTGTATATTGGGGTAGGGGTGTATATTTGGGTAGGGTGCTAATTTGGGTAGGGTGCATATTTGGGTAGGGGTGCATATTTGGGTAGGGTGCATATTTGGGTAGGGGTGCTTATTTGGGTAGGGTGTATATTTGGGTAGGGTGCATATTTGGGTACGGTGCATATTTGGGTAGGGTGCATATTTGGGTAGGGTGTATATTTGGGTAGGGGTTGTATATTTGGGTAGAGGTGCATATTTGGGTCAGGGTGCATATTTGGGTCAGGGTTGTATATTTGGGTAAGGGATGTATATTTGGGTAGGGGCATATATTTGGGCAGGGGCGTATATTTGGGCAGGGGGTGCATATTTGGGTACGGTGCATATTTGGGTAGGGTGCATATTTGGGTAGGGGTGCATATTTGGGTAGGGGTGCATATTTGGGTAGGGGGTGTATAGTTGGGTAGGGGTTGCATATTTGGGTAGGGGTTGCATTTTTGGGTAGGGTGTATATTTGAGTAGGGGTGTATATTTGGGTAGGGGTGTATATTTGGGTAGGGATGCATATTTGGTTAGGGGTGTATATTTGGGTAGGGTGTATATTTGGGTAGGGGTGCGTATTTGGTTAGGGGTGCATATTTGGGTACGGGTGCATATTTGGGTAGGGGTGTGTATATTCGGGTAGGGTGTATATTTGGGTAGGGTGTATATTTGGGTAGGGGTGCATATTTGGGTAGGTGTGTATATTTGGTTAGGGGTGTATATTTGGGTACGGGTGCATATTTGGCTTTCTCTGGTGGCTCTTGTGAAAGGAATATAAATCTTGGGACCCCACAGTCACTGAGTCAAGGGAAGTCAAGCTGGGAAACCCACCTCCCATTTTATTCCTAAATCAGACAGTTACAAAGATTAAAAAGCTACCTAATCCCACACACCTTGCCCACAGGAAACTCCTTGTGGACAGAGGACAGACAGAACTCAGTGACCACTCTACTCACCTGAGACAAATGCGTATGTGATTGCCTCATCTGCCTCGTCTGCCTCCTCTGTCCTACTGTTCCACTGAGCCAGACTAAGGCACATGAGAGCATCTGTCTACTCCCCTCTCACCTATAAACAGTGTATTCAGTGAAGGACTCATCAGAGACTCAAAAGAATGCAATCATTTGTCTCCACCTACCTGTGACCTGGAAGCCTCCTCCTCTGCTTCAAGTCACCCTTTCTGGATCAAACCAATGTGCATCTTACGTATAATGACTGATGTCTCATGTCTCCCTAAAATGTATAAAACCAGTCAGGCGTGGTGGCTCACTGTAATCCCAGCACTTTGGGAGGCCGAGGTGGGTGGATCATCTGAGGTCAGGAGTTTGAGATCAGCCTGAACGACATGGCGAAACCCCACCTCTACTAAAAATACAAAAATTAGCCAGGCCTGGTACCTGTAATCCCAGCTACTTGGGAGACTGAGGCAGAAGAATCGCTTGAACCCAGGAGGAGGTTGCAGTGAGCCGAGATTACACCATCGCATTCCAGCGGGCAACAGAGGGAGACTCCATCTCAAAAAAAAAAAAGTATAAAACCAAGCTGTTGGCCAGGTGCGGTGGCTCACGCCTGTAATCCCAGCACTTTGGGAAGCTGAGGTGGGTGGATCACGACGTCAGGAGATTGAGACCATCCTGGCCAATATGGTGAAACCCTGTCTCTACTAAAAATACAAAAAATTAGCCAGGCATGGTGGTGGATGCCTGTAATCCCAGCTACTCAGGAGGCTGAAGCAGGAGAATCACTTGAACCTGGGAGGCAGAGGTTGCAGTGAGCCAAGATCGCACCACTGCACTCCAGCCTGGGTGAGAGAGCGAGACTCCATCTCAAAAACAAACAAACAAACAAAAAAACCAAGCTATGCCCTAACCACCTTGGGCACATGTCACCAGGGCCTTCTGAGGCTGTCACAGGTGCGTCCCCAACCTTGGCAAAATCAACTTTCTAAATTGATTGAGATCTGTCTCAGATACTTTTGAGTTCTGACCTGTCTCAGGTACTTTTGGAAGCAGGGAGAGAAAGTGGGGAAGCTGGCAGTTATTGGCTGAGCCCTGCTGGATCCGGGCTCTTGCTGAAGAGGTTGAGGGTCAGAGTTCTGTGGTTATACATACCCATTGTCTGGTAATGTGTTCAGTCTCTCAATATTTTTCTAGAGCACTATCCATTTCATCTTACCATTCTAATTTATTGGCATAAAGTTGTCTGTGGTATTCTCTCTCTCTTTTTTTTTCAGACAGAGTCTCGCTGTGTCACCTTGGCTGGAGTGCAGTGGTGCAATCTCGGCTCACTGCCAGCTCTGCCTCCCAGGTTCACGCCATTCTCCTGCCTCAGCCTCCTGAGTAGCTGGGAGTACAGGCGCCTGCCACCACACCCGGCTAATATTTTGTATTTTTAGTACAGACGGGGTTTCACCATGTGAGCCAGGATGGTCTCGATCTCCTGACCTTATGATCCACCTGCCTTGGTCTCCCAAAGTGCTGGGATTACAGGTGTCACCCACCGCGCCTGGCCTGTTTGTTTGTTTTTGAGACAGAGTTTCACTCTTGTCACCCAGGCTGGAGTACAGTGGCGCGATCTCAGCTCACTGCAACCTCTGACTCCCAGGTTCAAGCAATTCTCCTGCCTCAGCCTCCCGAGTAGCTAGGATTACAAGTACCTGCCACCACATCTGGCTAATTTTTCTATTTTTAGTAGAGATGGGGTTTTGCCATGTTGGCCAAGCTGGTCTCGATCTCCTGACCTCGTGATCCACCCGTCTCAGCCTCCCAAAGTACTGGGATTATAAGCGTGAGCCACCGCTCCCAGCCAGGTCTGCTCTCCTTTTTGCTTTCCCAGCTTGGAGTTAAGTGATGCAAGGGGGTCTGTGCAAGAGTTTGGCTTCTGGGTGTGGGAGGCCCCCACTCCCGGTGGGAGCAGTGATCCAGCACCGTGTCTACACTTGCTGCATTAATCTTGGGTAAACATCATTGTGGCCCAGAGCCCACTGATCTGCCCAGACAGGGAGGGGCAGACCAGTGATGGTGTGACTGGACAGCGGTCCTGATCCAGACCCCAAGAGAGGGTTATTAGACCTTGAACAAGAAAGAGTTTAGGGAGAGTCCATACAGTAAACTAAAAACAAGTTTACTAAGGACTGTAAAGGAATAAGGCCGGGCGCGGTAGCTCACGCCTGTAATACCAGCACTTTGGTAGGCCGAGGCCGGCAGATTGTCTGAGGTCAGGAGTTCAAGACCAGACCAGTCTGGCCGACATGGTGAAACCCTGCCTCTACTGAAAATACAAAAAAATTAGCCAGACGTGGTGGCAGGTACCTGTAATCCCAGCTACTCAGGAGGCTGAGGCAGGGGAATTTCTTGAACCAGGGAGATGAAGGTTTCAGTGAGACGAGATCGTGCCACTGCACTCCAGCCTGGGCAACAGAGTGAGACTCCCACTCAAAAACAAAATAAGGCCGGGCGTGATGGCTCATGCCTGTAATCCCAGCACTTTGGGAGGCGGAGGCGGGTGGATCACCAGGTCAGGAGATCGAGACCATCCTGTCTAACATGATGAAACCCCATCTCTACTAAAAATACAAAAAATTAGCCAGGCGTGGTGGTGGCGCCTGTAGTCCCAGCTACTCGGGAGGCTGAGGCAGGAGAATGGCATGAACCTGGGAGGCAGAGCTTGCAGTGAGCCGAGATTGTGCCACCGTACTCCAGCCTGGGCGACAGAGTAAGACTCCGTCACAAACAAACAAACAAAAAATGCCGGGTACGGTGACTCATGCCTATAATCCCAGCACTTTGTGAGGCGGAGGTAGGCAGATCACCTGAGGTTAGGAGTTCGAGACCAGCCTAGCCAACATGGCAAACCTCGTCTCTACTAAAAGTATAAACATTCACCCTGGCAGGCATCTGTAATCCCAGCTACTCGGGAGGCTGAGGCAGAAGAATCACTTGAACCCAGGTGGTAGAGGTTGCAGTGAGCCAAGATCAGGTCACTGCACTCCAGCCTGGGTGACAGTGTGAGCCTCTGTCCCCGCCAAAAGCAAAGGAAAAAAAGAAAAAAGAGCAGACATCCAAGAATCAACAAACCCAGGAGCAAAACCAACACCACAAAACAGGCACACACAATACACCCAGGAAGGAACACTTGGGCCCAAAGCCAGCAGAGCAAACAAGAGACGATACCAGGAACAGTAGCATGAACCCGGTCTCCAGAGAGGCGGCAGCATGTCCCCGCCAATACACACCAAAGATCGGCTCTTTCTTCTTCTCCTCATTGTCTTCCTGTCGTCGGCTTCGGCCTGAGGCTGACTTGCCTCATGGTCACAAGATGGCTGCCAGCAGCCTCCAAGGCCATTTACTGTGTGGTTCACACATGACAGGAGCAGAGTTTCCACCGGTAGGGCCGGGACTGTCCTCCATACCCAACTGACAGCTGGCAAAGAAGCTTCCATCCCAGAAGCTACAATAAACATCTTCTTACATATCATTGGCCCAGTTTGGGTGACAGGCCCATGCCTAAACCAATCACTGTGGGCCATGCCGACTGGTTTAAACCAACCCCATTCATGCTGGGAGCTGGGGTCAGGCCCTGGTGTCCCTGAGGCCCAAGGACTGGGGTGGGGAGGTGACTGCTCCAACAAAATAGCAGGCATTTTACTAAGGGGTGGGGGACAGGATGTCAAATGGCCTTAAACATCATATGACTATTTATTTTAATATTTTATTTATTATGTATTTATTTTTGAGACAGAGTTTAGCTCTGTAGCCCAGGCTGGAATACAGTGGCGCAATCTTGGCTCACTGCAGTCTCTGCCTCCTGGGTTCAGGTGATTCTCCTGTCTCAGCCTCCCGAGTAGCTGGGACTACAGGCGCGCATCACCACGCCCAGCTAATTTTTGATTTTTAGTAGAGATGGGGTTTCACCATGTTGGCCAGGTTGGTCTTGAACTCCCGACCTCAAGTGATCCACCTGCTTCGGCTCCCCAGAGTGCTGGGATTACAGGCGTGAGCCACTGCGTCCGGCCTGAATCGCCACATGAGTATTTATGCACACCCAAAACAAAATGACTGAGAAAGGCAGAGCGCAAGGCAGCAGGTACGGTGATATTAACATCAGACAAAATAGAAGTGAAGACAACGATGATCACATAGGACCTAGAAAGAATATTCCATCACTGAAAAAAAGAATGGTCTGCCTTATGTAACTGTGTGACCATCAGAAGTGTGTCCACAGAGCCTCAATTGCATCGGGGCTCCCAGGGCACCTCCCCTCATGTCTTGCCATCAGAACTGGGTCACATGGAGGCTGGGCGCGGTGACCCATGCCTGTAATCCCAGCACTTTGGGAGGCTGAGGTGGGCAGATAATTTGAGGCCAGGAGTTCAAGACCAGCCTGGCCAACATGGTGAAATGCCATCTCTACTAAAACTACAAAATTAGCCGGGCATGGTGGCGCATGCGTGTAATCCCAGCTACTTGGGAGACTGAGGCGGGAGAATCACTTGAACCAGGAGGTGGAGGTTGCAGTGAGTCAAGATGATGCCACTGCACTCCAGCCTGGGTGGCAGGAGCGAAACTCCATCTCAAGAAAAAAAAAAAAAAAAGAACTGGGTCACATGGTTTGCCACCACTCACCCACCTCTCTCCTGTCTGGGCAGACTGGTGGGCTCTGTGCCACTAAGATATTTACCTGAGACTAAAGCAGCAAGCGTAGACACAGGGCTGGATCATGTCAGGAAGGACTGAGGTACACACAAGTTTGGACAGATCCAGAAACACAGGGAGAGACCTTCACATGCAATCTCAGAATTTACAAGGTTGGCTCAACACAACCAAACAAGGACATATAAAATTTAAACATTACGGCTGAGCCCAGTGGCTCATGCCTGTCATCCCAGCACTCTGGGAGGCCAAGGCAGGCAGATCACCTGAGGTCAGGAGTTCGAGACCAGCCTGGCCAACATGGTGAAACCCTGTCTCTACTAAAAATACAAAAATTAGCCAGGCGTGGTGGTGGGTGCCTGTAATCACAGCTACTCGGGAGGCTGAGGCAGGAGAATCACTTGAACCTGGGAGGCGGAGGTTGTAGTGAGCCTAGACTGAGCCATTGCACTCCAGCCTGGGCAATAAGAGCGAAAACTTGTCTCAAAAAAAAAAAAAAAAAAAAAAAAGATTTGCACATTACAATTAGCATGCCTAATCAAAAAGTCATGAATACCTAAATTAAACTGTGTAACCGAGAGGCAACATGTGTTCTTTTCAGACGTTCACACAGCGGTTCACAAAAGTAGCAGTTACGAGACTGCAATAAAAATCTCCATAACTTCAGAAAACTAGCTGGGCTGTGGCTCATGCTGTCCCAGGGCTATGGGAGGCCAAGGCCAGAGGATCACTTGAGCCTAGATGTTCCAGCTGCGGGGAGCTATTATTGTGCCATCTCACTCCAGCCTGGGTGACAAAGTGAGATCCCATCTCAAAAAAAATTATTATTATTATTTTTTGTTGTTGTTTTTGAGACGGAGTTTCGCTCTTGTTCCCTAGGCTGGAGTGCAGTAGCGTGATCTTGGCTCACTGTAACCTCTGCCTCCTGAGTTCAAGTGATTCTCCTGCCTCAGCCTCCCAAGTAGCTGGGATTACAGGCACACACCACCACACCCAGCTAATTTTGTATTTTTAGTAGAGACGAGGTTTCTCCATGTTGGTCAGATTGGTCTCGAACTTCTGATCTCAGGTGATCCACCTGAATCAGCCTCCCAAAGTGCCGGGATTACAGGAGTGAGTCACTGCTCCAGCCACACACACAAAAAAGTTTTAAGGTATGAGGTTCAGGTCAGGTGCAGTGGCTCACACCTGTAATCCCAGCACTTTGGGAGGCCAAGGTGGGTAGATCACCTGAGGTCAGGAGTTCGAGACCAGCCTGGCCAACATGGCAAAACCCTGTCTCTACTAAAAATACAAAAATTAGCTGGGCGTGGTGGCATGTGCCTATAATCCCAGCTACCCAGGAGGCTGAGGCAAGAGAATTGCTTGAACCCAGGAGGGAGAGGTTGCAGTGAGCCAAGATCGCACCACTGCACTCCAGCCTGGGCAACAAGAGCGAAACTTCGTCTCAAAAAAAAAAAGGAAAATATGGAGAGTCAAGTGATTGGTGATAAGGCAGATGCCCAAGCCATGGTGGGGAGCAGAGCCAGCATTCCAGAAGCTTTCAGAAACCACTGGTGCCTCCTCCCAGTTACAGGTTTCCCAACCCACACCCTCTGACTTTATGGGGATTGTTCCCCCCCCCTTTTTTTTTTTTGAGACGGAGTCTCGCTCTGTCACCCAGGCTGGAGTGCAGTGGCAGGATCTCAGCTCACTGCAAGCTCCGCCTCCCGGGTTTAGCCATTCTCCTGCCTCAGCCTCCCGAGTAGCTGGGAGTACAGGCGCCCGCCACCTCGCCCGGCTAGTTTTTTGTATTTTTAGTAGAGACGGGGTTTCACCGTGTTAGCCAGGATGGTCTCGATCTCCTGACCTCGTGATCCGCCCGTCTCGGCCTCCCAAAGTGCTGGGATTACAGGCTTGAGCCACCGCGCCCGGCCCCCTTTTTTGTTTTACCACCTCAGTATGTGTCCTAAATGCTACATTTTCTTTTCTTTTCTTTTTTTTTTGGAGACGGAGTCTCACACTGTCACCCAGGCTAAACTGCAGTGGTGCGATCTTGGCTCACTGCAACCTCTGCCTCCCGGGTTCAAGCGATTCTCCCGCCTCAGCCTTAGCTGGGATTACAGGTGCCCACTACCACACCCAGCTAATTTTTTGTGTTTTTAGTAGAGACAAGGTTTCACCACGTTGGTCAGGCTGGTCTCGAACTCCTAACCTCAGAATTCGCCCACTTCAGGCTCCCAAAATGATGGGATTACAGGTGTGAGCCACTGCGCCCGGCCCTACATTTTCATTGTGCTTCTTTGTTTATTGAGACAGTCTCACTCTGCTGCCCAGGCTGGAGTGCAGTGGTGCCATCTCAGCTCACTGCAGCCTCCACTTCCTGGACTCAAATGATCCTCCCACCTCAGCTTCCCAAACAGCTGAGACCACAGGCATGTGCTTCCATGCCCGGCTAATTTTTAAAAAATTTTTGTAGAGATGGAGTCTCACTAACTTGCCCAGGCTAGTCTTCAACTACTGGGCTCAAGCGATCTCTCCACCTTAGACTCCTGGCTAGCTGGGATTACATGCATGCACCACTACGCCCATCTCCGTTTGTGCCCAAGTTTTTTTTTTTTTTTTTTTTTTTTTTTTTTTTTTTTTTGAGGCCGAGTCTCGCTCTGTCGCCCAGGCTGGAGTACAGTGGCCGGATCTCAGCTCACTGCAAGCTCCACCTCCCGGGTTCACGCCATTCTCCTGTCTCAGCCTCCTGAGTAGCTGGGACTACAGGCGCCCGCCTCATCGCCCGGCTAGTTTTTTTGTATTTTTTAGTAGAGACAGGGTTTCACCGTGTTAGCCAGGATGGTCTCAATCTCCTGACCTCGTGATCCGCCCATCTTGGCCTCCCAAAGTGCTGGGATTACAGGCTTGAGCCACCGCGCCCAGCCTAAGTTTCTAGAAATATATTTTCTTTCCTTTTTGTACGTACAGAGGCATGGAATTACTGGGTTAGATGGCAACTCTATGTTTAACGCTTTGAAGAACTGCCAGATTCCTTTCCACAGCGGCCGCACCACCTTCCATTCCCAGCAGCGCTGGATGGTTCCAATTTCTCCACAGCCTCACTAACACTTGCCAGTGTCTGTCCTTTTGATTTTAGCCTAGTGGATGCTGTGGCATCTCATGGTGGTTTCGATTTGCATTCCCTTAATAACTGATAATGCTGGTTTTTCATGTGTTTATTAGCCATTTGTATACCTTCGTTCCCATCTTGTGTCAATAACAAAATTCTTTTTTGTAAGAGTTTTCTTATATATTCTAGACCATAGTCCCTTATCTGATATGATTTACAGAGATTTCCTCCCATTATGCAGGCTGTCTCCCTCTTTCCTGATAGTGTCCTTTATTATTATTATTTTTTGAGACTGTTTTGCTCTTGTTGCCCAGGGCTGGAGTGCAGTGGTGCAATCTTGGTTCACTGCAACCTCTGCCTTGCGGGTTCAAGCGATTCTCCTGCCTCAGCCTCCCAAGTAGCTGGGACTGGTGTGCTCCACCATGCTTGGGCAATTTTTTGCTATTTTTAGTAGAGACGGGGGTTCACCATGTTGGCCAGGCTGGTCTCAAACTCCCGACCTTAGATGATCCACCTGCCTCGGACTCCCAAAGTGTTGGGATTACAGGCGTGAGCCCCTGCACTGGGAGAAGAGACTTTTCTTTCCCCACTGAATTGTCTTGGCATCCTTGTTGAAATTTCTTGACAATAAAGGATTATTGTGTAACTTTCTGTAAACTATGAAGTCACTTAAAAAAAAATGCAGGCCGGGCGCGGTGGCTCACGCCTGTAATCCCAGCACTTTGGGAGGCCGAGGCGGGCGGATCACAAGGTCAGGAGATCGAGACCACAGTGAAACCCCGTCTCTACTAAAAATACAAAAAATTAGCCGGGCGCGGTGGCGGGCGCCTGTAGTCCCAGCTACTCAGGAGGCTGAGGCAGGAGAATGGCGTGAACCTGGGAGGCGGAGCTTGCAGTGAGCTGAGATTCGGCCACTGCACTCCAGCCTGGGCGACAGAGCGAGACTCTGTCTCAAAAAAAAAAAAAAAAAAAAAAAAAAAAATGCATGGAGGCCGGGTGCGGTGACTCATGCCTGTAATCCCAGCACTTTTTGGGAGGCTGAGGGGGGCGGATAACTTGAGGTCAGGAGCTTGAGACCAGCCTGGCCAACATGGTGAAACTTTGTCTCTACTAACAATACAAACAGGAGCCAGGCTTGGTGGTGTGCACCTGTAGAACCAGCTAGTCATGAGGCTGAGAAATGAAAATCACTTGAAGCCAGTAGGTGGAGGTTGCAGTGAGCCGAGACCTCACCACTGCACTCCAGCCTGGCCAACAGAGCAAAACTCCATCCAAAAGGAGGAAAGAAAGAAAGAAAAAAAAAAGCACAGAGGTGACTGCTGACTCAGCAGGTGACTGCTGAAATGCTGACTTAGCAGGGTCCAGATCTGTCCCTGGCGCCCAAGTGTGAAACTGACTGGCTTCTGACTTTCGGACCAGGTAGTCTGCAGGGCCTATGGGGTAAGGGCTGTGAAACCCCAGGAATGACATTCCCTATGACCTACCCCCACCCTGGGCCTGTACCCTGGCCCTGGGGAGCTGGGGCTTCTGTGGAGGGTGGGTAGAGAGCCCTGCCCACTGGCCTCCTCTCCCACCCCACCCTCTGCACCCTGCCCTGCGGTGGTCCACTGCCAGGCCTGGCCCTGCCAAACCAGACTGGGAACTTTCATCCCTGACTGGCACTGTTCCAGTGGGGCTGACTGCAGGGAAGGGCTGCGGGTGATGCCAGCCTCCGGGGTGACCCTGGTATGAGGGCCACTTCCTCCAGTGCTCCCATCAAAGCAGCTCTGAGAATGTGGTCCCTGCATCTGCAGTTTTTGGGATTTGCTGGCCAGAGCTGCCTTTTTGAACCACCTGGTTTCTTAGGAAGCAGCAGCCTTCCCCCTGAACCTACCCACCCCCTGCCTGGCTGTGAATTTCCAACCTGGGCACTGGGTACCATGTACAAACCTCAGACCTCCCGCTGATCTCCAGTTCAAACAAAACCAGCTCTTCACAAAATGCACATGGCGGTCAGAGAAATTTGAGCACTGAATGGATATTTGAGGATATCAAAGTTTTTTTTTTTTTTTCTGAGACAGGGTCTTGCTCTGTTGTCCAGGCTGGAGTGCAGTGGCACAATCACGGCTGACTGTGGCCTAAATCTCCTGGGCTCAAGTAATCCTCCCACCTCAGCCTCCCAAGTATCTGGGACTACAGGTGTGTGCCATGACACCCAGCTAAATTTTAAATTTTCTGTACAGATGGGGGTCTCATCATATTGTCCAAGCTAGTCTGGAATTCCTGGGCTCGAGAGATCTTGCCTCAGCCTCCCACAGTGCTCGGATTACAAGTATGAGAGACCACACCCGGCCCACCGTTACATTCTTTTTTTGAAACGGGGTCTCATTCTGTCACCCAGGTTGGAGTGCAGTGCTGCGATCACAGTTCACTGCAGCCTTGAACCTGCAGGCTTAAGCGATCCCACCTCAGCCTTCCAAGTAGCTGGGACTACAGGCTATTTGCACCACTGCACTCCAGCCTGAGCAACACAGTAAGACCCTGTCTTTAAAAAAAAAAAAAAAAGGCCAGGCGCGGTGGCTCAAGCCTGTAATCCCAGCACTTTGAGAGGCCGAGATGGGCGGATCACGAGGTCAGGAGATCGAGATCATCCTGGCTAATATGGTGAAACCCCGCCTCTACTAAAAAATACAAAAAACTAGCCGGGCGAGGTGGCGGGCGCCTGTAGTCCCAGCTTCTCGGGAGGCTGAGGCAGGAGAATGGCGTAAACCCAGGAGGCGGAGCTTGCAGTGAGCTGAGATCCGGCCACTGCACTCCAGCCTGGGCGACAGAGCGAGACTCCGTCTCAAAAAAAAAAAAAAAAAAGGGCCACTTTGGGAGGCCAAGGTATGCAGATCCCCTGAGCTCAGGAGTCTGGGATCAGCCTGGGTGGTAGCACAGTGAGACCCCAATTCTATAAACACATACAAACATTAGCCACGTGTGGTGGCGCACACCCATAGCACCAGCTACTTAGAAGTCTGAGGCAGAAGACTGGTTTGAGCCCAGGAGGCCCAGGTTAGTAAGCCAAGATCGCGCCACTGCACTGCAGCCTGAATGAGAGAGCCAGATCCTGTCTCAAAAAAAAAAAAATTAGTGCTTGCTGTTTGTGGGGTGGCCCCATGCGGTCCACTCTCTACACGGCCTGAGACCCCTCAACCCCAGACTTCTCGTCTCGTTCCCTTCCCCCCAACACCAGTTTTGGTTCCTCCTACTTAAACAATTCCTTCACCCAAAGGCCTCCCAAATGCACAGCGAGGACCCTGGCTCCTCCCCAAAAGGCCTTGGCCTTGTCCTCCTTAGGGGGTGCAGGGGGTCCTGCTGGTCTGTACAGCAAGGCAGCCAGCAGGCAGGCAGTGCAGGCAGGAACAGACGCGGCAGCTCCCGGCATTTATTGACTGCAGCCCCCCACAGAGCACACTGCCCTTCCCAGGTGGGGCGAAGCCCAGCGACCAGGGAAGCAGAGAATGCAGCAGCCACCCCAGGGGACTCCTTGTCGGGAGAAGACCCTGAGGAGGAACTGCAGCCCGACTGGGCCATTCCCCCAGGGAGCCAAGCGGGAGGGCCCAGGGACCCGAGGGACACCTGCACAATTCCTGAAGACGAGACCGCCTGCTGGTGAGTGGAGAGGCTTTGGCAAAACTGTTAAAGCCACTGTGGAGTGGATGGGGGCGCGCGGGACCTCGGTGGCCCTTCACCCTCACCCGTGATGGCTCCAGAACCTCTCTGGGCCCCTCCCTCCCAGGCACTTGCTTGTGGTCTGCGTTGTTTGTTCCTCCCACCCAGCCACAGGGTCTTGGGGAGAGTTGCGGCTGCCCGAGAACATGGAAGGTCTGGTCGCTCTCAGCGGATACAAAGTGCACAGCTAGCACTTGGGTGAGCAACAGCCAGGGCGCACCCACACTCTGCCACCTGAGTCCTCGATGGAAAGTGCTGGAAGATGCTGCTTTGGGCCTCAGAGGCAGAAGGCAGGGATAATACTCTCCCCTGGCCCAGGAGAGGGGAGAAATCAGCCTCTGGTAGCCCGTTCCCCTGAGGAGCTGCCAGCGGGAGAGGCAAGGCCACGCAGCGCCCAGCCAGGAAAGCCTGGGAGCCAGAGCAGGGGTGGGGGTGCAGCTACAGCTGAGAGGGAAGGAGGCCAGGAGGAGCTCAGCCAGCAGGTGGGGGACAGCAGGGGCCTGCTGGGGAGGATGGGTGGCCATGGCCGGCGAGGTTGCGGCCCCAGAAGCAGGTGCTGGGCTTGGGACTCTTTGGAAGAACTTAGCGCAGCTGGCCTGGCGGCCCAGCCATTCCCACGGCCGGTCAGGATGGCACTTTGATGCCAAAGTTTTTGCGTAGCTGTTCCAGAAACACAAAAGTGAGCACGGTGTGGGGGATGAGGCGAATGCCAGCTGGGACGAGGCCCTGGAGGGAGACAGGGAAAATGAGAGACACGGAGTCCGAAGGGACCCGCTCCCCATTGCCCGAGCCGCCACCGCCGCCACCACTGCACCTTGTAAAAGGCCAGAGGCCCGAGCTTCGCTGTCTCCACGGCGCAGTGGAAAACGCCCTGCAGAAAACGCAGTGAAACAATCAAAAAGGCTGCTTCTCACCCACAAGGCAATGAAAATCCCTCCCAGGCACCAGCCAGGCACGGCGGCCTGGGGACTCTCAGTGTGGGTTGTGGGTGTGAGTGGCAGCTGCTGGCTGGTAACAGGTGACCACAGGTCTGCAGGCACCGGCCAGGTCAATGGCCGCCCTGCTTGCTCATGCAGTACAACCAGGGCCCGAGGGTGCAGCCCAGGGTCCAGCGGGCGGAGGGGGCTGTGAATAGAACCATGAGAACCAGGGACGCAGCACGGCAGGGTCAGGGAGAAGAGCAGGGACAGAGCCATGGGCTCTGCAAACGTGGAAGCCCCATGGAGCTGGCGGGGGCCCGAGGGAGGAGACCCAGAGCATTTACGAGGCACAAACTGCCATGAGCAGCACCACCTCCGTTAATCTGTGAAAGAAATGTTTTGGCTGGGCACAGTGGCTCACGCCTGTAATCCCAGAACTGTGGGAGGCTGAGGCGGGCGGATCACTTCAGGCCAGGAGTTCAAGACCAGCCTGTCAAACATGGCGAAACCTTGTCTCTACTAAAAATAGAAAACTTCACCGGGCACCATGCCGTGTGCCTTTAATCCCAGCTACTTGGGAGGCGAGACAGGAGAATCATCTTGATCCCAGGAGGCGGAGGTTGCAGTGATGGGGGGAACAAAAAAAAAGAAAGGTTTTTTTTTTGTTGTTGTTGTTTTGAGACAGAGTCTCGCTCTGTTGCCCAGGCTGGAGTGCAGTGGTGCAATCTCAGCTCATTGCAGCCCTCGCCTCCTGAGTTCAAGCAATTCTCCTGCCTCAGCCTCCTGAGTAGCTGGGACTACAGGCGCCCGCCACTACGCCCAGCTAATTTTTGTATTTTTAGTAGAGACGGGGTTTCACCATGTTGGTCAGGCTGGTCTCCAACTCCTGACCTCATGATCTGCCCGCCTCGGCCTTCCAAAGTGTTGGGATTACAGGCATGAACCACCATGCCCGGCCGAAAATAAATGTTTTACAACAGAGTCTCACTCTGTCACCCAGGCTGGAATGCAGTGGTACAATCTCGGCTTACTGTCACCTGGACCTCCTGGGCTCAAGGGATTATCCCACTTCAGCCTCCTGTGTAGCTGGGAGGCACATGCCACCGAGCCTGACTAATTTTTCTTTGTTTGTTTGTTTGTTTTTGTTTTTGAGACGGAGTTTCACTCTTGTTGCCCAGGCTGGGGTGCAATGGTGTGATCTCAGCTCACTGCAACCTCCGCCTCCCAGGTTCAAGCGATTCTTCTGCCTCAGCCTCCCGAGTAGCTGGGATTACAGGTGCACGCCACCACGCCCAGCTAAGTTTTTGTATTTTTAGTAGAGATGGGGTTTCACCATGTTGGCCAGGCTGATCTTGAACTCCTGACCTCAGGTGATCCGCCCGCCTCGGCCTCCCAAAGTGCTGGGATTATAAGCGTGAGCCACCGCACTGGGCCCCTAATTTTTGTATTTTTGGTAGAGATGGGGTTTCAGTATATTGCCCAGGCGGGTCTTGAACTCCTAGACTCAAGCGGTCTGCCCGCCTCAGGCTCCCAAAGTGTGGGGTTACAGGCGTGAGCCACTGCGCTGGGCCAAGAAATCTTTAAAAACAAAAACAAGGCAAAGGCACGACCCCTCTCCGGAGGCCAAGTGCTGTGCAGAGATAGGCAACTAGAAGGGAGGGGTACCCTTCCCCGGGTTCCCAGTGCGAGTGTCCGCGCCCTGGAGAGGTGAGGGGACTCGCTGGGCTGCACAACCTGACTGCACAGGCAGGGCCCCGCTCACCTGATACTCCCCCTTGGAGTTCATTAGACGGGTCTTCAGCACATCCAGGGGCTGACACAGGAACGTGGCACATCCACCCTGGGGAGGGGGCTCGTCACCAGCGGCCTGCCAGGTACCCCTGGCACCACTGCCAAATCCCACCCACATGCCAGTCCACAAAGAGCCCCTCGACCTGACTCCTGGGGCCAGGAACATGCTGGCGGGGGCACCAGGCTGACCCATGAGCTCTCAAAGCCCTGGCACCCACTTATGAGCCCCGGGGGGGACTGCCAGATGCCCGAGGTCCCCACCTCCCCCAGCGCTCGCCCCATCCTGGGTGCCCTCAGCTCCCAAGGCCGGCCCAGGGACACCCACCCTAGCCACGCCAGCCACTTACCGCAATAAAGCTGGCAACAAAGTGAGTAAAGATGTTGTCAGACAGGTACCCGGTGCTAAGGACCAGCTGCTTGGCCTGGTCGTAGCAGGACAGCTGCAGGGGGACAAGGGCGGTCAGGGCTGCAGTGGGGGGCCCAGCTCAGGGAAAGCACACAGTGCCCCAAGCGACACCACCTGGCAATGGCCAAGCACCTGCTCCGTCCATCCGTGAGGCCCAGAAAGGGGAGGCACCTGCCAGGGGTCCTTCACAGGCTGCAGCCCTGACCCACCCATGCCCCCAATCCCGCCCCACTAAGGCCACAGCTGGTGGGTCCCCAGGAGGGTCTTGGTGCCCAGTGCCTTGTTCTATGGCCTCTCTGAAGATGGAGGTCAGAGGTCGCGGGCACTGCCCACACCCACCCCACGCAGGAGGCCTACCTGGCCCACGGTGACTAAGGCCCCGCGGCTGGATGCCATGGTCGCACCTGAGAACAGTCTCCTCAAACCCTCTGCACAAGCAAGGGGTAAGGCAAGGGGTGAGGCCAGGCACCTGGCCCAAATCCCTCGGTGCCCAGTCCTGCACAGCGCTGCCCACCCTGACTGCAACCCCAGACCCTCGCCTGTGCACAGCACAGAACAACCTGGCCCTCACCTTCACGAGCCACGCGGTATAGGCCGTCCAGCGCGTGGGTGTAGCTGCCGGGGACACAGAACGACCACATGAAACTCCCCCTGACCACTGGCTCCCGCAGAGGGTCCTCCCAGGCCCTCTTACAGGCCAGGGGTTCTTGAGGAAGCAGAGGCCTCATGGGCCTGACAAGCTCTCCCTGGGAACATCTGAGGCTGGTCCTCCCGTCCCATAGCCACCCCGTCCACCCCGCCGGCCCACAGCCACCCCATCCACCCCGCCCGCCCACAGCCACCCCATCCACCCTGCCGGCCCACAGCCACCCCATCCACCCTGCCGGCCCTCAGGGAGGAGGCTCCATCTTTTCCAACAGAGCCCCTGGATGGGCACCGCTCCTAAAACACAGGCCTCCTGCCTGCCAGCCCCCGGGAGTCCTGAAGGAACACAGTCTGTGCACAGCTAGAAGCCAGAACTCCCCCAGGGTCCTTGGAAGCGGCGGGGAAAATGGCTCACGCTACAGTTGTAGCAGACCCCAGGCCCTGGAAAGGCCCCGGGCCATGGCAGGAGGGTACAGTTGCCCTGAGCTGGGCAGGGAGGCAGTGCCTCCTTCGGGCGTTTCTGTTGCACGCGCTCTCTCCACACCTGGGGCCTTCGCCTCCGCACTCACCGCCCTGAGTGCAAACAGGCCCAGCCCGCAATCCAACCAGGCTCTCCCCACAGGAAGAACCCAAAGGTCCTGGGGGGCAGAGTGACACCCCTGAGTCCAGAACAGCCATCAGGACCCTCCATGGACCACACAGGCACCGCAGCCTGCTGGAGTCCCGGCAGAGCAGCTGGGGGCCCGCTCCCACCCAAGCCTCCTGCACCCCAACCACCCGAGAAGGCAGGGTTGCCCATGACTCACTTGCGCCGCTGACCCTGGGGCAGCTTTACGTCATTCTGCATCCTGAAACAGAAGCAGGTGGCGGGAGGGGCGGGCGGGCCGAGGGGCCTGGGCAGCCCTGGCAGAGCCCCATGGGCAGCAGGGGAGCTTATGTTGGTCAGCGGGGCCCCCAGGACAGGGCACACCGGGCCTCAGGGACACCCACCCTCCTATGCCCAGGACACCAGGGTCTGAGCGGCTTGTTCCAGGCTGACCCCACCCTGCGAGCAGCCCTGGCAGGCCCTAGTCTTGCAGGTAGGGTGGAGGGGACACCAACCTGACGTTGACCAAGTCCGCGGGCGTCCCCACGAAGCCTCCAGCTAAACCTGCGGCGACACAAACCCCAGAGACAAGCAGAACGACACGTGGCGTCCTCAGCCCACCTGGCCACCCCGTGCCCCTCCCACCCAGCAGCTCACCACTGATGGAGCCCAGCAACACCTTCTGGTGGAAGGGGAGGGGCCCCTGGCTGCCCTTGGCCACGCGGTCCCGCACAGTCTCGTAGATGGCGAACCGAGTCAGGGAGTAGGTCATCTGGGGGAGAAGGGGCCGGCTTGGAGGGGTAGGCACACCCCACATCCCTCAGCCTTACCACCCTGGCCCAGCCAGGGCCCCCCTCAGCCCAAGGGTCCACAGGGACCCTGACGGGCCATTGGGCCAGCATGCAGCTGAGCCAGTTCACAAATCTAGAGCTGCACCCTGCTTTCTCTCTCCCTGGGCCTCAGTTTCCCCACCGGTAAGTGGCGGCCTCAGGCCCAGCCCTGAGAACTGGGTGGCTGCCCATGGAAGGCCCACCCTGGGGTCACCAACTCTCGGCCTGGTAGGTCCTTCCTTGCACAAAGTCTTGAAACAGGGACAGAAGTAGCTTGGAGGCCCACTGCGGGACTGAGTCCGTCTGGGAGCCCCGAAGGGTCGTGGGGAGTCCGAGACTGGCACCCACTGCACACCTGTCTGCACAGCGAGGCGCTCAGGCCGCTGTAGAGCGCCAGGATGCCGTCGGTGCGCACCACCCGCAGCGCCATGCCCGTCATGCGCAGCTTCACCTCCTGCTGCGTCTGCAGATGCACCTGCGGGAGCGAGTGTTCTCAGACCCCACAGCGACCCCAAGTGATCGGTGCCAGGTCCATCCAGAGAGGCGGAAAATGAGGCAGGAGACAGTGATAAGGCCTCCCATGGCCCTGCCCCGGGACTCCACACCCCTGCTTGGAACCAGCTCACACCATTGCTTTCCAACAGCAACCACATCAGTGGACGTGGAGCCAGAGGACATGGAGCTGAGGGTGCCCGTGAGCCCCGTGGGCGCCCGCGCTGCACCTGAGTCCTGGCTGCACTGGCCGCAGGGGCTTGCCATTCTTCTGCAGATGAGGAAACTGAGGCACGGAGCGGTAACGCATCCGCTGGTGCCATCAGGATTTGGGCCCAGCAAGGAGACCCCAGAGCCCTACTTATTATCCACCACACCCTGTCTCAAGAGGGACAAATGTTTACGGGGACTCAGAAACAGCCAGGGAGGCTGCAGGACATGGGAGACTGAGGAGGTAGCCAGAAGGCCTTGAAAGGCAGCAGGAGCTCAGCAGCGGACAAGGGGACGGTGTGGCTGGCGGCAGGGCACAGCAGCCTCCTCTGCAAAGCACCTAGGAGCTGCAGGCAGGCACTCAGGGGCCGTCAGCCCGACAACCTCCCATTCCGTTGGCCTCCACCACTCACAGGACCTCTGCCTCCTGGCCTGGCGAGCTGAGAGCTCCAGGCAGAAGCGGAGTGGGCCAGGGCCAAAAAGGAAGGCCAGCATCTGGCCCAGGATCCCAGCTCCTGGGTCCCACTCCCAGCACTGACCCCAAAGAAACCCATCCACTGCTCCGTGTGACCTGCACACGTGTGGCCCCTGTCACACACACCCAGGGGGGCAGCAAAGATGGGTGGAGACAGAGAGGGGCCTCCCATTGTGCTAGCCCAGCAGAACAGAGGGACTGGGCCACACAGGCAGTAGCCCCTGTCCAGGCCAGATGCTACAGTAGGGACTGTAGGGACACGGGACAGAGTGATCAAGAAGCTTTAAGACGATCTTTCAACAGCCAGAGAGCCCTGGTGAGCAGTCCTCAGGGGCACACCTAGACCACAGCCCCATGTGCTGCCAGCAGCTGGCTTCTTCCACCCTTCCAGGCCAGAGGGCAGTCCCGCCTCCACACGGGCTGCCTTCCCTGCCTCCCCCAGAGTGTTCTGCACCTGATGGGGTGGGGCCAAGAGGCAGTGAGGCTCAGAGGGCTTTCAACACCCAGGGGGCCCGTGGGAGAGGCCCTGGGGGAGGGGCACCTGTGCGGCGCCCAGGAGGAAAGGAAGAGCCAGATGCCAAGGAGGGGCTCCTCCTGCCCATGCCAGTGCCTTCCTGTCGCTGGGACTGCATCTCACTGGCCCTGGCTGCCTGTGGCCTGGGAGCTCTGCAGGCCTCTCCCAGGACCAGCGAGGTCTCAGGTACCCCAAGACGCCCACATCTGCTCACCTGGCCTTCACACAATGGCCAGCAATGTTGCTCATTAGTAAAGCCAGTCCCCTCAAAAGCTGCTGGAATACAAGTCCCCTGGGCAGGCTGCTAAAATAAAGGTCCCCCAGACGGGTGGCTGCCCAGTGACCACAGCCAGGTTCACAGGGCAGGGCCCGCTGGGCAGACTGTGCAACGCCTTAGGCCCTTTCTTCTTTGTTCTCTGTGGCAAGACAGGGTCAGAAAACAACGCCCCTTGGCTGTCCCTCGGAAACAAGGAGAGCTCTGTCTTATTTTGCCCCATAAGCTTTTTTTTTTTTTTTATTTTTTTTTATTTTAGACGGAGTCTCGCTCTGTCGCCCAGGCTGGAGTGCAGTGGCCGGATCTCAGCTCACTGCAAGCTCCGCCTCCCGGGTTCACGCCATTCTCCTGCCTCAGCCTCCCGAGTAGCTGGGACTACAGGCGCCCACCACCTCGCCCAGCTAGTTTTTTGTATTTTTTAGTAGAGACGGGGTTTCACCGTGTTAGCCATGATGGTCTCAATCTCCTGACCTCGTGATCCGCCCGTCTTGGCCTCCCAAAGTGCTGGGATTACAGGTTTGAGCCACCGCGCCCGGCCCCCATAAGCTTTAAAAAAAAAAAAAAAAAAGTAAAAGAACGGTGGCTGCTTCTCGTGCTGAGAAATGCCCACTCTCTTAGAGCCAGGACCACACGCATTCAGGGTCTTCCGCATCTCTCCTGGGGGTGTGCTGGGTCTCCCGCATCTCTCCTGGGGGTGTGCTGGGTCTCCCGCATCTCTCCTGGGGGTGTGCTGGTCCTAACATTGCTTCCAGTGCCCACCCAGCTCTCCGGAGGAAGCAGCCCAAACCCGGGGCGCAGGGTCACCCCACTTGCCCAGGGCCACGTCCGGCGGTGTTGCTAAGCACCCCTGGGTGGGGGGCAGCTTGGCCCACGCCCTGGGTGTGCTACAGCCAGCACGTCTCCAGATGTCAATACCTGTGCACCTCACAGAACTCCCCCCACAACTTCCAACTGGGCGGAACGAGTGTTCTTGAATGTCTGGGGGTGGGTAGCTCAGACAGGCCAAGTGACTCGCCCAAGGTCACCAGGTATTAAAGTGCAGAGCTGGGGCTGGATCGTCACCTGCTGAGAATTGGGAAACCGGCCGGGAAGCTGGGGAGCCCGGCTGCGCCCTGCAGGCCTAGAGCTCCGCGGCCAACAGCCGAGGGACACCCGGGATCGGCCACCCGGGCGTCGGGGGCCTCCTCGGTGTCTCCAGGAGGGGGCTCCGGGCACAGCGATCCCCGGGTGCGTGGGGCCGGACTGCTGCCGTTGCAGGCGTCTGGGCGGCGCCAGGGTCCCATCCTCCCCGCGTTCCGGGCCCCGGCCTCACCTTGAGCAGGTCCAGCGGGTGCGTGCAGCAGGCGGCCCCGCAGGAGGCCAGCCCCCCGAAGTACCAGCGCGACACGCGCGCCTCGGCCGCCATGTCCCAGAAGAGCCCAACCCCAGCCCGACCCCGGCCCGACCCCGGCGTGGACTGACCCGCAGCGCCCCGCGCGCGGTTCAAAGCGCCGCCCGCGCACCCGCACCCCGCACAGCCAATGCGCGCGCGCACCCCGGGGGCGGGACCTCTAGGCCACGCCCCCAGAGATGCAAGCGTGCCCGGCGCCTTAAAGCGGCCGCGGAGGGGCTCCGAGCGCGGCGGGCCCAGCCTGGGGACGCGCGGGTGCTCCGGCGCTGCTGGGTGGCGTCCTCGCCTCCCCAGGCTGGAGCGCGACGCTGAAGGCCACCGCCCAGGAACTGGCCCCAGGCTCACGGGACGGCGGCGGGCGCCCTGCCAATCCCCAAGAGGCCCGGCCCCTGGCCCTGAACCTGTCCCCCGCGTCCGTGGCCACCCCGCCGCGCAGGCGCTGGCTCGTGAGTCATCCGGCGGGGGCCACGTGTATGCGGCGTGAGCCCTGCGTCCACTGGTCTGCAACCCCTGCCCCCACGAGGGCTCAGCCCCGGCCCAACTGCAAGAGAACAGAAAACCGGCTTCGGGAGCCGGGCGCGGTGGCTCACTGCTGCAATCCCAGCTACTCAGGAAGTTCAGGCAGTAGAATCGGTTGAATCCGGGAGAGGAGGTTGCAGTGAGCTGAGATCGCGCCACTGCACCCCAGCCTGGGCGACAGAGCGAGACTCCATCTCGGAAAAAAAAAGAAAAAAAGAACCTGCTTGGGGCCAGATTGAATAAAAACTGGGAGAAAATGGCGGTTACGAAGGACTTGCCTCTCCCTTCCCACACACAGATGCCCGGGAGGTCCTGCTCAGTTCTGGTCTGGCTCTGACCAGACGCCCCAGGCAGCCACCCTGGAAGTGGGGACCCGGGGTGGGTCCTGGGGCTCCCGTTCCCACGAGATGCCTGCCTGCATCTGGGCCCCTGCTTGGATTCCATTTCCCTGCGAAGAACAAGGAGGTACGAGTGTGTTCCTGGCCCAGGTGCACCTGCTGGGGAAAATGAAATTTAAGTCCCCAAGGCTGCTTTGGGGCTGGGCCACAGGGATGAAGAAGCTGCAGCTCCAGCTTGGTCACTGCTGTCTGGCTTCCCCCACCCTCCAGGGCGAAAGGTGAGGGGCACGAAAAACAACTCGTGGTCCCTGAACCCCTCAAGCACCAGAATGTGTCCAGCTCTGTCTCTGCGCATCCAGCGATGCCCTAGCTGTGTCAGACGCGCAAGACACAGGATTTTCAGCTTGGCTGTGGGTTTATTGGGCTGTAACCCCGACATAGGCAGGCAGGCTCTGTATTTGTCTTCATTGGCCAACTGGAGGAGACTGTTTTCTAGACCCTTAGGTGGCGTCTGACCCCATAAGTCATCAGCGGAAGATTTGGGCTGGGGAGTGAGCAGCTGATCAGAGGCGGTCCCTCTGACCCTCAGGTGTCGCCCACACAGACCCTAATTACCTGGTGATGGGGAAGGGTGCCAGGTGGACACGGGGTGAAAACACAGCCACACCTGGTGGGGAAGCAGGTGGAGGTGCTCAGGAGGTAGCCAGGAGAGTGTGGCATAGCGCTGCCCACACCAAGCCTGGGCTGGGGATCCACATGTGGAGATGGCGCAAATGCACTGCAGGGACTCAGAGGGATCACGCTGGACTTAAAAGGCCCAGAGCAAACAGACTCAACAGTTAGGAAGCGGCCTGATCTCAGTGTAAACCAAGATGAGTTGCATCTGTCGGCTCCCAATTACTAAGAATCAGAGGCTGGCCGGGCGCGGTGGCTCAAGCCTGTAATCCCAGCACTTTGGGAGGCCGAGACGGGCGGATCACGAGGTCAGAAGATCGAGACCATCCTGGCTAACGCGGTGAAACCCCCGTCTCTACTAAAAAATACAAAAAAAAAAAAAAAAAAAACTAGCTGGGAGAGGTGGCGGGTGTCTGTAGTCCCAGCTACTCGGGAGGCTGAGGCAGGAGAACGGCGTAAACCCGGGAGGCGGAGCTTGCAGTGAGCTGAAATCCGGCCACTGCAGTCAGCCTGGAGCAACAGAGCGAGACTCCGTCTCAAAAAAAAAAAAAAAAAAGAATCAGAGGCGATGGAAACCTTGAGGGAAGCAGGGCCTGGAGGGCCAGTGTCCCCTGAGTCTGTGAGACACTCCAGGAAGGAGCGGGGCGGGCCTGGGCTGCAACCTGTCCCTCCCAAGGCCACCTGCAAGACAGGGCTGGAACAGGCTGCTGGCAGAGACCCCCAACCCACAGAACACTGGCTCCCAGCTGGAGGAGGAACCGCTCCAAAGCACAAAGAGCAGGACCCGGAGGCTAAGGAGCAGGCACTGAAGAGATTTACAAAGAACAAAGAAGGCTGGGCATGGCAGCTCTCACCTGTCATCCCAGCACTTTGGGAGGCCAAGGTGGGAGGATCTCTTGAGGCCAGGAGTTTCAGACCAGCCTGGGCAACACAGTGAGACCACATCTCCACAAAAAATCAAAAGATTAGCCAGGCATGATGGCATGTGCCTGTAGTCCCAGCTACCTGGGAGGCTGAGGTGGAAGGATTGCTTGCGCACAGGAGGCCGAGGCTGCAGTGAGCCTTGATCAAGCCACTGCACTCCAGCTCGGGTGACAGAGTGAGATCCTGTCTATATTAAAAAACAAAAATAGGCTGGATGTGGTGGCTCATGCCTGTAATCCCAGCACTTTGGGAGGCTGAGGTGGGCGGATCACCTGAGGTTAGGAATTCGAGACCAGCCTGGTCAACGTGGTGAAACCCCTTCTCTACTAAAAATAGAAAAATAAACTGGGTGTGGTGGCAGGCGCCTGTAATCCCAGCTACTTGGGAGGCTAAGGCAGGAGAATCGCTTGAACCCGGGAGGTGAAGGTTGCAGTGAGCCAAGATCATGCCATTGCACTCCAGCCTGGGTGACAAGAGCAAAACTCGGTCTCAAAAAAAAAAAAGAAATTAAAAAAAATTTAAATAAGGCTGGGCACATTGGCACACACCTGTAATCTCAGCACTTTGGGAGGCCAAGACAGGCGATTGTTTGAGGGAGTTCAAGACCAGCCTCGCCAACATGGTGAAACCCTGTCTCTAATAAAAACACAAAATTAGCTAGGCGTGGTGGCGCATGCCTGTAATTCCAGCTTCTTGGGAACTTGAAGCAGGAGAATTGCTTGAACCCGGCAGGTGGAGGCTGCAGTGAGGCAAGACTGCACTACCAGCCTGGGTGACAAAGTGAGACCCTGTTTCAAAACAATAAATAAATAAATAAATAAATAAATAAAACATTAAGAAAATAGAACAGAAGCGCAAGGATCTGCAGGGGACTGAAGTTTGTGAACTCCGTGAGCTGGAGATGCCAGGAGGGCAGTCAGAAGGTGAGGAATCCTGGAAAACAGGAAATGCATCCGAGGCTGGAGACTTTTTCAAACGGTGAATTTAGAACTGTAGGGCAGGGACTCACGAAGATCCCTGGTTGATTCTCAAACGGATCAGTAGGCCCAAGGGGGTGGCTGGGGCAGACTGAGCGAGCTCATGGGACAGGGCTTCCCGTCTAGCCTCCGACTGTGGCCTGGCATCCACGGGTTACCTTGGGGGTCCCCCGGCAGGGAGGACAGAGCCTCTCGGTGGCTCCTGCGAGTGACCTGGCAGATGCCTGAGCCAGGGCAGACAGTGAGGAGTCACCGGTGGAGATTTTGCTGGTCTATCTGATCTGGTTGCAGCCTGGATGAATACAGCATGCCTGTCTGATCCCAAGCAGGGCTCGTCCCTGAGCTCAGATATTTGCTGCCTTCCAGAGGGGAAAGGCAGTTGGGGTCAGGTCAGCAGGGCACCAGGCAGAATGCACCCAGCCCCAGCTGGCAGTGTCACCTCCTGAGGGAAGAATCATTAACCCCTCAAAACAGCTACCATGGTCAACAGGGACTTCCAGGCTTGGGACACAGCCTTTCCTGGGGACAGCAGGTTAGTCAGACAAACTCTACCAGAAGGCCTTGGAAGAGGACCTGGGCCAGGGAGGGTGTGTGCGCCCAGTGAGCCTGAAACTCCCTGCTGCTCCTGCTCCCCCAGGAGTCCCAGTCAGTGGGCAGCTCCCAGATGCATGGTGCCCCTTTCTGGTCCCATCCCAAGGTATCCTTCCACCAGCAAAACTGAGGCCGGAGGGCATGGCAGCCCACGGGGCAATCACACTGGGCATGTTTCCCGAAGCAGATGCGGAACGTGCCCTGTCTCTGGCCTCATGGTGGGCCCACAGCCGGGGGGCTGGCCTTGGTCATGGGCCAGCTGAGACAGAAATCCTCTGATTCTCTCCCAGGTTTGGCTGAGAACAGGCGTGCCCAAGAAAAGCAGACCACGGCTCCTTAGAGTAAGGCCCTGGCCGCTCCAGCCAGTTCATGGGGCCACACCCCCTGCACTCAGCAGTGGCACCAAGGGGTCTGCAGCCTGAGGGTGGCTGCCAAGGGCTGCCAGCACTGGACCACACCTCACCAAGTGCAGTGACCAGTGCTCCAAGCTGGCCCCGGCACTCCCAGTCCCCATGTCCACAAGCCCCTCCTGCCACTTTGCCCAGGTCCCAGAATACCCCACTTAAGACCCCCAGAGGAACAGCTGACACCCCAACCCTGCAGATGCCAGGTGCATCCCACACCCCTCCCCACGCAGCCCCCTGGCCAGGCTTAGGTTCAGGAGTACTTGCAACGTGAGCCGGGGTGGCATCACCGGCTCCAAGGCTCCCTCGGTTTCCCATGCAAGTGCTGAATTTCCTGCTGTCTTCGAGAGGGCCAACACTGAAAATGGGCAGGGTTCATACTCCAAACCCACCCCTCTAAACAGGACGGGCCCAGGTCCTCCACACCACTGCCGTCCACCAGGCCTGGTGTGGGGTCTCAGGACAGGGCCCTGCACCCAGGGGACCCGATGGATGTCTGTAGACTCTCAGATGTCTGCTGAGGGGGCAGGAACAAGCCTCCCATCCCATACCAGCCCGGATCCCCGCGCTGGCCCTGCAGCCCGGCCTGAGCACGGCACTCCACACACTGAGCTGCACAGTGTATTTTTCTCAGCAGCCACCAGAGGCACATTTACCGGTGGCACGTCCTGGTGGGCCTCCTGGTGCCGTCACCAGGCAGCAGCCGCCCCGCCCCTCCCGCCCGCCACAGTTAGGTCTGTGCGGCCTGTCCGGCCCCACTGCATGGTGCAGGGGGTTCTCCCAAACGGCTCCAGTGGGCGCCTGGTGCTAGGGGTGGAGCCAGTGGCCACAGGAGGGCGGGACCTCGCCAGGGCACCAGGGACCCCTGAATACAAGTCCTCTGAGCTGGAGCTACTCCAGAACCACCGTGCCGCCCACCGCTTCCAGGGCCGCCTTGATCTTCTCTGCCTCAGCTTTGGCGACATTGGCTTTGATTTCCTGGGGCAGGGACTCCACCAGCTTCTTTGCCTGCCAGAGAGAGCAAAGTCAGGGGCTGGGGGCCCTGGGCCGCCGCAGCGGAACCTGCCTCAGAGCCCCACCGCGGTGCGGACCTGGACGAGGTTGATGCCCTCGATGTAGTTCTTGATTTCTTTGATCAGCTTCACTTTGTCCACGGGGTTCGCCTCAGTCAGGCGGACGGTGAAATGTGTCCGTTCTTTCGCTCTGGGGATATCTTCTTCTACTACCTTCGGGAGCAGGAAAGAAGGGGGGCCAGGTGAGAAAGGATTGGGGGGAGCTAGCGCCTCCACTGCTGGGCCACCCCATTCTAAAGCCCCAAAGGGAGGTGCAGGGGAGGCCCCAGCAAAACCTGGAGTTAGAAGTCATGTCTCCCAACTTGTCAATCCTTAACCAGCTGATGCTTTTTCTTTTCTTTTTTTTTTTTGGACGGAGCATCACTCTGTCATCCAGGCTGGAGTGCAGTGGTGCCACCTCAGCTCATGGCAACCTCCACCTCCTGGGTTCAAGCGATTCTCCTGCCTCAGCCTCCCGAGTCCAGCTGGTGCTTTCTCTCTCTCATAGCTAGTCAGAGGCAGATCTGCCCAATAACACTTTGTAAACATGCCTCGGCCGGGAGTGGTGGCTCACGCTTGTAATCCTAGTGCTTTGGTAGGCCAAGGCGGGTGGATACTTGAGGTCAAGTTTGAAACCAGCTTGGCCAACATGGTGAAACCCTGTCTCTAGTGGTGGCACCTGCTTGTAATCCCAGCTACTCAGGAGGCTGAGGCAGGAGAATTGCTTGAACCTGGGAGGCGGGGGCTGCCGTGAGCGGAGATTGCGCCACTGCACTCCAGCCTGGGTGACAGAGCGAGACTCAGTTTCTTTTTTTTTTTTTTTTGAGACGGAGTCTCGCTCTGCCGCCCAGGCTGGAATGCAGTGGCCGGATCTCAGCTCACTGCAAGCTCTGCCTCCCGGGTTTACGCCATTCTCCTGCCTCAGCCTCCCGAGTATCTGGGACTACAGGCGCCGCCACCTCGCCCGGCTAGTTTTTTGTATTTTTAGTAGAGACGGGGTTTCACCGTGTTAGCCAGGATGGTCTCGAACTCCTAACCTCGTGATCCGCCCGTCTCAGCCTCCCAAAGTGCTGGGATTACAGGCTTGAGCCACCGCGCCCGGCCTTAGTTTCATAAATAATAAATAAAAACATGCTTCACAGTTCTTCCCTCAATATTCTACTCCTGTCTCCCTTAGAAAGCGTAACTTATGAGACAGGAAAAAATGACACCAAAGTGCTTTGTAGATAAAAAGAGCGTCACTCCTTTCTCAGCCATGCCACAGTGCACATGTAACAACAAACTGACAACCTGCCAGGGGACTGATGGGCACACTGCACTTCTGAAATGGCGCATGGAGACCCAGCACCACCGGGGGGCAGGGGGCTGCGTGTCCCCACGGCCTGAGAAGGCCATTATAACATCTCCTCCATCCTCAAAAGCAATCCAGTTTATACAATAGGCTCTACAGTAATCCCAGCTATTCTTACCCAAACGCTCGGCCTGAATCTAATCAGCCTTTAAACTACCTTCCAGTTCTCAGGCATGAGAGTGATGATGCCCCATGGGCACCCCACGCATCTGGAACGTGGGACACTCTACAGGACACGACCTGGTTCCCCAGTGGGGGAAAAGGGGCTGAGAGGAGGGCTCTGGCGGAGAGGTTTACAACCCAATGACCAAATGCAATGGGTGGCTTCAAGTTCACCGGTTTCCCTGCAGAGACTCAAGGACAGAGCTGCCTATTACACCCCTTCGCTTGCGCCAGCCCCTACCCTGCTGCTGCTCCCTAAACTGTCACACACCCTCTTGCCTGGTGGCCCTGGTGCCTCCCCTTTCTCTGCCAGGAAGGCCGTGCTTTCTTCTGCAATTTCTGCCTCCTCTTTGAAGCCCACCTTGAACTTGGAACTCTCCCTCCCACTTGAGCTTCTTCGTGGAGAAAGGGTTGGGGGGAGCTAGCACCTCCACTGCTGGGCCACCCCATTCTAAAGCCCCAAAGGGAGGTGCGGGGAGGGCCCTCCTTTTCTCCACAATGCTTACAACGTTCTTTGGTATAATTTCTTCCTTTCTTTTTCCTTTTTTTTTTTGAGATATGGTCTTGCTCTGTTGCCAAATTGGAGTGCAGTAGTGTGATATTGGCTCACTGCAACCTCTGCCTCCCTGGTTCAAACAATTCTCTTGCCTCAGCCTCCCAAGTAGCTGGGATTACAGGCGCCTGCCACCACACCCAGCTAATTTTTGTATTTTTATTTGTTTATTTATATTTATTTATTTAGTTTGTTTGAGACAGTCTCCCGGGTTCAAGCTATTCTCCTGCCTCAGCCTCCTGAGTAGCTGGGATTACAGGTGCATGCCACCAGGCCTGGCTACTTTTTTTTTTTTTTTGCATGTTTAGTAGAGACGGGGTCTCACCATGTTGGCCAGGCTGGCCTTGAACTCCTGACCTCTAGTGATCCACCCGTTTCGGCCTTCCAAAGCGCTGGGATTACAGGCGTGAGCCACCACGCCCAGCCTTTTCCTCTCTTAGCTTAGTGTCTGTTTCCCTCCATTAGAAAAATGGCCTCCACATGCAAAGACTTGTACATCCATGGCAGGGGGTAGGTCCCAGGAGGCTGCAAGAGGCCGGCACAGGTGTGCAGGCTGCAGACAATGATGGCAGCTGCAGAACCTGAGATAAGGGACCATGGCACATGAGGCCATAGGCGAACTAGGCACCACAGAAAAGCCTCTTTCTGCCCAGGACTCACCTCCTGGGCTGCTGCAGCAGGGACAGCCCCAGGCATCACACCACCCATCGGCACAAGCCCGACATCCTGGATCTTCAACGTTTTCTGCAGAGATGGAGAACAGTGTCCACAGCTGGCCCTCACACCAGCCGGAACCTACTGAGGAAGGACAGTTAGCCTGGCATGGACCTTGCACCTGGACAAACACACTTCTGACAATTTACCAAACTCCCAAAATACACCAGGAACAAAACACAGGAGCTCCCAAACTTCCAGCCCCTGAGTCTGTGCCACCCTCTCACGATACCTTCAGGAGCTCGTTGAGGTCTGAGATTTCCAGGAGAGTGAGGCTGGCGATGTCCTGGACCAGCTGCTGAATCTTGGGGGGGTACTCCTTGGGGGCGTTATCCAGGGGTGCACCAGCAAGCGCCTCACACCTCCGATGGCCGCTACTCCTCATATGTCGCATGGCACAGACGCATGGCACCTGTCGCCTAGCCCCCACCCCCAATTCAAACAGACCTGTCAGTCCTGGAATGGAAGGGGCTGCAGAGACCAGAGGGACAGGACAGAAGTGGGGGACTGATGGGTGACATAAGCTCAGGCTGGTCATCACTAGGGCCGGAAATGACCTAGCTCCTAACTCCTTGGTCCCAGTCCAGGGTTCTCAGACCTCAAGAGGTTCGTATTGGTAAGATTTGCAAGTTACTTTAAATTCTTCAAAGAGCCTTAGAAAGCCACGTGTTTACTTGCAGCTATACCACTCAAACCTCAAGCTTCTGGTGTGAATGAACTACATTAACCCAGCGGTGGTGAAACTATTACTTATGTGCATCTTCCTGAGCAAAGCCTCCCAAAACGTGGGGCCCCCTGGCCGCAAAACGCCGCACCCACGGATGGGCCTTTGCTGCGGAGAAGGCTGAGGCCGGGGGAGGAGCAGGGAATCGTCCAAGGTCATCTGGGGCCGACCCCGGCGCTTTCCACGGCCCAGGAAGGAAGGGACGTGCGCACCGGGAGGCCTCCTCCCCGGCCCCCGGTAGGACCCCCAAGCCCGGCCTGGCCGCTGTAGGGAGGCCGGCCCCGCTGCCCGCCTCCGCCCGGATCGACCCCTCAGTGCCCGCCCGCCCCCTACCCTGCCCACCGGCCCGGTCCTGGCGCCCCAGGATCCCGCGTACCTAGCAAGGCGGAAGGCCGCAGCCCGAAGTCCAAGGCAAGGCCCCCACAGGGGGCGAGCGGCCACCGGTAGCATCGGTCCGCGGCTTGGAAGGTCACACGCGGTTCCCCGGGAGGAGGCGACGCTCTAGCCGCCTCGGCCGCCGGGCATTCGAGCTGAGGAGCGACGCTCTAGCCGCCACGGCCGCCCGGCATTCGAACTGGGGAGGGACGCTCTAGCCGCCACAGCCGCTGGGCATTCGAGCCGGCAATGACGCTCTAGCCGCACCTCGCGCTAGCCTCGTCTCATCCTGAGATTACCCACAAGGCGGCGCGCCGCGCAGACGCAAAATCGTCGTTTGTCGCGGCAGGTGGGCACCGGGCGGCCCTCTTCCCGCGGGGTTTTGGGGTCGCGCAAAGGAGCGACGGGGTCTGGGGGCTCCGGATTCACGTGTTCTTTCTCCAGAGCTCACGGGTTTCTGTCCGTGCGCGATACGAGCGAACGTCGCGGCCGAGGCTGGGGCCCCGAAGCCCGCAGTAACCCGCGTCTCCAGCCCGCTCCCTGCCACCAGTGCCGCCGTCGCGGGCGGAGGCGCGAGCTCTGGGCCTTGGCGCCTTCGCAGCCGCAAGCGACATCTTCTTTCCTCGCTAAAGCCCCAAACGCCCAGGTGGCTTCCTGGGAGAGCGCGACTGAGCCTCCGCCTTCAGATCAGAACAGGCGGAGCCTCCAGAGGCGGCCTGGGCCCAGTGCCTGCTTATCCTGCCGGCCTCTCCACACCTCCTCTTTCCCTCTCCGTTCGAGTCCATTCCTTCCTGGAAAAACCAAAACCGCGCCCCGCTAAGGCCTGGATGTGAAGGTGCGTGAGACGCCCTGGCCTCTGGGTGCAAAGGCCGGCGCCTGCCGCTTTCAACACTCGGGAGGCGCGTTTCAGCCCTGCCAGCCCCCGGCCGCGGACTCGGAGCGCTGAGCCCCCACCCTTCCCATCATCCGGCTCCCTTCCCAGGAATGAGCAGCACTCGGGAAGCTGCAGCGACTACACGGAGGAGGCGCCAAGCCCAAGCTCCTCGCCAGCCACCGGCGCGGTCAGTGTAGAGCCGCGCAGGGCACAGGTGAACCCTGGCACGCAGCCTCAGGGAGGGACAGGCTGGACATGACCCTGCCCGTAGCTGGGCCATCAGCCGGACCACCCCGCCCCCGGAGCAAACGCTGATGCAGGGCGGGGGCGGGGGCTCACGCCTGTAATCCCATAACTTTAGTAGGAGGCAGAGGCAGGTGGGTCACCTGAGGTTAGGCGTTCACGACCAGCCTGGCCAACATGGTGAAACCCCATCGCTACTAAAAAATACAAAAACTAGCCAGGCAGGGTAATGGCGGGCGCCTGTAGTCCCAGCTACTCGGGAGGCTGAGGCTCAAGAATCGCTTGAACCCGGGAGGCGGAGCTTGCAGTGAGTGGAGATCGCCACTGCACTCTAGCCTGGGTGACAGTGAGACTCCATCTCAAAAAAATTAGTAAAAAAAAAACAAAAAACGCTGATGCTTTCTGAAATAGATTTTATTATCGCTGCACCATTCCGGGGCACTGGAGATGACAGCTGAGAAGCAGAGAAGCTGGAGACCTGAAGCCTCCACCCTTGGCTGTGGCTGCCGAGAGAGGCCCCTGCAGAGGGAGCCCCAGGCCACACCCAGACACCACAGCCAGCTCACAGTGGGGCCAGAGGGCACAGGCTGCTCGGGGGATGAGGGTCCCCATGCCTGCCACCTCTCACAGACCATAACCCACGGGCCTGGGGGCTTCCCCTGGGAGAAGGTCCTTCCCTCCCACCTTCCCTCCCCATGGCCCAGCCTTGGGAAAGAAAGCAGAGACCAACTCAGGGACTGCAGCGTGCTGAGGACAAGAAGGGAGGTGGGCTTGGGGTGAAAGCCCCCCCTCACTCACAGAGAAGGGAACACTACCAGCAGTAGAGGACAGGGAGGTGGGACAACGGCAGTTAGAGACGAGGCGTTTTGGGTGAACTGTAGTGTTACTCCGGACGTGAGCACGGCCTGGGTCAGTCGAATGAGATGAGCTGGGCCTCGCTGCCCTGTGCCGGCGGCCCCTGCGCCTGTGGCTGCTGGGCCACGGGGGGCTGCTGCTGGGGGGGACCGCCAGAGGGTGCCATCTGTGCAGGAGGAAAGCAGGAATGGCCCTGGGAGGAAGGCTTTTGTCCCAGCAGAGCCACAGACCCACAAGAGCTTCTAATCCATGTCCACCGAGTGCAGCTTACGTGGCCTTTGGCTTTCGAGTAAATTAACGTTTTTTCTGTCTACACTTGTGGACACGCATGTCTGCCCTAAGACTTGCGTCCTCGTTCTGTCTGCTGAGAAGGGGCCTTGGGTATGCGTCTCCCTGTGTGAGCAGGCGTACAGGACAATCCCCACTGGGCCAGAGGACCCACTGCTAAACCATGAAGGCTGAGGCTGCCCCGTGGATGCTGCCGTGAGGCCTGGGAATGGCTCACCTGCTGGTACATGGGCTGCTGCCCCGCGATGTAGGGCTGCTGGGGTGGCAGAGACGAGTCCTGGCTCGGGAGGGTGGTCATGAGATTCTGTTGCGAAAAGATGCCAGATGTGAGAAAGCAGCCCTGTGACCAGGCAGGCGGGGGTGCTTCTGGCTTGCAGCAATCCAGAGGTGACCACAAGGAGCGCACAGAGTGGAGGGTGAGGAGCAGGAGTGGAGCCCACCTAGTGCCCGCCAGTCTCACCAAAGGACCCTCAGCATCATCAACTGCTCCCCCACCCCAGCCCCAGCAGAGCCTGGAGGTCGCTGTACCTGCATGTTGTAAGGCTGGTAGCCCATGGAGACCGACTGGCTCCCCATGTAGCCCATGGTGCTGGACTGCGGAGGCTGAGAGATGGTCGGGAGGCTCTGCGGGGCCTGGGAGGCCACGTTCTGCGGAGGGAATGGGTGCCGTGGGAGAAGGGGCTGGCAATGGGGCTGGCCCTGGCAGGAGGGAGGCGGCCTTCCTGCATACCTGGTAGCCCGCTGTGGGAGTCGGCTGGTAGGATGAGTAGGCGGGGCTGGCGGTGGGTCCGGCCTGGGCCTGGGGAGCCGCCTGCGCCCCAGTGGCCCCTGCTGGGTACATGTAGGCGCTCACCATGCTGGGATCTGTGACAAACAAGACGGGGGAGATGGTTCAGCCAGGGCAATGGGGAGGCGAGTAAGGGACGCCCGACTCTTCAGTTTTACTTTTTTTTTTTTTTTTTTTTTGTTGAGACGGAGTCTCGCTCTGTCGCCCAGGCTGGAGTGCAGTGGCCAGATCTCAGCTCACTGCAAGCTCCGCCTCCCAGGTTTACACCATTCTCCTGCCTCAGCCTCCCGAGTAGCTGGGACTACAGGCGCCCGCCACCTCGCCCGGCTAGTTTTTGTATTTTTAGTAGAGACGGGGTTTCACCGTGTTAGCCAGGATGGTCTCGATCTCCTGACCTCGTGATCCACCCGTCTCGGCCTCCCAAAGTGCTGGGATTACAGGCGTGAGCCACCGCGCCCGGCCTACTTTTTTTTTTTTTTTTTTGAGAGAGTCTCCCTCTGTCGTGCAAGCTGGAATGCAGTGGCGTGATCTTGGCTCACTGCAACCTCTGCCTCCTGGGTTGAAGCGATTCTCCTGCCTCAGCCTCCTGAGCAGCTGGGAATACAGGCGTGCACCACCACACCTGGCTACGTTTTTGTATTTTTAGGAGAGACGGGGTTTCACCATGTTTGTCAGGCTGTTGTCGAACTCCTGACCTGAGATGATTGGCCTGCCGTGGCCTCCTACAGTGCTGGGATTACAGGCATGAGCCACCGCCCAGCCAGTTTTCCTTTTTGTTGTGACTTTTGGAAGCAAGTTCAGGTTTCATGTTTCTAAAAAAAGGAACAGAGGCCAGGCGCGGTGGCTCACACTTGTACTCCCAGCACTTTGGGAGGCAGAGGCGGGCAGATCACGAGGGCAGGAGTTCGAGACCAGCCTGTCTAACACAGTAAAACCCTGTCTCTAATAAAAATACAAAAATTGGGAGGCTGAGGCAGGAGAATGGCGTGAACCCAGGAGGCGGAGCTTGCAGTGAGCTGAGATCCGGCCACAGCACTCCAGCCTGGGCGGCAGAGCGAGACTCCGTCTCAAAAAAAAAAAAAAAATAAAAATAAAAATACAAAAACTAGCTGGGCATGGTGGCGGGTGCCTGTAATCCCAGCTATGCAGAAGGTTGATGCAGGAGAACTGCTTGAACCTGGGAGGCAGAGGTTGCAGTGAGCTGAGATAGCACCATTGCACTCCAGCCTGGGCGACAGAGCAAGACTTGGTCTCAAAAAAAATAAAATAAACCAACAAGGATGGGAGGAAAATCCTAGAATGGAATGAAATCAGAAGAAAGGAACCAAACTGTATTTGAAATAAGTGACACGGTCTGACCGATGGGATGGGAGAGTGAATCCTAGTAACTTCTGAACCCAGAATCTGGACTCCACGGCCTCAGGCTACAAATGACAGGAACTACAAACGTTACACTCCAGTTACGAGGCATCGTCTTCACAGCAGGCCAGGTTGGCATTCTTAAAACCATTTTTTGTGTATTCTAGGGCTTAGCAAGTAAGTATATTGAAAACAATGCAAAAGAAAACTGTGCCATTGAATTAAAATTGCAAGTACTGGAATTAACTCATGGATTTTTTTTTTTTTTTTTTTTGAGACGGAGTTTTGCTCTGTGGCCCAGGCTGGAGGGCAATGGCATGATCTTGGCTCACGGCAGCCTCCACTTCCAGTGATTCTCCTGCCTCAGCCTCCCAAGTAGCTGGGACTATAGGTGCGCACCACCACGCCCAGCTAATTTTGTATTTTTAGTAGAGACGGGGTTTCACCATGTTGGCCAGGCTGGTCTTGAACTCCTGAACTCCTGACCTCTGCCTCAGCCTCCCAAAGTGTTGGGATTACAAGCATGAGCCACTGCACCTGGCTGCACTCATGGTTTTTATCATATACAAAGACGCACGTATTCACACATGCACAGACACACCTATGACCGTGCACTTGGATAAATAGACACACTTTCCAGCTCTGCTAACAACCTAGAGCTGTGGGCACACCCAGAATATTGATCTTGGCTTCTAACCAAGATCCAGACCACCCTCCACTAAAGGGAACTAGGGCTCCTTGAAGAACTGGCTGGTTCCAGGGCTGGGCATGTACAAGACGAGCACAGAGTATCTAGCAACAGAAACTCCGAAGCATCTGAAACTGAAGGCCCTACGCAACAGAGAGCCACTGACACCTCCCATGGCCCCACCTGGGACATTTTGAGCATCAAAGTAACGGGGCCGGACACGGTGGCTCATGCCTGTAATCCTAGCACTTTGGGAGGCCGAGAAGGGCGGATCACTCGAGGTCAGGAATTTGAGGTCAGATTGGGCAACACAGAAAGACCTCATTTCTACATTGTTTTTTGAGACAGAGTTTCTGTTGCTCAGGCTGGAGTGCGGAGGATAATCTCAGCTCACTGCAACCTCTGCCTCCTGGGTTCAACTGACTCTGCCTCTGCCTCCAGAGTAGCTGGGATTACAGGCACCTGCCACCATGCCCACCTAATGTTTGTATGTTTAGTAGAGACGAGGTTTCACCCTCTTGGCAGGCTGGTCTTGAACTCCTGACCTCATGATCCACCCGCCTCAGCCTCCCGACGTGCTGGGACAACAGGCGTGAGCCACCACGCCCAGCCGTTTTTTTTTTTTTTTTTTTTTGAGACGGAGTCTTGCTCTGTCACCCAGGCTGGAGTGCAGTGGCCGGATCTCAGCTCACTGCAAGCTCCGCCTCCCGGGTTTACACCATTCTCCTGCCTCAGCCTCCCGAGTAGCTGGGACTACAGGCGCCCGCCACCTCACCCGGCTAGTTTTTTCTATTTTTTAGTAGAGACGGGGTTTCACCATGTTAGCCAGGATGGTCTCGATCTCCTGACCTCGTGATCCGCCCATCTTGGCCTCCCAAAGTGCTGAGATTACAGGCTTGAGCCACCGCGCCCGGCCTTTTTTTTTTTTTTTAAATTAGCCAGGCATGGTGACGTAATCCTGTAGTCCCAGCTACTCAAGAGGCTGAGGCGGGAGGATTGCTTGAGCCCAGGAGGTCGAGGCTGCAGTGAACCATGATCGTGGCACTGCACTCCAGCCTGGGTGACAGCAAGACTCTAAGAATAAACAGTGAGGGGCCGGGCGGGGTGGCTCACGCCTGTAATCCCAGCACTTTGGGAGGCCGAGGCGGGCGGATCACAAGGTCAGGAGATCGAGACCACGGTGAAACCTCGTCTCTACTAAAAAAAAATACAAAAAATTAGCTGGGCGTGGTGACGGGTGCCTGTAGTCCCAGCTACTCCAGAGGCTGAGGCAGGAGAATGGCGGGAACCCGGGAGGCGGAGCTTGCAGTGAGCCGAGATCACACCACTGCACTCCAGCCTGGGCGACAGAGCGAGACTCCGTCTCAAAAAAAAAAAAAAAGAAAAAGAAAAAAAGAATAAACAGTGATGGCAGAGGAGTGTCACCTTTGAAAGAACAAACACTTCTCCATGCTGCTGTGACTGACAATAAGTAGAAGAGCGGGCAGAGGACCTCCCGCCACTGGAAAGACAACAGCAGAATTAGAAAGCGCTATTTGGCAAACACCGTAATAAAAACCGGCAACATTAGCAAAAAAATGCTAGACCTTGAGGAGTCCCAGGGTATTTGGAAAGCCTCCCCCAAGAGACATCTGATTACAAAGGGCAAGACAGTCACTTCACAGTGAAAATCCCTGGCAGACCCCGTCTCAGCCAAATGGCCAAGAATGGGACTGACAGGACGCATGTCACCTTCTGTGCCACTGAGGAAAAGCACAGCCTTACGGCCACCGCATGGAGACACCAGACAAACCTAAGCTGAGGACAGTCTGCCGAACGACAGGCCAGTGCTCTTGGGACAGTCGATGTCACAAAACACAAAGGCTGACTGGGAAACACTCTAGATTAAAGGCAACATTAATTAATTAATTAATTAATTAATTAAATGGACGGCGGGCCGAATGTTACGCAGCAGCGGGCGTGCTGTTTACAGGACACCACTGGGACAGTCCGTGAGGGCTGAGCCTGCTGTGGACGAGGATCGTCCTGCTGGTTTCAGGAAATGCTCGCTGTCGCATTCAGGGGAGAGGGCAGCACCTGCCACGCATGGACTGAAACACGCCTCCAGCAGGAAAGCCTGTGTGAGTGCATTTGCGTGAAAACGGGAAAGCAGGGATAACATTCACATCGGGGCAATTGGGAAAACCCTTTGCACCATTCTTACTGCTTTTCTGTAAATTCATTTAAAATAAAGACGAGGGAAAAAAAGTGTGCTCTCTGCCCCGACCTGTCCTTACCAGCTGCGGTGCCGGGCATGCTGGCGTAGGGGCCAGTGGCAGGGGCCGGCTGGCTCATGTACACGCCATGCATGGGGGAGCCCTCCACCGAGCCGGCGGGGCTGAAGGTGCTGGGGAAGCTGGCTGGTCCCGAGGGCTGGTAGAGCACGCCTCCGGCCGCGGGCATGGCCTGGAGCTGGGGACGAAGGAGACAGTGGTGAGAGTTGGTCCTCAGCCCACGAGCCCCTGGGTGGCAAGAGGATGGCACATACCTGGGCGTAGGGCAGGGGGAAGGCAGGCATCTGTGCACGCATCTGGACCGTCTGCTTCTGCTGCTCCAGCCGCAGCTGCCGCTCCTTCTCCTGCTCCTGCAGGCGCTGGATGGCCAGCTGCCTCTGCACCTCCAGGTACTCCTGTGCGGCAGAAAGGCGGTGGTTACCCTGGGGGCTCCCCAGCTCGCCCCGGCCCGTGGCTGGGCAGCCACTGCACCTGCTTCTTCTGCCGCATTATCTCCAGCTTCTGGGCCAGCTGGATCTGGCGCTGGCGCTCTGCCTCCTCGGCTGCCCGGCGAAGCTTCTCCCGGTGCTCTTCGCGCAGGGCACTCAGTGCCCCCCGGGCATCACGGATCTGTGCCAGCTTGTCCTGCAGTCCCTCATAGTACACTGTGGGCAGACGACAGAGCAACCCTGACCGCTCCGGCACAGTGCCGAGAAGCTCCTGGGTGGAACAGACACGCAGACAGGCTGCCCTGTGCCCAACCTTCTGCAGAGGGCTCTGAAGGCACTGGGCTCTAGGGGAGGCAGGCAGAGGGTTCTGGGCAGGGCAGGGCACGGCATGGTCATCACTGAGACCACCTCCCACTGAGACCCTCTGGAGGAGACCACGGCCCCAGTGAAGGACTCACAAGAGCCCAGCATCCTCCGGGGAGGCCCTGGCCCAGGACGGCACTCACAACCCCCAGCTGCCCCCAGCCAAGGACCCGTGGCGCGGGCACCTACGCCTGCGCTCGTCCAGCTGGTTGAGCAGCTCCAGCAGCTGCGGGTGCATGCCGTTGATGGACTGGAAGAGCGAGAGCACCGCCGAGTCGTTGGTGATGCTGCGGCCCCGCATGTGGTTACTCTTCATGCGGTTCACGAAGGTGGTGACGGCGTTCTGCAGCGCCTTCAGGAACTGCTCGTGGCTTTCCTCGGACTCGCCGTTGTGGAACGGTGGCTGCAGGCAGAGCAGGGTTCTGGATGAGTGTGGCCACACCCCAGCCAGCCTCCCCAGTGGGGCCTGGGATGGAGGCACCTGGCTGCACTCAAGCCTGGAGCACAGTCCGTCCGCTACTTATGGAAGCTACCCCTTCTACAGCCGAGGAAGGCGAGGCCCTGGAGGCGGGGCCCTTGTCCAGCAGCAAGCCCTGCTCGGGACGGAGCGCGCTCAGGGCCCATGCCTGCTGGCATGGGGCCTGCCTCCCTCTCCAAGGCCCTGTGCTCTGACAGCCAACCAGCCCAGAAGCCCCAGGTAAGGCCAAGGCCTCATCTGGTGGTTCTAGACTGCTCTGAAATATTCAGGTCCATGTTAGGTCCACAGAGTGGCCCCAGCTCTGGACCACAGCCTGGTGCAGACAGTTTCCATTGGGAGAGGCCACTAAGGGCAGGGCAGGCCGGGGCTGGGTTAGGGCAGACACCCTTGCTCTGGCACAGCCCTCTGGTTAGGGCAGGCACCTGTGCCATGTGCCTGGTGCTACGAGCCTGGAGGCTGTATTTTGCCCTGGCCCGTGGAGGGAGCCACAGCTTACCTCACTAAAGGGGCCACCAGAGGGAGGAATGGGCTGAGAGTCTGTCTCCGGGAGGGGGTTCTGGAAGAGAGAGAATGAGTGGGGCCTCCGACCTATCCCACATCCACCCCTTCCAAGGGACCCTGCCACTAGGAACGCCGGGAGCAGCCCCTCACCTCCACCACGGTGGCGGGGGCTGCGTGCCCCTCCCCAGGCTGTGCAGCCGGCTCCGTCAGAGGCACGGGTGCCGACGGCGTGGGGCTCTTACGAGCCTCCTCCTGCTTCTTCTCCCAGTAGTTCCGGTTGAGATACCGCGCGAGCTGCAGGCAACAAGGGGGTCACTCCCAAGGCCAGAAACCGTGAGAGGACATACCTCACACCAGGTCTTACCTCAGGGTCGATGTCCTCAGCCAGAGGCGCCGACGAGTTCTGGGGAGAAAGGGGCATCTGAGTGTCACAGGCAACAGGACAGTTGCTCAGGCAGGGACAGGGATGGCCCCAGTGCGGCAGATCCTGGAGACCAGAGCTGCAGCCTGGGCCCTCCCTCCGTGCCCTCCTCTGGTTCCTGGCATCTCAGTGGCCATCTTTTCTCCTCTTCCAGATGCTTAGAACTCCACAGAGGCCGGCAGCACTGCCGTCCTATGAGACTCCTAACCTTGCTATGGGAGGAACAGGGCAGCACCGGGACAGCCCTGGGGCCTCAAGGTGGACACTGGACAGCCCCCATGGTCCTGCATGTGGGGCCTAGCCAACAGCCCGGGAAGGAGGGGAAGAAGGAAAGGGGTGACTCACCGGGGCAGAGCTGTTCTGAGCCCCTGGGCCTGCAGCAGCCTGGCCACTCCACAGAACCTACAAAATTCTCAACCTGCTGTCCCTGACCCAACCCCCTGCAAAACAGGCTGCCTCTTCACCCCCTACTGAGAGCGGGGCTGAGGCCAGGGAGAGGTGATGTGGATGCCCCAGAAAGCAAGTCTTTCAGTTCCTGTGGGGCGGGAGGGGTGTGGAAGAGACGGGGTCTCACCAGCAAGGCGCCTTCCCCACAGCCTGTCCCATGTCCTCAGTCCCAAGGGCCAAACCAGAGACCGAGAGGAACGGGGGCCTGGAGCCGTGGGGCTCTGCCCTGATGTCTGCCCGTGTGCTAGGGCTGTCCTCTCTGGGAAGCCCAGGGACCTGCATTCCCCGCCAGCCCTACTGTATCAGCCCGGGGACCCCACCCCCTATCAACCCTGCTGCCTTCCGGGAGAGGCAGCTCCAGCCTGAGGGCCACTCACCACAGGTGACGAGTACAGGCTGCTGGCGGGGGGCGCCGAGGAGGCTGAGGGCGTGGGTTCTGCCTTGGGGTACGAAGTGTACGTGGACTTCTGTCTCTGAGTCAGAATTAGGAGGGGCATCACTCAGGTGCAGGAGATGCCCCTCTGGCCCCACCGCAGCACATCCAGGGGAGCTGGGCCCTTCCTGAGGCTGCCCCACCCCACCCGGCTTACCAGCCTCTCCTTCTCCTCTGCCTCCGACTGTGACAGCGCCAGGGCCAGCTGCAGCTCCTCCTCCTCCTGCAGGGCCGTCTCATCCCTCTTGGGGGGCAGCTGAGGACAAGCGGGGAGGGTGAGGGGGGCCCCGGGGAAGATGTGCCCACGGGACGGAGAGGGTTGAGTACCTGGGACTGCTGAGACAGGGGGCTGGTCAGGTACTCGGGGGGCAGCTCAGTGGTGGAAGTGGTCTTTCCTTCCGCTTTCCTGTGGGCACAAGGGATGCTGCAGGCGACCATGCGCTGATGCCACCCTGCCCCCGCCAAAGCTCTCAACTGCACCTCCAGGGGCTCCTCTAAGTGTCCCCACAGAGTGATGACAGTGGTGAAACAGCGACAGTGTCCCAAAGGCCACACGCTAGAGCAGAGCAGGGCAGGGCTCGAGGGCATCACACCAGCCACAGGGCTTGGGTGAGTCCCTCAGGGTAAGCCCCAGTTCCTCTCCTGAAAATGGACATTCAGGACACCAGCCAGGCCTGCGAAGACCTTCCTATGGCACTCGGGAAACCAAACACAGCACTGCCACTGTGGGATGGGCCCCACCCAAGAAGGGGCAGACCGGGCAGCACCTGTCACGCCCAGTAAGCTCTTCTGGGGCACCCCAGGCAGTCCAGGGGCCACAGGCTCACAGCATGGTCGCAATTTCAAACCACACACGCTGACCTTCGACCTAGGGCTCTTTTTTTTTTTTTGAGGTAGTTTTGCTCCATCGCCCAGGCTAGAGTGCAGCGGCGCGATCTGGCTCACTGCAACCTCCACCTCCTGAGTTCAAGCAATTCTCCTGCCTCAGCCTCCCGAGTAGCTGGGACTACAGGCACCCACCACCACACCCAACCAATTTTTGTATTTTAAGTAGAGACAGGATTTCACCATGTTGGCCAGGATGGTTTTGATCTCTTGGTCTCATAATCTGCCCACCTCAGTCTCCCAAAGTGCTGGGATTACAGGTGTGAGCCACCGCGCCCAGCCGACCTGGGGCTCTCTTCTAAAAGAAAAGTCCACGTGAGGCAGACCCGCACAGCCCCGGGACAGGGAAACACCGGCCAGTGTGTGTGTGTGAAGGCGGCAATGGTGTTGGGATACCCTGCCATGGAGCTGCTGGATCACAGCAGACTCACGCATGTGGGCAGTGGCTGCAACAGACAGTACACTGACGTGGCTCAAGGCAAGTTCTTTCTTTTTTTTTTTTTTTGAGAGGAGTCTTGCTCTGTCACCCAGGCTGGAGTGCAGTGGCATGATCTCGGCTGACCGGAAGCTCTGCCTCCCGGGTTCACGCCATTCTCCTGCCTCAGCCTCCCGAGTAGCTGAGACTACAAGTGCTCGCCACCACGCCCAGCTAATTTTTGTTGTATTTTTAGTAGAGACGGGGTTTCACCATGTTAGCCAGGATGGTCTTGATCTCCTGACCTTGTGATCCACCCGCCTCGGCCTCCCAAAGTGCTGGCATTACAGGAGTGAGCCACCGCGCCCAGCCAAGTTCTTCTTAGTTACAGGAAGGAAAAGGAACTTCCCGGGCAGCAGCCCATCACCAGACATGGCTGGCTTGGATGGGACGCCCTGAGGAGGGCATGGCCTCACTCCTGGGCTCCCCGAACCTAAGCAGGTGGAAGGCTCAGACCTGAACAGAGGGCCAAGGGGCCACGGCCTGACTTTCCAGAAATGTCCACGGAGCGACACAAGGAGGCAATGACATGGTCCAAAAAAAGGGAACTAAGGAGGGAGCGCAGCCCACACAAAAAACACGCGCAACCCAGGCCAGACCCACGGCGATGCTGCCGGGACCACGGCAGAAACGGAACTGTGGACCACAGAGCAGAAACCAATGCTGGGGGCAGCACAATCCTGAGCAACCACTGTGGCCACGAGAGCACTGTCCCTCTCAGGGACCGCACGCGAAGATCTGGGTGCCGAGGGGCGTGGTGTCTGCACTCATGCAAATTCAGGATAAAACCCGTGTGAACACACGCACACGCAGGAGAGGGGAGGCAGAGCAAACTCTGCGGCAAAACACCGACTGCTGAGGCACCGGCCACGGCCCCGCAGCTTCTCTGTGCTACTCTTGCAACTTTTCTGTAAGTTTTATTCCAAAAGTTGAAATGCAAACAAATCCAAACCCAAACCCAAGCAACAGTTCTGTCGGGCAGCCTCGGTCCCTGGAGCCACAGCGCCCAGTCTGGCACGCCCACCCGCCCTAGTGTGGGGCAGGGTCCGAGGGCATGCAGCGCCCTGCGTTTCCCTTGACCTTCCAGCTGCTGTGCGGTGAGGGCCCTCTGGGGTCTGCAGGCCTCGGGCACCATGGCCAACAGGGACAGAAAGGCCAGCCTGGAGATCCTGCCCCGCCGGCAGCCCGAGCGGGGGCGGGGACTCACCTGTTCAGCTGCTCGTAGCAGGGCTCACACACGCGCACCTCCTTCTCGATGCCGAACTTGGGGATGGTGGAGTACTTGGAAGAACACTTTCCACAGAAGATCTGGCCACATGCCCGGCAGTGGTGCTGCAAGACGGGGGTCTGGTCACAGGCACTGGGGACCCTGATGTGCCACCCGGCCCAGAACCGCTCCGTACAACACTGAAGCTGAGCCTCACAGGTGGGGGAAGGCAGGGGACAAGCAGAACAAATGCCTGGGAGGACACTAAGGCCAAGGAACCTGGACATGCTCCCAGGAATCTCAATACCAGCCACCGTTTTGGGGAAAATAAAGTAAGTTAAAAAGAAGAGCAAAGACAAAATATATATCCATTGTGCTGACAAGAGCTTTTGTAAGTGCAGTGGGTGCTGGAAGCTGCTGACACCCCAAACCCCAAGCATTCCCAGTTGCCAGCCTGGAGGGGGCGTTGGTGTGAAGACGGCTCAAGGGGTCAGAATCCAGATGGGCTACGCCACACAGAGAAGGGGGCCACATGGCCCTGGCAAGCAGGAGAGTGACTGTGGCAAGGCCTGTAGCCCTAGTTTTAAGACATTATAATTCCAGAGTGAGGCTGGGCCCGGCCCAGGCAGCGGCATCAGGCCCTCATGTGGGCCCTCACTGTCCCCCTCCTGACGCCCCACTGCCACCCACTGGGAGCTGCACTCACCTCCTGAACCACCCACCAGGAAGGAAAGGCCCAGCCGGGACGGTGGCCTTGCACACGGCAGGGGACCTGGTATCTGGCCGGGGCTGTAGACAGAGCCCCCCAGGTGGGAACTCACCTTACGGGTCATCACCCCGAACTGCACCCTGCAGCGGTGGCATTCCTCAGCGTCCACCCAGTCCGGAGCCTGAGGAGGGGCGGCAGTCAGGACCACAACGCTCCCCTCCCCACCAGCTCCAGAGGCACAGAGTCCCCTGCCCCACAGAATGGGCCCAGAGAGGACCCTAGCACAAGCGAGAGCAATGCCCCGGGCCGCCCTCCCAGCAGCGTGGCCTGGGGTGAAGCTGCTGAGGCCTGAGGAAGGGGCTTCCTCATCAAAAGCGCTTGTTTTCCTTTCCTGAGCCCCCAGCCACTCTAAAGGCCCTCGAGCCACGTCTCCACCTCGCCCTCCAGAGACGGCTGCTACGCCTCCGCCCAGGACACACAGGCATCCTCAGCTCCCAGAAAGATGGGAGCTCAGCCACCAACCCCCAAGCAAGCCAGACTCCCAGCGCTCCCCCCCTTCACGTTTCCTGAGCAGCCCAACTCCAGGACCCCCGGCGGCCACCCACACTCACTCTCTCGGCAGCAAACATGGCATCGCTCTCTTTGAATTCTGGAAAGACGTGTCCTGGAGAGAGGAGGCATGGTCACTGTCCACTCCTGCCTGGCCTGCAAGACCTCCCGAAGCCCCTTCCTCACTCCTGGCAGCTGTGACACAGCAGTGACTGTGCACCCAAGTGAGGGCATCTGGGGGCACCGAGACAGCCTCCTGCCCGCAAGGCTGGTGTCTCCATGGAGCCTCCGTCCTCGCTGTGGCGGCACACGAGAGCCAGGCCCTGCTGCCCGCTTCCTGAGACACCGCTCCCCCCCCATCAGGGCATCAGGCCCCTGCGCGGCCCCCCCTGCTGAGTGGCTCCCTCACCCTCTGCTCTCTGGCCAGGGCTCCCACTGTTCCTGAGGACAAGGCCTTGAGCTATTCTTGTTTTTTTTGAGACAGAGTCTCGCTCTGTCACCCAGGCTGGAGTGCAGTGGTGCGATCTCGGCTCACTGCAAGTTCCGCTTCCTGGGTTCAAGAAATTCTCCTCCCTCAGCCTCCCGAGTAGCTGCGACTACAGGTGCCCACCACCACGCCCAGTTAATTTTTGTATTTTTAGTAGAGATGGGGTTTCACCATGTTGGCCAGGCTGGTCTCGATCTCCTGACCTCAAGTGATCGGCCTGCTTCTGCCTCCCAAAGTTCTGGGATTACAGGCGTGAGCCACCACGCCCGGCCGGCCTCAAGCTATTCTTGAGACACAAGACCCCAGAGAAAATCCAGGAAAGCTCCCACCCCAGGAAGGAGACATGAGCACAGACCACCAGCGTCCACTACCCCAAAGTTGAGAGCCCAAGGCGGCTCGTGCAGCACCCCTGCGTTTGTCCACACTGGTCCTGCCCACCCTGCAGCCACAAGGCAAGCGTCCAACTCCTGCAGAGGGGACACACGAGCCCTGGAGCCCGGAGCCCGCCCCATTCCCCACGCTCTACGCTCTCGGCCTCGTCTTTAGCAGAGCTCAGGGCCACACAGGACCTGCACGGATGGGAGCAGCCATGCCCACCTCTCTCTCACTGAGTGGGCCCCGAGCACCAGCCAAGACCTCCAAATGCATCCTGAAGCCCCTACCTCTCTCTGCACGATCCCCCAGTTCTCCACGGCCACAACGGCCAGGAGGGACCCTCAAAAAACACACCTCAGCCGCCACAGCCGAGACAAAACCACCAGAGGCCTCCTGCTGCGCCGAGAGCAGCACTGAACTCCAGTCCACAGCCCGGAGGCCGTCGCTGTGCAGGCCCGGCCGCGCTCTCCTCTGGGCACGCTGGCCACCTTTCTGCCCCGGGGCCTCAACCCTGAGTGTCCGCCCATGAGTGCTGTCTGCCCGCTCATGCCAGCTCTGACTTCTGTTCCAGTCTCGACACTCGGGACAGCTCTTCCAGAGGCCTTCCCTGACAGCACAGCCAACCCGGCCCCCAGGAGTCCTGCCACTCTGAAACAGACTGTCTGCTGCCTTTTCACCTGCGTGTTGTCTAACATCACTGCCTGCCTCTGCCCGTGGCTCATGGGTCCAGAAAGGCAGGAGCCGGTCTGAGCCCGCCCTCACACACACGGTCTTCCCTGGCTCCAGACCACAGCCCTCCTCCCTCCCACCACGGGGAGCAGCCCATCTTCCCAGGCCCCTCGCCACTGTGCCCGTTGGGCCTGACTGTCCAACAGTTCCAAGCCTTGGTCTGGTCCCAACCTCGGTCCTGACTCACCCTCCACCTTCATGATCTGGTAGGTGTCCTGGACCACCTTGTACTTCGGCTCATTCCGGAAGGCATGCGCCCAGGCCTGGATCAGGTACAGGATCTTGTTACGGACGTTTACCTCCACTTGTCTCTGCAGGCAGGGAGGAGGGGGTGAGGGTCGCAGGAGACTCCAGGCGCCAGAGGCCTCGGTGTGAGGAAGCAGCTGGCAGAGCTCAGCCTCTGAGCAGAAGTGGCTGACACAGAGGCCAGGGAGGGCCCCCCGAGTGGGGCGTGGGGGCCATGCACTGACCTGTTCCCAGACCCTGACTTCAAACCTCATGCCTGCCTCTACTTGCTCAAGACTATGGCTCTTCTCTAACCACTGCCAAAGACCAGGAGGCTCACTGGAGTCAAACAACACCGCTTCTCTGTGCTCCTGACCATCTGTCTCTCCCTTTCCCCACGGGACCCGCCCAGCCCAGGATCCCCGGTTTCCGTCAGGCTCCAACAGGCAGGGCCCAGCAGGCCTGACGGTGGCAGCATAGTGTTGGGGCTGAGAACACAGGGGCACTGCGGGACTCCGGCTATGCCCCTCCTTCCAGTCACAGCCGGGGAGACGCCAGGGGGCAACTGCTCCAGAAACGCCCCCAAATTCAGAGTGGGCTCCGAGCCCTCTGCAGCCACCCTTCCCCCAGGTGAAAGCACACCCTGGCCTTGCACCTAAGGCCCTCTCAAGGATGCCGTCCCAGTGTGACATGCAGGATGGCATGCGATCACAGGCTGCTTCGAGGAAGCTCTGGGGCATCTGCACCGCGGCCTGAGCTCCTTTCCAGAACCTCCCGGCATCCTCAGCGGCGCCTTCCCTCCACGGCTCTGCCCCCCACCCCACAGAGGAGTGAATCCTCAGCAGCGCCTTCCCTCCACGGCTCTGCCCCCCACCCCACAGAGGAGTGAATCCTCAGCAGCGCCTTCCCTCCACGGCTCTGCCCCCCACCCCACAGAGGAGTGAATCCTCAGCAGCGCCTTCCCTCCACGGCTCTGCCCCCCACCCCACAGAGGAGTGAATCCTCAGCGGCGCCTTCCCTCCACGGCTCTGCCCCCCACCCCACAGAGGAGTGAATCCTCAGCAGCGCCTTCCCTCCACGGCTCTGCCCCCCACCCCACAGAGGAGTGAATCCTCAGCGGCGCCTTCCCTCCACGGCTCTGCCCCCCACCCCACAGAGGAGTGAATCCTCAGCGGCGCCTTCCCTCCACAGCTCTGCCCCCCCCAGAGGAGTGAATCCTCAGCGGCGCCTTCCCTCCACAGCTCTGCCCCCCCGCCCCGCAGAGGAGTGAACCAGCTCAGGATCTGCAGCCTGACTGAAGGAGCTCGGGAGCACCAGGGTGGGGCAGGGCCGGACTCTGGCATCTTCTGCCTCTCAGCCAGGACAGGACGGGACAGGAAGCCAGCCAAGATGGCCAGTGAGGGCCTTTGGGAGGCCTGGCTGTTCACTGGGATCCCCGGGCAGGTTCTCAGCTGTGTGGGTCCGGGGAGTCCCCTAAGAGACACAGGCCCAGCCCACAGGTCGGGACAGAGGGGGATCAGCCTGACCACACGGGACACCCTTTTCCCTTGACACCGGCGGCAGCACCCCCGCTGCATCACAGTCCACATCACAATCCCTGCAGGTGTCCCCGGCACAATCTCCTGGGGATCTGGAGGGCTTTTCCTCCTCTGCCCAGGAAAGCGTGAAGCCCCCACTCTCCAAAACAGCTCCTATCCCCCGCCAGACACATCCGATCTTACAAGCCGCCACTCAGAGCCCTCCCAGGCCGGCCTGTGGGATGTGGCCAGCCTGCCCTCCAGACCACAGCCACTCACACATGATAGCCAGCGCCCGCCCTGCCCACCCAGCATAGCCAGCGCCCGCCCTGCCCACCCAGCAGCATCTACTCACCTTCCCGATGACAGTAGGTGCCCCAGCCCTGCCTCCCGGAAGCTTCCCCCAGGCTCCAGGGTTGCTGTCACCTCAGTGCTCCAGACACAGCACCCCAGGCCGGCTCCTGCTAAACCCTGGCCTCCCACTTGTGAGTGCGAGCTTGTGCAGTGCAGGGACCACTGATCCGCACCTGCACATTTTCCGCCACACCTGGTGCTGTTCTGTCATCGGTGCCCAGTAAACACCTGGAGAAGCAAAGGTGCCAGCCTGGGTGGCCACCCACTTGCCCCGTCTCACCCACCTTCAGCAGGTCCTTCAGCTCCTCCATGGTCTGCTTGTTGGCCACCTCGTCATGAACTGTCTGGCCACAGTTCTTCACCACAGACTCCATGACCTGCAGATGCCCAGGAAGGGAAGGGTGGGGCCGGTGATCAGGGCAGGGGCCCCTCGTCCTCCTGGATGGACCCACCTCCCTGTGGGACAGCAGAGCCCTTCAACAGGCCCATCGGGCCACTGGGTGGGCGGGGAACCTGGTGGGACAGCAGAGCCCTTCAACAGGCCCGACAGGCCACTGGGCCGGTGGGGAACCCCAAGCAGCAGCATCTGAGACTCAGTGGCCTGCACGGCACCGCTCCCTGTGATGCCAAGTCTCACTGCCAAGCACAGCGACAAGATCCGCTTTCTGGTGTTTAGTGTTTACTCACGCAGGACGGCTGAAGAAGTGGTGCTCACTCCCTCCCCCATCTCCCGTCTCTCCTGTCTGTCCCTCAGCGTGACCCCCTCCTAGGCTGCACTGTTCACACAGGCACTCAAGGATGAGTGGTAACTCTCCTGCTTGATGTATGCCCAGGGAGGTGGGCAAGGCCACAGGGCAAACTCTTCTCATGCTGTCCTGACTAGTGGGGGGTGGGGGGTGAGGGGTGGGGACCCTGGGGGCCACTGAGGCAAGGGAGTCTACTTACCTCCAGGGCATACAAGGCCACGTGTGGGTTCTTGTCATTGACTTTCTTCTTGATGGAATTCACAGCATATTTTGCTCTGAAAGGGAAATGATGTTGGTAAAAGCAGAGAGAAAGGGGAAAAAAATAGTCTCAGCAACCAAGATGAGAAAAGTTCATCTGCTGCCAGGTGCAGTGGCTCACGCCTGTAATCCCAGTGCTTTGGGAAGCCAAGGCAGGAGGACTGCTTAAGCCTAGGAGTCTGAGACCAGCCTGTGCATTATGGCAAAAACCCAACTCTACCAAAACACAAAAAATTAGCCAGGCGTGATGGTGAATGCCTGTAGTCCCATCTACTCGGGAGGCTGAGGTGGGAGGATCGCTTGAGCTTGGGAGGCAGGGGCTGCAGTGAGCTGAGATCACGCCACTGCACTTCAGCCTGGGTGACAAAGCAAGGCCCCGTCTCAAAAAAAAAATGTCTGTCTACCGTCTTAAGTCTTTGAGAACCCCAAAGCAAATACAAACATAACCAGGTCATCTGCAAGCTGTGCAGAGAAAACCCCTTAACTGTCCAAGATGTCAAAAAATCCTAGCATGGAGACCATACAGTTCTCTACGAAACAGCCTAACATGGTCAGCTACATTGTGGAGAATCAACGGGAACCAAGCAAGCCCAGCTTAGTGCACGGCCGCTCCCCCCGCTTCACGACACAGGCCCTGCGAACTCACTGCGTGTCCCCTTGGCGGATCAGGTCGCAGATCTGTAGAATGGACTCCCAATCCGTCTCTAGCAGGAGCTGGCTGGTCGCCTTGTCTGAGTGAGAAAATTCCGTGAAAGGGGGGGTCATCCTGCTGGACTCCCCACACAGCACCCCAGCTTGGCAGCAGCAGGGGGGACTCCCTACTTCCCCTTTAGACATTTGGACCACATGAAAAACCACGAGAGAATCCTCCTGAGCACGCTGATGGGAAGGGAAGTGCCATCGTTCTCAGGGAAGCAGCAAAGAGCGTGAGAACAGCACACCAGGTGCTGGTCCAAGCCTTCCCACAACCTGCGAGCGAGGTAAAGACACTCAGCAGAGAGGCGAGGGCACTGCCGTGAGTCACACAGCTCACCAGAGACACAGGCTGATTCACTCTTAAACATCAGGCTCAGCTGCTTCTCAACAAAGAACTCTATCACCCGTCCCTTGGAGTCGCCATTTGCCCAGATGCTCCCCATTTCAATGGGATCTTAGCTTGGGCAAGAGCTAGAGAAGCCTGCAGTGTAGACTCCAGGCCCCTCGCTCCAAGTGCTTTGGGAATAAGGGCAGAACGGCGCTCCAAGGAGGACTCGCCAGCTAATACCTGTCATCATACTACATCACTGCTGTCTCCAGCAACTGGTCCCTCTGAGGAGCAGCTCCAGCTCTGCCCACACCGCCTTCCCCGGATACACAAACGATCTAACAAACCAAGCCACGTCCACTTTCTATACTGATTCAGTAGTTAACCTCTGGATTCATCCCTGAAGCACTGAACTACCTGTGTGGCTGAGATACTCAGTCTGCTTGCAGGTTCCCTGGGCAAGGAAGGTGTCTCATTTTAAGTCTCCTTGTAAACCATACTTAACAAAAAGGCAGGCTTGGGGCAGCCCATCCGAGCACCCAAGCGCCTACCCTGAAACACAAGACTCATTTTCCCTACAGGGCACGTGCACATCAACATTCCTCTTCCCTCCTAAAACGTGTCAACTCCAGGAGGCTCAGATAGAATTAGCTTTCACCTCCAAAAACGTGAGAAAACGCCTTCCTAAACCATTAGGCGCTTCCCGAAGCCAGTGTGGGAACAAAAGGTGGGTCTGGGACTCGCAGCCGCCTAGAGAGCTCGAAGGTCCCAGAGAGGACACTGCTGGCTCTACCATTCGAGACCCAATGTTTTGGGTCAGAAGCCCAAGTGCGAGCCTAACATCCGACTGAGTCACCCACTTTCATGACTCAGGCCTTGTGGCCCACTCGGCCGGGTGCTCGTCGGTCAAGGGGAAATCGGCCAAATATCCGGGCCCGCAAAGGAGCGAGAACGCCGAGCGCCCCCGGCGCCCTGGGCGGACCCTCACAGAGCCCAGGTTCGCCAACGCCCGACGGACGCAGACCCCACGGTTGCGCCGAGGGTCCACGATCGGCCTCTCCGCGCCGAGGAGGACAGTGGGCCTGGGACAGGCGGGTAGGGCGACCGGTACGCGCCCCTCGGGCCCTCGGGGCCGCGCTGACTCAGCGCCGGGCGAGGGCTACGGGCTGACAATGGTCGGGCCCTCGGGTGGAGATGCGTTACCTAGAAGACGCTCGAAGGTGCCGCTACCTCGCCCCATGGCGACCTCCAACACAGACCCGTCGCCGCGGGCGCTCCCCTGATCCCAGCTGGCGCGCCCCCCGACTTCCGCTTCCGCCTTGTCCCTTCAGTGCGCGCACGCGCACGTCACCGCGCCGTTCCTAGAGCCGCGAGGAGGCGGAGTCTTCGCTCTCCCGCTAACGCTGCCCGCTAATTGGGCTCGCCCTTGGAACCTGATCCCTAAGAACCAATGAGTAGTCCGGGGATGAGAACTATCCAATGAGAGTGGCCGGTGGGCGGGCCTTGCTCCGCGGGCCGAGCTACGGGTGCCGGGTGGAGCGAAGCACGGAATGTGTCTCCTGCTGGGGGCCACGGGCGTCGGGAAGACGCTGCTGGTGAAACGGCTGCAGGATATCCTTCCGCGCGGGGACGGGACCGGGGTGCGGGGGTCACCCGGACGGGGGCGGGTACTCACCCCTTAGCTGCTCGGGTCCTTGACCGCTCTGTACAGGTGAGCTCCCGGGATGGGAAGGGCGACCTGGGGGAGCCGCCCCCGACACGGCCCACGGTAGGTGTCCGCTGCCGCGGGTGGAGTTGCGCGGGGTCCGCTCGCGCTTGGTGAAGAGCTCCGGGCTCCTCTAAGTGCACGCCGAGGCGCAGCGGGTCAGATCTTGACTTAAGGCCAGCCTTCGGGAGCGTGGGGGAGGCCCGAGCTGAGGATACCTGGCGCGGGATGCGGGGGCCTGCCGCCCTCCACGGGCACTTCTCCCCTCGCAATGGGTTCCTGTGGCTGGTCACCCCCACAGCGAGTGCAACTACTGATGGGCGGCGGTCCCTGCTCGCCGTTACTGCTTTAGGGACTGAGCCCTTGGAGAATGGGTCTGCGGGGTTCAGGCCACCGCGTAAGGTGTGGGCACGGTGCTGTTCAGGAGTTCACAATGGTACAGCACTTGTTTGTGTCTGCATCGCGGTTTTTCCTATAGGTGGGCACCAATCTTACTGACATCGTGGCGCAGAGAAAGATCACCATCCGGGAGCTGGGGGGGTGCATGGGCCCCATCTGGTCCAGTTACTGTGGAAACTGCCGTTCTCTCCTGGTGCGTTGTAATCCTGCATGGGCTTCCTTTAGGGACCTGTGTCTGCGTTTCTGTCATGTCCAATCCCCAACCTTGCTGTGTGGGGGTTTGGGTTATTTAGTGACTATACTGGTCATGGAACAGGTCGGACGGTAGTGTTGTTTCCTGCTGGGCACCACGTCTGGTTTCGGGTGCTTGCGCTCCCAGGCCCCCAGTAGGAGTTCACAGAGCTTGCTGAGGGCAGGGCTGCTGCTCCGCAGAGAACAGACTTAACCCTCTGTGTCGCTCCCTGGTACGTCTCTGTTTATGTTGGATGTATACGTGCCTCTGGTTGGTCCCATCTTAACAAGGCCTGTGCCCCAGATTCCAGTATGGAGAACTGATGGCCACGTGAGGACAGAGATGAGTGTCACCAGATCATCCTCATAAAACTAGATTCCCTCTGCTTCTGCCTGTTCCCAAAGCTTTGTTTAAAGCTGTTTTGGGCTGGGCGCAGTGGCTTACTCCTATAATCCCAGCACTTTGGGAGGCCGAGGTGGGCGAATCACGAGGTCAGGAGATGGAGACCATCCTGGCTAATGTGGTGAAACCCCGTCTCTACTAAAAGTACAAAAATTAGCCGGGTGTGGTGGTGGGTGTCTGTAGTCTCAGCTACTCGGGAGGCTGAGGCAGGAGAATCACTTGAACCCAGGAGGCGGAGGTTTCAGTGAGCCGAGATGGTGCTCCGTCTCAAACACAAACAAAAAATGCAATTTTGCTCTTCCAGTGCTAGGTCTGTGAGGCCCAGGGGAGGAAGTTTGGCACCAGGGCGTTGCTGCCATATTTTTCTTTTTCCCCAGTTCATGATGGACGCCTCTGACCCCACCCAGCTCTCTGCATCCTGTGTGCAGCTCTTAGGTCTCCTTTCTGCAGAACAACTTGCAGAAGCATCGGTGCTGATACTCTTCAATAAAATGTACGCGTCCCTGGGCTGAGAGGCAGCACAGCAGGGGCGGGGGCTCCCTGGGAGTACAGCCGGGAGCATGGCTGGGTAGGGAGGTGGTGTGGCTGGGGGTCTGGGGCAGGTGTGTGGCAGCCACTACTCTGATGGGCCACTTCTTTCACTGCAGCGACCTACCCTGTTACATGGCCGTGGAGGAGATGAAATCATTAATCAGGCTTCCAGACATCATTGCTTGTGCCAAGCAGAACATTACCACGGCAGAAATCAGCGCCCGTGAAGGCACTGGCTTGGCAGGGGTGCTGGCCTGGCTCCAGGCCACCCACAGAGCCAACTGTTGACTGCACGGCAGAGGCGCGGCTGACCTGCACTGGGGAGAGGTGGCCGGGGGCAGTATGGCTTCGCTGCCACGGGCAGAATAACCCAAAGTAACTCTACATGATGGGGCTCTGTGCTGAGATGCAATGGTGGGTAAACTAAGGCATGCGGAGATGGAAGTTGACATCTGGCCTCTGAAAAAACTGTCTGCAGGGGCCAGGCATGGTGGCTCATGCCTGTAATCCCAGCACTTTGGTAGGCCGAGGCGGGCTGATCACCTGAAGTTAGGAGTTCGAGACCAGCCTAACCAACATGGAGAAACCCTGTCTCTACTAAAAGTACAAAATGAGCCGGGTGTGGTGGTGCATGCCTGTAATCCCACCTACCTGGGAGGCTGGGGCAGGAGAATCCCTTGAACCCGGGAGGCGGAGGTTGCAGTGAGCCAAGATCACGCCATTGCACTCCAGCCTGGGCAACAAGATGAAACTCCATCTTAAATAAGAAATAAAGGCCGGGCGCGGTGGCTCAAGCCTGTAATCCCAGCACTTTGGGAGGCCGAGATGGGCGGATCACGAGGTCAGGAGTTCGAGACCATCCTGGCTAACACGGTGAAACCCCGTCTCTACTAAAAAATACAAAAAAAGCTAGCCGGGCGAGGTGGTGGGCGCTTGTAGTTCCAGCTACGCGGGAGGCTGAGGCAGGAGAATGGCGTAAACCCGGGAGGCGGAGCTTGCCGTGAGCTGAGATCTGGCCACTGCACTCCAGCCTGGGCGACAGAGCGAGACTCCGTCTCAAAAAAAAAAAAAAAAAAAAAAAAAAGAAATAAAAATATAAAAACCTGTCCCCAGACTGGGTGAGCAGGGCCTGCAGGTAGCCGAGTGTTCTGTGTCCTGGAGTGGTGCTGTTGGGGTTGGCTGCCCTCCTTCCTAGAGACCTGCTAGACTGCCCCCGAGGCGTATGGACTGGACAATGCCACTGAGACCTGGCCTCTTGCTATACCACGAGCTCCAACCTGCTGAGCCACGGGCACCCTGACCCCACGTCCGTCACAGACGGCATGAGGCAGGTGAACTGAGTGTGGTCGTAAGAGCCAGGCCTCAAGTTAGAAATGAGCTTGTGGCCGGGCGAGGTGGCTCACGCGTGTAATCCCAGCACTTTGGGAGGCCGAGGCAGGCAGATCACGAGGTCAGGAGTTTGAGACCAGCCTGGCCAACATGGTGAAACTCTGTCTCTACTAAAGATATAAAAAATTAGCTGGGCATGGTGGCTTTTGCCTGTAATCCCAGCTACTCAGGAGGCTGAGGCAGGAGAATTGCTTAAACCTAGGAGGCAGAGGTTGCAGTGAGCCGAGATCGCGCCACTGCACTCCAGCCTGGCTGACAAGAGCGAAACAGTCTCGGAAAAAACAACAACAGCAAACGAACAAGAGCCAGCATTCTCACTTGTTCAGTAAACAGGTGTGGCCCTGAAATGCCCACAGGTGTGCCGGGAGGGGCTCAGATGAAGCACAGGAAATGGCCATGCCACCTGCAGTTCCCCAGCGGCCTGCCTTGACTTTGGTTCTCAGCTGTGGCCGCATGTGGGAGTGTTGATTTGACGGGTCAGTGTCCTGCGGCTGCTGAAACAACAGAAATTTGCTCTCGTGGTTCTGGAGGCTTTTACCAGGGTGGTTTCCTTCCAGAGGCTCCGAGGGAGCATCTGTGCCTTGCCTGTGGAGCGGCTGCAGTGCTCCTCGGCATGTCTGGGCTGTGGTCTGCAGAGCCTGTTTCCGCCCCCATCTTCACGCAGCTTCTCTCCTGTGCCTCTGTGTTCTCTCCTCTCACAAGGACATCTGTCATTGGAAATCCAGGATGATTCCTCATTATATCTGTAAATGCTCTATTTTCCAAACAAGGTCACCCTTGCTTGTTCCAGGGGTTATAACTTGGGCACACCTTTTGGGGACCATCATTTGACTACAACGATTGAATAAGAAACCCTATAGTCCTGAGAATACATGGGAATTTTCTACAAATGTTTTTGCAGCTGGAAGCCTAGGCTCCTTCGATCATGGAAGGAGCTTCGCACCCACCACCCTCCTCCATGTCACAAACCTGCTGTACTTTGCTTGTGGGGAAAGGGGTCTTTATTCCCATGGAGGGCTGTGTGCGATGCCTGGGAAAAGCTCTCAGCATGGCGTGCTTCAGGGTGGCTCAGGCTCCAATCTCTGCTTTCCACTGTGTCATGGGCTCTCAACTGTACACAGCCTGTGCCTTGTTGGATGCCACCTTTTTTTTGTGTTTTGAGACGAGTATCACCCAGGCTGGAGTGCAGTGGTGCAATCTCGGTGGCTCACTGTAACCTCTGCCGCCCAGGTTCAAGCAATTCTCCTGCCTCAGCCTCCTGAGTAGCTGGGATTACAGGCGCCCGCCACCACGCCCAGCTAATTTTTGTATTTTTAGTAGAGATGAGGTTTCACCATCTTGGCCAGGCTGGTCTTGAACTCCTGACCTTGTGATCACCCGCCTCGGCCTCCCAAAGTGCTGAGATTACAGGCGTGAGCCACTGTGCCTGGCCTGGATGCCACCTTCTTAGACACCACGTGAATCTCCATGCGCTGCTTCCCCTGCCCCTTACCACCACCAAGCAGCTACTAGACACCTGAGGTGTCTGTCCTGTTAGTACCATGGGGTGGAAAGATACACCTTTTATCACCCGTAAGGGTGACAGCCAACACTTCTAACAAAATACAGGTGAGCAAGAGAAAAGCATTAACAAATTTACTTAATTATTTGAGATAAGCTCTCACTCTGTCTCCGAGACTGAAGCACAGTGGTGGGATCACAGATTACTGCAGCCTCAACCTCCCAAGCTCGGTCAGTCCTCCCACCTCAGCCTCCTGGGTAGCTGGGATTACAGGCATGCACCACCACGCCTAGCTAATTTTTTATATTTTTGGTAGAGACGGGGGTCTTGCTGTGTTGCCCAGGCTGGTCTTGAGCTTCTGGCCTCAAGTGATCCTTCTGCCTCAGCCTCCCAAAATGCTGGGATTACAGGCATGAGCCACCGTGCCTGGCCTAAAAGCATAACAAATGTATTAGTTTGGGCCGGGCGTGGTGGCTAAAGCCTGTAATCCCAGCACTTTGGGAGGCCGAGGCGGGTGGATCACGAGGTCAGGAGATCGAGACCCTCCTGGCTAACACGGTGAATCCCCGTCTCTACTAAAAATACAAAAAACTAGCCGGGCGATATGGCGGGCGCCTGTAGTCCCAGTTACTCGGGAGGCTGAGGCAGGAGAATGGCGGGAACCCGGGAGGCGGAGCTTGCAGTGAGCCGAGATCCGGCCACAGCACTCCAGCCCAGGGCGACAGAGCGAGAGTCTGTCTCAAAAAAAAAAAGTATTAGTTTGACATGATAGCCGGGCACGGTGGCTCACACCTGTAATCCTAACACCTTGGGCGGCCAAGGTGGGCAGATAGCTTGAGGCCAGAAGATTGAGAGAGACCAGCCTGAGCAACATAGTGAAACCCCATCTTGACTAAAAATGCAGAAATTAACCTGGCATGTTGGCGCCTGCCTGTAATCCCAGCTACTTGGGAGGCTGAGGCAGGAAAATCACTTCAGCCCAGAAGGTAGAGGTTGCAGTGAGCTAAAATCACACCACTGCACTCCAGCCTGGGTGACAGATTGAGACTCCATCTAAAAAAAATAAAGTTTTACATGACACAGGAGCCTTCATCTATAAAGACCCAGGAAAACCTTTATTTATTTTTGAGATCGAGGTTCGCTCTGTCATCCAGGCTGGAGTGTAGTGGCACAATCTTGGCTCACTGTAACGTCCGCCTCCCAGGTTCAAGCGATTCTCCTGCCTCAGCCTCCCGAGTAGCTGGGATTACATGTGTGTGGCACTACGCCCGGCTAATTTTAGTATTTTTAGTAGAGACAGGGTTTCACCATGTTGGCCAGGCTGGTCACGAACCCTTGACCTCAAGTGATCCGCCTGCCTGGGCCTCCCAAAGTGCTGAGATGATAGGCGTGAGCCACTGTGCCTGGCATGAAAATCTTTATTTTTATATTTAGGTTTGACGAGTGAACAGGCATGCAGAAATGTGATTCAACACACAGGATCTGGCCTAACATCCGTTTAACTGGGGAAAGCCAGCAAGGCCGCTCTGTACAATCCCCTTCCCCTGGGGATGGGGCAGGACCCCTCGGGAATGAGGATCTTCCAGGGAGAAGGGAGAGAGGGACCTTGCTAGGTTTTATGGCTGGCTTTGGGGGAGAGGAGTTCTAGTTTCTATGACCTGCCGTGGGGAAAAGAATTGTTTCTGGAACTCACTTTAGGGGAGAAAAATGGGCAGGAACCAGGAGGGAAAGACAAAGACCTGGCTTCTGAGGCCTTCCAGTCTCCTCTGGGTCAGAGTAGTCTGCATGCCAAGGTGCCATACTTTGGGGTTTAATGAACCCTAACAGCAGGTCCTTGGCAGATGTCACAGGCCACTTGTGACCCCAGTAATTGCCTTTCAGTCCCCCAATTTCAGAGGACTTTAGCAAAGTCTGGTTGAAATGGCCAAGTGTGGGCCGGGCGCGGTGGCTCAAGCCTGTAATCCCAGCACTTTGGGAGGCCGAGGCGGGTGGATCACGAGGTCAGCAGATCGAGACCATCCTGGCTAACACGGTGAAACCCCGTCTCTACTAAACATCCAAAAAATTAGCTGGGCGTGGTGGTGGGCACCTGTGGTCCCAGCTACTCAGGAGGCTGAGGCAGGAGAAGAATGTAAAACCCGGAGGCAGAGCTTGCAGTGAGCTGAGATTGCACCACTGCACTCCAGCCTGGGCGACAGAGTGGGACTCCATCTCAAAAAAAAAAAAAAAAAAAAGGAAAAGAAGGCCGGGTGCAGTGGCTCACGCCTGTAATCCCAGCACTTTGGGAGGCGGAGACGGGTGGATCACAAGGTCAGGAGATCAAGACCATCCTGGCTAACACGGTGAAACCCTGTCTCTGCTAAAAATACAAAAAATTAGCCAGGTGTGGTGGTGGGTGCCTAAAGTCCAGCAACTCGGGAGGCTGAGCTTGCAGTGAACCAAGATCACGCCACTGCACTCAAGCATGGGCGACAGAGTGAGACTCCGTCTCAATAAAAAGAAAAAAAAGAAAAAGAAATGGCCAAGTGTTAGAAGAACCTCTTCAAAGCTGAAATTCATTGAGTTCTTCAGCTGAGGGCATAAGAATCCCGGATGTAAGGTTAGCAAGAGTTAGGAGTTCTGGAGTCTTCCCTGCAGGCCCAGGCTCTTGACCATGAACAGCCAGAAGTTCCCAGTATCTGCTCCTCCTGTGGCTCAGCAGGGATGTGTCAGAGCAGCATGTTCAGAATGAAACCGGTGCACTTAAGCCTCGAGGACCTTTTGAAGTCGTGTGGCCCACGTGGCCTCGTGGGAACACAGATGCTCCAGCACCCGATGTGTTCAGGACTAGGTGGGGGAACCTTCAACCCTGGAAACATCCCCCTGCTGTGTAGACCAGCCTGCCCCGTGGCCAAGGGCAGTGAGAAACCCGGCCACCCCTTGGGTTGCACGACTCTGTGCTAGAATTTTACCCTTCCTGGGCAGAAAAGCTCAACATTTGGCTCAGGACATAACTGGGAAGAAATATCCACCAAGGGGCCGGGCACGGTGGCTCATGCCTGTAATCCCAGCACTTCAGGAGGCCGAGGCGGGTGGATCACGAGGTCAGGCGATCGAGACCTGGCTAATATGGTGAAACCCCGTCTCTACTAAAAATAGAAAAGAATTAGCTGGACATGGTGGCGGGCGCCTGTAGTCCCAGCTACTCGGGAGGCTGAGGGAGCAGAATGGCATGAACCCAGGAGGCGGAGCTTGCAGTGAGCCGAGATAGAGCCACTGCACTCCAGCCTGGGTGACAGAGCAAGACTCAGTTGCTTAAAAAAAAAAAAAAAAAAAAAATTGAAAAGAAATACCCACCATGATTTTTGCTGTGAGGCATGAAAATATAAGGTGGCAGCCTGAGGTGCTTGTGGCCACCCAGCTGGAGGCGGGTGGGCTGCGCTTCCCAGCTTGCTTGGAGGAACGTTCTGTTAGTTGGGAAGGAGTGCCTTTTCTGAAGAAATCCTTGGTACTGGACATGCTGATCCTGAATGAATCCTAAGGGTACAGATTTCCAAGACCCGAGAAGACCACAAGCCTATGTTTCCAGCCAGCGCTGGTGGTAGCTGGGTTCCAGGCAGGTGGAGCCAACGTGGTCTGGAGCTGGCAGCCACACTCTGGCACCTCCTCAGGTGGTTTTCAAGGGTGGGTTCCAGCCAGGGAGCCCTACGCAGGTGTGGCATGACGCCATGGGAGGACAGTCTCGGGATGGGTGGATAAGGACCCTCCTTGTCTGCTCCTGACAGGCCGGGTGCTGCAGGCCACTTTGAATGACCCACGTTCCCAAAACCATCAGGTCCCCACTTTGCTGGCACACGGTGTCAATTGGGGTGTCCTGTGGGGTGGATGAGGGGTGCTGGGGACTCCCCTGGCCTTGTCACCCAGACCCCTACCGGACTTTAGGGTCCCTGCGCTCAGCGGCTGTTCTGGGCCCAGGCACACTGGACCACCCATCAGTGCACATGCCGGAGCCCATTTCACTCCTGAGTCTGGGAAAACTGATGCTGCTGAGGACCCCACTGTTGTGAGTCATCTCTGCCTGTGGGCTCTTCTCAGCGCAGATGTAGCACCTGGATATGAATTTTCTTTTTTTCTTTTTTTTTTTTTTGAGGCGGAGTCTCGCTCTGTCGCCTGGAGTGCAGTGGCCAGATCTCAGCTCACTGCAAGCTCCGCCTCCCAGGTTTACGCCATTCTCCTGCCTCAGCCTCCCAAGTAGCTGGGACTACAGGCGCCCGCCATCTCGCCCGGCTAGTTTTTGTATTTTTAGTAGAGACGGGGTTTCACCGTGTTAGCCAGGATGGTCTCGATCTCCTGACCTCGTGATCCGCCCGTCTCGGCCTCCCAAAGTGCTGGGATTACAGGCTTGAGCCACCGCGCCCGGCCATGAATTTTCTGTTTTGGAGATGGGGGTCTTGCTCTGTTACAGCCCAGGCTGGAGTGCAGAGGCACAATCACAGCTCACAGGCCCATACGGTGCAGCGGCCAGGCAGAGGCACTCCTCCCTTCCCAGACGGTGGGGCAGCCTTGACCTCTCGGGTTTGAGTGATCCTCCCATTTCCACCTCCGGAGTAGCTGGGACCACAGGCACGGTGCCACTACAGCTGGCCTGAATTGTCTTTAACGGTTTGGAGTGCCCATGAAACTAAATGCTAATTAAACGATAGCTGTGGGGAAGAGAGATCAGACTGTTACTGTGTCTATGCAGAAAGAAGTAGACATAAGAAACTCCATTTTGTTCTGTACTAAGAGAACTTCTTCTGCCTTCAGATGCTGTTAATCTGTAACCCTAACCCCAACCCTGTGCTTGCAGAGACACATGCTGTGTTGACTCAAGGTTTAATGGATTTAGGGCTGTGCAGGACGTGGTGGTTTTTTTTTTTTTTTTTTTTTTTTGGTGAGACGGAGTTTCGCTCTGTCGCCCGGGCTGGAGTGCAGTGGCCGGATCTCAGCTCACTGCAAGCTCCGCCTCCCGGGTTCATGCCATTCTCCTGCCTCAGCCTCCCAAGCAGCTGGGACTACAGGCGCCGCCACCTCGCCCGGCTAGTTTATTGTATTTTTTAGTAGAGACGGGGTTTCACCGTGTTAGCCAGGATGGTCTCGATCTCCTGACCTCGTGATCCGCCTGCCTCGGCCTCCCAAAGTGCTGGGATTACAGGGTTGAGCCACCGCGCCTGGCCGTGCTTCGTTAAAAAAGTGCTTGAAGGCAGTATGCTTGCTGAAAGTCATTGCCCTTCTCTAAACTCAGTACCCGGAGACACAATGCACTGCGGAAGGAAGGCCGCAGGGACCTCTGCCCAGGAAAGCCGGGTATTGTCCAAGGTTTCTCCCCATGTGATAGCCTGAGATACGGCCTCGTGGGAAGGGACAGACCTGACTGTCCCCCAGCCTGACACCCATAAAGGGTCTGTGCTGAGGAGAATTCGTGAAAGAGGAAGGCATCTGTCTCCTGCTCGTCCCTGGGAATGGAATGTCTTGGTGTAAAACCGGATTGTATGTTCTATTTACTGAGATAGGAGAAAACCGCCTTAGGGCTGGAGTGAGACATGCTAGCGGCAATACTGCTCTTTAATGCACCAAGATGTTTGTGTAGGGAGACGTTTGTGTACGTGCACATCAAAGTACAGCACCTTTCCTTCAACTTATTTCTGACACAGAGATCTTTGCTCACGTTTTCCTGCTGACCCTCTCCCCACTATTACCCTATTGTCCTGCCACATCCCCCTCTGAGATGGTAAAGAGAGTGATCGATAAATACTGAGGGAACTCAGAGACCAGTGCCAGCACTGTCCTCCGTCCTCCATATGCTGAGTGCCGTTCCCCTGGGCCCACTGTTCTTTCTCTATACTTTGTCTCTTATTTTTCTCAATCTCTCGTCCCACCTGACGAGAAACACCCACAGGTGTGGAGGGGCTGGCCCCCTTCAGATAGCATTATACAGTATGTGAAATTACATCATTAATATTTTTTCCTCAAAAAAAAAAATCACATTAATAAATGTGTGATAAGGTTGGCTGCTGGGAGGCAGAGGTTGTGGTGAGCCAAGATCGTGCCATTGCACTCCCGCCCAGGCAACAAGAGCAAAACTCCATCTCAAAAAAAAAAAAAAAGAAAAGCAGGAGGGGTGAGCTGGCCTCTCCTGAAACCCCAGCAGTGGCAGAAGTCAAGGCAGGCTAACCTCTTAAGCCCAGGACTTCGAGACCAGCGTGCCACTGCACTCCTGCCAAAGTGACAGCAAGGCCCTGCCTCCAAAAAACAAAAAAACAAAAACGCCAAGTACAGTGGCTCACGCCTGTAACCCCAGCACTTTGGGCAGCCAAACCAGGTGGATCCCTTGAGTCCATAAGTTCGAGACCAGCCTGGGCAACGTGGCAAAACCCCATCTATACAAAAAGCACAAAAAATTATTTGGGTGTGTTGGTAAGTACCTATTGTCCCAAGTACTTGGGAGGCTGAGGTGGGAGGATTGCCTGAGCCCCAGCTTGAGACTGCAGTGTGCTTATGCCACTGCACCCCAGCCTGGGCAACAAAGAGGCCCTAAAAACCACCAGAGGTTTCCCTCCCAGCAGCTGAAATCTGAGAATCGTGGATGCAGTGGAGAGCATGAGTGCTCGCCCAGCCTATGGGATGCCTTCACTTAGCCACACAGGGGCCGACATACGCCCAAAACCAAACGCACCGAGCGAGTGGGAGTGCCGCCCGCTGAGGTCCCAGCCCTTTCCCAGGGAAAGGCCACCCCCTTCCAGCTGCTGCATGTGATCTAGGGCTGAGTTCTGGCTGCTGCAAAACCAACATCCCAACGCCAGGGCTGGGGCCACCGGGTACATCACAAGGCGGGAAAACCATTCATCCAACAGAAACACGCCCGTAAGAGGAAAACAGCCCTGACTTTAAATATATATTCTCCACATTAAAACTTTTAACTAAAAGGTAAACTTTAATGTCGAAAATGCAAACTTGGGGAAGACAGAAAAGATCACATACAAGGCTGTCACTTCACAGTTGGAAGGTGGCACAGCGGCCGGGCAGAGGCGCCCTCACTTCCCAGACGGTGGCACAGCGGCCGGGCAGAGGCGCCCTCACTTCCCAGATGGTGGGGCAGCGGCCGGGCAGAGGCGCCCTCACTTCCCAGACGGTGGGCAGCTGGGCAGTGGCACTCCTTCCCAGACGGTGGCACAGCGGCCGGGCAGAGGCGCCCTCACTTCCCAGACGGTGGGCAGCTGGGCAGTGGCACTCCTTCCCAGACGGTGGCACAGCGGCCGGGCAGAGGCGCCCTCACTTCCCAGACGGTGGGCAGCTGGGCAGTGGCACTCCTTCTCAGACGGTGGCACAGCGGCCGGGCAGAGGCGCCCTCACTTCCCAGACGGTGGGCAGCTGGGCAGTGGCACTCCTTCCCAGACGGTGGCACAGCGGCCGGGCAGAGGCGCCCTCACTTCCCAGACGGTGGGCAGCTGGGCAGTGGCACTCCTTCCCAGACGGTGGCACAGCGGCCGGGCAGAGGTGCCCTCACTTCCCAGACGATGGGCAGCTGGGCAGTGGCACTCCTTCTCAGACGGTGGCACAGCGGCCGGGCAGAGGCGCCCTCACTTCCCAGACGGTGGGCAGCTGGGCAGTGGCACTCCTTCCCAGACGGTGGGGCAGCAGCCAGGCAGAGGCGCCCTCACTTCCCAGACGGTGGGGCAGCGGCCGGGCAGAGGCGCCCTCACTTCCCAGACGGTGGGCAGCTGGGCAGTGGCACTCCTTCCCAGACGGTGGCACAGCGGCCGGGCAGAGGCGCCCTCACTTCCCAGACGGTGGGCAGCTGGGCAGTGGCACTCCTTCCCAGACGGTGGCACAGCGGCCGGGCAGAGGCGCCCTCACTTCCCAGACGGTGGGCAGCTGGGCAGTGGCACTCCTTCCCAGACGGTGGCACAGCGGCCGGGCAGAGGCGCCCTCACTTCCCAGACGGTGGGCAGCTGGGCAGTGGCACTCCTTCCCAGACGGTGGCACAACGGCCGGGCAGAGGCGCCCTCACTTCCCAGACGGTGGGGCAGCGGCCGGACAGAGGCGCCCTCACTTCCCAGACGGTGGGCAGCTGGGCAGTGGTACTCCTTCCCAGACGGTGGCACAGCGGCTGGGCAGAGGCGCCCTCACTTCCCAGACGGTGGGGCAGCGGCCGGGCAGAGGCGCCCTCACTTCCCAGACGGTGGGCAGCTGGGCAGTGGCACTCCTTCCCAGACGGTGGCACAGCGGCCGGGCAGAGGCGCCCTCACTTCCCAGACGGTGGGCAGCGGGGCAGTGGCACTCCTTCCCAGACGGTGGCACAGCGGCCGGGCAGAGGCGCCCTCACTTCCCAGACGATGGGCAGCTGGGCAGTGGCACTCCTTCCCAGACGGTGGCACAGCGGCCGGGCAGAGGCGCCCTCACTTCCCAGACGATGGGCAGCTGGGCAGTGGCACTCCTTCCCAGACGGTGGGGCAGCAGCCAGGCAGAGGCGCCCTCACTTCCCAGACGGTGGGCAGCTGGGCAGTGGCACTCCTTCCCAGACGGTGGCACAGCGGCCGGGCAGAGGCGCCCTCACTTCCCAGACGATGGGCAGCTGGGCAGTGGCACTCCTTCCCAGACGGTGGGGCAGCAGCCAGGCAGAGGCGCTCCTCACTTCCCAGACGATGGGCAGCTGGGCAGTGGCACTCCTTCCCAGACGGTGGGGCAGCAGCCAGGCAGAGGCGCTCCTCACTTCCCAGATGGTGGGGCGGCCAGGCAGAGGCGCTCCTCACTTCCCAGACGATGGGGCAGCGGCCGGGCAGTGGCACTCCTTCCCAGACGGTGGGGCAGCAGCCAGGCAGAGGCGCTCCTTACTTCCCAGATGGTGGGGCGGCCAGGCAGAGGTGCTCCTCACTTCCCAGACGGGGCAGCGTCTGGGCAGAGGCGCTCCTCTTCCCAGATGGTTGGCAGCCAGGCACAGGTGCTCCTCACTTCCCAGACGGTTGGCGGCCAGGCAGAGGCGCTCCTCACTTCCCAGACGGGGCGGTGGCCAGGCAGAGGTGCTCTTCGCTTGCCAGATGGTGGGCAGCCAGGCAAAGGCGCTCCTCCCTTCCCAGATGGTTGGCGGTGGCTGGACCCAGGCGCTCCTCCCTTCCCAGATGGTTGGCGGTGGCTGGACCCAGGCGCTCCTCCCTTCCCAGATGGTTGGCGGTGGCTGGACCCAGGCGCTTCTCACTTCCCAGATGGTTGGCTGGCAACTGGGCAGAAGCACTCCTCACTCCCTAGACGGTGCTGAGCAGTCGGACTCCATTGCTGGATGTGTGACTTGAGTTTAAGCCTCTCCCTTCTGCCCTCATCTGGAAATGCTGACAGCCTGGGCCTCCCTCCTTTGGCACTGGATGGAGACTGAAGTCTGGCAAGGCCCTGCCCTCAGCAGGAACTCCCCCTGGGCCCCACTCTGTGACCCCGAGCCCAGGCCAGGATTTTTCCTTTACTTTCTACAGCCACTTTGGGCCCCCCGGCTCTCTCAGAGCCCCGTGAGGTAGGTGACAACCCTGTTCCCACTGTTTTTTTTTTTTTTTTCCTCTTTTCGTGTATTTTTAGTAGAGATGCGGTTTTACCATGTTGGCCAGGCTGGTTTGCACTCCTGACCTCAGGTGATCCACTTGCCTCGGCTGCCCAAAGTGCTGGGATTATAGGTGTGAGCCACCGTGCCCAGCCCCCAGTTCCCACCTTAGTGTATGTGTTGTCATCACGTTTCACCCCAACCAGACCTTGGGTGGGCAGCCTCTGTGGGGACCACTCGCAACTGACCTGTAGTCATGGTCGCCTGCAGAGCCCTTGCAGGTGGTCCAGATGTGCCCAGTGGCCCTGCCCCGAAGCGTCTTCCCTGCCCGTGGCCTGCTCTGCCTGATGTGCACTGTGCGCTCGGCTCTGCTGACTCCCGGGGCCTCCGTCACACACCGAGCCAGCCTCATCAGCTGTCTCACTAGTTGGTGTTCAGGGACAGGGACCCAGCCCTTCCTAAGGTGTACCTGGGCTGAGACTCAGAATGGACGTTCAAAACAAAGACATGGAGCTGTGAGTGACACCGGGCCCCACGGGCCGTCTGTCAACCAGGCCTTGGCCCTAGTCCGTCGGACACTTACCCCTTGCAAGATGTGGACCCGCTAGTGCCCACTGTGGGAACAAGTAGCTGGAGGCCCCACCCCACATTGCTGGCATGGCCTGCCTCTCCCCGACCCAGGTGTGGCAGCTCCTGGTGCCAGTTTCCCAGGAGCATGGCCGGGCCCCGGGTGTCTCTCCATCACGGCTGCGGCTCTGGCTTCTTCCGGGAAGTGAGGTGGGGTCGCTCCCCGTGCAGCAGCCGCCGCCACTGCTTCAACACCCTGTAGGCCTGCACGGCCCGCTCTCTTTCCTCCCCCACAATCCGCTGGCGGGCCAAGGAGGCGGTCAGAGGCTGGGACACAGCGCTGGGGCTCAGAAGCATCCTCAGCATCTGCGATCTCCTGCCAGGCTGTGGGAAAGAGGGGAGGGTGAGGCACAGGCTGGGAAAGGAGGGGACGCCACAGAAAGCCTCACAGCACCAACAGCTCTTCCGCCAGCGAGAATGCTGCACTCTCAGGCCACACACCAGACAGCGCACACGTTGGCTGAGGATTTTTTTTTTCTTGACAAAGGATCTCGCTATGCTGTCCAGGCTAGTATCAACTCCTGGGCTCAAGCGATCCACCTGCCTTGGCCTCCCAATGTGCTGGGATTACAGGTGTGACCTCCCAATGTGCTGGGATTACAGGTGTGACCCACTGTATCCAGCCTGTCCAAGGCTTCTGTTCCCTGGCAGCACTGGGGGACAGACTCAGTTGTCCCCATGCCCTACTTACGTGGTCCTTGCTTACACTCCTCCGGGGCCTGGCAGTCAGCTCTGGGGGCTGCAGGACAACCTCTCCAAATGTCACCGTGTCTGGAGGGGCAGAGTACAACTGAGGACTGCTGCCCACAGCCACTGCACCCGACACCCAGTGCCACCACCCGCCCACCTCCCTCCCATAGGGCTGGGACAGAACACCAACTCATCCAGTGGTCTAATGGCTGTGGACCCCAGGGGAGACCACAGGTGCCCAGTGCAGCCAGGGCTGGTGGGGAACAGAAGGCCTGTGCCCAGGCCCCGCCCGGACCACTGCTGACACCATCGCTTTGGGAGGAGCTACCTCGGAGCAACTCCTGCTCCAGCCTGTCTGCAGCCTTTTCCTCCTTTTTCCGTTGGACTTTATCTAGTCGCCGCTTCTGGAACCTGGGGAAGAAAGCACATGTCATTCGGATTCCTAAATTCTCTTTCCACCCAGGGAGGAGGCAGAGGCCGCCCCGCCCACAAGGATCCTCTGTGGCAGAGCAGGGACCCGAGAACAGGCGGCTGTCTCCAAGTCCCCGCTCCCCTCACTGCCCCACCCACTCCAAGTCCCCGCTCCCCTCACTGCCCCACCCACTCCAAGTCCCCGCTCCCCTGACTGCCCCAAACCACAGCTGCCACCAGAGAAGGCTCTGAGCCCAGCAGGCCCCTCAGGGGTCCCCTCAGGGGTTCTCAGCCAGGGACGGCTGCCTCCCAGGGAGCATCTGACAATGTGTGCAGGCGTGGGCGGTCTCATGAGCAGGGATCAAGGCTGGGAAGGCTGCCAAAGACCCCCCTACAGAGACTCATCCAGCCCATGTGGTGCTGCTGTGTCTAAAGGGCCTGACAAGTGTCGTGTGTCACGTCTCCCCCAATGTGAATCTGGAAGCTTCACCTTCAGCAACGGCTCTGGAGATCACCGTGGCGCCAGGTTTTATCTGGGACACGTTCTCTGGGATGAACTTTCATTGGCTAAGGTAATTGTAAGGAATACAACAGTCCAGAAACAGGGAATCTACAGAGCTGAAAGCAACCTCTCTAACCTTCAAAGCTTTTTTTTTTTCTTTTTCTTTTTTGAGATGGAGTCTCGTGCTCTGTCACCAAACTGGAGTGCAGTAGCGCGATCTCAGCTCACTGCAACCTCTGCCTCCTAGATTCAAGCGATTCTCCTGCCTCAGGCTCCCAAGTAGCTGGAATTACAGGCACGCACCACCACATCTGGCTAATTTTTGTGTGTGTGTTTTAGTAGAGACGGGGTTTCCTCATGTTGGCCAGGATGGTCTCGATCTCCTGACCTTGTGATCCACCTGCCTCGGCCTCCCAAAGTGCTGGGATTACAGGTGTGAGCTACTGCACTTGGTCAAAGCATTTAGAGAATTAGAAAGGTGTGGCTGGGTGCACCTTTTGTTTCAACAAAGCTTTTGTTGAAATTGCCTCCCCATCCTGCCAGGGGTGGGCAGAGGAACTAATGCTTGTGGTGGGCTTACTACTCCTGCCAGCCACCATCCTTAGGAACGGAATGAGAAATCCATCTGAACCTTGTGGCCACTCTACAGCGGAGGAAGTCCAGGCTGAGGAGATGCCACAGAGCGGCAGGGACAGCAGAGCCAGTACAGCCAGAGCTCTCGAGTCTCTTGGACCAGGAAGGGCCCCAATGGAAACAGAACCCCTGGGCACGTCACCCTCAGACCGACCCCCCAAGGGCTGATTTCCGCAGGGCCAGGGCTTTCTGGAGCTTCTCCTGTGAAACGCAAGGACCAAGCGAGGTCTCCGCAGGGTTCCCAGTTCCACAGCCTCCTGGAGGCCACACCCTCGCTAGCTCCCAGCTGGACGATCTGACTCGCCAATTCCCAGGGCTCCAGCTTGGTTTCCCTGAATCCAGGCTGCCCCATAGCTACAAAACAGGGTCCCTGCAGAGGGCCATCATGGGAACCCAATGTCCTCCCTCCGGCTCCGGGGGCAGGCCCCGACCCCTCCTGCCGCCACTCACGCTTTTTTTGCTTTTTTCTGCTCAGACCTCTCCGTGGGAGCCGCCTGTACCTCTGGCTGCCGGGGGACCTGGTTCTTGCTGAGGAACAGCACGTGCTGGGCCTCTTGCTGCATGCGCTGGAAATAGGCCCCGTCGGATTCCCCCTTCCTCTGTTTGAACTTGGGGATGGCAATGTCGGGCTCCACTCCCTTTGCTTCCTTCTCCAATGTCTTTCTGAAGGTCACCTGGGCTGAGGACAAAGGGAGGCCTCAGAGGAGACACAAGGCAGACAGTGGCAGGCAGGTGGCCCATGTTCACTTTCCCTCCTGAAGCCAAAAGAAGGGAAGACCAGGTTGGCTGGAAGCAGCCTAATGATAGCAGCTGAAGAGGATCCAGAATGCCCAGCCTGGCATCCCCGCGGACGCACAGCTGAGAAAGGAAAGCAGAAACAACCGAAATGTCCACCCCTAGGTGGCTGGTTGAATGCATTCTCCTCTGAGCACCCACAGACTCCACCGCACAGCTGAAGGAAGCCCAGTGGAGCTACACATAGAAACGTGGGCAGACCTGCGACACCACTGTGAACACAAGCAAAGGACCCAAGGCGCGTGTAGAACACGGGAGTGGACAGCGCCATGTGGAACAGGACAGGCGCGTGTAGAACACCAGAGTGGACAGTGCCGTGTGGAACAGGACAGGCGCGTGTAGAACACAGGCGTGGACAGTGCCGTGTGGAACAGGACAGGCGCGTGTAGAACACAGGCGTGGACAGTGCCGTGTGGAACAGGACAGGCGCGTGTAGAACACAGGCGTGGACGGTGCCGTGTGGAACAGGACAGGCGCGTGTAGAACACAGGCGTGGACGGTGCCGTGTGGAACAGGACAGGCGCGTGTAGAACACAGGCGTGGACGGTGCCGTGTGGAACAGGACAGGCGCGTGTAGAACACAGGCGTGGACGGTGCCGTGTGGAACAGGACAGGCGCGTGTAGAACACAGGCGTGGACGGTGCCGTGTGGAACAGGACAGGCGCGTGTAGAACACAGGCGTGGACGGTGCCGTGTGGAACAGGAGAGTGTAGAACACGAGAGTGGACGGTGCCGTGTGGAACAGGACAGGCAAGTGTAGAACACGGGAGTGGACGGTGCCGTGTGGAACAGAACAGGCGAGTGTAGAACACAGGAGTGGGCCGGGCGCGGTGGCTCAAGCCTGTAATTCTAGCACTTTGGGAGGCCGAGACGGGCGGATCACAAGGTCAGGAGATCGAGACCACCCTGGCTAATACGGTGAAACCCCGTCTCTACTAAAGAATACAAAAAAAAAACCTAGCCGGGCGACGAGGCGGGCGCCTGTAGTCCCAGCTACTTGGGAGGCGGAGGCAGGAGAATGGCCTAAACCTGGGAGGCGGAGCTTGCAGTGAGCTGAGATCCGGCCACCGCACTCTAGCCTGGGCGACAGAGCCAGACTCCGTCTCAAAAAAAAAAAAAAAAAAGAACACAGGAGTGGACGGTGCCGTGTAGAACAGGACAGGCGAGTGTAGAACACAGGAGTGGACAGTGCCAGGCAGGGGGTTGTGTTCATAAATATATGAAGACATGCATATTGCCGGGCATAGTGGTTCACACCTGTAATCCCATAACTTTGGGAGGCTGAGGTGGGCGGATCACTTGAGGCCAGAGTTTGAAACCAGACTGGCCGACATGGCAAAACCCAGCCTTTACTAAAAATACAAAAACTAGCCAGGTGTGGTGGCACAGGCCTGTAATCCCAGCTACTTGGGGGGCTGAGGCACAAGACTCACTTCAACCCGGGAGGTGGAGGTTGCAGTGAACACTTTGGGAGGCTGAGGTGGGGAAATCACTTGAGGTCAGGAATTCAAAACCAGCCTAGCTAACATGGTGAAACCCCATTTCTACTACAAATTCAAAAATTAGCTGGGCTTGGTGGCGTGTGCATGTAATCCCAGCTACTTGGGAGGTTGAGGCAGGAGAATTGCTTGAACTGGGATCTCGCAGGCAGAGGTAGCAGCGAGCCGAGATTGTGCCACCGCACTCCAGCCTGAGCTAGAGCGAGATTCTGTCTAAAAAAAAAAAAGAAAAAAAAACACACAAAAAAATGTAGCCGGGTGTGGTGGCGTGCACCTGTAATCCCAGCTACTCAGGCAGCTGAGGCAGAAGAATTGCTTAAACCCAGAAGGTGGAGGTTGCATTGAGCCCAGATCACGCTACCGTACTCCAGCCTGGGTGACAAAGCAAGACTCCATCTCAATAAATAAATAAACAAACAAACAAAGGTGCCAATGCAATGCAGCACGGTTCAGAATGTGCCATCTGCTACCCAGGCCAGTGCGCCTCCTCCCTGCACCTTCCTCACCTCTATCTCACCATCCCGTTGGCAGCCATATAACCCCCAACGAGAAGCCTCCAGTTTATACACAAATTATAAAACAGCTTTGCTGTAAAATCAGTCCCACGTTTGGGAAGAGAAATGTATCTACATCCAAAATATACACACAATGGACACCATTTCCCAACGTGCCCAGAGCGTTACCTCTGGTTGCAGCGGTGGGCATGTGGCCACCCTACCCAGACTTAGGGGAGGAAGGCAGACTTCTCAGAGAGGCCTGATCAAATTTCCTCCTCCAGCTCCTGACTCCACCCACTTCTCTCTACCATGGCTTCAGCACTCTTGTCCCAAGAACCATGGCTTCTCCCTGGCAGCAGCACCGACACCTGCCAGGTCCACTCTCGCTCACTACAACGCCACTCGGTGACCTTGTTTTGCTTACAGTAAACATGAATTGGCCATGCCCTGCTAAAAACTCTGATGGATCTTCGCAACTTTTGGGGGGAAAAAAAGGCCACTCCTTAGCCTGGCTCCTGAGGCCCCATAATGGGTGCTCCCGGCCCACCCCACAGTCTCCTTCCAAGCCTCCTCTGGAACCACAGCGCCACCTGCTGCCAGCCACTGCTTTGGCCACACTCCCCCCACCTTCTGGGCACTGGATCTTGGCATATTTCCTCTGCCTGAAATGTTCTGAAGTATTTGGGCAATTGGGCGGGTTGAGACACACAAAGCTTCACTGCCACCCAGTATGGGCCTGCACACACCTGCTTTCTTCCTCTTCTTGTTACTGATCGGGTTTTTCATCTCCTGGCGGCTCCTCATGATCTCCCGGAGACGGAAAGGGATCTCCTGTTCATCCTGGTTCTTGGGCTTGCAGTTCACTTTCTTCTTCTCTTTGCTGGGAGGAAGAATACGGGGGTGAGACCCGTTGCAAGTAAAGCATAAGCAGAATCAATAAGAGAAACAATAATTGGGTCTGGCAATAGAATTTACAGGGGCGGGCCGGGCGCGGTGGCTCACGCCTGTAACCCCAGCACTTTGGGAGGCCAAGGCGGGCGGATTACGAGGTCAGGAGATCGAGACCATCCTGGCTAACACAGTAAAACCCCATCTCTACTGAAAATACAAAAAAATTAGCTGGACGGGGTGGCGGGTGCCTGTAGTCCCAGCTACTCGGGAGGCTGAGGCAGGAGAATGGCGTGAACCCGGAAGGCGGAGCTTGCAGTGAGCAGAGATGGCGCCACTGCACTCCAGCCTGAGCGACAGAGCGAGACTCTGTCTCAAAAAAAAAAAAAAAAAGCATCTACAGGGCCACATCTGGCTTCTGTGGTGCAAGCCAGTCCAGGGAGCAGGGATCTTTCCTCTCCGTCCCACTCAGTGGCTGTCCCTGAACCACTTCCTCACAGGACGTGAGGCTGAAAGGCACTCCGAAAGCCCAGGAGGCCTTTCTGCCCTGACCTCTGTCAGGCCTCTGAGCCCAAGCCAAGCCATTATATCACCTGTGACCTGCACGTATCCATCTGGATGGCCTGAAGTAACTGAAGAATCACAAAACAAATGAAATTTAAATGGCCTGTTCCTGCCTCAGCTGATGACATTCCACCACAAAAGAAGTGAAAATGGCCGGTCCTTGCCTTAACTGTTGACATTACCTTGTGAAATTCCTTCTCCTGGCTCAAAAAGCTACCCCACTGAGCACCTTGTGACCCCTGGCCCTGCCCGCCAGAGGACAACCCCCTTTGACTATAATTTTCCTTTACCTACCCAAATCCTATAAAACGGTCCCACCCCTATCTTCCTTCGCTGACTCTCTTTTCGGACTCAGCCCGCCTGCACCCAGGTGATTAAAAAGCTTTGCCGGGCGCGGTGGCTCAAGCCTGTAATCCCAGCACTTTGGGAGGCCGAGACGGGCGGATCACAAGGTCAGGAGATCGAGACCATCCTGGCTAACACAGTGAAACCCCGTCTCCACTAAAAAATATGAAAAACTAGCCGGGCGACGTGGCGGGCGCCTGTAGTCCCAGCTACTCGGGAGGCTGACGCAGGAGAATGGCGGGAACCCGGGAGGCGGAGCTTGCAGTGAGCTGAGATCCGGCCACTGCACTCCAGCCTGGGCGACAGAGCGAGACTCTGTCTCAAAAAAAAAAAAAAAAAAAAAAAAAAAAAAGCTTTATTGCTCACACAAAGCCTGTTTGGTGGTCTCTTCATACGGTCACACGTGAAAACCTCGTCCAGAACCGCAAAGACTGGACAGTGGGACGCCATAAAGGCAAAACCTGGGACTCCCTCGCGCCTCCATTCATTCAACCGATCCTGGCGGGGCGCGAGCACAGAGGACAGCACTGAGTCCCGCCTGCGGAAGGGGTCAGAGCAAACGCTCCCTAGGGTGTCCGGGAGGGAGCCTTCTAGGCGTCTCCTTCTTAGGGGAAGTGCGGCGGCCTCGCGGGGCAGCGCACCCACCTGCGAAGCCCGGGCCACGGGGCTGGGCGCTGCTTCCCCAGCGGCTGCACTTGCTGCCGCCGCCGTGCCCGCCGGGGACTCCCAGGACCCGCCTGCGCCCTGGGTACCGCTGCACCGCGTCCAGCTCGCGCCATCTCCACTCCGGGAACTTCCCTAGCGAAGCCACTTCCGCCTTCCTGCACGGTTCCGCCACCGATGGGCACTTCCGCTTCCTACGCTCAGCCCCTCTCTCGCTGGAGCGGCGCGACTTCCTGAAGGTCCGGGATTGGCCGGAGCGCCCGCCGCTCACTGTCAGGGGTTGCGAGATCCAGGCCGCGGGCGATGCTGCTGCGGAGCGTCGTCGGGGGAGGCCGGGCGGTAACCGCCGCGGCCCGTGGCTCGGCAAGTACCGGGAGGGGTCCGGGCAGCACTGAAGGGTACATCCAAGAGGCAGCGGTCCAGCGGCCCGCACGTGCCGGAAGGAGCCCCCCTCCCCTGCCCTCCGCGCCCCTCCCCTGCCCTCCGCGCCCCTCCCCTGCCCTCCGCGCCCCTCCCCTGCCCTCCGCGCCCCCCCCTGCCCTCCGCGCCCCTCCCCTGCCCTCCGCTCCCCTCCCCTCCCCTGCCCTCCGCTCCCCTCCCTTGCCCTCTCCTCCCCTCTCCTCTTCTGTGGAGGGGCCGCTTAGTCCCGGGAGGAGAAGCAGCCCAGTGAACGGCCACTTTCCTGTTTATCAGTATCTGCCGAGCTCCTACTGTGTGCGAGTCCTGGGCTGTGGGGACTGGCCGTGGACACGGAGCTGATCATGCTCGTCGCAGGACTAGTTAGAGAAATAAGTGAAGTTGGTAGCGTGTCAGTCCGTGATCCCGGGTAGATAGAGCAGGGGAGCGAGGGAAGGCTGCCTATAGGACCTTCACGCTGGGATGACAGGGACCTGAGAGGCCTGGGCTTTGTGACAGGGAAACTTGGCTAAAGGGTGGTGTGATTCTTCTGGTTGGTCTCTCAGAGGAGGGTGGCGGGGCTTGATTATACTGGTAGAGAGGTGCTGGGCTGGCCGGGAGCTTACAGGGTTATACCTCCCCCATACTCCTGTCCACAGAGCAGCCGTCTTAGCTGGAGGTGGCAAGTGCCTCCCCGACCCCCCACCATCTGCTGGAGTGCACACCCGGCGCCGTGCCCTGATCCTGGCACTTCTTGTAAATTACACCGTGTCATATCCATTGCACAGTAGGGAAACTGAGTCTAGAGAGGTGAAATAACATGTCTAAAGTCACAGAAAGTGAAAAAGCTGAGGACCTGGAGCCACTTGCCCAATGCCAGGAGAGCTGAACTGTCCTCTCTGCTGGGGGTAGACCAGGCCTCACTGGCTTCCTGGAGAGTCACATGTTTGTCTGCATCCTTAGGGGGCTCCCCCGCTCTCCAGCCGAGACTGCCGCGAGAGGCTTCCTGGAGGTGGCAGCTTTCTTCAAAGGCACCATCCCGGAGCGCAAGCCCCTGATGGGTGCAGAAAATTCGGGAAAGACCACATAGAGGCGGGCTCCCAAGCAGGTGCAGACAGCACCAGGCCACCCAAGGCCTCACTGCCCAGCGAGGGCCCTTCAGAACCCCAGTACCCTCTGCCACCTGAGCTCCAGCCGCCCACAAACTGCTGCATGAGTGGTTGCCCCAACTGTGTGTGGGTGGAGTATGCGGACAGGCTTCTGCAGCACTTCCAGGACGGTGGGGAGCGGGCCCTGGCTGCCCTGGAGGAGCATGTGGCTGACGAGAACCTCAAGGCCTTCCTCAGGATGGAGATCCGACTTCACACCAGGGTCTGGAGGCTGAGCCAGCCCTGCTGGACTCCCTCCCCCAGGACGGAGTCCGGGACACAGCCGCAGTCTCCTTCCTTCACACCCCCTCACAGACTCCTTGTATCCAACGGGAATGGGAAAATTATTTATTGACTTCACCTGAGAAAAAAATAAATTCTCTACGGTGGTTTCACAGGAGGCTTTTGTTTTGGGGGTGGTTTTTTTGACAGTGTGTCTGCCAACCAGAACTGCCGCTGCTCCAGCCTCAACAGGAGGCTTTTGTGTAGTTGTCTGTAAGGCCTGTGTTGCATCTTGAAAGCGAGCAGGTCCGGGTCGACATTATGCATCTCCGGAGCCCTTGCAGCCATCACTCCGCTATGAGGGCAAAATAAGACCCCTGGCCGGGCACGGTGGCTCACACCTGTAATCCCAACACTTTGGGAGGCCTAGGCGGGCAGATCACGAGGTCAGGAGTTCGAGACCAGCCTGACCAACATGGTGAAATCCCATCTCTACTAAAAATACAAAAATTAACCAAGTGTGGTGGCAGGCGCCTGTAATCCCAGACTGTAATTCCCCGGGAGGCTGAGGAACCCAGCAGGCGGAGGTTGCAGTGAGCTGAGATCATGCTACTGCACTCTAGCCTGAGTGACAGAGCAACACTCCAACTCAGAAAAATAAATAAATAAGACCCTTTTTCCTTGAACGGTCAAATGACAGTGACCCCAGCGCCCCTTCCAGGCCAGGTCCCAGCTTCCCCCAAGTCCTGGCAAAGTCCTTCTCTGCTTGCTGTCAGTGTGCAGCAGAAGGAAGGCCATCTGATCTCATGGAGTCGCTGTGGCAAAGCCTTTGGCAGGCACAGAAGCCCACGGGCAGCCTGGCAGTGCCCATCTGTCCAGGTACATCAGTCTCCGGCAGGGGTCCTCAGGTGCCCTTCCACCAGCCTGGCAGAGGCTGCAGATCAGCCCTCAGTGGCCCAAGCACTACCTGGAACCAGTTCTTCCAGCTCATTCAGCCGCAGCTCCCAAGGGAGTTGGTAAGAGCGGCAGCATGTGGCCAGGCATGGTGACTCACACCTGTAATCCCAGAATTTTGGGAGGCCTAGGTGGGCAGATCACCTGAGATCAGGAGTTTGAGACCAGCCTAGCCAAACATGGGAAAACCCCTTCTCTACTAAACTTACAAAAATTAGCTGGGCACAGTGGTGGGTGCCTGTAATCCCACCTACTTGGGAGGCTGAGGCAGGAGAATTGCTTGAACCTGGGAGGCAGAGGTTGCAGTGAGCCGAGACCGCACCACTGCACTCCAGCCTGGGCGACAGTGAGCAAGACTCCATCTCAAAAAAAAATACAAAAGTTAGCGGGGCATGGTGGCACACACCTGTAGTCCCAGATACTCCAGAGGCTGAGGCGGAATTGCTTGAAGCTGGGAGGCGGAGGTTGCAGTCAGCTGAGATTGCGCCACTGCACTCCAGCCTGGGTGACAGAGCGAGACTCCATCTCCAAAAAAAAAAAAAAAAAAAACCGGCCAGGCACAGTAACTCACGCCTGTAATCCCAGCACTTTGGGAGACTGAGGCGGGCGGATCACGAGGTCCGGAGATCAAGACCATCCTGGCTAATATGGTGAAACCCTGTCTACTAAAATTTCAAAAATTAGCCGGGCATGGTGGTGGGCGCCTAGGCAGGAGAATGGCGTGAACCCAGGAGGCAGAGCTTGTAGTGAGCTGAGATCGCACCACTGCACTCCAGCCTGGGCGACAGAGAGAGACTCCATCTCAAAAAAAAAAAAAAAAAAAAAGAAATCTGAGTAAACAAGGAAGGAAAACAGTCCTCAGTGACAGTCAGGGAAACCTGCCTTAACCAAGTGACCTGTTCTCTAATTTCACCTAGATGAGTTTTTTTTTTTTTTTTTTTTTTTTTTGAGGCGGAGTCTCGCTCTGTCGCCCGGACTGGAGTGCAGTGGCCAGATCTCAGCTCACTGCAAGCTCCGCCTCCCGGGTTTCCGCCATTCTCCTGCCTCAGCCTCCCGAGTAGCTGGGACTACAGGCGCCCGCCACCTCGCCCGGCTAGTTTTTGTATTTTTAGTAGAGACGGGGTTTCACCGTGTTAGCCAGGATGGTCTCGATCTCCTGACCTCGTGATCCGCCCGTCTCGGCCTCCCAAAGTGCTGGGATTACAGGCTTGAGCCACCGCGCCCGGCCTAGATGAGTTTTTAATCTTTGCAGATACATTTGTGTAAATACAGGATGTGGGATTTGCAACCGTATACGTTCCTCCCTGCTCAGCTAAGATGTAATCTAAGGCTACCCTATTATCTAAGATAACCTCAGCCAGTGAATGAATTCCTCTCTGCTGGGCTGCCTTGCCGACACACTTTTCTCAGCAAGAATTCCCGAAGTAAGATTCCTCATCCTGGCCGGGCGCGGTGGCTCAAGCCTGTAATTCCAGCACTTTGGGAGGCCGAGACGGGTGGATCACGAGGTCAGGAGATCGAGACCATCCTGGCTAACACGGTGAAACCCCGTCTCTACTAAAACATACAAAAAACTAGCCGGGCATGGTGGCGGGCGCCTGTAGTCCCAGCTACTTGGGAGGCTGAGGCAGGAGAATGGCGTGAACCCGGGAGGCGGAGCTTGCAGTGAGCTGAGATCTGGCCACTGCACTCCAGCCTGGGCGACAGAGCCAGACTCCGTCTCAAAAAAAAAAAAAAAAAGATTCCTCATCCTGTGCTAACGAGATGCCACTCCCCACCAAGTCGCCCAAAGACCCAGGTACATGTTTTTGGTGCCCAGGATCACCGAAGCAAGTCCGTCTGTGGACTGCTTAGTTCTGCAGCCTCCGCCTCCTGGGTTCAAGCGATTCTCTTGTCTCAGCCACACAAGTAGCTGGGACTACAAGCGCACACCACCAGGTCCAGCTAATTTTTTGTATTTTTAGTAGAGATGGGGTTTCACCACGTCACCCAGCTGCTCTTGAACTCCTGGGCTCAGGTAATCCACTTTCCTTGGCCTCACAAAGTGCTGGGATTGCAGGTGTGAGCCACTGTGCCCGGCCAACTGCTTAGTTTTCATGAGTTGTTTAGTTGGTGAGAGCTATGAACCAAAAGTATCCGAGACAGGCCTCAATCAATCAATCTATTTATTTATTTATTTATTTATTTGAGACGAAGTTTTGTTCTGTGGCCCAGGCTGCAGTGCAGTGGCATGATCTCAGCTCACCACAACCTCCACTTCCTGGGTTCAAGCAATTCTCCTGCCTCAGGAGCTGGGACTACAGGCGCGCCCCACCGTGTCTGGCAGTTTTGTATTTTCAGTAGAGACGTGGTTTTGCCACGTTGGTCAGGCTGGTCTCGAACTCCTGACCTCAAGTCATCTGCCCACCTCAGCCTCCCAAAGTTCTGGGATTACAGGTGTGAGCCACCACGCCTGGCCAATTTATTTATTTTTTATTTCAATAATTTTTGGGGAGCAGGCAGGTTTTGTTTCCAGGGGTGAGTTCTTTAGCGGTCAATAAGTTTAGAAAGGTTATTTTGCCAAGGTTTAGGACATGCCCATGACACAGCCTCAGGAGGTCCTGGCAACATGTGCCCAATGTGGTCACATGTTGCTTTTATACTTTTTAGGGAGACATAATACATCAGTCAATACCTATCAGATGTACATTGGTTTGCTCAGGAAAGGAGGGACAACTTGAAGGGAGGGGGCTTCCACGTCATAGGTAGATTTAAAGATTTTCCTTTTTTTTTTTTTTTTTTTGAGACGGAGTCTCGCTCTGTCGCCCGGGCTGGAGTGCAGTGGCCCGATAGCTCACTGCAAGCTCCGCCTCCCGGGTTTACACCATTCTCCTGCCTCAGCCTCCCGAGTAGCTGGGACTACAGGCGCCCGCCGCCTCACCTGGCTAGTTTTTTGTATTTTTTAGTAGAGACGGGGTTTCACCATGTTAGCCAGGATGGTCTCGATCTTCTGACCTCGTGATCCACCCGTCTCGGCCTCCCAAAGTGCTGGGATTACAGGCTTGAGCCACCGCGCCCGGCCGATTTTCCTTTTTTTGAGACGGAGTCTCACCCTGTCACCCAGGTTGGAATGCAGTGGTGCGATCTCAGTTCACTGCAACCTGTACCTCCCAGGTTTAAGTGATTCTCCTGCCTTAGCCTCCCAAGTAGCTAGGATTACAGGCACCTGCCACCATGCCCGGCTTTTTTTCTTTTTTTCTTTTTTTTGAGACAGAGTCTCACTCTGTTGCCCAGGCTGGAGTGCAGTGGTGCTATCTCGGCTCATTGCAACCTCTGCCACCCAGGTTCAAGTGATTCTCCTGCCTCAGCCTCCCGAGTAGCTGGGATTACAAGCGCCCACCACCATGCCTGGCTAATTTTTGTAGTTTTAGTAGAGACAGGGTTTTGCCATGTTGGCCAAGCTGGTCTCGAACTCTTGACCTCAGCTGGTCCACCTGCCTCACCCTCCCAAAGTGCTGGGATTACAGGTGTGAACCACCGTGCCCGGCCGAATAGTCTCGTTTTGTTTCTTTTCTTTTCTTTTTTTTTTTTTGAGATGGCGTTTGCCTCTTGTTGCCCAGGCTGGAGTGCAATGGCATGATCTTGGCTCACTGCAACCTCCGCCTCCTGGGTTCAAGCGATTCTCGTGCCTCAGCCTCCCGAGTAGCTGGGATTACAAGCATGCGCCACCACGCCTGGCTAATTTTTTATTTTTAGTGGAGACAGCGCTTCTCCGTGTTTGTCAGGCTGGTCTCAAACTCCCAACCTCAGGTGATCCGCCTACCTCAGCCTCCAAAAGTTCTGGGATTACAGGCATGAGCCAGCATGCCCGGCCTAATAGTTTCATTTCATGTAAACATAAGTAACTTCCAAACAATTACATAGAGGACTAATATTGTACCTGGCACTTAAGTAATTGGAACCAGTTCTGCAAGTGACTGTGTTGTGCGTTACTGTGAAGATATGAAAATGTGGTGCATGACAAAAGAGTGTTCCACATCACCATTTAATTTATTATTTTTTGAGACAGAGTCTCACTGTTGCCCAGGCTGGAGTGCAGTGGCACCTTCTCGGCTCACTGCAGCCTCCGCCTCCCGGGTTCAAGTGATTCTCCTGCCTCAGCCTCCCGCGTAGCTTGGACTACAGGTGCCCGCCATCGTGCCCGGCTACTTTTTGTATTTTTACTAGAGACAGGGTTTCACCGTATTAGCCAGGATGGTCTCAATTTGACCTCGTGATCTGCCCGCCTCGGCCTCCCAAAGTGCTGGGATTACAGGCATGAGCCACTGCACCCGGCCCATATTCCTTCTTAGTAGGAATCAGATGTATTAGATTGAATGGAAAAGCACTTGTCACCTCTGGGCTGGGGTCACAAATTGAAACGCCTCCTATGTCACATCTTACAGGCTCATGTCTATCTGTGGCGACAAGGAGTCTCCTTACTCATGCTTCATTTGCTGCTCTTTTAACTCAACAACCTCCCTTCCCAATAAAAAGTCAAACTTACACCTCCTGCCTTTGTAGTTCTGGTATTCACTTTACTATGTAATAAAAGTAGCCTGTTGGCCAGGTGCAGTGGTTCGCACCTGTAATCCCAGCACTCTGGGAGGCTGAGGCAGGCAGATGACCTACGGTCAGGAGTTCGAGACCAGCCTCGCTAACATAGTGAAACGCTGTCTCTACTAAAAATACAGAAATTAGCCTGGCATGGTGGCTTATGCCTGCAATCCCAGCTACTCTGGAGCCTGAGGCAGGATAATTGCTTAAACCCAGGAGACAGAGGTTGCAGTGAGCCAAGATCACGCCACTGCCCTCCAGCCTGGGTGACTGAGTGAAATTCTGTCTCAAAAAGAAAAAGACGTGGGGGCATGGTGGCTCACACCTGTAATCCCAGCACTTTGGGAGGCTGAGGAGTGTGGATCACAAGGTCTGGAGTTCAAGGTCCAGAGTTCAGCCTGGCCAACGTGGTGAAACCATCTCTCTACTAAAAATACAAAAAAATTAGCCAAGGCCAGGTGCGGTGGCTCAAGCCTGTAATCCCAGCACTTTGGGAGGCTGAGACGGGCGGATCACGAGGTCAGGAGATCGAGACCATCCTGGCTAACACAGTGAAACCCCGTCTCTACTAAAAAATACAAAAAAAAAAAAAAAACAACTAGCCAGGCGAGGTGGCGGGCACCTGTAGTCCCAGCTACTCGGGAGGCTGAGGTGGGAGAATGGCGTAAACCTGGGAGGCGGAGCTTGCAGTGAGCTGAGATCCAGCCACTGCACTCCAGCCTGGGAGACAGAGTGAGACTCTGTCTCAAAAAAAAAAAAAAAAAAAAAAAAAAAAAAAAAAAAAAAAAATAGCCAAAAAGAGGCTGAGCATAGTGGCTCATGCCTGTAATTCCACTTTGGGAGGCTGAGGCAGGTGGATCACGAGGTCAGGAGTTCAAGACCAGCCTGGCCAACATGGTGAAACCCTGTCTCCACTAAAAATACAAAAAAAGTAGCCGGGCGTGGTGGCGGGCACACACCTGTAATCCCAGCTACTTGGGAGGCTAAGGCAAGAGAATCGCTTGAGCCCAGGAGGCAGAGTTTGCAGTGATTTGGATGGCACCACTGTACTCCAGCCAAACAACCAGTGAGTGTGAGACTCTGTCTCAAAGAAAGAGAGAGAGAGAGAGAGAGAGAGAAGGAGAGAAAGGAAGGAAGGAAGGAAGGAAGGAAGGAAGGAAGGAAGGAAGGAAGGAAGGAAGGAAGGAAGGAAGGAAGGAAGGAAGGAAGGAAGGAAGGGAGAAAAGAAAGAGAAAGAAAGGGAGAAAAAAACAGTCTTGATTCTGGAAAACAAAAAGAAAATCAGTAATATTTCAAACAAAAAGTCAAAAATATTTACTATAGTCGTTTATTAGTTTATTCCTATTCCCATGTAATTAACTTTTTTTTTTTTTTTTTTGAGACAGAGTCTCACTCTGTTGTCCAGGCTGCAGGCTGGAGTGCAGGGGCATGATCTCGGCCCACTGCAACCTCCGCCTCCTGGGTTCAAGCAATTCTCCTGTCTCAGCCTCCTGAGTAGCTGGGATTACAGGCACATGCCACCATGCCCAGCTAATTTTTGTAGTTTTTTTTTTGTTGTTGTTGTTGTTGAGACGGAGTCTCACTCTGTCGCCCAGGCTGGAGTGCAGTGGCCGGATCTCAGCTCACTGCAAGCTCCGCCTCCCGAGTTTACGCCATTCTCCCGCCTCAGCCTCCTGAGTAGCTGGGACTACAGGCGCCTGCCGCCACGCCCGGCTAGGTTTTTGTATTTTTTTTAGTAGAGACGAGGTTTCACCATGTTAGCCAGGATGGTCTTGATCTCCTGACCTCGTGATCCGCCCGTCTCAGCCTCCCAAAGTGCTGGGATTACAGGCTTGAGCCACTGCGCCCAGCTTGTAGTTTTAGTAGAGATGGAGTTTCACCATATTGACCAGGCCGGTCTCAAACTCCTGACCTCAGGTGGTCCACCCCCCTCGGCCTCCAAAAGTACAGGGATGAGCCACCATGCCTGGCCTATTTTACTATTTTAGAGTTGAGGTCTCACTCTGTCACCCCGGTTAGAGTACAGTGGTACAATAATAGCTCTCTGCAACCTTGAATTCCTGCAGCCACCGATATTTCTTTTTTTTTTTTTTTTTTTTTTTTTTTTGTGAGTAACAAGGCTGTTTATTTCACTTGGGTGCAAGTGGGCTAAGCAGCCACCGATATTTCACTACTGCATTCCAGCCTGGGCGACAGAGCCAGATCCTGTCTCAAAAAAAAAAAAAAGATATGGATTGCAATCTTGTTTCCTCTGGGGCTGAGTGAGGGATTGAGTCATGTGGGACAAGAGGTTTTTGACTTATTCCATTTATTGCGGCATAACTTGAATCCAGCTGTCCTTTCTGGACTAGCGATTTTTGCCAGTCTCATGGCTGGAGTTTTATTTTTTTATTATTTTTATTATTATTATTATTTTTTGAGACGGAGTCTCACTCTGTCGCCCAGGCTGGGGTGCAGTGGCCCGATCTCAGCTCACTGCAAGCTCCGCCTCCCAAGTTTACGCCATTCTCCTGCCTCAGCCTCCCGAGTAGCTGGGAGAAGCGCCCGCCACCTCGCCCGGCTAGTTTTTTGTATTTTTAGTAGAGACGGGGTTTCACCGTGTTAGCCAGGATGGTCTCGATCTCCTCACCTCGTGATCCGCCCGCCTCGGCCTCCCACAGTGCTAGGATTACAGGCTTCAGCCACCACGCCCGGCTGGCTGGAGTTTTAAAATCAAGGCTATAGGGTCTTTGTTTAGGTCTGTTTGGAGCTTTATGTATTTTCATGTGTTTGTATGTTGTCCATGATACATGATACCAAAAAAGGAGTACTCATACATTTTATTTTATTTTACTATTTATATTTGTATTATTATTTTTTGAGACGGAGTCTCGCTCTGTCGCCCAGGCTGGAGTGCAGTGGCCAGATCTCAGCTCACTGCAAGCTCCGCCTCCCAGGTTTATGCCATTCTCCTGCCTCAGCCTCCCGAGCAGCTGGGACTACAGGCGCCCGCCACTACGCCCGGCTAGTTTTTTGTATATTTTAGTAGAGACGGGGTTTCACTGTGTTAGCCAGGATGGTCTCGATCTCCTGACCTCGTGATCCGCCCGTCTCGGCCTCCCAAAGTGCTGGGATTACAGGCTTGAGCCACCGTGCCTGGCCGATTTATCTATTTATTTTGAGACGGAGTTTCACTCTGTCACCCAGACTTGAGTGCAGTGGCATGATCTCGGCTCACTGCAAACTCTGCCTCCCAGGTTCACGCCATTCTCCTGCCTCAGCCTCCTGAGTAGCTGGGACTAGAGGTGCCCACCACCACACCTGGCTAATTTTTTTGTGTTTCTAGTAGAGTCATGGTTTCACCATGTTAGCCAGGATGGTCTAGATCTTCTGACCTCATGATCCGCCCACCTCAGCCTCACAAAGTGCTGGGATTACAGGCGTGAGCCACTATGGCCAGCCTGAGTTACAGGTTTTTAAAGGTGCAGAGGCAGAGGTCACAGGCAAAGTCATAAATCAGCACACAGAGGCTGTACACTGGTTTTGGCATAAATAGCAAGGAGATCTTGAAGTTGGGGCCCATGAGTCATAGGTAGATTCAAAGGTTTTCTGATTTGGTGTGGAGGCAAAGCTTTGTCTGAAACTTTGGGATCCGCAGGAAAGAATGTTAGCTCTGGGTTTTGGGCATGGCCTCCTCCAGGCCCCTCAGGAAGAAATTTAGGTAAGAGAAGGGTGGTCAGAGGCCAGTCCTCAGCTCCTGCTCATCTGAGGTCTGTGTGCCAGCATGCCCCTTTGGTGGGAGTCCCAGTTTCTGGTAAACAACTAAGGGGCACCTGCTAAGATGGCATGGTTCGCGTCTATGGAGACTCTCGGGACTCTGGCTTCCATCTGTTGTTTGAAGCTCCTGTGACCTTTCTGTGGATTGGCTGCTCATTTGCTTCTCAGGGATGGCTGGGGGCCTGGATTGCCCTTGAAGGAACTCAACATTGTCCTTGCTTCTGTGCTTGGGGAGACCCACAGGCCCCTAAGAGGGGTCCTTGTTTGGTTTCAGGAGCAGCAGGTGCAAAGGCCCTGGGGTGGGAGGGGCGAGATGTGAGGCCACAGCAGTGGGTGAGGGCCAGGCTGCAGAGGGCTTTGGGGACCACGAAGGTGGGCTCTTCAGAGGTCAGGCAGGGTCAGGAAAGGCAGTGAGGAGGCCCCAGACAGCGGTCACTGTGGGTGCTTCCATCTGGAAGATGGGCAGCTGCAGGAGACTGGCTGTTCAGGGTCACACTTCTCTCCCTGTCCCGGCCCCATCTGCTGGGGTGTCCTTCCTTGGAGCCCTTGACGGCACCTGAGCCCCTCCTCCCCATCCCCAGAAACTTTGGTGGTTGTGTCCCCGCTTGGGGCCCAACAATCTCATTAGCGTGGCACTGAGACGCCTAATCAGCTCACGAAGCAGCAAGATAAATGCCCGGGCTGGCACCCTGCGGAGGAAGGCCGGGTACTCATAGCATGGACCCCTGAGACCTGCCCTGCACTTGGTGAGTAGTGGCCAAGCCCGCTGTCTTTCCTCACAGCCACCTCCCCCGGTGAGTTAGTGGAGCTCTGCCCATCGCCCACAAGGCAGGGAGCTGACAGGCTTTTACCACCGTGGCTGAGGTCCGGGTCTGCAGAAGCCTACCCACCACTCTGTTATTCAGAGAGGACTCCCAGCCAACCACCTCCTCTGCTCCCCCATGGTAACCAGTGCTGCTGCCATTCCCAGGCCAGTGATGGTCTGAGAACCTCAGGCCACACGGGCCCAGCTGACCTGAGTGGATGCCAGTCACAGGCTGGGTCGGGCCAGGACAGTGCAGGCAGCGGTTCCCACGTGGATGGCATCTGATGGTTGGAGCTCCATCAGGGCCGAGAGCTGTCCAGGACAGCCCATGTCCTGGGGCTGGGGAAGCAGCAGGATGGGGCCTGTGCTGTCTAGGATATGAGGATTGGGTGCCATGGGATCTGAGCAGCTGGGACCACCAGGCTCCTGAGTCTTGGTTTTGTGCAGGCTGGTGCTGGTCCTAGTCCTGGGGACAGAGGCTGAACCTTACTGAGGGAAGGCGCCATGGCAGGGTCTATCCCAATCTCAGGTGCCCAGCACCCCTTGCAGAGCCCTCCTCCCCGGAATGGGCCACCTGCCCTTGCTTTCTGGTCACTCCCACGTCTGAAGCTCGGCAAACAACTGGTGGTAGCCCAGGGCTGGAGTCAGGAATCCCAGCAAAAAAGACCAGGGGCAGGAAAGGGGACCCTAAGAGGTGGTCCCTGGGGCATCCAGTGCGGGCAAGCAGCCCCTCCTGTCTGTCATGTGCCTCCTTCCAGAACCTTCTGGCAGCATGTGCAGCTGGCAGCAGCTCACCAGGAGATTAGGAATCCCCCTCTGCTGTTAATAGGCTTAGGGAAGCTGAACTGCCCTTGGCCCAGGTCACTGGGGCTTAGGGCATCTGGGGAGAGGCTCTAGGGAGAGGAGGAGGAGAGGTCACCCTGTGCAGTGGTGCAAGGACACTGGCCTTGTCCAGAGCAGCCGAGGCCACTCAGCCACGCCATGCCAGGCGGGTGACCCTGCTCCCCAAGCTGGCTCCAGGAACAGAGAGGGCCTGGGGACTCCCCAGGAGGGGAGCCACACACCCAGTACCCTCCCTCCCTGAGCCTTGGCTTGTCCCTCTGTGAAGTGGGGTTGGGAGACACAGGGCTTCACAGCTCAGCACCGAGTCTCTGAGACAGGCCCCTTTCCCAGGGTCGCCCTGCCTGGCAACCCTGCCCCTCATTTTGTGGGTCATTTTCCATCAGCGCTGCGGAGTGCCCGTCATGGTGCCAAGGGGCTCAGGGATCCCTCCGTGAGTGGGTGAAGGGAACTGACAGCACCCCAACCGCAAAGCACAGACAAGAGGCAGAAAGCAATAAACCCATCAATAAGAATCAGAGGGCAACAGCCCGGGGAGACGCCCACCAGCCCAGAATGAGGGCTAACGCGACGCGTGATGAGAAGCAGCAAATCAGAACCTCAGGACACGGGTTGCAGGGTGGCAGTTCAGGGGAGGCCTGCCTGAGCGGGACCTGAGATGGAGGCAGCCCACCCCACTAACCATCAGGAAGGGCCCTTCAGAGGCGGGCTCATCTGCAGGGCCGGGCAGGCGGGGGAGGGGCCGCTTGGGTCTCATCCCAGTCCCAGCAGGAGCCCTAGAGGACTTTCAACAGAGTAGCAGCTGGACCGGGTGCGGTGGCTCACTCCTGTAATCCCAGCACTTTGGGAGGCTGAGGCGGGTGGATCACGAGGTCAGGAGTTTGAGACCAGCCTGGTCAACATGGTGAAACCCCGTCTCTACTAAAAATGCAAAAATGCAAAAATTAGCCAGGCGTGGTGGCAGGCACCTGTAATCCCAACTGCTCGGGAGGCTGGGGCAGGAGAATCACTTGAACCCGGGAGGTGGAGGTTGTAGTGAGCCAAGATCGTGCCGCTGCACTCCAGCCCGGGTGACAAGAGCAAAAGTCTGTCTCAAAAAACAAACAAACAAACAAGAGTAGCAGTTGAATGCTCCCCAGTCACGCTCCCCTGGGGTGGGGAATGTGGGGGAAGGAGCAGGAGGTTGTCAGTGGTCACCCACAGAGAGGTGATGAGGACTCCAGGCTCAGGACCTGCCCCAGGCTGGGAGGCTAGGTTTGCTGTGGATTGTGGGGTGGGGCGAGGGAGGCCAGGACGCAGGGGAGAGGCCGGAGCTGTGTGTGGCCAGCGTTGCTGTGGGGGCATCCACTAGGCAAGGGGAATAGGAGTGCGCCAGTGGACGGTGGGCGGCCCGAGCAGGGCTAGCAGGCTAGCTGCCCCAGGGCAGATTGCAGGGGCTGCCGTCTGGATGACGCTGGGGCTGGCGGGGCTGGGTCTCAGCCCCTCCACCCGTGGGTTGAGACCCCCACAAGGGTTGGAAGCAGGAGGGCTGACTGAGACCTGGGCCCGGTCTGTCCCCAGATTGCAGCAGGAGGGAGTCCAGGAGCCAGGGTTGCCACGGTGTCTCCGTCAGCCTCGCCATGAACCTGGAGCCGTCAAAGGCTGAGTTCCGGTCAGCCACCAGGGTGGTCGGGGGACCTGTCACCCCCAGGAAAGGACCCCCTAAATTTAAGCAGCGACAAACCAGGCAGTTCAAGAGCAAGCCCCCGAAGAAAGGCGTCCAGGGGTAAGCAGAGTTGGGGGATGGGGCCTCTGAAAGCTGCACAGGAAGGGGAGGCACAGTAGGGCCTTGGGCCACTTTACTGGGTGAGTGATCGGAGCCTCACCGCTGGGGTAGGTAGGGCGGTGCCTGAGGGCCTGAGCAGGGATGGAGGAGGGGGAAGGGGAACTGGGGGCTCCTGTCACCCGCTCCAGATGCTACTGCCAACCATGCTTGAAAATACAGGCCGGGCGCGGTGGCTCAAGCCTGTAATCCCAGCACTTTGGGAGGCCGAGACGGGCGGATCACGAGGTCAGGAGATCGAGACCATCCTGGCTAACACGGTGAAACCCCGTCTCTACTAAAAAATACAAAAAAAACTAGCCGGGCGACGAGGCGGGCGCCTGTAGTCCCAACTACTCGGGAGGCTGAGACAGGAGAATGGCGTGAACCCGGGAGGCGGAGCTTGCAGTGAGCTGAGAGCTGGCCACTGCACTCCAGCCTTGGTGGCAGAGCAAGACTCCGTCTCAAAAAAAAAAAAAAAAAAAAAAAAGAAAATACAGCCACTGCCGGCCAGGCGCCGTGGCTCACATCTGTCATCCCAGCACTTTGGGAGGCTGAGGCGGGCAGATCACCTGAGGTCGCAAGTTTGAGACCAGCTTGACAAACATGGTGAAACCCTGTCTCTACTAAAAATACAAATTTAGCCAGGTGTGGTGGTGCACGCCTGTAATCCCAGCTACTCGGGAGGCTGAGGCAGGAGAATTGCTTGAATCCGGGAGGCGGAGGTTGCGGTGAGCCGAGATTGCGCCATTGCACTCCAGCCTGGGCGACAAGAACAAAACTCCGTCTCAAAAAAACAAAACCGCCGGGCGCGGTGGCTCAAGCCTGTAATCCCAGCACTTTGGGAGGCCGAGGCGGGCGGATCACGAGGTCAGGAGATCGAGACCATCCTGGCTAACACGGTGAAACCTGTCTCTACTAAACAATACAAAAAATTAGCCGGGCGTGGTGGCAGGCGCCTGTAGTCCCAGCTACTCGGTAGGCTGAGGCAGGAGAATGGTGTGAACCCAGGAGGCAGAGTTTACAGTGAGCTGAGATCACACCACTCAAACCATACACCAACCACGCAGCCCCTCCGTACACCACCAGCACCCTGGTGCTTGCACCTCCTTTTCTGGGCCTCAGCCCCATGATGCTCGGGGTAGCAGACTCACCCTGGGTCTGTGAAGGACGCCCCCTCAGGCCCACCAAGCCTCGGGAGGTTGGGGAGGAGGCGGGTCTCTGCCCACTGGGCTCCCAGACAAATGCCTCATCTCCTAGGAAGGCTAGAGATGACCTCAGGCCTCAGGCTGACTGAGCCAGGGCTGGGCCCCGCCATGTCCCTGACTGCTGTATCCTTGCAGGTTTGGGGATGACATCCCTGGAATGGAAGGCCTGGGAACAGGTACGACGGCTGCCAGTGCCAACCTGAGGTCTGCCCAGGTCCCCCCAGACACACCGAGCATGCCCAGGGCCCAGTGCAACCCACCTCAGCCCCCACCTCCCTTGCTTTTCACTTAAGAGACCCCCAACCTGTCCATCACTTCTTCCCCCAACACCGAGCTCCAGATCCACTGGATCTGGAAGGTGAGGCTGTTCCCATTTGGGACACTTGTACCAGGTGAGGGGAGGGGTCTGGGAAAGAACAGAACCCCTTGCTGCCTCCTCCCCCTTCAGCAAGCCCCACCGTCCTCTGGTTCCCTCCCCTGGACCTGCTCCACCCTCCTTCCCCTACAGCCAGTGTGTCCCCATAGGAGGGCCCCACGCCAGGTTCTGCACGCCCCCACTAAGCACACTGTAGGGCTACACCTGGGCTGTGGGAAACAGGGCCATAGGGGATGGGGGTCCCTGGGCCATGGGATCCTCTCTGATCCAGGCCCCTTTCTCCCACAGACATCACGGTCATCTGCCCTTGGGAGGCCTTCAACCACCTGGAGCTGCACGAGCTGGCCCAGTATGGCATCATCTAGCGCCAGGCCCTGCTGAGGCCCAGACCCTCCCCCTCCTGCCCTCTGTGCTCTAAACCCTCCCCTCCTGCCCTCTGCACTCTAAACCCTGCTCAGGATTCCTGTTGAGAAGTCTCCCTAGCCCAGATGGCACCTGGACACCAGTGTGGGATTGTGACCTCAGGTCACCCCCTACATATTAATACCAGTCACCGGGAACCCACCACCTCCCTCCAGGACACCCCCTCAGGGGCTGGCCAGGCCCTGCTCAACATCGGGCCCACCCCTCAGTCCTGCCTGCAGAGAGGCTTGGTGAGTCTCCACTCCCAGGGAGAATGGGAAGTGGACCCCAGATCATCCCCTCCTCCCAACTGGAAAGCTAGGGCAGGGTCTCCCCAGAGTGCCTCTGCACCCCAGACCCCTGTCCTGCCTGTATGGGGGTGCAGAGGAGCTCCCTCTCTCTGCATCCCTTCCCAGGTGGGTGCCCTTGCTTTGGAAATGCTGGGTAGCAGGACTCCAGGTGTGTACAGTGACCAGATGAGGCCCCATGCTTATCACACCAGGGGGCCATCCTTCTCAATACAGCCCGCCCTTGCAGTCCCTATTTCAAAATAAAATTAGTGTGCCCTCGCCTGCCCGTGGCATATTTGTGCATGGGACAGGGCCTGTGGTGGGGTCACTTGAGCAGGAGCACATGGGTGAAGGGGTAGGCAGTGGGCAGTGGGGCAGGAGAGGCTGGCCTGACTGAGCGGGAAAACAGCCCTTGGGCTCACACCCTCACTGAGCCTTGCTGGTGGCCCTGAGACATGCAATGTCAGGCCATGGCTGGGTCAAGGCAGAAGGCCTTGGTGCACACCCAGGGGCCATAGTCAATGAAGCATGCACATGGCTGGAGCAGGCCTCACAGAGAAGGTGAGATGGGACATGCCTCATGCTACACGCTGTGAGGCCGGAACTCCTACTCCCACCTCACAAGAGAGAAACTGAGGCACAGTGACACTAGCAACTCCCCCAGAGCACCCAGCCAGCTTGTCCTTAGACAGCGCCCACTAAAACTGGCTGTAGCTGGGCATAGTGGCTCATGCCTATAATCTCAGCACTTCATGAGACCAAGGCGGGAGGATCACTGCAGCCTGGGAGTTCAAGACGAGTATGGGCAACATAGCAAGACCCTGTCTGTATTTGAAAATAGCAATAATGAGGCTGGGCACCGTGGCTCACGCCTGTAATCCCAGCACTTTGGGAGGCCAAAGTGGGCAGATCATTTGAGCTCAGGAGTTCAAGACCAGCCTGACCAACACAGAGGAACCATCTCTATTAAAAATATAAATTAGGCCGGGCGCGGTGGCTCAAGCCTGTAATCCCAGCACTTTGGGAGGCCGAGACGGGCGGATCACGAGGTCAGGAGATCGAGACCATCCTGGCTAACACGGTGAAACCCCGTCTCTACTAAAAATACAAAAAACTAGCCGGGCGAGGTGGCGGGCGCCTGTAGTCCCAGCTACTCGGGAGGCTGAGGCAGGAGAATGGCATAAACCCGGGAGGCGGAGCTTGCAGTGAGCTGAGATCCGGCCACTGCACTCCAGCCCGGGCGACAGAGCAAGACTCCGTCTCAAAAAAAAAAAAAAAAAAAAAGTACAAATTAGCCTGGTGTGGTGGCGCATGCCTGTAATCCCAGCTACTTGGGATGCTAAGGCAGGAGAATCGCTTGAACCGGGAGGCAGAGGGTGTGGTGAACCAAGATCGCACCATTGCACTTCAGCCTGGGCAACAAGAGCAAAACTCCATCTCAAAAAAAAAAAAATTGTCTGGGCGTGGTGGCAGGCACCTGTAGTTCTAGCTACTCAGGAGGCTAAGGTGGGAGGATTGATTGAGCTAAGGAGGCAGAGGCTGCAGTGAGCTGAGACCCTGCCACTGCACTTCAGCCTAGGTGACAGAGTGAACCCTGTCTCAAAACAAAACAAAAACAAAACATGCCCAGTTGTGACTGAGATCCCACTCCTGACACCACATCCGGGGGAAGCAAGAGCTCTGCAAGCTGGCCCAGCAGCAGGCGCCCTCACAGTAGCCCCCTGTTTATATGGACCAGTCCATTCACAGAAAGGGCCAGATCTGACTCTGGACAGACCCTCTGGGATTCCACTTACGGTGAAAGCCCAAAACAGGCCCCACTGGCCCTGGCAATGAAGTCAGAGCAGGGCAGTCTTGGGGTTGAGCTCGCCGGCAGGGGCTGGAACTCCCCGTTCGGACCTGTGGTGGATTCACAGGCTTAGATGGGTAAGAATTCCCCACGCTGCCTCGAAGATTGGTGTCTTTATTGTGTGAATGATACACCCCAATAAAACATTTACTCTTTCCCCAAAAATGCACTCGGCAGGGAGAGGCCTGGACCTTAGCTCCACCACCACGAGCCCAGAAAGGGTGGCGGCCCCAGGGGAGGGAGGTGCCAGGAGGTGGGAACTGTGCGCCCGGTGGGGGGGAGTGGGGGTTCGGAGGTGAGGGTCAGCTCCAGGATTTCCTCCGGCCCCTCGTGCTCCTCACGCCAATACCGTGGGTTTGCCGGGCGCCCTCCGTTGTGGGCTGGCGTGGGGGACGCAGAGCGCGCGGCGTGGGCAAGCTAGGTAGGTCCCACGGCGAAGTCTCCGGAAGCCCGAGCGAAATCAGGCGGCGGCGGCGGCGCAGGCAGCGCGTTTTAGCCAACGGACGGCGGTGCCCCCTGTATCCCTGTGCGTGGCAGCCTCGGAATCCAGGGCGTGCGCTCAGCCCCGGGCGGGTTTGGCAGCGGGCGGGGCGCCGGGGCCGGGGCTCTGGGGGCCAGCGCGGTCCTCCCCGCGCGCTCCGGGGCCCGACGCCGCGCCCCTGCGGGCAGCGAGTACCCGGAGCAGCCGGGCGACCAGCAGGAGCTCTGCGCCCTGCAGCAGCACCACCGCGATTGCGTAGCCGCCCGAGGCCGCCAGGTTTGCGCGCAGCCACCGCCTGAGCGGCGGGCCGCAGCCCTCCAGGTGCACCACTCTCTGAGCTGCGTCCGCATCCAGGCCCAGGACCCCGAAGCCGCACTGGTCGTTGACAGAGGCTCCATCTTCTCGGGGGTCGATGCAGCAGGAGGCAGGAAGGCTGCAGGCCTGCACCCCGGGGGAGCTGCAGTTAAAGTACCTGCAAAGCGCACGGAGGCGTTAGTTCTGGCGGGGAGGGCCCGCTCTTCTGGGACCAGGCACAGAAGCCAATGTCGCCTACCCACCTTCACTCTTCCATGGCCACACAGGCACATGCACACACGTACATACATCCGCATATTCGCACACACACCTGCACACACGGACACACACAGCATCTGGCTCTCTATAGCGTATCCCTGTGCATGGCAGTCCTCCAGCTTGCAGGTAGGGGTGGTGGCTGTGTTGACTAGCAGGAGGATATTTAATGAGACGGTTGAAGGGGAAACAGACAAGCATTGATGAGAGGACCTCCCTCCGCAGAGGCTGCTGAGTTCATTGAGAAGGTAGAGTTGGAGCGGGGGAGGGTGGATGGAACTCTGGCAGAGGCTTCTGGAATGGTCCACAGGTCTTACTGGGAAAAGCAAGGGCTTGGGAGGCAGTACCCGGCAGTGACAGAACGCAGGGGCAGGGGAGGAGCTCCCAGGGTGGCTGGGGAGTGTTGATCTCATCACAGCCCAGGGCAGGCAGTCCCCAGGTGCCCTAGGCATCCACTGGTGTCCGGGGCTCTGCACACGGGCCCAGCAGACCTGCAGGCTCATCCCCATGCCCTTTCCACTCTAGAAGAGTGTTCTCCACTTAGGCAGGGGAGGGGGTCGAGGCCAGCAGCAGAGGTGGCATCACAACACTCTAGGGGGGCTGCCACCAACCCAGTCACACTTGGCCAAAAAGCAACCTATGTGGTGTTTTGCAGAGTCTGGAAGGACCCCACCTGTTAGCCACTGCTGGGTCCCGATGGCCAGTTTTCAGGGTCGCCTATGACTTCATCTGTTGTGTTCAGCTGCCCCTGATACCTGCACCAAGAAGGCTTGGGAGACAGAGTGCATATCCTCTGTCCTGGGTGTGGCATGGAGAGTACGTGCTGCTTGGGGTGTGCATGCGCTGAGGATAGCTAATGAAACAGATAGCTACCCTCCCTCCAGTGAGCCGAGATCGAGCCACTGCACTCCAGCCTGGACGACAGAGCGAGACTCCATCAAAAAACAAAAACAGACAGCTACCCTCAAGCAGAACATAAGAAAATCCAGGCCGGGCGCGGTGGCTCAAGCCTGTAATCCCAGCACTTTGGGAGGCCGAGACGGGCGGATCACGAGGTCAGGAGATCGAGACCATCCTGGCTAACACGGTGAAACCCCATCTCTACTAAAAATACAAAAAACTAGCCGGGCGAAGTGGCGGGCGCCTGTAGTCCCAGCTACTCGGGAGGCTGAGGCAGGAGAATGGCGTAAACCCGGGAGGCGGAGCTTGCAGTGAGCTGAGATCCGGCCACTGCACTCCAGTCCGGGCGACAGAGCGAGACTCCGCTTCAAAAAAAAAAAAAAAAAAAAAAAAAAAAAAAAAAAAAAAGAAAATCCTGGCCGGGCGCGGTGGCTCAAGCCTGTAATCCCAGCACTTTGGGAGGCCGAGACGGGCGGATCACGAGGTCAGGAGATCGAGACCATCCTGGCTAACACGGTGAAACCCCGTCTCTACTAAAAATACAAAAACTAGCCGGGCGAAGTGGCGGGCGCCTGTAGTCCCAGCTACTCGGGAGGCTGAGGCAAGAGAATGGCGTAAACCCGGGAGGCGGAGCTTGCAGTGAGCTGAGAGCCGGCCACTGCACTCCAGCCCCGGCGACAGAGTGAGACTCTGCCTCAAAAAAAAAAAAAAAAAAAAAAGAAAATCCTGCACTGGATCCTAAATGGACAGCGTTTAATCACACTCACGGCGGAGGGAAACTGTGGAGTCAGATTCTGGAATAATGTCCGGAATTCATCTAAAAGTCATTTTCTTTCTTTCTTTTTTTTTTTTTTTTTGAGACGCAGTCTTGCTCTGTCACCCAGGCTGGAGTGCAGTGGCCGGATCTCAGCTCACTGGGAGTTCCGCCTCCCAGGTTCACGCCATTCTCCTGCCTCAGCCTCCTGAGTAACTGGGACTACAGGCGCCCATCACCACGCCTGGCTAATTTTTTCTATTTTTTAGTAGAGATGGGGTTTCACCGTGTTAGCCAGGATGATCTGGATCTCCTGACCTTGTGATCCGCCCATCTCTGCCTCCCAAAGTGCTGGGATTATAGGTGTGAGTCACCATGCCCGGCCTTTTGTTTTTTTTTTTTTTTTTTTTTGAGATGGAGTCTCGCTCTGTTGCCTAGGCTGGAGTGCAGTGGTGCGGTTTTGGCTGCAACCGCCACCTCCTGGGTTCAAGTGATTCTCCTGCCTCAGCCTCCTGAGTAGCTGGGATTACAGGTGCCTGCCACCACTCCTGGCTAATTTTTGTATTTTTAGTAGAGAGGGGGCTTCACCATGTTGGCCAGGCTGGTCTCGAACTCCTGACCTCAGGTGATCTGCCTGCCTCGGCCTCCCAAAGTGCTGGGATTACAGGTGTGAGCCATCATGCCCAGCAGAAAAATGACTTTCTAAGTCTGTGGGTTCAGCTTCTCCACTAAGATCCTGGGTAGTCCTCCTGGCCCTGGCAGGGGGAACAGAATCACACTGGAGGCTGTGGGGAACGCAGGGCTGACTGGGGCCCTGAGCCCAAGGAACAAGGAGAGGCAAGCACCCCTGTACCTTGTGTGCATGACACGTGTGTATATGAACATATTTCAGTTTGAGTGTATGCCTGAGTGTGAGGCTGTTTTGTGTGTGCACATGAGAACATGTTCATGTCAGTGTAGAGGAGTGTGTAGGTGTGTGTCCACACCCGTGAAACCTGTGAGCACGAGACGTGTCAGTGTGGATATGTGTACATGTGGGTATATGTGTGCATGCATGTGGGCATGCACGAATGACTGTGTACATGTGAGTGACTGTTTGTACACACACGAGGGTGTGTGGCCTCTGGGATCTTGTGGCGGCCCTGTCCCTCGCCCACTCCAAGACTCACAGGTTCTGCTGCCAGTCCTGGTAGGAGGCAGCCCCGCAGCACTTCAGCCCGAGCTGGACTTGGTCGAGAAGGAAGCGCAGGTCTGCGTCGTCCTGGTAGTGAGCGATGGCCACATGCAGGGTGTGCTCCAGGCTGTCTTGCAGTGGGCCCCAGAGGGCCACCACCAGGGCCCCTGCCAGGGCCTCAAGCACCAGGAAGGCAAGGATGCCCCCGGAGAAGCCATGTAACAGGCAGGTGTTCTCACAGAGGGCGCCCAGGCAGCCAGCCAGGCTCACTGCGCTGACTACCAGCCCCCCCAGTGCCAGCCCCAGCATGGGGTCTGCAGGCAGGGGCCCCCCCAGATCACTTCCCAGAGACCCCTTGACGGCCAGGCCCCAGAGCCCGATGGCCAGGGCCAGCAGCCCCAGCAGGGAGAAAAGGAAGTTGGAGAAGAAGATCAGATACTTGACACAGCTGCTCCCTATGGACAGGGAAGGGGCTGGTCCTTTCCCGGGGGTGCCCCTCAAGGCCTGGCGCTTGGTCTCCGGGGGACAGCAGCTGCAGCCCCAGGCGTCCGCCTGGTCCTCCCAGGGCACTGGATCTAGACAGCCTGCGGTGGGTGGACTGTGCACAGAGAGGGGCTTCTGGCCTGCAGTTTCCTGCAGAGGGAAGAGTAACAGGGTGAGACCGCATTCACCCAGACTCTGTGACAAATGGTGAGGGGTCAGGGAAGAGCTCAGTGGCAGAGCCCTCAAGGGATGGGAGGATGCCGGATGGTGGAGGGCAGAACTGGAGCTCAGAGATGTGGACAGCCAGGGGCAGGGGGCCCTCAGGGCTGTCCTGCTTGGCTGGGCAGCAGAAGGGACCATGAGGGCCCCAACTTTGCTGCCTACTAGTGTGTGGGCCCTCACCTTTAGAACAGGGTGATGAGCAGATCCTGAAAGGCTGTGGTGAAGACCAGGCAGGGTGGCGCTCAGTGAACACACCCACTCTCTCCCGGTCCTACGTGTGGGTGGCTGCGGCCTCCCTGGGTCAGGACCACCCTGGCTTTCCTGCAGTGCACAGGCAGGGCTGCTTCCCCAGTGTTTGAAACAGCATCTGTCTGGATCAGTCTGTATGTGCCTGTAGCATGGACCTTGTGTAAAGGAGCTCCCTCACCAGCCAGAGGGGCTGGCCCACATGGCTGCCCTTTCCCTTCCCCTCTGAAACCAGTCCTCACATCCCAGCACCCACTCATTCAGCCCCACCAACAGCCCACACCGAGTGCGGACATGGCACTGAGCCCTGCTGCCAAGGACAGGACAGTGCCCTGCCCAACAGGCTCCCAGGACAGGGAGGAGGGTGTCCAGGAACCCAGGGAGACCATCTGAGGGCTTGCAGGGCCTTCAGAGGGGACCCCCTGGCCCACTGGCAGGAAAGGCCTGCTGGTCTCTCTCTGTGGGGGAAGAGGCAGCCCTGCAGGTGCCCAGTTCTGCCGGGAACAGAGGTTTTTGAAAAAGGAGAATAAGGAGCCATGGCTGGGCTGGACGCTGTGGCTCATGCCTGTAATCCCAACACTTTGGGAGGCTGAGGCGGGTGGGTCACCTGAGGTCAGGAATTCAAGACCAGCCTGACCAACACGGAGAAACCTCATCTCTACTTAAAAAAAAAAAAAAAGAAAAAAAAAAATTAGCTGGGTGCGGTGGCACATGCCTGTAATCCCAGCTACTCGGGAGGCTGAGGCAGGAGAATTGCTTGAACCCAGGAGGCAGAGGTTGCATGAGCAGAGATCGCACAACTGCACTTCAGCCTGGGTGACAGAGCAGGACTCCATCTGAAAAAATAAATAAATAAAAATAAAAAGAAGCCATGGCTGTGTGCTGGGCAAGGATCCTATTCCAACCCAGTTTCACCAGGAAGAAGCTGATTGCAGCATCAGGCTCTCGGCTTACTGCAGCCTCAAACTCCCGGGCTCAAGCCATCCTTCCTCTTCAGCCTCCTGAGTAGCTGGGACTACAAGTACTGCCACCATGTCCCGGTAATTTTTTGAAATTATTATTATTATTATAATTATTAATATTATTATTATTTTGAGATGGAGTCTTGCTCTGTCGCCCAGGCTGGAGTGCAGTGGCCGGATCTCAGCTCACTGCAAGCTCTGCCTCCCGGGTTCACGCCATTCTCCTGCCTCAGCCTCCTGAGTAGCTGGGACTACAGGTGCCCACCACCTCACCCGGCTAGGTTTTTTGTATTTTTTAGTAGAGACGGGGTTTCACCGTGTTAGCCAGGATGGTCTCGATCTCCTAACCTTGTGATCTGCCCGTCTCGGCCTCCCAAAGTGCTGGGATTACAGGCTTGAGCCACCGCACCCAGCCAATTTTTTGAAATTATTTTTTGTAAGTCAGGCATGGTGGCTCACGCATGTAATCCCAGCACTTTGGGAGGCCGAGGCGGGTGGATCACGAGGTCAGGAGATCGAGACCATCCTGGCCAACATGGTAAAAACCCGTCTCTACTAAAAGAGTCAGCTGGGTGTGGTGGCGTGTGCCTGTAATCCCAGCTACTCCGGAGGCTGAGGCATGTGAATTGCTTGAACCTAGGAGGTGGACATTGCAGTCAGCCAAGTTTGTGCCACTGCACTCCATCCTGGTGACAAAGCCAGACTCCATTTAAAATATATATATATGGCCTGGTGCGGTGGCTCAAGCCTGTAATCCCAGCACTTTGGGAGGCCGAGACGGGCGGATCACGAGGTCAGGAGATCGAGACCATCCTGGCTAACATGGTGAAACCCCGTCTCTACTAAAAAAATACAAAAACTAGCCGGGCGAGGTGGTGGGTGCCTGTAGTCCCAGCTACTCGGGAGGCTGAGGCAGGAGAATGGCGTAAACCCGGGAGGCGGAGCTTGCAGTGAGCTGAGATCCGGCCACTGCACTCCAGCCTGGGCGACAGAGCGAGACTCTGTCTCAAAAAAAAAAAAAAAAAGAAAAAAAAATATGTAGCATTTTTTGTAGAGACAGGGTCTCGCTACATTGCCCAGGCTGGTCCTGAACTCCTGGGCTCACGCAATCCTCCCTCCTCAGCCTTCCAAAGTGCTGGGATTACAGGGGTGAGCCACCGTGCCCGGCCCCACAGGAGGGTTATTTATCACCCCCAAGACCTCAACAAGTCACTTGAAGCAAAAGGACAGGCTGCCAGTGCCTGGTTGGCCAGACCGGGGCTGCTGTGGCCAGAAGCCGTTGGAGGCTGGCTGCAAGGGACGTTTGCCTTCACCCCCTCCTGCACCCTGAGCCAAAGGTTGCCCCCAAGGCCCTTAGGGAGACCTGGCAGATCCCTTGACCAGAGGCCAGCATGGGCCTGACAGAACTGTAGCAGTGGGGAAGGGGGAGGGGGCTGCCTAGAACCACCCCCCAACCCAATCTCAGCATTGAGGTGTGGGGTGGCACCAGGGGCAGGGGTGGGTGTGAACCCAGCCCAGGGACTTCCCTTGGGACCTCAGGGCTGGGGACATCTCCAGCCTCAGGGCAAGGCCACTTGGCACTGCTCACCTGGGGGAGTAAGGGGCTCCTCTCCCCTTCCTCCATCTTTGATGCTGGAACAGAAAGCCCCCAGCACAGGCACCGGGAGAGGTTTGCTGGCTCCTCTGAGGCTGGGCTGCTGGGCTGGTCCTGACCGTGGCCCTGGACTGGTCTGTGAACGGTGCAGCCCTGGGCATGGAAATGGGGGAGCTGCGAGCCCCACCCAGATGCCAGAGTCACAGTTGAGTCATGTGAAGAATCACATTTTAGAGCTTAAGGCAGCCTCTGCATGTGGAGACACATTTCTCCCCAGCCCTGGCTCTGTGGATCCGTTAAGCTCTGCGCAGGTACGACGTTTGGGGGCCAGCCTTGTGGCTGTCACTGCAGGGCCCCCAGGCAGACTTCAGCTCTGCAGGATCAGCAGCTGCTCCATCAGCTCCCAACCAGGGAATCAGACCTCGGCAAATTGGTTCCCAACCCCAATCCCAAGAGACCCATGGGCAGCCCCAGTGCCAATCTATCCCCCAGGTTTGTTCACTGCACGAATGAAGCAGCGTCCACCCACCAGACCACCTCCTTCCTGGTTTTTGTTTTTGTTTTTGAGACTGAGTTTTGCTCTTGTTGCCCAGGCTAGAGTGCAATGGCGTGATCTCGGCTCACTGCAACCTCTGCATCCCAGGTTTAAATGATTCTTCTGCCTCAGCCTCCCTAGTAGCTGGGATTACAGGCATGTGCCACTGCGCCCAGCTAATTTTCTGTATTTTTAGTAGAGACGGGTTTCTCCATGTTGGTCAGGCTGGTCTCGAACTCCCAACCTCAGGTGATCCGCCCGCCTTGGCTTCCAAAGTGCTGGGATTACAGGCATGATCCACCGTGCCCAGCCCTCCTTCCTGGTTTTAAGGTACTGGGCTTGGGGCTTCCCCACCCCCTGAGCCTCTCAGGAGCAGGAATGTGCTGTGGTCACCACTGTGTGCTTATGCCTGGACTAGGGTGCTCCAGGGATCTCTAACGTGGGATGCCACCTGCCACCAATTCCGTGCCACCTTGGGCATGCCCCCTCCCCAGCCTTGCTGGTTCCATGTGGGATGTGTGAGGTGTAGATATGTCTGTCAAAGGTGCTGGGAGCTCATGAGACCTCTGGAGGTCTTGGGCAGAAGAGACTTCAAGGAGAGTCTCGCTTCAAGGAGAGCCTCTGCTTCAAGGAGAGCCTCTGCACGTTTTCATGGCAAGAGAAAGAGTGAACACCTGGGATCTGCTGCACACCACATGCTGTTTCCACCGTCACCTTGCCCCTACGCGGGTGTGTCAGCTTCTTTTGTTTGACTCTCTCCTTAGCTGTATCCACCGCTGATCTTGCTCACCACTTGACAATCCAGCCAAATGGGCGGCTTGCTGGTCCCGGGCCTGGCATCCATGTGTCCCTGACCTTTGCTGTTCCCTGAAATCTCCTCACTGTGCCATCCCTGTCATCTAGAGCCCTCCCTGTCTCCCCAGCCAGCTTCAGACCATTTCCTCCACAAAAGCCTCTTCTCCAGCCTGGGGAGCTGTAGCCCACTCTCTTCTGGGCTTCTGGAACACCTTTTACCTTTTACAGTATTACAATGTGCTTGACTTTGCTTCACTTGGTAGTTGTCTGTGTTCTTGCTTCATGTCTCCCTACTAGCTTCCCACAGAACAATATGATTTGGGCATAAAAGAATGAAGTTCTGTTTTTTGAGACGGAATCTCGCTCTGTCACCCAGGCTGGAGTGCAGTGGCACGATCTTGGCTCACTGCAACCTCTGTCTCCTGGGTTCAAGGGATTCTCCTGCCTCAGCCTCCTGAGTAGCTTGGATTATAGGTGCATGCCACCACACCCAGCTAATTTTTTGTATTTTTAGTGGAGATGGGGTTTTACCATGTTGGCCAGGCTGGTCTTGAACTCCTGATCTCAGGTGATCCACTCACCTCGGCCTCCCAAAGTGCTGGGATTACAGACATGAACCACTGTGCCTGGCCACATTTTTATTTGTTTATTATTTTAGTTTTTTATGTTATTATTAATTAATTAATTTTTCTGAGACAGAGTCTTGCCCTGTCGCCCAAGCTGGAGTGCAGTGGTGCGATCTCAGCTCACTGCAACCTTTGCCTCCCAGGTTCAAGCGATTCTCCTGCCTCAGCCTCCTTAGTAGCTGGGATTACAGGCACGTGCTACCACGCCCGGCTAATTTTTGTATTTTTAGTAAAGACGGGGTTTTATGATGTTGGTCAGGCTGGTCTTAAACTCCTGACCTCACGATTCACCTGCCTCGGCCTCCCAAAGTGCCGGGATTAAAGGCAAGAGGCCTTCATTTTATTTTTTTTAGACAAACAGCTGTATTTGAAAGATGGGGATGGCTGGGCACAGTGGCTCACGCCTGTAATCCCAGCACTTCGGGAGGCCAAAGTGGGCGGATCATGGGGTTAGGAGTTCAAGACCAGCCTGACCAATATAGTGAAACCCTGTCTCTACTAAAAATACAAAAATTAGCTGGGCGCGGTGGCTCACGCCTTGTAGTCCCAGTTAGTCGGGAGGCTGAGGCAGGAGAATGGCGTGAACCTGGGAGGCAGAGCTTGCAGTCAGCTGAGATTGCGCCACTGCACTCCAGCCTGAGTGAGACTCCGTCTCAAAAAAAAAAAAAAAAAAAAAAAAAGAGAAACCACGTCTACTGACACCTCCATCTGGGATTCTAGCTTCCAGGACTGTCAGAAAATAATTCCAGGCCAGGTACGGTGGCTCATGCCTATAATCCCAGCACTTTGGGAGGCTGAGGCGGGTGGATCACGAAGTCAGGAGATCAAGACCATCCTGGCTAACACGGTGAAACCCCGTCTCTACTAAAAATACAAAAAATTAGCCGGGCGTGGTGGCAGGCGCCTGTAGTCCTAGCTACTTGGGAGGCTGAGGCAGGAGAATGGCGTGAACCCAGGAGGCGGGGCTTGCAGTGAGCTGAGATCGTGCCACTGCACTCCAGCCTGGGCGACAGAGCGAGACTCCGTCTCAAAAAAAAAAAAAAAAAAAAAAGAAGATTAGAAATTATGGTTTAGGAGTCATGTAGCTGGAGGCTACAAGATTCTAAACCTCCCAAATTGCTCCTCAGGATAACATCGCTATTATAAAACAGATCAGTGCTTGAGATATTTTGCAGACTCTGCAATCCATGGATCAGCTGGCACCACCCAGACTGATAAACTGGCTCATATCTTGTGGCCCCCACCCAGGAACTAACTCAGCACAAGAGGACAGTTTTGACTCCCTATCATTTCATCTCTTACCCAACCAATCAACACTCCCTACTTTCTGACCCCATACCTACCAAATTATCCTTAAAAACGCCAATCCCCAGTTGGGCACAGTGACTCACACCTGTAGTCCCAGCACGTTGGGGTGGCCCAGGAGGGCGGATCACCTGAGGTCGGGAGTTCGAGACCAGCCTGACCAACATTGAGAAACCCCGTCTCTACTAAAAATACAAAATTAGCCAGGCGTGGTGGTGGGTGCCTGTAGTCCCATTTACCCGGGAGGCTGAGGCAGAAGAATCGCTGGAACCCAGGAGGTGGAGGTTGCAGTGAGCCGAGATCGCACCACTGCACTCCAGTGTGGGTGATACAGTGATTCAGTCTCAAAAAAACAAAACAAAAACAAAAAAAACCAAGCAAAACTCTAATCCCCAAATTCTTGAGGACGCTAATTTTTTTGAGTAGTAATAAAACCTCAGTAAGCCATACAAGCTGGCTCTGTGTGAATTAAACTCTTTATTGCAATTCCCCTGTCTTGATAAAGTCTAGGCAGTGGGCAGGGACAACCTGTTGGGCAGTTACAGTGGCACCCTTAGCAAACTAATACAATTACTAACAGAATTTAATCAATTAGCATAATTTTTTTTTTTTTGGAGATGGAGTCTCACTCTGTTGCTCAGGCTGGAGTGCAGTGGCGCGATCTTGGCTCACTGCAAGCTCTGCCCCACGGGTTCACGCCCTTCTGCCTCAGCCTCCTGAGTAGCTGGGACTACAGGCGCCTGCCACCATGCCTGGCTAATTTTTTTGTATTTTTCAGTAGAAATGGGGTTTCACAGTGTTAGCCAGGATGGTCTAGATCTCCTGACCTTGTGATCTTCCCTCCTCGGCCTCCCAAAGTGAGCCACCATGCCAGGCCTCAATTAACATAATTTAACATAGTTTAAAAAAACCCTCACGGTAATTGTGATGTTGTGAAATATGTATATATTTGTTCTTTCGGTTTCCTAGCATCCAATTCCTAAAATCCTTAGAATCTGTGAAGTGATGTCTTTGTTTGTTTGTTTGGAGATGAAGTCTCACTCTGTAGACCAGGCTGGAGTGCAGTGGCACCAAGTTGGCTCACTCCAACCTCCGCCTCTAGGCTTCAAGAGACTGTCCGGCCTCAGACTCCTGAGTAGCTGGGACTACAGGCACGTGCCACCACGCCCGGTTAATTTTTGTATTTTTAGTAGAGACAGGGTTTCACCATGTTGGTCAGGCTGGTCTCGAACTCCTGACCTCAGGTGATCCACCTGCCTCGGCCTCCCAAAGTGCTGGGATTACAGGCGTGAGCCACCGCGTATGGCCTAATCTTGTATTTTGAGTAGTGACGGGGTTTTCACTATTTTGGCCAGGCTGGTCTCCAACTTTTGACCTCAGATGATCCGTCCACCTTGGCCTCCCAAAATGCTGGGATTACAGGCATGAGCCACCGCGCCCGGCCTGAAATGCGGTTTATTTTTTTATTTTATTTTATTTATTTTTTATTTTTTATTTTTTTTTTTGAGACGGAGTCTTGCTCTGTCGCCCGGGCTGGAGTGCAGTGGCCGGATCTCAGCTCACTGCAAGCTCCGCCTCCCGGGTTTACGCCATTCTCCTGCCTCAGCCTCCCGAGTAGCTGGGACTACAGGCGCCCGCCACCTCGCCCGGCTAGTTTTTTGTATTTTTAGTAGAGACGGGGTTTCACCGTGTTAGCCAGGATGGTCTCGATCTCCTGACCTCGTGATCCGCCCGCCTCGGCCTCCCAAAGTGCTGGGATTACAGGCTTGAGCCACCGCGCCCGGCCTAAAATGCGGTTTAAACTCATTTGTTTTTCTTATGTTAAATTTTAAAAATACTTTAAAAAATAACATGAAGGTGTGATCCTCCCTTCCTGAAATTGTTCATCTACTTGTGCATGGAGAGAAGTTCGGAATGCTGTTTCCCCAATTATAATACGCTACAATACGCAGCAGTAGTTATTTTTGGGTGAGATTTCGGATGCTTGTCTTTGCCTGCTTTTTGGGCTTTTCGGTACCGCTTGGGTTTCCGAGGACGAGCATAAGTCATCGCAGAGGCATCTTTCCAAAATCCCCTCCTCTAGTTGCAGGGATGCGGGGCGGGTCAGCGGCGCCGCTCTGCGCATGCGTTGGGCAGTTGGTGGGGCCGGAACCTGGTTTCCCGGCCGCGCGCCCGCGGGGAGCGTATTGAGCGAGGCACGGTTACGTCGGCGGCTGGTGGAGCCGGGCGGGCGAAGCTGGAGCGGCGGTGGCGGCGGCGTAGAGAGGCCGGGGCCGGGGCTGAGGCCGCGGCCGGGTCTGCGAGGCCCTTGGGGCGGCAGGCGGCGGCGGCCCGGGGCTCCAGCCCGGAGGCAGGAGCGGCCGCCATGGCCGAGAGCATCGTGAGTGCGGCGGCCGGGCGGGAGCGGGGACGCCGGGATGAGGCAGCAGATTTGCCGGCCGCGGCCTGTGGGGGAGGCGGGCCTGCCGGCCCCGAGACTCGGCCCCTTTCCCTTCTTTTGCCGGGGCTTTCTCTGCCGTGGCTGGGCCCCTCTCGGGGACTTTCACCCCCTGGGCTTCTTCCCGTCCCTGTCCGTCCCCGGAGGACTTGCGAGCCGGGTTCCCCGCCCTGGGCAGGGAAAGGCCGAGCCTTTCTGCAGGGAGAATGGACTGTGGCGAAGAGAAACCGCCCCCCTTCCCCACCCGTTTCCCGGCTCCAGGAGACTTCCTGGTCTAATTCCAGGGACTCGCAGCCAGTCCTGCCCCTCTCAGAGCCAGGGGCACCTCTTACCCTCATCTCCCCCTGATTCTCTCCTCCTGCTCTCCCGCTTCCCAGCGAGTGCCTTGTCATGAGTCACTGAAGAGAGCAGCTCTGCAGACGGGGACGTTACAGAGCTCCCTCCGCACCAGAGGACCTGGGAAAATGAAAGCAGTGACTTGCCGGCTTTGCTCCTTGCTTGGAAGGAAAACTTGACAATTCCTCTTTAAGAGGAATGTTGTAAATGATGTTGATTTCACTTTTTACCTGAAATTAAAATTGTCGGCTGGGCGCAGTGGCTCACGCCTGTAATCTCAGCACTTCGGGAGGCCGAGGTGGGTGGATCACCTGAGGTCAGGAGTTCAAGACCAGCCTGGCCAACATGGCGAACTCCCGTCTCTACTAAAAATACAAAAAATTAGCCGGGCGTCATGGCGCACGCCTGTAATCCCAGCTACTTGGGAGGCTGAGGCAGGAGAATCACTTGAACCCGGGAGGTGGAGGTTGCAGTGAGCTGAGATCCCTCCATTGCACTCCAGCCTGGGCTATACAGCGAGACTGTGTCTCAAAAAAATAAAAAATAAAAATAAATTGTCACACACCTCCCCTTAAGGTAAAAAAAAAATCAGTGACAAATCAGATAAAACCAGGCTCTTGTTAAGTTGTGAGAAGTTTCTCCCCAAAAGTAAATGTGATGGGGGAAAAAAAACTGACCATTGGACAGGAACATTCTGGTTAATATTAAGGAAGATTTGGGATTTCTGGGGGAAGCAGGATTGGGTGAGGAGTACTGTTCATACTCTAGCATTGTGACAGTCTCTGCAGTTTTGCCAGGTGTCAAGAATAGGTCTCTAGGACTGGTGCGGTGACTCACACCTGTAATCCCAACACTTTGAGAGACCGAGGTGGGTGGATCACCTGAGGTCAGGAGTTCAAGACCAGCCCGGCCAACATGGTGAGCCGAGGTGGCGTCACTGGACTCCGGCCTGGGCGACAGAATGAGACTCTGTCACACGCAGACAGATGGGTCTCCAGGATAACCTAACACTTGCGCACAAGGCTCTTCTCTGGTGGTCCCGTCAGCTCTCCATTCAGGGGCCCTCCTGGTGCCTCTGTGTTTCCCAACCTGGAGATGAGTGGAATGAATATAGGGTCCAGGAGAAGCTTAGGAAACATTGACTCCTGGTCAACGTCGACTCCTGGAAATTTAGGAAACGTTGACTCCTGGTCAAACGTTGCACAGGCTGGTCTCTGAGCTCCAGGGATCCTCTTGCCTTGGGGTCCCAAATTGTTAGGATTACAGCTCTGAGCTACCATGCCTGGCCAAGAAACCTTTGACTCCTTTGAAAAATAAAATGTGGCCGCGCAGTGGCTTACGCCTATAATCCCAGCACTTTAGGAGGCCCAGGCGGGCGAATCACGAGGTCAGGAGTTCAAGACTAGCCTGACCAACATGGTGAAACACTGTCTCTACTAAAAATACCAAAATGAGCTGGGTGTGGTGTCGTGCACCTGTTATCCCAGCTACTCCAGAGGCTGAGGGAGGGGAATCACTCAAACCCAGGAGGTGGAGGTTGCAGTCAGCCCAGATTGTGCACTTGGACTCCAGCCTGGGTGACAGAGCGAGACTGTCTCAAAAAAAAAAAGAAAAGTGTTAATCATTGGTGACTCTGCCTAGAAATAGGTTAGGAATTAGCACTCAAACCTTCTTTCAAGCTGCCTTTGTACTTTTAACCGAGTTAAAGTAACCATTGGCACGTGAAGAGTGTTTCAGACAAGGTTATTTTTTCCCCACCAGCGTATGTAAGGTTAGGCTCTCACTGGCAGCATTAGATCTTGTTGAATTTCTCGGATTGTGAGGAATTAAAACACTCTTCTTTTGAAATTGATTTAAAAAGTTATTTTGAATTTAAGAAACAGGTCTTTAAAAGTTTCTGGGCTGGGCGCGGTGGCTCACACCTGTAATCCCAGCACTTTGAGAGGCCGAGGCGGGTGTATCATGAGGTCAGTAGTTCGAGATCAGCCTGGCCAACATGGTGAAACCACGTCTTTACTAAAAATACAAAAATTAGGGCGTGGTGGCTCAGGCTTGTAATCCTAGCACTTTGGGAGGCCAAGGCAGGTGGATTGCTTGAGCTCAGGAGTTTGAGACCAGCCTGGGCAACAGGGTGAAACCTCGTGTCTACTAAAAAAAAAAAAGTACAAAAAATTAACTGGGCATGGTGGCGTGCGCCTGTAATCCCAGCCACTCGGGAGGCTGAGGCAGGAGAATTACTAGAACCCGGGAGACGGAGGTTGCAGTGAGCCAAGATCACACCACTGCACTCCAGCCTGGGTGACAAGAGACTCTTGTCTGTAAAAAAAAAAAAAAAAAAAAAAAAAATGCAAAAATTAGCAGGGCGCGGTGGCGGGCGCCTGTAATCCCAGCTACTTGGGAAGCTGAGGCAGGAGAATTGCTTGAACTCGGCAGGTGGAGGTTACAGTGAACTGAGATCGTGTCATTGCACTCCAGCTCTGGGCGACGGAGCAAGACTCCGTCTTGAAGGGAAAAAAGAGTTTCTGTGGATATAACTGTATCTCACCAGTTTTTCAACTTCCCCAAGGAGCGTTCTGGTCTTATTTTCTTATAAATAGGGAAACCTAAGTTACCAAGAGGCTGTGTGTTCATGTTGTCAGGTCTGTCTCTTGCTGTGTATTTCATTTTGTAGTCCATGTCAGAGGCTAGGCCAGAACTTTCCTTGGTACAAATTATGTTTGTCTCTTGTTAAATACTGGAGTTGGCCTTGGAAACCTGGACTCCCATCTTCTGTGGTAGAGGATCAAGTAGGATGACTTCTTCACCTTAGAATTCTGCAGCCTGAACCATTTAGCTCTGTAAAGAGTGGCGGTGACATGCTCTTGTTCTAGAGTCATCATTTGAAGGAACATTCACACTATTCCCTTCATTAGAACAGAACTTTCCTTTTTAAGATAGCTAAATGTTGGGAGACAGATTTTAGAAACAAGTAAGTGTTAGTATTTACCTAATGCTATGTATTGTGAAAATGTTATTCTTGGGTATTCAATCTAGAATGAAGTATACTAGATGTTAAAAGTAAAAAGAATTGTATTTCTAGTTATATCTTTTTATATTCTCTTAACAATTGGAATATTCAGAGATTATTCAAAACAAAATCTTTTTTTTTTTTTTTTTAAATACAGACGGAGTTGCCCAGACTGGTCTCCTGAGCTCAAGTGATCCGTCTACCGCAGCCTCCCAGAGTGCTGGGATTACAGGCCTGAGTCACCGTGCCCAGCCTGAAAACAAAATCTTAAAAGTTGAGAACATGTCGGGTGGAGCCTTTTCTGCCAAGTGAAAGTTATGGGAAAATGCAGGACAGGGTTACCCTATTTCAGGAAAATCTAGATTAGGCTTAGTTACTTTAATAAAAGTGGACACATTCCAGTAGACTCTAAGCCTTTATGGTGTTTTATCTGTGCTCAGTGGAAATCTTTTTTAGACAATGGCTTGTGACACTTTTCATCTGCATAGTGGTTGAAGAGAATGTTTACTGTAACACCCATTGTAACCTCACAGAAAGTAGTTACAGAATTTATAAAAAAGGAAATAAGGGAGGCTGGGTGCTGTGGCGCATGCCTGTAATCCCAGCACTTTGGGAGGCCGAGGCGGGTGGATCACTTGAGGTCAGGAGTTCGAGACCAGCTTGGCCAACATGGCAAAACTCTGTCTCTACTAAAAATACTAAAAATTAGCCAGGCGTGGGGGCGGGCACCTGTAATCCCAGTTACTCAGGAGGCCGAGACAGGAGAATCGCTTGAACTCGGGAGGTGGAGGTGGCAGTGAGCCAAGATCACGCCATTGCACTCCAGCCTGAGTGACAAGAGCGAGAGTCCGTCTGAGGAAGGAAAAAAAAAAAAGGAAATAAGGGAATTGAACTGTTTCACTACAAAAAATCCGCTAGGCCAGGATTGGTGGCTCATGCCTGTAATCCCAGCACTTTGGGAGGCTGAGGCAGGTGGATCACCTGAGGTAGGAGTTTAAGACCAGATTGACTAACGTGTTGAAACCCCGTCTCTACTAAAAATACAAAAATTAGCTGGGCATGGTGGTGCACGCCTGTAATCCCAGATACTCAGGAGGCTGAGACAGGAGAATCGCCTGAACCTGGGAGGTGGAGATTGCAGTGAGCTGAGATTGCGTCACTGCACTCCAGCCTGGGCGACGGGAGAAGACTCTGTCTCAGAAACAAACAAACAAACAAAAATGATCTGGGTGTGGTGGTGGGCACTTGTGATTCCAGCTACTCAGGAGGCTGAGGCAGGAGAATCACTTGAACTCAAGAGGCAGAGATTGCAGTGAGCCAAAATCGTGCCATTGCACGCTAGCCTGGGCCACAAGATTGAAACTGTCTCGGGAAAAAAGAATGAGCTAAATACAAGAGACGTTAATGCAGGAAATGAGAGAGAAAGAAGCTATAGAATACACCGTCAGTCTTTGCTGACAGAAGCTAAGACAATTATGGGCATGTTCCTGTCTGGCTTCCTTCCTGTACTGCAGGTGGTTGGGGCAGGTCTTTGTTTGCTGCAGAGCATGCCATTTCATCCTCCCTGTCTAAAGCAGAGACCTGTGCTGTCGGCTAGGCATGGTAACTCACTTTAACAGTGGCTTTCATCGGCATAAAAATCAAGTCGTCTTAGAAAGTAATGCCCTTTGTCCAGTAGTCTTCCAGGTCTGCCAACTTTTTTAGGCTTGCTATGGGAAAAAAAAATGTATATATATATGTATACATACACACACACTTTAATATACATATGTGCACACACACGTACACACACGTTACTACATTAGGATGGGGTCTTGCTGTATTGGCCAGGCTGATCTTGAACTCCTGGGCTAAAGAAATCCTCCTGCCTTGGCCTCCTGAAGTGCTGGGATTATAGGCGTGAGCCACTGTGCCCAGCTGAAAATATTTTTTCAAAACCCTACTAAATTTTACCATTAAAGACCTTTATTGCTTTTAATTTTAATCTCTTTTTTAAATTTAAATTTAAGTTTTAATATTTTTTTGAGATGAAGTCTTGCTGTGCATCATGCATGATCTTGGTTCACTGCAACCTCTGCCTCCTGGGTTCAAGCGATTCTCCTGCCTCAGCCTCCCGAGTAGCTAGGATTATAGGTGCCTGCCACCATGCCTGGCTAATTTTTGTATATTTAGTAGAGATGGGGTTTCACCATGTTGGCTAGGCTGGTCTCGAACTCCTGACCTCAGGTGATCCGCTCGCCTCGGCCTCCCAGAGTGCTGGGATTACAGGCATGAGCCATTGTGCCTGGCCTAATCTCTTTTTTTGAGACAGGGTCTCACTTTGTCACCAACGCTGGAGTGCAGTGGCACCATTTGGGCTCACTGTAGCCTCAGCCTCCCTGGTTCAAGTGATCCTCATGCCTCAGCTCCCTGAGTAGCTGAGACCATAGGCGTTTGCTACCATGCCTGGCTAACTTTTGTATTTTTAATAGAGATGGGGTTTCCCCATGTTGCCCATAGGTCTTGAACTTCTGATCTCAAGTTATCCACCGCCTTAGCCTCCCAAAGTGCTACAATTACAGATGTCAGCCACCGTGCCTGGCCATTTTAAAAACTTTTTTAGGGAAAGTAATAGCTGGGCGTGGTGGCTCACACCCGTAATCCCAGCACAGTGGCAGGATCACTTGAGCCCAGGAGCTCGAGACCAGCCTGGGCAGTATGGTGACACTCCATCACTACAAAAAAAAAATTAACCTGGTGTGGTGGTGCAAATCTGTGGTCCCAGCTCTTGGGAGGCTGAGGTCAGAGGATCACTTGAATCTTGGAGGTCAAGGCTGCAGTAAGCTGTGATTTTGCCACTGCACTCCAGTCTGGGTGACAGCAAGACCCTGTCTCAAAAAAGTAAAAAAAAAAGTAACAATTAGAAAGTTCCCTGTGATTCTTTTGAATTGCAGGACTCTTAAAGACTATCTAATGTTTGTATATAGATCCTGGAACAAAGTAATATCTTTTTTTTTTCTTTTTTTTCCCCAAAGACATCTTTTTTAAAGAACACTAAAAAAATACAAAAAAACTAGCCGGGCGAGGTGGCGGGCGCCTGTAGTCCCAGCTACTCGGGAGGCTGAGGCAGGAGAATGGCGTAAACCCGGGAGGCGGAGTTTGCAGTGAACTGAGATCTGGCCACTGCACTCCAGCCTGGGTGACAGAGCGAGACTCCTTCTCAAAAAAAAAAAAAAAAAAATAGGCCGGGCGCGGTGGCTCAAGCCTGTAATCCCAGCACTTTGGGAGGCCGAGGCGGGCGGATCACAAGGTCAGGAGGTCGAGACCATCCTGGCTAACACAGTGAAACCCTGTCTCTACTAAAAATACAAAAAAAAAAACTAGCCGGGCGAGGTGGCAGGCGCCTGTAGTCCCAGCTACTCCGGAGGCTGAGGCAGGAGAATGGCGGGAACCCGGGAGGCGGAGCTTGCAGTGAGCTGAGATCCGGCCACTGCACTCCCGCCTGGGCGACAGAGCGAGACTCCGTCTCAAAAAAAAAAAAAAAATAAAGAAAGAAAGAAAGAAAGAAAGAACACCATTCATGGTTCATGGTGGGTTTTTTTCTGTTTCAGTTCAAAGAGACAAAAAGTGTTTTACATATACTCTATAAATAGTGATTAGGAATTAAAGTTGTTTTCTGAGTGAAACTAAGAGTTGAGAGGACAGTACTCTTAAAATATCTCCCCATATGCTGATGAATCTCACCCCTCTGCATCATCTTCTAGAAGGATTGAGCTGGGTATTGAAAGGTGAAGAGTGAGGTTTGGCTTTATGTTTCAGTGACCCAGATGCTAAAAGACCACATATGGAAGCCGTGGTAGTAGATCAGGACCTCACTAGGCTGTGCAGTAACCATCATGTTTTGTTTGCAACAGATAATTCGTGTCCAGTCCCCGGATGGAGTGAAGCGGATCACAGCAACAAAGAGAGAAACAGCAGCAACGTTTTTGAAAAAGGTATCTGTGGCCTGGGTGTTGACCCTCAGGATCTTTTTCATCCTCTGCTGTTACTCCCATCGATACCTTTTCGCTTCTCCTCATTTTCTTATTTTCCCTATTCCCAAATTGCCTCTTGCATTGCATTTCTCTATAATAGTTGGGTTGAATGAGATGTTTGTCGCAGCTAACTGCTCAAAATTATAGGACCAAGAGCCCAAAGGTAAGTGTAAAAGTATTTCACGGCTGGTCGCAGTGACTCACACCTGTAATCCCAGCACTTTGGGAGGCCAAGGGGGTGGATCACAGGTTAGGAATTCAAGACCAGCCTGACCAAGATGGTGAAAGCCCATCTCTACTAAAAATACAAAAATTAGCTGGGTGCGGTTGCAGGTGCCTGTAATCCCAGTTACTTGGGAAGCAGAGGCAGGAGAATTGCTTGAACTCGGAAGGTAGAGGTTGCAGGGAGCCGAGATCAGGTCACTGCACTCCAGCCTGGGCAACAGAGTGAGACTCCATCTCAAAAAAAAAAAAAAAAAAACGTATTTCACAAGAGTGGCCGGGCGCGGTGGCTCAAGCCTGTAATCCCAGCACTTTGGGAGGCCGAGACGGGTGGATCACGAGGTCAGGAGATCGAGACCATCCTGGCTAACACGGTGAAACCCCGTCTCTACTAAAAAAATACAAAAAAAAACTAGCCCGGCGCGGTGGCAGCGCCTGTAGTCCCAGCTACTCCGGAGACTGAGGCAGGAGAAAGGCCTAAACCCGGGAGGCAGAGCTTGCAGTGAGCCGAGATCACACCACTGCACTCCAGCCTGGGCGACGAAGTGAGACTCTGTCTCAAAAAAAAAAAAAGAAAAGAAGAAAGTATTAACTGAGTATGAATTGTAGATATGACTACAGTTGATTCAAAGAATCATCCCTGGCTCTTCCCTGGTCTCCTGACCTGTGTTGTGTCCAGGATTCCCATGACAGTTTTTCCGTTTTTAACCAATCACAAAATATTTCATTTACTGTGATAGTTGCCTAGTATGAACTTCTTAGCTTATCTTCACCGTTTCTTCCTTATTTACTTTTCCCATGGATTTCCTCAGACTGTTTCTGTCTGGAGTTATTTCTCTTCAGACTGAAAAACATCCAGGCCAGGTGTGGTGGCTCACGCCTGTAATCCCAGCACTTTGGGGGGGCCAAGGAGGGTGGATCATGAGGTCAGGAGATCGAGACCATCCTGGCTAATGTGGTAAAACCCCGTCTCTACTAAACATACAAAAAATTAGCCAGGTGTGTGGCGGGCACCTGTAGTCCCAGCTACTTGGGAGGCTGAGGCAGGAGAATGGCATGAACCTGGGAGGCGGGGCTTACAGTGAGCCAAGTGAGCCACTGCACTCTAGCCTGGGTGACAGAGTGAGACTCCATCTCAAAAAAAAAATCCTTTAGCCTTTGTTGCAGGTAGGTTTGTTGGTCACAGACCCTTGGGGTTTTTTTGACCTGAAAATGTTTTAGTTTTGCCCTGTATTTATGTGAAGGATATTTTCTTTTTTTTTGAGATGACATCTCGCTCTGTTCCCCAGGCTGGAGTAGTGGCACGATCTCGGCTCACTGCAACCTCCGCCTCCTGGGTTCAAGGAATTCTCTGCCTCAGCCTCCTGAGTAGCTGGGATTACAGGCACCCGCCACCACACCCGGCTAATTTTTTGTGTTTTTAGTAGAGACGGGGTTTCACCGTCTTCACCAGGCTGGTTGAATTCTTGACCTTGTGATCCACCTGCTTTGGCGTGAGCCACTGCGCCTGGCCGTGAAAGATATTTTCTTTTTTTACTTTTTTTTTTTTTTTTGAAAGGGAGTCTTGCTCTGTCGCCCGGTCTGGAGTGCAGTGGCGCTATCTCGGCTCATGCAAGCTCCACCTCCCAGGTTCACGCCATTCTCCTGCCTCAGCCTCCCGAGTAGCTGGGACTACAGGCGCCTGCCACCATGCCCGGCTAAATTTTTGTATTGTTAGTAGAGACGGGGTTTCACTGTGTTAGCCAGGATGGTCTTGATCTGACCTTGTGATCCACCTGCCTCGGCCTCCCAAAGTGCTGGGAGGATATTTTCATTCAATATGAAATTCTTTCTCTTTTTGACATGGAGTCTTTTTCTGTCGCCCAGACTGGAGTGCAGTGGCGTGATCGCGGCTCAGTGTAACCTCTGCCTCCTAGGTTCCAGTGATTCTCCTGCCTCAGCCTCCCAAGTAGCTGGGATTCCAGGCGTGCACCACCATACCCAGCTAAGTTTTGTTTTATTTTTTGAGACGGAGTTTCGCTCTTTTTGCCCAGGCTGGAGTGCGATGGCATGATCTTGGCTCATTGCATACTCTGCCTCCTGGGTTCAAGCGATTCTTCTGCCTCAGCCTCCCGAGTAGCTAGGATTACAGGCATGTGCCACCAAGTCCGGCTAATTTTGTCTTTTTAACAGAGACCGAGTTTCACCATGTTGGTCAGGCTGGTCTCGAACTCCTCACCTCAGGTGATCCACCCGCCTTGGCCTCCCAAAATGGTAGGATTACAGGCGTGAGCCACCGTGCCCGGCCTCGAAACAGATTTCTTTTCTTTCTTTTTTTTTTTTTTTTTGAGACGGAGTCTCGCTCTGTCGCCCAGGCGGGAGTGCAGTGGCCGGATCTCAGCTCAGTGCAAGCTCCGCCTCCCGGGTTTATGCCATTCTCCTGCCTCAGCCTCCCGAGTAGCTGGGACTACAGGTGCCCACCACCTCGCCCGGCTAGTTTTTTGTATTCTTTAGTAGAGACTGGGTTTCACCGTGTTTGCCAGGATGGTCTCAATCTCCTGACCTCGTGATCCGCCTGTCTTGGCTTCCCAAAGTGCTACGATTACAGGCTTGAGCCACTGCGCCTGGCCTGAAACAGATTTCTAAGTTGACATGTTGACATTTCTTTTTTGTTCCCAACCATGCACCAATTTTTTTTTTTTTTTTTTTTTTTTTTTGAGACAGAATCTTGCTCTGTCACCCAGGCTGGAGTGCAGTAGTGTGATCTCGGCTCACTGCAAGCTCCGCCTCCCAGGTTCACGCCATTCTCCTGCCTCAGCCTCCCGAGTAGCTGGGACTACAGGCGCCCGCCACCATGGCTGGCTGATTTTTTGTATTTTCAATAGAGACAGGATTTCACCGTGTTAGCCAGAATGGTCTCGATCTCCTGACCTCGTGATCTGTCTGCCTTGACCTCCCAAAGTGTTGGGATTACAGGCGTGAGCCACCGCGCCCGGCCTTTTTTTTGAGACGAAGTCTCATTGTGTTGCCCAAGCTGGAGTGCAGTGGCATAATCTGGCCTCACTGCAACCTCCGCCTCCCAGGTTCAAGTGATTCTCTTGCCTCAGCCTCCCCAGTAGCTGGGACTACAGGCTCCCGCCACCATGTCCAGCTAATTTTTGTATTTTTTTTTTTTTTTTTTTTTTTTTTTTGAGACGGAGTGTTGCTCTGTCGCCCAGGCTGGAGTGCAGTGGCCGGATCTCAGCTCACTGCAAGCTCCGCCTCCCGGGTTCACGCTATTCTCCTGCCTCAGCCTCCGGAGTAGCTGGGACTACAGGCGCCCGCCACCTCGCCCGGCTAGTTTTTTTTGTATTTTTTAGTAGAGACGGGGTTTCACCGTGTTAGCCAGGATGGTCTCGATCTCCTGACCTCGTGATCCGCCCGTCTCGGCCTCCCAAAGTGCTGGGATTACAGGCTTGAGCCACCGCGCCCGGCCAATTTTTGTATTTTTAGTAGAGATGGGGTTTCACTATGTTGGCCAGTCTGGTCTTTAACTTCTGACCTCAGGTTATCCACCCGCCTCAGCCTCCCAGAGTGCTGGGATTGCAGGTGTGATCCACCTTGCTCGGTCCTTTTTTTTTTTTTTTTTGCCTAGGTTGGAGTGCACTGGCACAGTCACAGCTCACTGCAGCCTTGACTTCGTGGGCTCAAGCGATGCTCCCACCTCAACCTCCCAGCTGATTGCTTAATTTTTTGGTAGAGATGGGGGTTTCACCACGTTGTCTAGGCTGGTCTTGATCAAGTGATCCTCCCCGCCCTGCCTCCCAGAGTGCTGGGATTCCAGGCGGGACCTGTGGTGCCTGGTCCTGTTAAGCATTTGAAGCTGTTGTTCCACCATCTTCTTATCTTCATTTATCTCTAGCTTTCAGCATTGTGACTCTGGTGTGCCTCGCAGTGGTGTTCTTTGTATCCTAACTTGGGAGAGTTTGCCGAACTTCCTGGATTTGTTATTTGATGTTTTTCATTAAATTGTGGGATTTTGGCCACTCTTTAAAGTTTTTTGTTCTATCTTCGTTCTTTTCTGTCTTTTTTTTTTTGAGACAGAGTCTCTCTCTGTCACCCAGGGTGGAGTGCAGTGGCGCGGTCTCGGCTCACTACGAACTCCACCTCCCAGGTTCAGGCCATTCTCCTGCCTCAGCCTCCTGAGTACCTGGAACTACAGGCGCCCGCCGTCACACCTGGCTAATTTTTTGTAGTTTTAGTAGATATGGGGTTTCACCATGTTAGCCAGGATGGTCTCGATCTCCTGACCTCGTGATCCACCTGTCTTGGCCTCCCAAAGTGCTAGGATTACAGGCGGGAGCCACTGCGCCCGGTCTTTTTTTTTTTTTTTTTAATGAGACAGAGTCTCGCTCTGTCTCCCAGGCTGGAGTGCAGTGCGCAATCTCTGCTCACTGCAAGCTCCACCTCCCGGGTTCACGCCATTCTCCTGCGTCAGCCTCCTGAGTAGCTGGTACTATAGGCACCCACCACCATGCCCGGCTAATTTTTTTGTATTTTTAGTAGAGCTGGGGTTTCACAGTGTTTGCCAGGATGATCTCGGTCTCCTGACCTTGTGATCTGCCTGCCTCGGTCTCCCAAAGTGCTGGGATTACAGGTGTGAGCCACCGTGCTTGGCAATTTTTTTTTTTTTTTTTTGAGATGACGTCTCACTCTGTCGCTCAGGCTGGAGTACAGTGACATGATCTCTGTTCACTGCAACCTCTGCCTCCCAGGTTCAAGTGATTCTTCTCTCTCAGCCTCCTGAGTAGCTGGGATTACATGGGTGCGCCACCACACCTGGCTAATTTTTGTATATTTAGTAGAGATGGGGTTTCACCATGTTGGCCAGGCTGGTCTCGAACTCCTGAGCTCAGGTGATCTGCCCAACTCGGCCTCCCAGAGTGCTGGGATTGCAGGCGTGAGTGTCTGCACCCGGCCCTCATGTTTTCTAGTGAGGAGCATTTGATGCTGTACCATGGATTCCTAAGGCTCTGTTTGTTTTGTTTTCCAAATCTCTGCCTTCAGATTGCATAGCTGTTATTTTTATTGATTCATTTGTTTTTCTCTTTAGAGTTGGTTGGATTCTCACTCTGTCACTCAGGCTGGAATGCAGTGGTGTGATCATATCTCATTGTAGCCTTGAACTTCTGGGCTCAAGCAGTGCTCCCACCTCAGCCTCCTGAGTTGCTGGGACCACAAGCTATTTATCTGTGTCTTCTGCCCTCTCCCTGAATTTATTTTTGTTTTTGTATTTTTCAGTTCTAGAATTTCCATTTGATTGTTCTCTTATGATTTGTTTCTTTACCGAGATTAACGTTTCTTTCATTTGGGTATGTCTACTCTGATGACCCCTCAGTGTAGAGCTCTAGCTCTGGCCCCTTGCCTGGACTCAGACACAGATGCATACCTGCCTGCTGGATGGCTTCACTGGAGTGTGTCTGGTTGTCACCTCCAATCTCAATGTCAAATGGAGGTCCTGATTTTCCCTCTAGTCTTCTTCCTTTTTTAGCCTTTCCTTTCATGGTTCCCCCACAGGTGTTACTTCCACATAGTTTCTCAATCTGGAATTCTCAGCTTTGCTGTGACCTCCTTCCTTTCTCTCATTGCATTCCTGCCCCTGGTCTTACTTGTCAGCAGGGCCTAGCGATGACCACTGCTGGAAGGTGTGCTCTTGCCTTCATCCCCACCATCCTGTCCCATCTCATCCCCTGTCTCAGCTTGTCTCTCTTGTCTCTAGGATTGGAACTCTAGCTTCCTGTTCAGTGTGGTGTTGAGAAACAGGGATTTTGTGGATGATGATTCCCCCTGCCTTTAGTCTGTGTGGCTTCCCACTGCCCTGTCTGCCTCACCAGCCTCATCCCTTTCCATTTTCCTTATTGTTTATTGGGCTCTGGCCTCTGTGTTTCCAACGCCCTTCCTGCCTCCTGGTCTTTGTGCTTGCTCCTGTTCCCTGTGGCCTTTTCTCCCAGCTCGTGCGTGGCAGGCTTACCCGCCGCTAGGTGGGCCATGCTCAGTTGAACCTCTTCAGAGAGACCTTTAGCTTCCCATTTGACGTTTCTTTTCCTTTTCTGTCATAGTGCTTATTTCGACCTTTGTTGACTGTGTCTCCCCTATTTGATGGTAAACTGCTTGACAGCAGGAACCTTGTCTTTTTTTTTTTTTTTTTTTCTTTTTTTGAGACGGAGTCTTGTTCTGTTGCCCAGACTGGAGTGCAATGGCATGATCTCGGCTCACTGCAGCTCCGCTTCTCAGGTTTGAGTGATTCTCCTTTCTCAGCCCACCGACTAGCTGGGACTATAGGTAGGCGTGCACCACCATGCCTGGCTAATTTTTGTATTTTTTTTTTTGAGACAGAGTTTCACTCTCGTCGCCCAGGCTGGAGTGCAATGGCACGATCTTGGCTCCCTGCAACCTCCGCCTTCTGGTTTCAAGCGATTCTCTTGCCTCAGCCTTGCGAGTAGCTGGGATAACAGGTGCCACATCCCGCTAATTTTTGTCTTTTAGTAGAGACAGGGTTTCCTCAAGTTGGCCAGGCTGGTCTCGATCTCCTGACCTCGTGATCCGCCCGCCTCAGCCTCTGAAAGTGCTGGGATTACAGGTGTGAGTCACTGCACCTGGCCTAATTTTTTTTTTTTTGAGATGGAGTCTCGCTCTGTCACCCAGCCTGGAGTGCAGTGGCATGATCTTGGCTCACTGCAAGCTCTGCCTAATTTTTGTATTTTTAGGAGAGATGGGGTTTCACCATGTTGTTCAGGCTGGTTTTGAACTCCTGACTTCAGGTGATCCGCCCACTTCGGCCTCCCGAAGTGCTGGGATTACAAACAAGAGCCACCACGCCTGGCCAGAAACCTTGTCTTTTCTAGTTCATTTTTGTGGTCTGAACACCCAGAACGGAGCTGAGCACATAGAGCTGCTTAATATTTGTTGAAGGAATGAGTGAATATTCCCAGTATCTAGCAAAGAGCCCTGCACAGTGGACATTTTATGATTGAATTAGTGGCATCATTCTGTGTTAGGTTTCAGAATTGGAATTGAAGTTTTGTTTTGTTTGTTTGTTTTTGTTTTTGTTTTGAGACGGAGTCTCGCTCTGTCGCCCAGGCTGGAGTGCAGTGGCGCGATCTCGGCTCACTGCAAACTCCGCGTCCCGGATTTATGCCATTCTCCTGCCTCAGCCTCCTGAGTAGCTGGGACTGCAGGCGCCCGCCACCTCGCCCAGCTAGTTTTTCATACTTTTTAGTAGAGACGGGGTTTCACCGTGTTAGCCAGGATGGTCTCGATCTCCTGACCTCATGATCCGCCCGTCTCGGCCTCCCAAAGTGCTGGGATTACAGGCTTGCGCCACCGTGCCCGGGCGAGTATTTTTTTTTTGAGACAGAGTTTTGCTTTTTTTTTGAGGCGGAGTCTCACTCTGTCACCCAGGCTGGAGTGCAGTGGCGCGATCTCGGCTCATTACAAGCTCTGCCTCCCAGGTTCACGCCATTCTTCTGCCTCAGCCTCCCGAGTAGCTGGGACCACAGGCGCCTGCCAGCATGCCTGGCTAATTTTTTTTTTTTTTGTATTTTTAGTAGAGACGGGGTTTCACCGTATTAGCCAGGATGGTCTCAATCGCTTGACCTCGTGATCCACCCGCCTCGGCCTCCCAAAGTGCTGGGATTTCAGGTGTGAACCACCGTTCCCGGCCCTTTTTTTTTTTTTTTTTTTTTTGAGAAACAAAGTCTTGCTCTGTTGCCCAGGCTGAAGTGCAGTGGCGTGATCTTGGCTTACTATAGCCTCCACCTTCTGGGTTCAAGCAGTTCTGCCTCAACCTCCTGGGTAGCTGGGATTACAGGTGCGTGCCACCATGCCTGGCTAATTTTTGTATTTTTGGTAGAGACGGTTTCACTATGTTGACCGACTTGTCTCAAACTCCTGGCCTCGTGATCTACCCGCCTTGGCCTCCCATAGTGCTGAGATTACAGGCGTGAGCCTCCACACCCAGCTTGAGTTTTGCTCTTGTTGCCCAAGCTGGAGTGGAATAGCGTGATCTCGGCTCCCTGCAACCTCTACCTCCCAGCTTCAAGTGATTCTCCTGCTTCATCCTCTCAAGTAGCTGGGATTACAGGCATGTGCCACCACGCCCAGCTAATTTTGCAGTTTCAGTAAAGATGGGGATTCACCATGTTGGTCAGGCTGGTCTCGATCTCCTAACCTCAGATGATCCTCTCACCTCATCCTCCCAAATTGCTGGGATTACAGGCGTGAACCACCGCGCCTGGCCTGGAATTGGGTTTTTACAGTTGATTTCAAAAGTAGAAATTGAACTTTTCAAACATAGCCACTGGCCAGGCATGGTGGCTTATGCCTGTAATCCCAGCATTTTGGGAGGCTGAGGCGGGTGGATCACCTGAGGTCAGGAGTTTGAGACCACCCTGGCCAACATGGCGAAACCCCGTCTCTACTAAAAATACAAAAATCAGCCGGGCATGGTGGCAGACGCCTGTAATCCCAGCTACTTGGGAGGCTGAGGCAGGAGAATCACTGGAACCCAGGAGGTGAAGGTGCAGTAAGCCAAGATCATGCCACTGCACTCTAGCCTGGGCAACAGAGTGAGACTCTGAAAACAAAACAAAGATAGCCATAGCTCTTGTTTGCTTCAAAGTCTTAAATGTGTTATAAAGTTTCATAATTGACAGGACCGTTGCTTTTTTGGCCACTTTATTCGTTTTAATTGACACCTTTTTGAGCAGTACAAATTTCTTTATAAGAGCAAAATAGCAAGAGGACCATCCTGGCTAACACGGTGAAACCCCGTCTCTACTAAAAAACATAAAAAACTAGCCGGGCGAGGTGGCGGGCGCCTGTAGTCCCAGCTACTCGGGAGGCTGAGGCAGGAGAATGGCCTAAACCCGGGAGGCGGAGCTTGTAGTGAGCTGAGATCCGGCCACTGCACTCCAGCCTGGGCGACAGAGCGAGACTCCGTCTCAAAAAAAAAAAAAAGCAAGAGGAATTTGGTGAATGATAAGCACTTTCCAAATTTGGAGAATACTCTTCTAGTAACGTCTGGTGTGTGTATGGTATGTGTAGTGATATTTAGCATTTTATTAAATTTCTGTTCTTTTGGCCTTGTTTTAGGTTGCAAAGGAGTTTGGCTTCCAAAATAATGGCTTCTCAGTTTACATCAATAGAAACAAGACCGGAGAGATAACAGCCTCCTCCAACAAATCCCTCAACTTGCTAAAAATCAAGTAAGTGTCCTCTGAGGAGGAAGCAGGGAATGCGGGGAAATGAGGTCCCCATGATCTGTCCGAGGTTGCCCAGTTTTATCCTCTTTCCTCTTCACACCACTCATTATGGTCTTATCAACTGACCAGAATACATGTGACTGTGTTGCTTGCCAGGGATTCAGTAATTATCCTGAATCTGCCGTTACTATTGAGCAGATTTTAATTGACTTTGCAGAATTCTGGAGTTTGTGTCACTGAGGAGAAAGTTATTGTCTCTGTCCATGTATGGCATGGAGTGAGCTGCATACTCAGCTGCTTGTCTGGAGTGAAAGACTTTGAACGCAGCTGTGTGCAGGGAAATCACGTTAGCCCTGCTGGCTTGGGTAGGAGTGCCGACAGTGCAGTGGCCCATGCCACCCCGTAGAGTTGGTCATTCAGGACCTTCGGGACTCAGAGACCTCTTATCACAGCCTGGCTGCTGCCTGTTTTTGTAAAGTGTTATTGGAACACAGCCAGGTCGCGTTGTTGGTGCCAGTTTTCACGTTACAAGGGCAGAGTTGAGTAGTTGTGATAGACCATGAGGCCTGCAAAGCTGAAAGTATTGACTGGCCCATCGAAACCGTTTGGGCACTTGCTCACATATCCCTTAGATCAGTTCAGTCCTTAGGGAGCGAGTGGTCAGTTTTCCTCTCGATGCTGCAGGTTGCATGTGCTGTGGCCAGTGGCTCAGTGGTGGGCCTGGGACCTGCTGGCAGTTGGCTGTGAGTCTGTTTACCAGCCAGAATGATAGGCTGGTTTTGCACTTTGGTCACTTTTAGATTCACAGATTAATACATCTAGGGACACAATATGCAATCGTTCTTAACAAAGATTTATTTGGCACCTACTGTTTGCCTACCCCTGTGATGAGGTGAAATGAAACCTCTTGTTATTGTTCTTAACAAAGATTTATTTGGCACCTACTGTTTGCCTACCCCTGTGATGAGGTGAAATGAAACCTCTTGTTATTGTTCATTTCCAGAGTGACCCTTCCTTTGAGCTTGTGAAGGGTTTTGCATCTTGATAATTCTTTTTTCTCTCTTCTCTTTTCTCTTCTCTTCTCTCTCTCTTTTCTTTTCTTTTTTTTTTTTTTTTGGAGACGGAGTCTTGCTCTGTCGCCCAGGCTGGAGTGCAGTGGCCGGATCTCAGCTCACTGCAAGCTCCGCCTCCCGGGTTTACGCCATTCTCCTGCTTCAGCCTCCCGAGTAGCTGGGACTAGAGGCGCCTGCCACCTCACCCGGCTAGTTTTTTGTATTTTTTAGTAGAGACAGGGTTTTGCCATGTTAGCCAGGATGGTCTCTATCTCCTGACCTCGTGATCCGCCCGTCTCGGCCTCCCAAAGTGCTGGGATTACAGGCTTGAGCCACCGCTCCCGGCCAACTCTCTTTTCTTTCTTTCTTTCTTGAAGGGTTTTGCATCTTGATAATCCTTCCTTCCTTCCTTCCTTTTCCTTTTCCTTTTCTTGAGACAGAATCTCGCCCTGTCACCCAGGCTGGAGTGCGGTTGTGCGATCATAACTCACTACAGCCTCGACCTTCTGGGCTCAAGTGATCCTCCTGCCTCAGCCTCCTGAGTAGCTGGGATTACAGGCACATTTTTCATTTTTAAATCAAATCTGGCTGGTAATTTTTTTTTTTTGAAGTTTAAATGTGGAACATGTAACCGTATCTAAAGGTAAAGAGAATGTGAGTGCACTCCCTCTGTCTCAGCCAGAGGAACTCTCAGCTCATAACCATGCTTGTGTCCCGCTGCTCTTGCCTTCCTTCCTTCTCTCCTGTTGCTTGGCCTTTTTTTCTCCCTCCCCTTTGTAATTATTAAACAAAATGCGTACTGAACACCTCAGAGGGCAGTGTATGCCTTGATGGATGAACCTTATGTGTCACCATTGCAAGCACCAAGCAGGTCTGGGGATAAGGCATTGGCAGCCACTCCAGAAATTTCCCTAACGGTATCTGCTGTTCTTTTTTTCTTTCTTTCTTTTTTTTTTTTTTGAGATGGAGTCTCGCTCTGTCACCCAGGCTGGAGTGCAATGGCGTGATCCCAGCTCACTGCAACCTCCACCTCCCAGGTTCAGGCATTTCTCCTGCCTCAGCCTCCCGAGTAGCTGGGACTACTTACGTAGAGATGGGGTTTCACTGTGTTGGCCAAGCTGGTCTCAAACTCCTGACCTCATGATCTGCCCGCCTTGGCCTTCCAAAGTGCTAGGATTACAGGCGTGAGCCCCTGTGCCCAGCTTTTTATTCTTTCATTACTTAAGTGTCTGTCCCTAGACCCTGCCAGTGAGTCTTGCTTCCTAAGGAAATGTGTACGTCTTACATCTTGTCATCTTCACGTTCGCCTTCTATCTCTTTCCTTTTCTTAAAATTTATCTGTTGAGGAACTTGGTCCCTTGTCCTGTAGGGTGTCCCACTCTGAGGTCTTGCTGATTTCATGTTCACAAGACACTTCAGCATTACCCTCTGTGTCCTGGATTTCCTGCCTGATCCACAGTGGTTTACAGAGGCCTGACAGACTCAGGCCATTCCCTCAGCAGGACCATGGGGTGCTGTACACCTACCTTTTTTTTTTTTTTTTTTGAGACACAGTCTCACTCTTGCTCAGGCTGGAGTGCAGTGGTGCGATCCCAGCTCACTGCAGCCTCTGTCTCCCAGGTTCGAGCGATTCTCTTGCCTCAGCCTCCTGAGTAGTTGGGACTACAGGTGCCCACCACCGTGCCCAGGTAATTTTTATATTTTTAGTAGAGACGGGATTTCACCATGTTGACCAGGCTGGTCTCAATCTCTTGACCTCAAGTGATTCACCTGCCTCAGCCTCCCAGCCTCCCAAAGTGTTGGCATTACAGACGTGAGCCACCATGCCTGGCTCCCTGCCTTTGTTCTTTTTCTTTTCTTTCTTTCTTTCTTTCTTTTTTTTTTTTGAGAAAGAGTTTCGTTCTTGTTGCCCAGGCTGGAGTGCAGTGGAATGATCTCAGCTCACTGCAACCTCCACCCCCTGGGTTCAAGCGATTCTCCTGTCTCAGCCTCCTGAGTAACTGGGATTACAGACATGTTCCACCACACCCGGCTCATTTTTTTTTTTTTTTTTGAGACGGAGTCTTGCTCTGTCGCCCAGGCTGGAGCGCAGTGGCGCGATCTTGGCTCACTACAAGCTGCACCTCCCGGGTTCACGCCATCCTCCTGCCTCAGCCTCCGGAATAGCTGGGACTACAGGTGCCCACCAACATCCTGGCTAATTTTTTGTATTTTTTGTAGAGGTGGGGTCTCACCGTGTTAGCCAGGGTGGTCTCAGTCTCCTGACCTCGTGATCCACCTGCCTCGGCCTCCCAAAGTGCTGGGCGTGAGCCACCACGCCTGGCCTAATTTTGTATTTTTTTTTTTTTTGAGACGGAGTCTTGCTCTGTCGCCCAGGCTGGAGTACAGTGGCCGGATCTCAGCTCACTGGAAACTCTGCCTCCCGTGTTTATGACATTCTCCTGCCTCAGCCTCCCGAGTAGCTGGGACTACAGGCGCCCGCCACCTCGCCCGGCTAGTTTTTTGTATTTTTTAGTAGAGACGGGGTTTCACCGTGTTAGCCAGGATGGTCTCGATCTCCTGACCTCATGATGCGCCCATCTCGGCCTCCAAAAGTGCTGGGATTACAGGCTTGAGCCACCGCACCCGGCCTAATTTTGTATTTTTAAGTAGAGATGGGGTTTCTCCATGTTGGTCAGGCTGGTCTTGAACTCCCAGCCTTAGGTGATCCGCTGGCCTCAGCCTCCCGAAGTGCTGGGATTACAGGAGTGAGCCATCACACCCGGCCCCCTCTTTTTTTTTCTTTAGAGACAGGGTCTTTGTCGACACCATTGTGAGCTATGATTGTGCCACTGCACAGCAGCTGGGCAACAGAGCAAGACCCTGTCTCAAAAGTATATAAATAAATTAATAGGCCGGACGCGGTGGCTCAAGCCTGTAATCCCAGCACTTTGGGAGGCCGAGACGGGCGGATCACGAGGTCAGGAGATCGAGACCATCCTGGCTAACACAGTGAAACCCCGTCTCTACTAAAAATACAAAAACTAGCTGGGCGAGGTGGCGGGCGCCTGTAGTCCCAGCTACTCCGGAGGCTGAGGCGGGAGAATGGCGCAAACCCGGGAGGCGGAGCTTGCAGTGAGCTGAGATCCGGCCACTGCACTCCAGTCCGGGCGACAGAGCGAGACTCTGCCTCAAAAAAATAAATAAATAAATAAATAAAAATAAATAAATAAATAAATAAATTAATTAATTAATAATCTGATTTTTTTCCCCCTAAATCTGGCTGTTGGCTTCAAGCACTCACAGGTGCCATGTTGCTCCTGGTTTCTCCTAGTTTCTGCTCTGCTGCCACGTTGGCCCACTGGCCTCCAGTGAAGACCACTGGGTGGTTGAGTGCTCCCCATCAGGGCTGTGAGACATGGGAGCCTGCCTCTTGGGTCTCGTGACTGACTGTTGGTATCTGTCTGCCCCCACTTGTATCCCTGCCCCCACATTGCTGTAGATGCATCGGTGGGACCTGGCATGCAGTCTAGCTGTCTGCAGGAGGGAGATTTGGGAAGAGCCACTGACTTCGGCGTCTGCCGCCTCCACGTCCTAGAATCCCACCTGGTCATTTTGGATAGCCTCTGTCACTAACCCTCTTCTTCCATTCCGTTGTTCATTTAATATCCCATATAGAGGTTGATATTCTGTCTCATAATTTCTGTCTGTGAGTCTTTGCCAGTCTAACTCTCAGTTAATTATGTCTCTACCCACTCTTACTCTTACTTGCGTGGTAGTGTGTTACTCTCCTTTTTTTTTTTTTGAGACGGAGTCTCGCTCTGTCGCCCAGGCTGGAGTGCAGTGGCGCAATCTCGGCTCACTGCAAGCTTCACCTCCTGGGTTCATGCCATTCTCCTGCCTCAGCCTCCCGAGTAGCTGGGACTACAGGCATGTGCCACCACGCCCAGCTAATTTTTTTGTATTTTTAGTAGAGACGGGTTTCACCATGTTGGTCAGGATGGTCTCGATCTCTTGACCTCGTGATCCATCTACCTTGGCCTCCCAAAGTGCTGGGATTACAGACATGAGCCACCGAGCCTGGCCAATCCCACTTTTTAAAAGTAGTGACAGTTGGCCGGGCGCGGTGGCTCAAGCCTGTAATCCCAGCACTTTGGGAGGCTGAGACGGGCGGATCACGAGGTCAGGAGATCGAGACCATCCTGGCTAACACGGTGAAACCCCGTCTCTACTAAAAAATACAAAAAACTAGCCGGGCGAGGTGGCAGGCGCCTGTAGTCCCAGCCACTCGGGAGGCTGAGGCAGGAGAATGGCGTAAACCCGGGAGGCGGAGCTTGCAGTGAGCTGAGATCCGGCCACTGCACTCCAGCCTGGGCGACAGAGCGAGACTCCGTCTCAAAAAAAAAAAAAGTAGTGACAGCTTCCATGTGTGCCTGTGCTTACGTGTGTATGTGAACGCCAATAAAGCAGTGGAGATACATGCAGCCAGCACATGCAGTGTTGGGGGAGGAGGGAGCCTCCCAGAGGCCAGAGGAATGGCTGAGGGAGGTGGGGGCCAAGCAGAGGGTGAGAGGTGGGAGGAGAGGCCCTGAAGCCCAGCAGGTCCATTGTGGCTGTGTGTGCATGCAAAATCATTTAGGTGTATGGAGGCTTCACAGACTTTAAGGTAAAATTGTAAGAGAAATTAAATTCCAGAGAACCTGCATACTGGTCTTTATAATGCCAAGAAACATAGGGGAGATGTTAGAAGAGAATTCTGGTCTTAAAATTAGAAACCTCATTGTTTAGGCCTACAGGGGTGGTTGTTGACATTTGCTTTTTGCAGATATCCGAGTTGGGCTTCCATGAAGCTCAGGTGGTAAGGGAAGGCATCGGCCTCTGTTTGTCATTTGAACAGGCATGGCGATTTGTTGTTCCTGTTTCCCTCGAGCCTTGCTGGGCCCTCATCTGAAATGGAGACGTCAGCTCCACCGGGCTTCAAGGTCTTTGGCGCTCCCAACGTGGTGGAGGATGAGATTGATCAGTACCTCAGCAAACAGGATGGGAAGATTTACCGAAGCCGAGACCCACAGCTGTAAGTGATCCATGGGATTCCAGGGTCCTACATGTGGTGATCTTAATGGGTGAATAAAGGGAAATATTTATAATATGTCCTGTTTTAATAAGTATCTGATGAAGAAATGTAAGTCTGAAGTTTTACTATCTTCAGGTTAAACTTTACTTCCAAGTTATCTTGTTAGCTTTTTATCAGTTTTTGTTGTTATTGTTTTTTAGCTTTTTATCAGTTTCAATCTCAAAATATGTTCCCATAAAAACTTTTGAAGCATTGTATACAAAGAGACTGGAAAGGTATTGGGGGAGTTGGGGACCTCACACCAAGTCTTTACTGTGATGTCCTCTGGAGATGCTGACTTCCGTGCAGAGTGGGACGTTAGTCAGCAGCTGCAGGGGAGGGAAGAAGGAAGGAGCAGGTAGTTGTGTGTGCACCCGTGCGAGGTGCGTGCTGTGTCTCTCATTTCGTAGTGGTTGGATGATTTTGACCTGCCACACTAGTGTGCGCTCTCCATCCCTGCAGCGAGCATTTCACTTGCAGAAGATGCTGTGCCTTGGAATATTCCCTCCTTACCTGGGGCTATATGAAGTGTTTATGTATATATATATATTTGTTTGTTTTAGATTTTTTGCAATTCCTTTTAAATAAACCAGTGAGAAGGATCTGAGTTTACACTTGGCCATGTGAAATTTATCTGAGCGAAGGTTGTCTCTGCAGTGGAGTCGTTTTCAAAATGCATCACTCTGTAGATGTGATGGGGTGCTGACTTTGAGATACTGGGATTCCAAATGCTGCATTAGCAACTTTTATGTCTTAGCTCAGAGAACCATAAATGGCGCTCAGCTGCCATTGGCATGGAGCCACTTTGTAGCCATAGCCATTAGCTGGCGTGCCTTTTCCATTTGTGTTTCCTCCCAGGGGCCTGGCGCTGGCTTGCTTGCATGATCTGTTTTCATTGCTTCATTAGCAGCTTTTGAGAGAGAGAGCATGTGTGTGTGTGTGTGTATGTGTGGATTCTGACCTGTCATCAGGTAGAGCCTGCCTATTTATTAGGAAGTACAGAGACCACCTCTGTTTCGAAACACAGAGCCTATATGCATCTAAGAATTCCGACTCCATTTAGAAAGGGATCTGATGGAGCCCCAGAGGGACTGCCACCGGCGTCTCACCACCCCACCGCTGCCTTCACGTTGTGTGTGTTGTGCTCCCAAGGCTTCTGTGACTGAAAATGTCAGAAACCCATGGGACAATTTTTTTTTTTTCTGTTATTTCCCAAAATGCACATGAAGTAGGTATTTTCCAAACTTGGATTATTTATGCACTGCTCTCAGGCCCTTTGCCATGTTTACGTACCAGCTTTGTTATTTATTTAACACTTTAAATGGACTTGGCTGGACACAGTTGTTCATGCCTGTAATCCCAGCACTTTGGGAGGCTGAGGCGGGTGGATCACCTAAGGTCAGGAGTTCAAGACCAGCCTGACCAATATGGTGAAACCCCGTCTCCACTAAAAATACAAAAATTAGCCAGGTGTGGTGGTGTGTGCCTGTAATCCCAGCTACTTGGGAGGCTGAGATAGGAGAATCACTTGAACCCAGGAGGTGGAGGTTGCAGTGAGCTGAGATCGCACCACTGCACTCCAGCCTGGGTGACAGAGTAAAACTCCGTCTCAAAAAAAAAAAAAAAAAAAAAAACCCAAAAAAACTATTTTATTTGTTTTTTTGAGATGGAATTTCACTGTTGTTGTCCAGGCTGGAGTGCAGTGGCACAATCTCAGCTCATTGCAACCTTCTCCTCCCAGGTTCAAGTGATTCTCCTGCTTCAGCCTCCCTAGTAGCTGGCATTACAGGCACTTGCCACCATACCCAACTAATTTTTGTATTTTCAGTAGAGATGGGGATTCACCATGTTGGCCAGGCTTGTCTTTAACTCCTGACCTCAGGTGATCCACCCATCTCAGCCTCCCAAAGTGTTGGGATTAGAGGTGTGAGCCACCACCTTTGGCCAGAAAACTACATAAATTGACTTTGAGTTCGTTCACTTTTATCTTTGGTTTGTGTCATTTTAAGCAGTCGATCCCCATGAAGTCACAGGTTTGATGTGCGGGTCAGTTTTTTCTCATTCATATCAACATAAATAGTAAACTGCTGGGTGTGGTGCTGCACACCTGGAGTCCCAGATACTCGGGAGGCTGAGGTGGGAGTGCTTGAGCCCAGGAAGTCAAGGTTGCAGTGAGCCATGATCACCACTGCACTCCAGCCTGGGCGATAGAGTGAGAGCCTGTCTTTAAACAAAACAAAACAACAATTAAAATATAAACGTTCATCCATGTGCCATCTGGAATATAACTCCATGTGGGCACAGAAACACTGTTAAAGTAGGACGTACGTGTGAGATGGCAGCAGCGGAACACCGACATCCTCACTGCTCTGCCTTTTTCTGCCTTGTTACTCTCCTCAGATGCCGCCACGGCCCTTTGGGGAAATGTGTGCACTGCGTCCCTCTAGAGGTGAGAGTCTCTGCGGAGTAAGTTCTGGGCCGGTGTGGGGGGCTGCGGGTAGACAGCTGTCTTAAGTGCTTTCCCTGAGTCCATGCACTTGGTTGTAGTGGTTCAAAGAACTTATCTATTTATTGCCCTGGGCCTCATATTCCCCCTAGTGCAAGCTGCACACAGGATGAGCCTTTATTTATGGAAGTGACCTTCTCGCTTGATTATGAATGGCTGAAGCATTTGTGTGGCTGTGATAAAGGGGCAGCATTTACAGCAGGCTCCCTGGACAATCCTTTTCAGATCTGACACAAAGCTGAGTCTGTCGGCTTCCGTGCTTATCATTGTTTTGATTTACTTTGCCTTGAATCTCACATCTCTTGTACTGGTTTGTCCTGGTGAGATTGAGAGTTACCATAATAATGCTGACTGGAGCTGTTAATGCTGGATTTACAGCGGGAAGGCCAACCTGATTTTCTTCATGAGGCATCTCTTGCATTCTTGTGGCATTTCTTTTTGCAGAATTTTCCTGAAACTCATTTGACTTAGAACGTTTTGTTTTTAATAGAGATTCATTTTAATCTTGAAAAGATAACTGGCACACAAAGAAAAACTTGCTTCTGGCTATGTGCTGTTGACACCTGTAGTCCCAACACTTTGGGAGGCCGGGGTGAGAGGATCACTTGAACCTAGGAGTTGCTGAGCCTGGGCAACTCTTTTTTTGTATACCCTGTCTCTACAAAAAATTTAAAAAATTAGCTGAGTGTGATGGTTCACACCTGTAGTCCCAGCTACTGGGGAAGCTGAGGCAAGAGAATCACTTGAGGCTGGGAGGCCGAGGCTGCAGTGAGCCTTGATTGTGCCACTGCACTCCAGCCTGGGCAACAGCGTGAGACCCCATCTCTAAAACAATTAAATTGGCTGGACTCAGTGGCTCATGCCTGTAATCCTAGCACTCTGGGAGGCTGAGGTGGGTGGATCACGAGGTCAAGAGTTTGAGACCAGCCTGGCCAAAATGCTGAAACCCCGTCTCTACTAAAAATACAAAAATTAGCCAGGCATGGTGGCGCGTGCCTGTAGTCCCAGCTACTTGGGAGGCAGAGGCAGAAGAATCGCTTGAACCCAGAGGTGGAGGTTGCAGTGAGCAGAGATTGTGCCGCTGTGCCATTGTACTCCAGCCTGGGCGACAGAGTGAGACTCTGTCTCAAACAAACAAAACACACAAAAACAACAATAGCGAAAATCAATTAATTGAAAAAAGAAAAACTTGGTTCTGACCTAGAGTGGTAAGGGAGACCCCAGTATCTGCTTTGGCTGTGGGCCTTGACTTGCCGAGGCCATGCTTCCTGGCCTCTGTGCACGGCGGAGGCTCAGCGCCTGGAGCACCCGGCAGGTGTGACTGCACTTGCTTACTCTGTGTCTTGGCAGCCATTCGATGAGGACTATCTAAACCATCTCGAGCCTCCTGTGAAGCACATGTCCTTCCATGCCTACATCCGGAAGCTGACTGGAGGGGCTGACAAGTAAGCAGCTTGCTATAACCTGGTTGTGCATAAATTCCTTTTTGTGTATCTGGCAGTTGTTGCTTATAGCCACTGAATGTGTGAATGAGAGAAGTAAAGATGAGAAGGGGCCACACGCCTTTGAATGTTACCCTGGTTCTATATTTATTTATTTTTTATGTGCACATATATGGTTTTTTTTTTGTTTTTTGTTTTTTGTTTTTTTTTTTTGAGACAGAGTCTGGCTCTGTCGCCCAGGCTGGAGTGCAGTGGTGCAATCTTGGCTCACTGCAAGCTCCGCCTCCCGGGTTCACGCCATTCTCCTGCCTTAGCCTCCCGAGTAGCTGGGACTACAGGTGCCTACCACCATGCCCAGCTAATTTTTTGTATTTTTAGTAGAGGCGGGGTTTCACTGTGTTAGCCAGGATGGTGTAGATCTCCTGACCTCATGATCCGCCCACCTCGACCTCCCACAGTGCTGGGATTACAGACGTGAGCCACCGCGCCTGGCCCCACATATATGTTTTTAAGAGGTGGGGTCTCACTATGTTGCCCAGGCTGGTCTGGAACTCCTTGGCTCAAGTGATCCTCCTGCCTTGGTTTCCCCAAAGTGCTGGATTACAGGTGTGAGCCACCTCGCCTGGCCAACCTGGTTCTAGAAGGGAGCTAGCAAGGCAGTGACTGTGCAGGCACCTGGTTGCGTAGCCACAGTGCAGTGTCGGACAGAGGCTGTTCCCACACACGCCGCCCTGGCAAGATAGCATCTGTGATGGTGGCCTGTTGTATCTGTGGTCTGAGTTCATTCTCTGCTTTTCAGAAAAACAACTACCCTGTGATAATCTCAGCTCCCCCACTTCAGTGCCTGGCAATCCTTTCCCTAGAGTCCGGCCTCTGAGTCAGCTTGGTTTTCAGCCACAGCAGGGGCTGCAGCCACTTGTCCTCAGGGTACCACAGTAGTTGCCCGCAGGCTCAGCCAGGTAGGCACAGGTGGTAGCAGTGGCCAGAGAGGGGTGAACTTATCATTTTGATTTCTTTTAAGCCATGGCAAGTCCTTGCCTGTACGACCTTCTCCTGTTGGCTCTCTGTACACCCTACCAGAAAGTAACAGGCTTCAGCTATTATTTTGTAATTCCTGTCAGTGCGACAAGAGGAGATGGTGGCTGAACTGAAGTCAGCAACATTTTGTGAAGGATGTCATGTTCGCCTGATTGTAGCTTTTGTCTGACAACCCGCTGACATCCTAAAATGACTTTTTAAAAATGTTAGACCAGAAGAAGAAACCTACTAGAAGCCCACTATTGCTTGTCCGTGGGGAAAGCTGTGGAACTCTCTGGACTAAGGAGCGGGTGCAGATTGATTGTAGTGAAAGAGACTTGGTCAGCCTTTTGTCAGTCTAGGTCAAGGAGCACGGTTTCCAGTGGGGGCGTGCTTGTGGCTGCCATGAACATGCAGATTTGTTGACGAGTCATTTCTTCCTAGATGCTGTGATACCAAAAATGGCTCACCACAAAAAATGATCAGTATGTGAGGTAATGCATATGTTAATTAGCTTAATTTAGCCATTCCGCAGTGTGGACATGTTTCAGAATATCATTTCTTACACTGTAAGTATATAGTTTTTATCTGAAAAACGAAACCTGACGTCCACCTTAAAGATACAGATTTTTTTTTTTTTTGGTCATTTATGTTTCAGTAAAGCTGGAGAAAAAGAAAAAGTTCAGAGTAGGGTCCAGGACTTTCTCATTGACAATTTTCAACAGTAGTTTTTATTTTAGCTTAAAGCAGTGAAGATGCCTTAATTATATATCCTAATCAGATTTTTCCCATGAATAAGAAATTTTTACAGATATCTGAGTACTGGGCTAATGTCAACGTTGCTGATAATTTAATGAAACCTGTACCAGCCTCATGTCCGCTCAGTGGCACAGGTGACATCAATAGATATTCTGCAGTATTCTTGCAAACTTTCTTGCATGTTAGTGATAGATAGTAAAAAAAAACACCACAGTTTGGTAGGAAAGTAGTTGTGTGTTTCTGTATGGTTGAAGTGTGTGGGACAAGCTAGGATTCGGAATGTGCTGGAACTGCAGGTAGAGCTTCCATTAGAAACATCCTTAGCACATCTTCCCTGCTGCTGCCACGTGCTTAGCTCCTGAGATGCTATTCAGGAGGTGTAAGATACTTAACATGTAGCTTCCAGCCTCTTGCTCAACTTCTCACCAATGTGATGTTTAAGTAAGTTGCTTCTCTTCTACGTAGGGGGAAATTTGTTGCCCTGGAGAACATCAGCTGCAAGATTAAGTCAGGGTGCGAGGGGCACCTCCCGTGGCCGAACGGCATCTGTACTAAGTGCCAGCCGAGCGCCATCACGCTGAACAGACAGGTGAGATGTTCCCTGTCTGTCTAGATTTGTTTTCATGGCTGAGAAATGAGTATTTCCAGAAGAGCCCCTTGGAGTGGAATGCCATCAGCATCTGCGTGGCGGATTTTCAGTACTGTTTGATGGATTGAATGACCCTTTTGTGGAAGGGGTACACTGAATATGTCATTTTTAAGACTTCTTGCTCTTGGAGGTATGGAGTGTGAGCCCTCAGTTCTCTTTTTTGCTGGCTCATATGGAGGCAGAATGTTCCTGGTGATTATTTAAAATCCTCAGTGGTTGTGAGGAAACTGGCTCTGAAGGTTGGTAAAGGGGCACCCCTTGGACCAGCTCTGAGCACCCGTCCAGGCTGGCTTAAGGAGAGAATGTGGCTCAGGAAGGAGGGGGCGTTCAGCCTTTCTGGATGTTCTGCTTTCGTTGTCCCGCCTCTGAGAGTAGGCTGCCTCGCCTTCCTGCTGCCACTGTGCCCTTGGAGAAAACGGCTCCTTAGAGAGAATTCCGTGGCCTCCTTGACTTTTTTGGAAATCTCCTGTGTTCTCCATTTCTTTTTTCTTCTTGAAAACTACTTTATTTTGGCCGGGCATGGTGGCTCACACCTGTAATCCCAGCACTTTGGGAGGCTGAGGCGGGTGGATCACCTGAGGTCAGGAGTTCGAGAGCAGCCTGGCCAACATGGTGAAACCCCATCTCTACTAAAAATACAAAAATTAACCGGGCGTGGTGGCAGGCGCCTGTTGTCCCAGTTGCTCAGGAGGCTGAGGCAGGAGAATCACTTGAGCCTGGGAGGTGGAGGTTGCAGTGAGCTGAAATCATGCCATTGCACTCCAGCCTGGGTGACAGAGCGAGACTCTGTCTCAAAAAAAAAAAGAAAAAAGAAAACTTGTTTGTTTTTTGCCCTAGAGATTGTGAAAACCTGTATTTTAGGTTAAATCACAATGGAATTATTTTAAATTTATTGATAGATGAAAGCCATCTCCACCCTCCTATACCTCTCTGCCCCACCCTGCCACTGGACTCTGAAGTGGTCTAAAGGGCAGAGCATTTTTGTTTTGTTTTGTTTTTTTGTTTTTTTGAGACCGAGTCTCACTCTGTAGCCCAGGCTGAATTGCAGTCGGTGCAATCTCAGCTTACTGCAACCTCTGCCTCCCAGGTGCAAGCGATTCTATTGCCTCAGCCTCCCGAGTAGCTGGGACTACAGGCATGAGCCACCACACCTGGCCGATTTTTGTGTTTTTAGTAGAGACAGGGTTTCACTGTGTTGAATAATTTTTGAGATTTAACTCCTGGCCTTAAGAGATCTGCCTGCCTCGGTCTCCCAAAGTGCTGGCATTACAGGCATAAACCACCACACCTGACTGGTTTTTTTCTTTAGTAATGTTTATTGTTTTTATTTTTTTGAATAGAATAGCAGATTTTTTTTTTATTTTTTTATTTTTTGAGATGGTGTCTTGGTGTCGCCTGGAGTGCAGTGCTGCCATCTTGGCTCATTGCAAGCTCCGCCTCCCAGGTTCACGCCGTTATCCTGCCTCAGCCTCCCCAGTAGCTGGTACTACAGGCGCCTGCCACCACGCCTGGCTAATTTTTTGTATTTTTAGTAGAGATGGGGTTTCATTGTGTTAGTCAGGATGGTCTTGATCTCCTGACCTCGTGATCCACCCGTCTCGGCCTCCCAAAGTGCTGGGATTACAGGTGTGAGCCACTGCACCCGGCCCAGATGATTATTTTTTAAGATACAGGCGTCTCATTCTGTCGTCCAGGCTGGACTTGAACTCCTGGGCTCAAGTGATCCTCTAGCCTCGGCCTCTTGAGTATCTGGCACCACAAGCATGCACCATCACTCCCTATTGGTTTGTTTTTTAAAGAACTAGGTAAAATATACTTATGAATGGTTTGTGCTAGAAAAACAAGTGATTTATTTTTGATGGCATGTTTTCATCAGCCCACTCTTGTTAACTCTACAGAAGTACAGGCATGTGGACAATATCATGTTTGAGAATCACACCGTCGCTGACCGCTTTCTTGACTTCTGGAGAAAGACAGGGAACCAGCATTTCGGGTACTTATATGGACGGTACACGGAGCACAAAGACATTCCCCTTGGCATCAGGGCTGAAGTGGCTGCGATTTATGAACCACCTCAGGTAAACATGATGGGATTCAAGTTCCTGAGTTTCTGTGTTTGGAGGCTGTGGGGGACGCCCTTTCGGCGAGGCCTTGCCCTGTTTTCTCTGTTGTTTGTGCCCCCTCTGTCACACGCCGGTGCATATGCACAACATTTTCTGAGTTATTGGAGAGTGAGAGCGTGGCTCCTAAAGCCTTCAGTATATTGGATAGTTACTTCAGTTACTAAGGATAAGGATATTTTCTTACACACCCGGTACATTTGCCACTATTGATCCAGTGTTTTTATCTCGTCTGCTGTCTGTGTCCAGGTATGCTCATTGCCTCCGTAGTGTCCAGGTGCTCAGTCCTCCTTGTGTCATTCTGTGTCTCTTCCGCTGTGCAGCAGTCACTGTCTTAGGGGCCATGGAGAAGGCCACAGACACACCTCAGCACGAATCACCAGAGTGTCACCAGAATAGCGAAACTGCCACCAAAATAGGACTGAAAACAACTTAAGATTTGTTTGGAGGAGAAAGAAGTGTCCTGAGGGTGTATCTGTAGGGTGTGTACACAGCTAGTCACTGTGCTTGGAAGGCCCTCTCAGTATGATTATGCCACCAACCACTTACACATTGTATTTCCAGTTTTTAGGAACTGGGCTATGTGTGTATATTTATATAAATTTTAATTTGTTTTGTAATTATGTATAATATTTATATAGTGTGTTTTACATACATTTTATTGCAAAAGTAAAAACTAAACAGATATTGAATGCTAGTTAGTGATACGCATGCTGTACTATTTAGGGAGAAGTACATTTATGTCTGTAATTTACTTGAAATCCGATAGAAAAATGGATTGATGGGTGACTAGAGGGACAGATAGTGCATAGGAAATGTTCATGCTGAATCTAGTGATGGGTATATGAGTATTCATTATAAAATTCTTTACATTAGCTGTTATGTTAGAAATTTTTAATTTTTATTTATTTATTTTTTAGAGATGAGTCTTGCTCTGTTGCCCAGACTGGAGTGCAGTTGTGCAATCATGGCTTACTGCAGCCTTGACCTCCTGGGCTCAAGCGATCTTCCTGCCTCAGACTTCTGAGTAGCTGGGACTACAGGTGCATGCCACCATGCAAGCCAATTTTTAAATTTTTGGTAGAGTCAGGGTCTCACTATATTGCCCAGGTTGGTCTTGAACTACTGGTCTCAAGTGATCTTCACATCTTGGCCTCCTGAAGTGTTGGGATTACAGGTATGAGCCACTGTGCCCAGCCAGAAGTATTTTTAAAAGTTGAAAAAGAAAAAAAATGTGCACATTTCCAAAGTCATATTTACAAACAAGGCTTATTCATTTCCCTTTACCCTGCTTTCCTCTAGAGGTTGTCCCTAGAATTTAAAACCTGTTTTCTTTTTGAGACAGCGTCTCACTCTGTTGCCCAGGCTGGAGTGTAGTAGTCCCATCACGGCTCAGTGCAGCCCCAATTGCAGCCCTCCTGGGCTCAAGCAATCCTCCTGCCTCAGCCTCCCAAGTATCTGGGACTACAAGCGTGCACCACCACGCCTGACATGTGTGTGTGTGTGTGTGTGTGTGTGTGTGTGTGTATGTATGCGCATATATATATATAGTTTGTGTGTGGAGACAGATCTCGCCATGTTGCCCAGGCTGATTTGGAACTCTTGGGCTCACACAGTCCACTTGCCTCAGCCTACCAAAATTCTGGGATTACAAGTGTGAGCCACCATGCTCAGCTTAAAATCTTTTTAGTTGGACTTCCTGAAGTTTGATTTTTTTTTTTTTTTTTTTTTTTAGTTTTGAGACAGAGTTTTACTCTGTTGCTCAGGCTGGAGTGCAGTGGCGCGATCTCCACTCACTTCAACCTCCACCTCCCAGTTCAAGTGATTCTCCTGCCTCAGGCTCCTGAATAGCTGGGATTACAGGTGCCGCCACCATGCCTGGCTAATTTTTGTATTTTTAGTAGAGACGGGGTTTCACTATATTGGTCAGGCTGGTCTCAAACTCCTGACCTCGTGATCCACCCGCCTCAGCCTCCCAAAGTGCTGGGATTATAGGCGTAAACTACTGCACCCGGCCTGATTTTTTTAATTGTTCGTGTTTTTTTTTTTTTTTTTTAAATACAGAGAGGGTCTCTCTGTTGCCCATGCTGGTCTCAAACTCCTGACCTCAAGTGATCCTACTGCCTTGGCCTCCTAAAGTACTAGAATTACCGGCATGAGCCATTGTGCCTGGCAAAAGTTTGATTTTTTGTTTTGTTTTGTTTTGTTTTGTTTTGTTTTGTTTTGTAAGAGGATCTCCTGAGCGAGATCTTCTTATCTTTCTCTCAAGTAGCTGGGACTGTCGATGTATGCCACTGAGCCTGGCTAGTTTTGTTTTTTTTGTATGTGTGACATTTTTAGTGTAAGCAGATACACTCACACATGCATGCACACACAATCATAGTATCCTTCGTTTCTTTGTGCGTATACTATATTATGTGCACTTTTTCCACCTAACACTGTCTTGTGGAGATCACTGGATGACTGGCTTCCTATTTAAATAACCTGACTGGGAGGTGGGCTGGGGTGCCCTGCAGCTGCTCTCAGAGGTTGCTGATTAGAGTCTGAAACTGCAGCTTGTGCATGTGTGATAGCTGGTGTATAGGCTTGCTAGTGGCCCCTGCACGAATGTGTGTCTTTCTTGGCTGTATTTATATGGATTTTCAGTGACAGTTTTGGTATCTTTGCATAACAATAGATGTAGTGTTTCATGAGGCCCTTGCCATGGTTCTTTTAAAAAGAGACACTAGATGGCAGTAGAGACCCCGCCAGTGAAGTCTCCACCCTTAGGTCACTGGGCTGTACTCAGTCGGCTGCTTTTCCAAGCACAAAGTATTCCGATTCCGTTTTTTTAAGGGGTCTCTTTCATGGAGAGCTCAGTGGTTCTATTAAAAAGTATAATTGAGGCCAGGCGTGGTGGCTCACGCCTGTAATCCCAGCACTTTGTAGGAGCAAGGCAGATCACTTGAGGCCAGGAGTTCAAGACCAGCCTGGCCGACACAGCAAAACCCCGTTTCTACTAAAAATACACACACAAAAATTTGCTTATATTGCCACATGTCATTAAACAACTCCTTTTCCTCAGATTTTTCTCTTGAGTTTGTGGTTTAACCTATGTTCTGGAGGTATTAATGACCTCCATATGGGTAATACCCAGCAAATGTAAACTTCTTTGTGGTTTTGCCAGATTTTGACTAATTTGCAAGGATATGTCCAGTTACTGCAACTCAATTTGGGATTACCTTTACCTTTCCTATTCTTATTGCTGGGGTTTCTGCATGAAATGATACCTATTAATGACCCACAGGCTACATTTAAGTGAACATTAACGATTTTGGTAAGCTTGGTCCAGTCTGGGAAGTGATGTGCCGTGGCTGGTTTCAGTTGCATGGGAGCCAGTCGAAGCCACAACTCATCGACTGCCCTGTGCCAGATGGAAGGAGGTGGCTGATTTTCGAATGCCTTTTCCCTTCCTTAGGGTTGGTGAGCTCATCGCTCTCTGTGGAGTTCATAGTGTCTCTCCAACTCAGTGCCTGAGCTGTGAAGCCAAGCACATCGTCTCTGCGGAGCGGCACACAGATTGTCCAGGCCTGTTTTCTGGGAAAGGATGTTACCTTACAGTTTTTGAGTCTTGCCTAATTTAGCCAAAGCTGTTTGAAGTGAAGCTACTTATCCAAGGAAGTTTGAAAATAACTTCATTTCCTGATGAAGGAACTTTTAAAACAGGCAGGAGTATAGACCTCCCCTTAGTCCTGAGCGCTCCTGATGCAGAGCCGTTTCACACACATCAGCTGAGCCCTGTGTGCCACATGTTTTGCAGTCCTGGTAAAAGGCACAGCGCAACCTTAGAGAAGCCAGGAGGCGTGTCGCATGTGTTTTATCTGTGGCTGTAGCTCTCCTTTCTGACTAGGAGGCCCCCAGCACTCCTGTGACCTGGAGCTGGAATTGGGAGGGCTTGGAGTGCTGCTTCCTGAGCCCTCTGCTCTAAGTCCGTCTTCTCCCTTTGATTCCCTGCAGATTGGTACACAGAACAGCTTGGAGCTTCTTGAGGATCCAAAAGCTGAAGTGGTCGATGAAATTGCTGCCAAACTTGGCCTGCGGAAGGTACTGAGGCATCCGGCAGCCAAGCAGGGGGCGTGGCCAGGCTCTGTTGAGCATCCAGGCCAGGGAGAGTTGGGGGAGTGGCCGGGCTGTGTTGGGGACGGGCTCTCCCCAGCTGCACAAGGTCAGGTGCAGGCACCATACGTTTTGAAACTTCACGTGTGTTTATTGGGCACCAATAGCTTTTACGTTCCTCTGACTTAAACTAAAATGAGAACGTTTTCTTGAGCGCACACACACACACACAAAATCCCAGTGCAGATCTGGCTGTTGTATTTCAGCCTTCCAGCCACACTTCTTGAGGACTGCTTCAAGTGGGAAATAGAAGCAGGAGTCACACCCCAGCTGCACCCCTGCTGGCTCCCCTGTGCATGTGTGTCCCTTCTGCCTGAGCCGTCCCTTCATGTAGCTTGGAAGCCGAGGACAGTCAAGGTTGGCGTTCCGTTGACAGCCAGCGTTCATGTTCCGTGGCGTGCACTTGGAGCTTCTGCTGTTCCGTCATCAATCATCGTTTCATTTCCTGTTGATAATTTAGCTCTCTGAGCCTACGGTTCTTCCTAGTTTCATGGAACAGTTAGAAAATGAGAAAAGGATTTCCTTTTTTATTCTGTTGATCTGGTTTATCTGACATCATTGATAAAGTTCCCAGGAACGATTTTTATAAATTCATGTAGAGCCATGAATTTGAACATATCTTACAAGTTTAATATTAGTAAGTATGTTTTATCCTTTATTTCCTAATCATCTCAGACTGTGAAAAATAATCTCTAGATTATTTCATCCTCTCTACAGATTAAGGGGGTGAGACTGCAAATGTGACTTAAAACCTGGTGTCAGTGAGCAGTCCACACACCGTTTTACTCTCTTAGGAAAGAAACATCCTGTTTCTAACAAGGAGTCAGCCTCTTCATTTAGCGTCATATTTTGGTTCAAATTCTGGAAGTTCTCTTGTTGAAAAGAGATTGGTCCAATTTTTTGGCCTAATTTGTTGTAGTCTTATAGTTCATAATCTTGAAATTACTTAAATACTTTTTTTCAAAACATGAGTTTCTTATTTTATTTTATTTTATTTTATTTTTAGGAGTCTTGCTCTGTCACCCAGGCTGGAGTGCAGTGGCATGATCTTGGCTCGCTGCAACATCTGCCTCCCGGGTTCAAGTGATTCTCCTGCCTCAGTCTCCTGAGTAGCTGGGATTATAGGCGTCCGCCACTACGCCCGGTTAATTTTTGTATTTTTAATAGAGATGGGGTTTCACCATGTTGGCCAGGCTGGTCTTGAACTCCCGACGTCAGGTGATCCACCCGCCTTGGTCTCCCAAAGTTCTGGGATTATAAGTATGAGCCACCATGCCTGGCTCAAAATATGAGTTTCTAAGCCCTTATATTTCTTAGTTTGATTTTGATTCTGCTTTATTTACTGTTTAATTACATTAATCCTTTAAGTCTCATTTTCTCTGTTGCCATCACCTTGGGTTTTCATTCACTGGGGCATCTTTAAAGACAGTGAAAGTCTCCCAGTGTGCTGGTCATATCTGCTGGGGATGGATGGGAAGAGTTGTGTGTCAGGTAGTGCTGGGGAGAGTCGTGGGCCACAGATCCTTCCCAAGGACAGAAGTGACAACTGCCAGGACCCACGTGCTACTCCTGCGGCCTTGCGACAGGCTTCTGGTGGAGGAATTCACAGGCAGAGGCGGGCCTGAGGATCCCACAGCACACAGGCACTGCCACACTGAACGTGCAGGGGGTGCTGGGTCGCGGGTTTCAGATCCCGATACCCTCAGATGCTTCCTTCTGGCCTTGAACTGGAGCTCCCAGGAGCAGCTCTGTGAAGTCTGCATTCTATTTCCCCTTTTATCTTAAGTGCCTTTCTCTAGGAATCCTTTTTCTTAGCTTGTCAGGAAAGACCTACTCTATGAAATGTTTATTTGCTTGCCTGTTGTCTGTCTTCCTCTTGGGAGTTTAAGTGCCTTTTTCACCCACCTTCTGTTGGTCTCACTCACTGCTGTGTCTCTTGCATCCAGCATGGTGCTGGGCAGAGTTGGTGCTGAAGAAACTCATCTCTAACCCAGCAGCACCAGAGGGAGCGTGGCCAGTTTCTACTGAACAGAGATGGAGATCCCTGGGTGTGGCCTGGCATCTTACTTGAGGAACCCATTGATGTAGATTAAGCTGGCTCACAAAAAGGAGCTTCTGACTGAGAACATTCTTTTTAAGCTGTCTGGGCAAAAGCCAGAAAACATTCATCATCTGTCTTTTTTTTTTTTAAGATGAAGTCTCACTCTGTCACCCAGGCTGGAGTGCAGTGACGCAATCTTGGCTCACTGCAAGCCCCACCTCCCAGGCTCACGCCATTCTCCTGCCTCAACCTCCTGAGTAGCTGGGACTACAGGCACCTGCCGTCTCAACCGGCTAATTTTTTTGTATTTTTAGTAGAGATGGGGTTTCACCATGTTAGCCAGGATGGTCTTGATCTCCTGACCTCGTGATCTTGTGATCCGCCCTCTTGACCTCCTGAAGTGCTGGGATTACAGGCGTGAGCCACCGCGCCCAGCCATGTCCAGCTAATTTTTTTTTTTTTGAGACAGAGTTTCTCTCTTGTTGCCCAGGCTGGAGTGCAATGGTGCGATCTCGGCTCACCGCAACCTCTGCCTCCTGGATTCGAGTGATTCTCCTGCCTCAGCCTCCTGAGTAGCTGGGATTACAGGCATGTGCCACCACCCCGGCTAATTTTGTATTTTTAGTAGAGACAGGGTTTCTCCATATTGGTCAGGCTGGTCTCGAACTCCTGATCTCAGGTGATCCACCCGCCTCAACCTCCCAAAGTGCTGGGATTATAGGCATGAGCCACCGCACTCTAATTTCTGTATTTTTAGTAGAGACGGGGTTTCACCCTGTTGGCCAGGATGGTCTCGATCTCTTGACCTCATGATTCTCCTGCCTCAGCTTCCCAAAGTGCTGGGATTACAGGCGTAGTCACCACACCCAACCATTCATCATCTATCTTAAAGAGATGTTTAAAAGATACTTTACTTTTTATTAAGGTTGGCTGGATATTTACAGACCTCGTCTCAGAAGATACCCGAAAGGGTACAGTCCGCTACAGTCGAAATAAGGTGAGGTGGAGATAGGAATGTGCATATGGCCCTGTGGCTTGGTTACAGATGGCACTGGCCTGCATTCTCAGGGTCTCTTTGCACCGCTGGTTCTAGCTTTCAGGCCACATTATTATTATTATTATTATTATTTGAGACGGAATCTTGCTCTGTTGCCCAGGCTGGAGTACAGTAGTGCAATCTCAGCTCACTGCAAGCTCCGCCTCCCGGGTTCATGCCATTCTCCTGCCTCAGCCTCCCCAGAAGCTGGGACTACAGGCTCCCGCCACCACGCCTGGCTAATTTTTTTGTATTTTTAGTGGAGACAGGGTTTCACTGTGTTAGCCAGGATGGTCTTGATCTTGACCTCGTGATCTGCCCGCCTCGGCCTCTCAGAGTGCTGGGATTAGCGACGTGAGCCACTGCACCCAGCCTTCAGGCCCCATTATTTTTCAAGAAGGTCGTCTTGATCAATGAAGGCCGGATCTCCTGGTCTCATAGAGCTAAACCCATCTTACCTTTACAAAGCAGTGACTTTCAGGGCTCAGCCCATGGTGGGTGGTTTGCATAGTGCTTCTGGCCTTCGTAGTCATGGGTGGTTTTAGATGAGGAATTGGTAATGGTTAGGAATTGTAGATACTTGTTTCAAAGTGGTTTTGAGTTTTATAGTTTGGTTCTTATTTTTTATTTTTTTGAGACAGAGTCTTGCTCTCTCGCACAGGTTGGAGTGCAGTGGCACAGTCTCGGCTCACTACAGCTTCCTCCTGGGTTCAGGTGTGCGTCACCATACCCAGATAATTTTTTTATTTTTACTAGAGACCAGGTTTTGCTGTGTTGGCCAGGCTGGTCTCGAACTCTTGTCCTCAAGTGGGCCTTCCACCTCCACCTCTCAAAGTGCTGGAATTAGAGGTGTGAGCCACTGCGCCTGACTTAGTTCTTATTTTTTAATGAAGAAACAGAAACATATTTGGCATGGTGCTGTAAAATTGATAGGCTGCTTCTCTTGTCTTAGGATACCTATTTCCTAAGTTCAGAAGAGTGCATCACTGCAGGAGACTTCCAGAACAAGCATCCCAACATGTGCCGGCTCTCTCCCGATGGACATTTTGGATCCAAGTTTGTTACTGCAGTGGCTACAGGTATAACAGGGACAGTTGTAATGTAAATATTACCACCTCGTTAATATGTTTTGTTCCTCTTTTGGTAGCCTTTTTATTTTATTTTATTTATTTATTTATTTATTTATTTATTTATTTTTGAGACGGAGTCTGGCTCTGTCACCCAGGCTGGAGCGCAGTGGCCGGATCTCAGCTCACTGCAAGCTCCGCCTCCCAGGTTTGCACCATTCTCCTGCCTCAGCCTCCCGAGTAGCTGGGACTACAGGCGCCCGCCTCGTCGCCCGGCTAGTTTTTTGTATTTTTTAGTAGAGACGGGGTTTCACCGTGTTAGCCAGGATGGTCTCGATCTCCTGACCTCGTGATCCGCCCATCTCGGCCTCCCAAAGTGCTGGGATTACAGGCTTGAGCCACCGCGCCCGGCCTTTGGTAGCCTTTTATCCTTAACTTAGTTATAGTGGACTTTGTTACTGGGCTTGTGGGATGTAAATTCCTCCTTTCTTTTTATGGTAAAAATTCTGAACTCAACAGCATAAAACTATAAACTCAAACCCCAAAACTCACAACAGACTCAGGACCTCCACAGAGCTCTCCTCTAGGCCAGTGCTGTCCTTAAAAGTCCACTTTTTTGGCCGGGCGTGGTGCCTCACGCCTGTAATCCCAGCACTTTGGGAGGCCAAGGTGGGTGGATCACTTGAGGTCAAGGAGTCCCGAGACCAGCCTGGCCAGCATAGTGAAACACCATCTCTATTATAAATACAAAAATTAGCTGGATGTGGTGGTGGGCACCTGTAATCCCAGCTACTCAAGGAGCTGAGGCAGGAGAATCGCTTGAACCCAGCAGGTGGAGATTGCAGAGAACTGAGTTTGTGCCAGTGCACTCCAGCCTGGGTGACAGGGCAAGACCCAAAAAAAGAAAAGAAAAAAATAAATACATGTATGTATGTGTGTATGTGTGTGTGTGTATATATATGTGTGTATATATGGACAAGGATATTCCCCTGGGCGACAGAGTGTAACTCCATCTCAAAAAGGAAAAAGCGGGTTTTTTTTTTTTTTTTTTTTGATAGTCTCACTCTGTCATTTAGGCTGGAGTGCAGTGGCGCAATCTTGGCTCACTGCAACATCCGCCTCCTGGGTTCAAGTGATTTTCGTGCCCCAGCCTACAGCTGGAATTGTAAGTGCACACCACCACACCCGACTAATTTTTGTATTTTTAGTAGAGACAGGGTTTTGCCTTGTTGATCAGGCTGGTCTTGAACTCCTAACCTCAGGTGTTTTCCCTCATTGGCCTCTCAGAGTGCTGGGATTACAACATCTGTAATTGTAGCATTTTGGGAGGTTGAGTCAGGAGGATCCCTTGAGACTGGGAGTTTGAGATCAGCCTGGGCAACATGGCAAGACCCCATCTCTACAAAAAATAGATAAAACATATTTTTAAAAAAGAAAGAAAAGTGTTCAAGCTGACTGCAGAAGTTTTTGCACTTTGCTGCATATTCTTGAGCTTGCCAGGTTTTTGTGTCTTTTTTTCGTTTGTTTTTTTGAGAAAGGTTCTTGCTCTGTCACCCAGGCTGGAGCGCTGGAGCGCAGTGGTGTAGTCACAGCTCACTGGTGTGACTCCTGGACTCATGTGATCCGCCCCCATCAGCCTTCCATGTAGTTGGGACTACATGCATGCGCCACCATGCCCTGCTAATTTTTAGATTTTTTTTTTTTTTTTCCCCAGAGACGGAGTCTCTCTCTGTTGCCCAGGCTGGAGTGCAGTGGCGCAATCTCAGCTCACTGCAAGCTCCGCCTCCTGGGTTCATGCCATTCTCCTGTCCCAGCCTCCCGAGTAGCTGGGACTACAGGCGCCCCACAGCACGCCTAGATAATTTTTTGTATTTTTAGTAGAGACAGGGTTTCACCATGTTAACCAGGATGGTGTCAACCTCCTGGCTCGTGATCCGCCTGCCTCGGCCTCCCAGAGTGCTGGGATTACAGGCGTGAGCCACCGCGCCTGGCCTAATGTTTTTTTTGTTTTTTTGTTTTTTTGTTTTTTTGAGATGGAGTCTCGCTCTGTCGCCCAGGCTGGAGTGCAGTGGCCAGATCTCAGCTCACTGCAAGCTCCGCCTCCCGGGTTTACACCATTCTCCTGCCTCAGCCTCCCGAGTAGCTGGGACTACAGGCGCCCGCCACCACGCCCGGCTAGTTTTTTGTATTTTAGTAGAGACGGGGTTTCACCTCTTAGCCAGGATGGTCTCGATCTCCTGACCTCGTGATCCGCCCGTCTCGGCCTCCCAAAGTGCTGGGATTACAGGCTTGAGCCACCGCGCCTGGCCCTAATTTTTAAATTTTTAACAGAAACGAAGTCTTGCTGTGTTGCCTAGCCTGCAGTTAGTTCCTTGATGTAAGGTGCATTTAGATTGATTTTTGAAATGAATATACTTTTTGAATAGTGATAGGCATCTTTCACATGTTAATTATTTTAATAATACATGTTAACTATTTCACATGTGAATTAGTTGAGTCAGATTTATTTTCCTAAATTGTTGCTTGGGTTGAGCGCTTCAGGGAAGGGTTGGGAATTTGGGCTAGGATTGAATGAGGGTCTGGGAATTCTGCGTTACAGAACCCGTTAAGTGAGGGCACTCTGGGGAGGGGTGCTGTAATGGTGGGAGGCTCAGGGCAGCTGGAGAGCAGTTGGGGCGTCAGGCAGGTGTCACTGGGCACCCAGGAGGGGAGCAGAAAACAAAGGCGCTCATGTCATTTGGAATTCTGCCTGGCTAGCATTGTATTTACAGACGGGGAGAAAGGTATCGTCATACTCTTCTCGGTGTCACATCCCCACACCCCTGCCACACGTAGGCTGATATCTGGGTGCAGTAGTGTAGGCTGGTAGTTTCCAAGCCTATCAGACTCAACTCCTGTTTTTAGAACACTTTGTGATACCCCTTTACTATGCAGAAATAACATTCATGGGTAATACAGCTAATGTAGGCTGCCGACACACGGAATTCTGAAACAGAAGGCAGAGTAACTGTAGCATCCAGGGAAAGTGGTAGGAAAGACACGGAATAAAGTCGAACGTTCAGGTGTGTCAGTGCCTCTGGACTGGCCCCTGAGGACAGCACAGTGGGGTCCGTGCGGGCCTGTGTGGGCAAGGGCTGAGTACAGGGCTGAGTCCAGGCCTCTTAGCTGGCCTTGCTATCAGCAACATGTCTTCCTGAGAGGCTCAGCAGCTCTCCACCCAGTTCCAGGCAGAGGAGTGTACCCTTACCTCAGCTTACACTATTATAGTCCCAGAGAATTCAGTGTGCATTGAAACTGTGCCTGTCTGTTTTGTGGCTCTTCATAAAATAGAATTGCTTCTAATCTCACATGATTGTAAATAGTGCTTTTGCCTGCACAAGTGTGTAGCAGGCATTCTGAGTTATGTGGGATATGGAACTGTTCCATAGTATTTCAGTGTGGTTTTAATTTCTATTTTATTCTGAGTGAAATCGAGGGTCTTTTATTTTTATTTTTAATTTTTTTTTTGAGACAGTCTTGTTCTGTCACCCAGGCTGGACTGCAGCGGCACGATCTTGGCTCACTGCAACCTCCGCCTCCTGGGTTCAAGTGATTCTTGTGCCTCAGCCTCCCAAGTAGCTGGGATTATAGGCGCATGCCAACACACCCAGCCAATTTTTGTAATTTTTTTTTTTTTTTTTTTGAGACGGAGTCTCGCTCTGTCGCCCAGGCTGGAGTGCAGTGGCCGGATCTCTGCTCACTGCAAGCTCCGCCGCCTCCCGGGTTCACGCCATTCTCCTGACTCAGCCTCCCTAGAAGCTGGGACTACAGGCGCCCACCACCATGCCTGGCTAATTTTTTTTTTTTGTATTTTTAATAGAGACGGGGTTTCACCGTGTTCACCAGGATGGTCTCAATCTCCTGATCTCATGATCCACCCGCCTTGGCCTCCCAAAGTGCTAGGATTACAGGCGTGAGCCACCGCACCCGGCTAATTTTTGTATTTTTTATAGAGACGGGTTCACCATGTTGACCAGGCTGGTCTCAAACTTCTGGCCTCAAGTGATCTGCCTGCCTTGGCCTCACAAAGTCCTGAGATTACAGGTGTGAGCCACTGTGCCCCATCTAATTACTGTTTCTATGGAGAAATTATTCCATGGGCCAGAAGAACTGGCACATTTTTAGAATTACAGTTTCGTTTTTTTTTTTTTTTTTTTTTTTTTGAGTCGGGAGTCTTGCTGTGTCGCCTAGGCTGGAGTGCAGTGGCGTGATCTCGGCTCACCGCAAGCTCCGCCTCCCGGGTTCATGCCATTCTCCTGTCTCAGCCTCCGAGTAGCTGGGACTACAGGCACCTGCCACCACGCCAGGCTAATTTTTTGTATTTTTAGTAGAGACGGGGTTTCACCGTGTTAGCCAGGATGGTCTTGATCTCCTGACCTCGTGATCCACCCACCTCGGCCTCCCAAAGTGCTGGGATTACAAGCTTGAGCCACCGCGCCCGGCCCTAGAATTACGGTTTCTAACTTGGGGGCTACCACCTTCAATTTGAGTCATACCTCTTGTTGAGAGTTGAGAGATTATATAGATCATCCTTGGGCTTTTTTCGCCTCTGGAATTGGCATTTACTGAAAGATGTTAGAACTGAGAGACAATAAATAACCTAATTTATAAGCAGATAGGCAGTGACAGCCCCTAGTGTCTATGTGAATCACCCCTCTTGGTGCTCAGACTTGTCATGGTCTCCCTTTCCCGAGGGTGGTGGCCGACTGAGGAGTGCTCATCCTCATGCGTGTCTTTAATCGCTACGGCTCGGATGAAGGTTTTCTAACTCAAGTAAAGTGTGCTCTTTCCCCTGTGTTAGGGTCTCTTGGTTGTGACCCTGTGGGGACCCCGTGGCGCTGTTGGAAATTGTACTTGCTGCATTCCTGTCCCACGTCCCTCCTTAGACAGGAAGGTGCAGACCAGGCCTGGCACGGTGGCTCATGCCTGTAATTCCAGCACTTTGGGAGGCCAAGGTGGGCAGATCACAAGGTCAGGAGTTCGAGACCAGCGTGGCCAACATGGTGAAACGCCATCTCTACTAAAGATATAAAAATTAACTGGGTGTGGTGGTGCATGCCTGTAGTCTCAGCTACTCGGGAGGCTGAGGCAGGAGAATTGCTTGAACCTGGTAGGTAGAGGTTGCAGTGAGCTGAGATCATGCCATTGCACTCCAGCCTGGGCGACAGGGCAAGACTCTGTCTCAGAAAAAAAAAAAAAAAAAAAAAGGAAGGTGCAGACTGAGCCATGTGGCACAGGGTGCGTGGTGCTCCTGCCGGCAGCACTCAGGTCCTGGCTGGGATGTGGAGGCCTCGCCCCTCCCTCTGCATCTGTCCTTCCTCCCCTTTCCGCTTTCATTGTACACAGATATTCTCTGGCATGAGACTTTAGAGTGTAAGGGCCCCGATGAAGTGTGTGCTTTCCTCGAGTGACGCTGAGGGGCCTGTGGAAGGACAGTGCAGGGCTTACCCCCACACTGGGCTGGGCGTCTGTCTCCTCATAGTCTGGTATACTCTAAATTTACAGGCTGTGAAAATTACTTCCTGAGGATCTGGTTTAAAAAACCAGAAATGCATCTCAGATTCAATAGCAGCTGAGGTTTTTCTGTCACTGCCTGTTTGTAGGCCCTGTGATCTTTCCCACGTAAGGATTTCCTGACTGGCTGATTTGTGAAGGGAGTGATAGTTAACTTGTCCTGCCAACCGTTCCGGCAGGGTTACACAAACCCATCAGGACACGTATTTCCTGCTGCTCTACATGGGAAGGGGAGTTTGCAGTTCATCTCAGTGAATTCACCCTTGAAGACTATCCATATGGCCGATTTTGCTGTTTATGAACAGCCTTCAGTTTTATAAGTACTGCTTTCCATTTTTCTCTTATTCTCAACTGCTAGATTTTTCTTTCTTGACTGACCTGTCATGTTAATGACCAATCTAAACACCAGTGCAGGTTTTTTGTTTTTTTGTTTGTTTGTTTTATTCTGGAGACAGAGTCTTGCTCCATTGCCCAGGCTGGAGTGCAGTGGCGTGACCTCAGCTCATTGCAGCCTCCGCTTCCCAGGGCCAAGCAATTCTCCTGCCTCAGCCTCCTGAATAGCTGGGATTACAGGTGCATGCCACCATGCCTGGCTAATTTTTGTATTTTTAGTAGAGACAGGGTTTCACCATGTTTTCCAGGCTGGTCTTGAACTCCTGACCTCAGGTGATCTGCCTGCCTTGGCCTCCCAAAGTGCTGGAATTACAGGTATGAGCCACCGTGCCAAGCCCAGTCCAGGTTTTCACAGTGTCCTAACCAGATGTCTGCACTGTGGCTCCCTGGCGCTCTGTCCAGCCTTTGCCTCTGCTCTCTGTGAGCCCTGCATTCTTTTAGTGCCATTTATGCCACCAAGCACATGGACGAGTGAGGTGCCTGTGTCTTTGCTGAGATATTAGTAGTCGTTTGCACAGGGTTGGCTACCTCCTGAGCATTGAATTTGGGGCAGGGAGAGAATCCTATGCTAGTGAACTATGCGTTCGGAGCAAGTTTGACTCAGGGTTTTGAAGCCATCCATCACCTGCCTCCTATGTGCGTTGAGAGCTTCGTGGCGGCCAGCTGTATCTCCTCCCTCACCTTATTTGATTTTTTGGCCGTCAGGTTTGCTTTCTGATGCATGTTTGAAAGCCACGTGCACTATGTTTCTGTTTTCTGATCATAAATGATTGTTTTTGTCAAAGAAACTGAGATAGAGGTATTGAGGGTTTGTTTGTTTTTCTTCCAAAGCTATAACAAATGATGAGAGCCGGGCACAGTGGCTCACACCTGTAATTCCAGCACTTTGGGAAGCTGAGGCGGGAGGATCACGTGGGGCCAGGAGTTAGAGACCAGCCTGGGCAACATAGTAAGACCTTACTTGTAAAACAATAAATAAATGCCTAAAAAATAATGAATTGTAGTCAATGGTAACTTCAGTTCTGGAAGCACACCCTGCGGCAGTGGGCATCTCCCCCATGCCTGCCTCCTCCAAAGGCTTAGGCTGCCCCCATGGCATCATCTGCCCAACTCACTTCAGGGACCTGGTCTAACTGGACCACACTGCCACCTCTCAGCCGTGATCTGTAGTCCCCTTGTCCCCACATGAAGTCATTCTGGAGCTTTTGATGGAGTGGAGACTGGGAGAGAAGAATGGGGTGGGCAGTGGGGAGGGTGAAACCGTGGAGGATCTGGGCTCCCAGGTCTGCCCACGGCCGTGGAGTGGCACCTGCACGTCCACACTGTGTGATGACACCTGGTGGCATCGACTCTGCGTGGTGGCTGTGTAGGTTTCTGTAAGACAGAGGCTACTGTGGATACAATACAATGACTGGATTTGTATTAAAAATAGTTTCCGTCTTGCTCTTCTCCCACCCCTCCCCCATCTCTCTGCCTCCAGATGAATTTGTCCACCCGTCCTTACCGTGAACCTAGGGATCTATCTGCCATTTATACCCCTGGTGTTACTATGAACCAGGAGCCCAAGTGCTGATGACGCTAAGCCTCGCTTTAGGGGCAGATGTTAGGCAATGATTAATAATCTTTTTTTTTTTTTGATTGGAAAAATAAGGTCTCATTATGTTGCCCAGACTGGTATCAAACTCCTGGGCTGAAGCAGTCCTCCCACCCTGCCCTCTCAGAGTGCTCAGATTACAGGCATGAGCCACTGCACCCAGTATTTTCTTTTCTTTTTTTTCTTTTTTTCACAAGTTTAACAATCTTGTTTTCCTGATTCTGAGAGAGCATGTCCGTGGTGGCACCTGTTTGTGGAGCCAAGTGTGTGTGGAGCTGCAGGGTGTCCTGACATGCATGTCTAGGTCTTGTGTTGTGGCCACCCATCCGTTGACTACTGAACTTTTTTTTGTTGTTTTGAGATGGAGTCTCACACTGTCACCCACGCTGGAGTGCAGTGGTGCAATCTCGGCTCACTTCAAGCTCTGCCTCCCAGGTTCACGCCATTCTCCTGTCTCAGCCTCCCGAGTAGCTGAGACTGCAGGCTCCCGCCACCACACTCGGCTAATTTTTTGTATTTTTCGTAGAGACGGGGTTTCACTGAGTTAGCCAGGATGGTCTCGAACTCCTGACCTTGTGATCTGCCCACCTCGGCCTCCCAAAGTGCTGAGATTACAGGTGCGAGCCAGTGCACCCGGCTGACTACTGAACACTTTTTTTTTTTTTTTTTTTGAGATGGAGTCTCGCTCTGTCACCCAGGCTGGAGTGCAGTGGCCAGATCTCAGCTCACTGCAAGCTCCGCCTCCCGGGTTCACGCCATTCTCCTGCCTCAGCCTCCCGAGTAGCTGGGACTACAGGCGCCGCCACCTCGCCCGGCTAGTTTTTTTTTTTGTATTTTTAGTAGAGACGGGGTTTCACCGTGTTAGCCAGGATGGTCTCGATCTCCTGACCTCGTGATCCGCCCGTCTCGGCCTCCCAAAGTGCTGGGATTACAGGCTTGAGCCACCGCGCCCGGCCCTGAACACTTTTTAACTCTTACCCGACAGACTCTTGAGGGTTCGTTTTTTCTGTTGATCCGAGGTGAGGAGTTAACAGGCATGGACCGGGTTTGAATGCTGTTTGGCAGGCTCTTTCTGAAGGTCTCTCTCTTGCAGGTGGTCCTGACAATCAAGTCCACTTTGAAGGGTACCAGGTGTCCAATCAGTGTATGGCGCTCGTCCGTGATGAGTGTTTGCTGCCGTGCAAGGACGCCCCGGAGCTTGGCTACGCCAAGGAGTCTAGCAGTGAGCAGTACGTGCCTGATGTGTTTTATAAGGTAAAAGTATGGTAAGAAAAAGAATTCTGTATAAAAAGAAAATTCTGTACAAAAAAGAAAAATAATGGTGTCAACCTGTCTTGAACCTTTCTAATTTGGGTGCATTCTGCCTATAGCAGCCATTCGTCAGCTGTGGTTGAACCCTCCTTGTCACCAAAGGCTTCTGTCACGTCTCTGGGGCTGGAAATTAGCTACTCATGCTTCCATGGCATTAGGGCTTCTCACCAGGAGTGGAGCTACATGCACTGGATTTGAGATCAGCAAGACCAAATCCGACCGTTGCAACACAGACAGTCTCATTTTCTAAAGATGAGAAGATGGGGCCTGGGCATGGTGGCTCATGCCTGTAATCCCAGCATTTTGGGAGGTCAAGGCAGGAGGATTGCTTGAGCCCAGGACCTCAAGACCAGCCTGGGCAACATAGCGAGACGCTGTTTCTACAAAAAATAGATGTGGTGGCATGAACTAGTGTCCCAGCTACTTAGGAGGCTGAGGTAGGAGGATCACCTGAGTCTGGGGAGGTCAAGGCTGCCCTTAGCCATGATCGTGCCACTGCATTACATGTAGGCCCGGGTGACAGAGTGAGACCCTGTCTCAAGGATGGGGGTGGAGATGAGAGGACAGTGGGAGATGTTTAGGGACCTTTTTTTAGAATGCTGTCAGTTGCAGCTATTCAGTGTTTTTTCTTTTTGGTGGTTCCTGCTCCTTTGGGGGCTCCAGTTACACATATATTTGACTACCTGGAGTTTTCCCACAGTTTATTGATACTCTGTTCATTTTGTTTCAGTCTTTTTCAGTGTTTCATCTTGGATAGTTTCTATTATGTCTTAACATTCATTGATCTTGACTTCTACAGTGTCTAATCTGCAGTTAATCTCATCCAGCATATTGTTAATCTCAGACGTTGTAGTTTTCATTCTAGAAGTTTAAGTTGTTAATTGCTTCCTGTGTTTCTACTTAACTCTTTGAACATAGAGGATACAGTTATATTAACTTTTTTCCTTTTTTTTCCTTTTTTTTTTTTAAAGAGACAGGGTCTCACTATGTTGGCCAGGTTGATCTTGAACTCCTGGCCTCCGGCAGTCCTCCCGCCTCAGCCTCCCAAAGTGTTGGGGTTACAGGCATGAGCCACTGCGCCCGGCCCATATTAACTTTTAATGTTCTTATATACTAACTCATGTCACCTAGTATTTCTGCATCAGTTTTAGTTGATTTTGTTTTTCTTTTTTTTTGAGACGGAGCCTCCCTCTGTCACCCAGGCTGGAGTACAGTGGCGCGATCTCGGCTCACTGCAAGCTCCGCCTCCCGGGTTCACGCCATTCTCCTGCCTCAGCCTCCCGAGTAGCTGGGACTACAGGCGCCGCCACCTCGCCCGGCTAGTTTTTTGTATTTTTTAGTAGAGACGGGGTTTCACCATGTTAGCCAGGATGGTCTCGATCTCCTGACCTCGTGATCCCTCCGTCTCGGCCTCCCAAAGTGCTGGGATTACAGGCTTGAGCCACCGCGCCCGGCCGATTTTGTTTTTCTAATTATGGGTTAGCGTATGTGGGTCTACAGCTGCAGTGTGTTTTCTGTGGACCATCTGTCCATCCGTCCTTGTCACTGGGGTGCTGAGTGTGTGTGGTGTGGTGCTCATTGTGTATCACAAGCCAGAGACTCCAGCAGGGTGTCTTCTAGAGAGGGCTTTCCTTTCCTCCATGGGAAACGTGGTGGTGGTGAGCTGTCCATCTCCATCCAGGTGGCAAGTAGCAGGTCAGAGCTGACTTGCATTTCGATAAGTTGATCCTTCTGTTTTTCTACAATGTAGCCCCTTAGGGGTGCCGTCTGAGAGCCTGGTAGCGCTCTTTGTGAGGTGACAGTCTTCCTTCAATCTTTGTCTCACTGGCCCTGAAAGGCGGGGAGATACAGACTGTCCAGAAGTTTCTCGTTTTTCTCATGCTTCATACAGCTTAATTATATAGGTATCCCATGTACCTTAAAACTTTTACAAGCATTTTTTTTTTTCTTTTTTTTGAGACAGTCTTGCTCTGTTACCCAGGCTGGAGTGCAGTGGCATGATCTCAGCCCACTGCAGCCTCCGCCCTCGGAGTTCAAGCGATTCTTGTGCCTCAGCCTCCCGAGTAGTTGGGACTACAGACACGTGCCACCAGACCCAGCTAATTTTTTGTATTTTTTGTAGAGACTGTGTTTTACCGTGTTAGCCAGGCCGGTCTTGGAACTCCTGGCCTTAAGCAATTTGCCCACCTGGGCCACCCAAAGTGCTGGGATTACAGGTGTGAGGCCACCCAAAGTGCTGGGATTATACCACACCCAGCTACAAACATCTTGAGGGGGGAGAATGGCTGCATGTTTGAAATTCCTGTATCTCCAGGGTCTCTGCCAGACTCGTCTCCCCCAACACTCACTTCCTGCAGGAGGAGGGAGGGGGCTTTCTGTCTCAGTACCACGGTCCCCTTTGCTGGGGGTCTTCTTGTCTGGTTTGGATTCAGGCCCCTGCCTCTTCTTCCTCCCTCCTACCCAGTTGGACAGGCTGGTCTCGAACTCCTGATCTCAAGTGATCTGCCTGCCTCAGCCTGCCAGAGTGCTGGGATTACATGCATGAGACACTGTGCCTGACCTATATTTTTCTTTTGAAATAGCATCTTGCTCTGTCACCCAGGCTGGAGTACAGGCTGGCGTGATCTCAGCTCATTGCAACTTCTGCCTCCTGGGCTCATGTGATCCTTCTGCCTCAGCCTCCCATGTAGCTGGGACTGCAGGCACACACTACCATGCCCACCTAACTCTTTTGTATTTTTAGTAGAATCAGGGTTTCACCATGTTGCCCAGGCTGGTCTTGAACTCCTGGGCTCAAGCAGTCTGCCTGCCTCGGCCTCCCACAGTGCTGGGATTACAGATGTGAACCACCACAGTGCTGGGAGTACAGATGTGAGCCACTGCACCCGGCCTCTGATTTCTTTCTTTTTTTTTCCCCCTGAAACGGAGTCTTCCTCTGTCTCCCAGGCTGGAGTGCAGTGACCTGATCTCAGTTCACTGCAACCTCTGCCACCTGGGTTCAGCGATTCTTCTGCCTCAGCCTTCCGAGTAGCTGGGATTACAGGTGTGCACCACCACGCCTGGCTAATTTTTATATTTTTAGTAGAGATTGGGTTTCACCATGTTGGCCAGGATGGTCTCGAACTCCTGACCTCATGATCCGCCTACCTTGGCCTCCCAAAGTGCTGGGATTACAGGCGTGAGCCACCTCACCCGTCCTTGATTTCTTTCTTAACGATGTGGATAATCAGCTATATGAGCACGGTTTTGGGAATAAAAATAAACTTTTGTTTCCCTGTTAATCTTTGATGCTTCTGTCATCAGTCGTCTCCATGAATCATGGAGAATCATGGATTTTCTGGACTCTGTTCTATTCCATTGGCCAATTTTCCTAAACTAGAACTAATACTATACTCTTTTTTTTTTTTTTTGAGACAGAGTCTTTCTTTCTCACCCAGGCTGGAGTGTAATGGCGCAATCTTGGCTCACTGCAGCCTCTGCCTCCCGGGTTCAAGCAATTCTCCTGCCTCAGTCTCCCGAGTAGCTGGGACTGGGACTACAGGCCCACGCCCCCACGCCCAGCTAATTTTTTGTATTTTAGTAGAAACAGGGTTTCACCATGTTGCCCAGGCTGGTTTCGAACTCCTGAGCTCAGCAGTTAATCCACCCGCCTCGGCCTCCCAAAGTGGTAGAATTACAGGCGTGAGCCACCATGCCCGGCCTCGTTCCCATGTTGTTTAACGTCTCTTAGAAAGGTTTTCAATTTTCTCTGTGGAGGTCTTACCTATCATTTATTAGATTATTCCTAGGTACTTTATTTTTAACCTATTACAAAATAGCACTATCTTAAAATCACATTTTTAAACTGTTGCTGTTTGAAACAGGTAAATTTTTGTATCCAGCAACTGCCATCTGTTCCTCAATATTATCATTTATAAGTTTAGTCTTTCAATATTATCATTTATAAGTTTAGTCTTTCAATATTATCATTTATAAGTTTAGTCTTTCAATATTATCATTTATAAGTTTAGTCTTTCAATATTATCATTTATAAGTTTAGTCTTTCAATATTATCATTTATAAGTTTAGTCTTCCGCATTTCCTACATGCGTTACCCTTTCCGTCATCAGCCCTTCTCATTCTCTGGGCTTGCCGCGATGTTGCCTGCGATGTCCCAAACAGCACTGATGGCAGTGAATGTCTCTGGCACCTTTGTCTTGCTTTTAATCGTAAAGCAAGTGCTTTTAGGATTTTATCGTCAACTGTGAGTTTTCTGTAGGATTATTTTTAAGTACGGGTTGGAAATTTGCTTTTTTATTTCCATGTGTTATTATCAGTTTCTTGCACTTAGGAATGGAGCTCCCTTTTGTCATGAAATATGTGACATTTCCTTAATCATTCTGTTGTTTTCATAGAGTGCTTATTTGCCCGCTGTTAGTGAGAATAGGCTAGAAATACTTCCCAAAATGGTTTATAGCCCTGTAGGATTTGAGACAGATTTCTCATGTTTCAGGAAAATACCAGTTGGAGCAAAGAGAACTGTAAAAGCTGACATTAAAGTCATCCTTTTAGTCCTCCCATGGACTTTGAGGTTGAAGGTAAAATATGCCTTGTAAACAAAACTTGCACCAATATTTGTCTAAGGCTGTTGTTCATCATATTGTCGTCTCTGACAATAAAAATTGGAAACAATTGAACAGCCCCATCCCAAGGGGATATTAAGTTACAGCTGGACTCTGGGATAGCATGTGGTTACTAAAGGTATGCGTTTACAAATCATTGAAAGATAAGGGATAAAACTTAGAAAGTAAAATTAAAAGTGCATCTGTACCTCGAGTATAATACCAATTTTTTTGTTTGTTTTTTGAAGACACATATAGGCATTTGCACATCTATGTGGGCATACATTTACATGTACTCACACACGGGGTGGGAGTAGAAGCTTCCTGACTGTCCTTCAGGAGGGAGAAGAGTCTGCAGCTTTGCCCTGTCCCATATGCAGCCAGTAAGAGAACGAGGAAGAGCTTTGTGGACAGATGAGGGAGCTGTGCGGATACTGATGTTGAAGAAGTGATTTGAAGGCACATCTGTGTCATCATTCACGTGCAGTTTTTTTTAGAAAGCATGGATGTGGGCCGGGCACGGTGGCTCACGCCTGTAGTCCCAGCACTTTGGGAGGCCGAGACGGGCGGATCACAAGGTCAGGAGATCGAGACCATCCTGGCTAACACGGTGAAACCCCGTCTGTACTAAAAATACAAAAAACCAGCCGGGCGACGAGGCAGGCGCCTGTAGTCCCAGCTACTCGGGAGGCTGAGGCAGGAGAATGGCGTAAACCCGGGAGGCGGAGCTTGCAGTGAGCTGAGATCCGGCCACTGCACTCCAGCCTGGGCGGCAGAGCAAGACTCCGTCTCAAAAAAAAAAAAAAAAAAAAAAGAAAGCATGGATGTAAACATAGTCCTGTGAGGACCAGGAGCTTCCCAAGAGACTAGGGACAGCCAGCCACACTTGTCTCTGGGGCAGTCAGGGGCAGGAAGTGGGGCTTTTCTCTTTCACCTTTCTTGTGAAAGGGAACGCTTGTCCCCTGCAGAGAAACATGAAGAAAACATTATTTAGTGATACCTACTCTTTGCATCTGGTAGAGTTGTTTCCTTTTCTATTCTTTTAACTTCAAAGACTTGTAATTATGGAGAATAAATGAGTGCATTTATTGACTACATGGGCAAATCAGAATGTATTTAATTGGTGGTGTGTTGATGGCCTTTGGTTCTTCCTGGTTATTACAGAAAGTGCCACATTTAACACCCTCATACATCCTCATGTGACATCTTTCCTTTTTTTTTTGAGACGGAGTCTGGCTCTGTCGCCCAGGCTGGAGTGCAGTGACCCGATCTCGGCTCACTACAAGCTCCACCTCCGGGGTTCACGCCATTCTCCTGCCTCAGTCTCCCAAGTAGCTGGGACCACAGGCGCCCGCCACCACTCCTGGCTAATTTTTTGTATTTTTAGTAGAGACGGGGTTTCACCGTGTTAGCCAGGATGGTCTCGATCTCCTGACCTCGTGTTCCGTCCGCCTCAGCCTCCCAAAGTGCTGGGATTACAGGCGTGAGCCACCGCACCCGGCCTCTTTACTTATTTTTGAGATGGAGTCTCGCTGTGTCACCTAGGCTGGTAGAGAGGGGTTTTGCCATGTTGGCCAGGCTGGTCTCAAACTCTTGACCTCAAGTAATCTACCTGCCTTGCCTTCCAAAGTGCTAGAATTACAGGTGTGAGCCGCCACACTCAACAGTAATGTGTGCAGTCTATGCTGTGTGCACCTGTGGCCCCAGCTACTCAGGAGGCTGAGGCAGGAGGATTGCTTGAGCCCAGGAGTTCGAGGCTGCAGTGAGCTTTGATTGCACCACTACACTCCAGCCTGGGCAACCTGTTGAGACCCTGTCTCTAAATAAATAAAGATGCAACATTTTAAGTATGAAATGAAATGTATGTTTATTATGAAAAAATTAAATATTGTAGATTGGTAAGAAGAAAATGGATGCCTCTGGCACCCCTTGTGATATGGATAGGCTTTGTGTCTGCACCCAAACCTCATCTTGACTTGTAATCCCCAGGTGTCAAGGAGAGATGAGGTGGAGATAATTGAATCATGGGAGTGGTTTCCCCCATCCTGTTCTCAGTGACAGTGAGTGCATTCTCACAAGATCTGTTGGATTTATAAGGGGCTCTTCCCGCTTTGCTCGGCACTTCTCCTTCCTGCCACCTTGTGAAGAAGGTGCCTTGCTTCCCCTTCCCCTCCTGCCATGATTGTAAGTTTCCTGAGGCCTCCCCAGCCATGCTGAACTATGAGTCAATTAAACCTCTTATAAATTACCCAGTCTTGGGCAGTTCATTGTAGCAGTGAGAAAACGGACCAGTTACACCATTTATCTGCTGAGCGCTTCCCGGGGGTCAGGTGTTAGGCCTAGGACCTGGGGCGCCGTGGTGAGCAGGTCCCTCCTGGTCCCTCTTCTTGCAGACTCTGTGGAGGTGTCTTGTTGGGAAACAGGGCCCGCCGAGGTGGCCATTCATAGCATTGAGACTGGAGCGTGTGAGAGGAAGCCAAGTGGAGTGGAATCTGCTGAAGCCATGTACCTGGAGAGCACAGCATGTACCCGGCGGGGCCAGTCTAGCTGGAGTGACTTGTGGTGGACAGTGGGAGGCCATGGAAAGAGATATGGAAAGTGGGTTCTGGAATGTTCCTGCTGGAGGTGTCAGGAGGGTTAGTCTGGAGGCGGAAGCTTTTGCAACAGTCGAGGCATTGAATGCCAGTAGCCTGAGTCAGGAGAAGGCGGCAAGGTTAGAGGAGTGAGTGGGGCTGAAATCCAGGTAGGAGAGGCAGTGGACAGGTGCTGACAGCCGGATGGGGTGGGCAGGGGAGGTCCCTACTGTAGAAGACCCATCCTGTGCTGCAGTGTGGTGAACGGTTTGGAGTTGGGGAGCCCAGTGAGAAGCTGGTGATGTTGGTAATCCAGGCCACATGTCAATTCCCTGTGGCCTTGGGGACGAGGACGGTGTGTTGGGACTGAGAGCTTTGGAGGCCTGGCAGGCGTGCAGAGAGGAGCACAGTCTCAAGCCAGGTTCCTGGTTTAGGGGAGTAGAGTTGCCACTGGTGCCAGAGTAGAGCCATGGGTCTGTGTGAGAGGATGGTGAGTCCAGGTGCCAACATGCGGAGTTTGAAGATGTAGCAGGACAGACATTTGCCAGGACTCAGGTCTGGAAACTCAGGCAAGAGATACAGGCCAGTAATGTCCTTTTCAGACTATTTGCGGAGAAAGCCTAAATTAACCCAGAAGTAGACGAGCCAAGCCGTGGTTCAGGGGGAGAAAAGAAGAGGGTGTTGAGCTAACCTGGAGTAGCTGCCAACAAACCCCATGGCCTGCTGAGTAAGCAATGCCTGGCCACAGCAACGGGTAGTGGGTTCCTCCGAGATGCCCTCTGGCCCCTCCACAGCCGGCTCCTTGAAGGAATGCTGTCCTTCTTGCTGCTTCTATGCCTCCTCGGCTCCCCATGGCACTCTGACCTGCCCCACCCCAGCACTGTGTGGCCCTCGCCAGACTGCCTGTCCGCACAGCTCTCCAGATGGGGGACCCCAGCACTGTCCCTTGGCACCAGGACATCACCCTCCCACCTCTCCTAGACCCTTCTCCTTGACCTCTTTAGAGCAGCAATCCTGCTCTAATCCTGCAGCAATCCTGCAATCCTAGATGAGCCAAGCTGTGGTTCAGTGGGAGAAAAGAAGAGGGTGTTGAGCAACTCCAAGGATTGCTGCTCTAAAGAGGTCAAGGAGAAGGGTCTAGGAGAGGTGGGAGGGTGATGTCCTGGTGCCAAGGGACAGTGCTGGGGTCCCCCATCTGGAGAGCTGTGCGGACAGGCAGTCTGGCGAGGGCCACACAGTGCTGGGGTGGGGCAGGTCAGAGTGCCATGGGGAGCCGAGGAGGCATAGAAGCAGCAAGGACAGCATTCCTTCAAGGAGCCGGCTGTGGAGGGGCCAGAGGGCATCTCGGAGGAACCCACTACCCGTTGCTGTGGCCAGGCATTGCTTACTCAGCAGGCCATGGGGTTTGTTGGCATCTGGTGCTGTGAACAGCATTTGGTGGACCCTGTAACTCATTCTTAGTGCATGCTTTAAATTGCTTGGGATGAATTCCCAGAACTGGGATTTTGTTGCTGAAGCTTACTGTGTCCTCCCACATTTCCTCCGGGAAGGTGTCAGGGTGGACACTTGAAGGTGGTGCTGCAGACCAGCCTTGCCCTCGTGCCTGTGACGCTGGCAAGAACCAGGCAGACCCAGGATCCCTCTCTCTCTCCTTCTTTGGCCACAGGGAGTCTCCTGTGTTTACTGTTTTCTTTGTGAGTCGCCGCTTCGTGTGCTTAGGTATTTATAAGGTGATTCATCATTTTTGGCATTCATTCGTGAGGTCTTTGTATATTAACCCTTTGTCGTATGTTGCAAACCAGGTTTTTTTTTTTTTTTTGAGACAGAGTCTCGCTCTGTCACCCAGGCTGGAGTGCAGTGGCCGGATCTCGGCTCACTGCAAGCTCCGCCTCCTGAGTTTATGCCATTCTCCTGCCTCAGCCTCCCGAGTAGCTGGGACTACAGCTGCCCGCCACCTCGCCCGGCTAGTTTTTTCTATCTTTTAGTAGAGACGGGGTTTCACTGTGTTAGCCGGGATGGTCTCGATCTCCTGACCTTGTGATCCGCCCGTCTCAGCCTCCCAAAGTGCTGGGATTACAGGTGTGAGCCACCGCACCCATCCCCAGCCAACTGTAATTCTTTACCCCAGAACACACTCTTTCCGTGCTTTTAGGATTTAATTTTACTTTGAGATCCATAATCCATTTATGCATGATATTGGTACAGGTAGGAATCTAGCTTTGTGCTTCTCCAGATGTTCGCCTGGTTGACCTAGTCCCACTGTTCATTGTAAACCAAGGTATCTGTGTCTCTTCGTGTCTTACTTCTGGGCATCGTCCTCTGCCACTTACCTGCGGTGTACTCCTTTGTTGTTACCGAACCGCTCTGTTCGCTATAGCCCCGTAACCCACTTTTGTATTTGTTGGGACAAGACCCAGCAGCACACAACTTTTTAAAATAAACATTTTCACCCATAGGAGATTGTGTTTGCTTCCAGCATTTTTCAGGACACTTTATCAATTAAGAAACTGCCAAGAGAAGAGATTCTGAATCACTTCTTATAGTATATTCCCAGTCTAAGAGAAAATTTTGCATCTTCCCTTGCAGTGGAGGTGGAGAGAGTCTTACTCAGTGTGAGACCACTGTTGGGGTCCGAGCCTCAACTTCAAGGTTCCCCAAAGGCAGGAGGGAGGTCTGCGTGTGCCCTGGCCCTGCAGCACCAGCACTGACTTGGGAGGTGGGGAGCCTGCACACATGGTGTGGGGGCCCCATTATCTACGCAGCTGTCCAACTGTCCTCGCCGATCGCTTTAGGAGGTTCACTCATCTTTGTAACCCTTCCTGTCTTGCTGTGTGTCAGGGACAGCAGTAGTGCCTATGACTGGTGTGGTTGTGAGGACCAAGTGGCTCTGTGCACACAGCTGGCCCGAGAAATGCCAGCTGCCGGTTCTGTGTGCAGCTGACAGGTGCTGTGTTGTTGCACATGGACTGGAATATTTTCTAAGCAGTGGTGCTTTTAAGAAACTGAGTGTCAGCCAGGCGTGGTGGCTCATGCCTGTAATCCCAGCACTTTGGGAGGCCGAGGCGGGTGGATCACGAAATCAGGAGATGGAGACCATCCTGGCTAACACGGTGAAACCTCATCTCTACTAAAAATACAAAAAATTGCAGGGCGTGGTGGCTGAGGCACGAGAATCACTTGAACCCTGGAGGCAGAGGTTGCAGTGAGCCGAGATCGCACTACCGCACTCCAGCCGGGGTGGCAGAACAAGACTGTCTCAAACCAAACACACACACACACACACACACACACACATGCAAAAGCAGGTGGGCTTTGTGCCAGGACAACAGTGAATTCCATTGATTGAATGGCATCAACCCTGCTTTAGAAAAGGTAAATGAAATCCTGAATGTGTTGCTTTTCTAAGAACTGGCAAGAAGGGGCACACATGATAGCAGGATCTGAACCGCCACGGGATAACTCAGAAAAACAAAGCTTTCAGACACCCGGTTTCTTTTTTCTTTTCTTTTCTTTTTTTGAGACAGAGTCTCGCTCTGTGGCCCAGGCTGGAGTGCGGTGGCCACAATCTCAGCTCACTGCAAGCTCCACCTCCCGGGTTCATGCCGTTCTCCTGCCTCAGCTTCCTGAGTAGCTGGGATTACAGGAGTGTGCCACCACACTGAGCTCATTTTTGTATTTTTGGTAGAGATGGAGTTTTGCCATGTTGTCCAGTCTTGTCTCAAACTCCTGACCTCAAGCCATCTGCCCACCTGGGCCTCCGAAAGCCCTGGGATTACAGGCATGAGTCACCGTGCCCCGGGCATCCCCAATGCTTTGAGCTAACAAAGACATCGATTCCTGGATTTCTCTTGGTGTCAAGACCTTGGCGCCAGTATTTCCAGAAGTGGCCTCTAGCGCGGGTGGTGAAGCGTTGGGGCCACGACCTCTGACCTCCTGGTGCCTCACTCCAGGTGGAGATAAAGCTGCTGACACTTTGACGGCTGCCAAACTTAGAATTAAGACATCCTCCTCCCAGCACATTCCAACTGACATTTGCTGAGGCCCATAAAAAGTAATTGCCTTTTAAAATGGTGTGTAGGCCTAGGGATTGGCTGGTGAAAACATCTGAGTGAAGGCTTGGGGGAGAGGTAGAAGTTACCTGTTTCCCCAGGGAGGAAAGGGGGATACAACACCTTTATTTTCTTTGGGACTGGAAAAGGTACAGTTGGATAGTTAAGTTTGAAAGAGAATAGCATGACACAAAAAAGAGAGAGGGGCATTTAACAAGAAAAATCCCTAGAGGGTGAGATTAAAGTGAACAGGTGCTGGAAAAAGTGTTTCTGCATATTAGAGCTTAATTAGATTTGAAGATGAATTCCAGATGGGCTAATTATGTGTGAGTTGTTGCAGGTTATTTCTTGTAGGGGCAAGCGTGTATTTTTGGAAATGGTGATTTAGTTTGATTGGATTTGATTTTTGCCTCCTACCAAATCTCCATTGAGAAACCACCTCTTTTGAGGCCCCAGGACTCATGCAGTAGGCCCCGTGTCTTTAGCGTCCCCATCACAGCCAGCAGAGCCCAGAATGTGGAAGCCTGTCCTTACTGTGGCAGTCCCTCGTCGCGTGGAAGGAGGACACACGACCCTCACCCATGTCAGTGGAAAGTCATTTCAGTGTTCAAGGCAGGCAAACAGAGCAGAGCTGTGTATTTGCAGGAACGTAGCCTCTGATGGGGCGGGGAGCAATACGTGAAATGGAAATAGAGTACAGGTTCGTTCTCCTGCTCTCCTGGAAAGATTGGTTGGCTATATTTGGACCATTTTTCTCTGGGAGGGTAGAGGCAAGTTCTTGTTGGCCGCTCTCTAGCTGTGAGTAAAGGTGTGAGGGTATGGAGACTGAGATGCATTTCAGGCCAGACATTGAATTTAAAATTTTTTAATTATTTGTTAAGACTAGTCAAGTACAGTAGTGAGGAAGGGGGAGAGAGTAGAACAAGGGTTGGATGTGTCACTGACTGTGAACAGTCAGCTGAGAGAACTCACCACCTTCAGACCAGCCAGAAACTTAATTTTCAAGCAAGGAGCAGGGAGGGCCACATGGGGCCTGGGGCTTTTCGTCACGCTAAGGGACTTGGTTTGACTTGGGAACAGCTTGCGATGATTGTCTCAGAAGACAGCGGGGCTCCCTGACGTCCACAGGAAGGTGGTTGTGCTAGGGGTGGCCTCCCGTCAACCCTGCACACCTCAGGGAGATTTGCTTGGCAATCATTTCGGGTCTTAGAGCTCCAATAAACGTAAACTTTTATGTAAGGCCCTATAATTGGAAATTATGGATGTATAATTTATGTATGACTTAATGAATGATTTATATAATGTTAAGTGATGATTTCTATAGAAAATATGACCCCCTCTTGCAGAATCTTTAATGAAAAGCTTTGGTTCTTATGAATTTATTTCTGGAGCTCTGTTTGAACTCAGCATGTTTGACATAAATCAGATCTAATTGTCATTTTATGATTAATGAACATATGCTGGCCGTTTTTCCCCATAATTAAACTTTATGTTCCGTGCATCTGACAAAGCAAAACAAGTTGAGACTTTGACAGATTGGTGTGGGGCTCCCGTGTCTTTGTGTTTGTGTGTGCGCTCATTTGTGCATGCCTTTACTCTATTCATGTCCAAGTACTCGGTTTCTGGAAAGTTGGGTTTTCAGAGGTGTGAGTGAGATTCTAAGAGTTATCATTCAGACTGTGAGGCTTCATGTGCTTTTGGAGGATAGACAGGGTACAGGTCCAACCTGAGGGGAATGCGGACCCTTCTGCCTGTCGCAGATCGCGCCTGAGTGCCAGGCCAAGTGCCGTGGGTAGAGGGGAGGCATTTGATGTGCTCTCCCAGTGGGGAGTCCTAGTGCCCAAGAGCTTGACCGCTTTCTCAGGCTGTGGTTATAATAAGGAGCTCCAAGACATGGTGGAAGGTGGTTTCACTGCAAAAATATGCACGTTTTCCTTTGTGCTATCTATACACTTCAGTAAGATTTGTAGTAATTTAAAAAGTGAAGGCCGGGCACGGTGACTCAGACCTGTAATCCCAGCACTTTGGGAGGCTGAGGCGGGCAGATCATGAGTTCAGGAGATTGAGACCATCCCGGCAAACACGGTGAAACCCTGTCTCTACTAAAAAATACAAAAAAAATTAGCTGGGTGTGGTGGCGGGCGCCTGTAGTCCAAGCTACTTGGGAGGCTGAGGCGGGAGAATGGTGTGACCCTGGGAGGCACAGCTTGCAGTGAGTGGAGATTGCGCCACTGCACTCCAGCCTGGGAGACGGAGCAAGACTCTGTCTCAGAAAATGAATAAATAAAAGTAAAAGGTGAGACAAGCATGCGAAAGGAAAATCATTACCACTGATCGCCTTTGCTCACTGCTGTTCCCCTCTGACTATTGCAGGACGTAGACAAGTTTGGCAACGAGATCACCCAGCTGGCCCGGCCCCTGCCTGTGGAGTATCTCATCATAGACGTAAGTGCCCCCCATGCACAGCCTGGACCCATCGGGCACCTTGGAGGTGGGACTGCTGGGTGGTGGCTGCTCAAGGGAGGAGGCTGCGATTTAAGGCACCCTCTGCCTTGTGCTGTGCCCACCCCGTAACAGGCACCCAGGAGTGGTTGTAGAGTCACTGAGCGTGCGGTGTTGCTGAAGTGCTCACAGCTTTAATGGCTTTTTGTTTTAGTTTCAGGTTTTTATTTCCTTGACGTCAACCTAGGGGTTAACTGTCCCCATACTAAAGTACAAAGGGCCACCGACCCCAGGCTAGGGAGCCTCTGGAAGGCAGCGAACCGCCATTGCTTGGGTCTCCAGTCACCGGAGCATCAAGCAGTCTTGTCCAGATGTGCTGTGCTTGGTGTGTGGCTGTCAGCTGTCCTGCATGTGCAGGTGCTGCCCTGGCCCCAGCACAGCTGCCACAGCCCACAGTGCGTCCGGGCCACTTCATCCAGGGTGGGCCCCGGGGACGCACCTGTGACTCAGTGTTCTTGAGTGAGGGATCAGCGTGGTTTACTGGGTGGAATTCCAGGAGCCACAAATGCCCCTGGCTCTTCCACATCTTCCCTGTGTCTCAGCTCCTTTCTGGAGGCATTTTATAGTCATGGAGATACGGCTGTGCCACTGGGCACAGGGCAGCAAGGATGGCAAGATGAGTCTTTGCAGCAGCCAGTGCATCAGCCCCACCAGAGCTCTGTCTAGAGTGGACGGGAGGCAGCTCATTTGCTATGCTGCTGCTGTGCCAGGATCTATTCAGGCTGCATTTGAACTCGAATGGGCATGTGATTCAGGCAGTAAAATATCATTGCATTTGGAGCAGCAGGTCCCCACGAGCCAAACCCATCGATGCACCATTCCAACTGACAGCTCCCGAGAACATATTTATTACGTAGGCCGTGGAGGCATCTGGTTTTTAGACTACCTGGGGTATAATTAAGATGAAAACAGATTGATGGAGCATACACCCAGGAGGAGCCAGCATGATTTAAAACCAGCTTTCTCAGGTCTTCCACCCTGAGCAGTCCTCCCCACCCCTTTCCTCTTCTTTTAGAAAGGAAGTTAAGTTTTTGCCTTAGTGCAGTTTTTCAGAAGTTCTTGTTTGTGGGAGAGGATTTTGCTCTGTGATGCCCAAACTCCTTGACCCTGTGGAAGTGAGGCATGGGGAGTCCTTGAGAGCAGGTGCCCAGAGAGGGGTGTCAAGCTCCATGCCCAGCCCCAGGTCACAGGCGCTGGCCTGGGCCAGGGTTCTTAAACCTTGGGATGGGATGGCTGGGCAGGCAGGAAAAGGCACCAGCCACTGTTCCTGGGGCTTCTTTGTGGGTTCTGGGGGCATCATCTGGCTGATAGACGATGGGTAGGGTAGGGAAATGGCTTCAGTTTGTAAGATGGGAACTGATGCCCTGCCTGGGACATCTGGGATGGGCTGTGTGGACTTCGGTTCTGTTACCCTCCAAGGGCCAGTTACAAGGCCAGCAAGACCCTCTGTCGGTCCCACTAGCTCGCTCACTAGCACGTGTTCTGGGGGTGCCATCCTCGCCATTTCTAGGCCTTCCCAAAGGAGACGCCTGAGTGGGCCAGGCTTTTGTCTCTGCAGGAGGTCAGCACCTCCCCTGTCTTCACCTGGTACCCAGCACTGTGTGTACCAACACTATGTGTACCAGCCCCATGCTGGGCACCCAGGAGGCGAGTACTCTGATCATCTTCATCTCTAGGAAGAGTAAAGTGAGGCCCAGGATCCCTAAGTGACGAGGCCATGTAGCCGACATGTGGCACTGGGGCCCGAGTCTTCATGCCCCGCCCCACCGCTTGCCCATGAAGGGCCAGTTCAGGCCAGACATGCTGCCGGTGGCTCAGCTGTCCTTCCAGAGCAGCTCGTGCTGGCACAGCAAATCCTGGGCCAGCCAGCTCAACAACAACTCACTGCCTTTGCTGATGCAGAAAACGGACCAGAACCACACTCATTCTTTAGAAACAGTCCCAAAGGAACCAGAATAGTTCCCCTAAATCTGGAAGAGGTGTGACCTCGGCTGCTGCTGTTCTGTTGCAGAGAAAAGCAGCATGAACTCAGCTCGGGTGCTTCTTTGGGGAGGGTTGTCTGTCACGAAGAATAAAAGTTGTATTTCTATTGATTCTTGCACATTGAACCACTGTCCCTGTAGCTTCTATTGATTATATGTTAGGTGCAAAATGCCCTCTGTTGTCATTAAGGCCCGTCTGAGCCAATGAAGTACTTAGCTGGCCTTTGGGTATCAGCTGTGACAGAGAGAGGAGAGCTGAACCCTGTGTTCCTCAAGGGCCTTATATTCACCCCTGCCTGGAAAAGCCCACAGCTCCATGGAGTGGCTCCCAGCGTTCAGAAGGGGCTTAGCAAGCTGCTGGAGGGTGCTTTGTTTCTTGAAAGCTGGCTGATTTCCTCATGTGCCCTCCAAATCCAAGGACACGAATTTCTCTTGAGCAAAGTCAGCTCCTGACAGCCTCCTGGCCCCTTCCATTCCCTTCTTGTCACCTGGACAAGGGGTCAAACCAGCCTTTAGTTCCTCCATAGCAGAGGGAGAGAACCTGCGTGAAGGGAAGCTGTGCCGCGGGGGGAGTCCCAGTGCCCTTTTTGTAGGATGTCGAGGCCAGTGCACAGGCCAGAGGCTGCCCGGATATGGTGTAGTTTGCCTCCAAGATGGCGGAGTTTCAAAGTGTTTGTTTAGAGATGAAACTAATAGATAACGGTTCCCTTCGACGGAGAGCTTTTAGAATTCTCTCAGAATTGCTGGGAGTCGTTAACTCGGGCGCTGGGAGATGCTTTGGGCTGGCTGGGAGTTGGCCACACCATTTTCAGCCTAATTTATCATGGGTTTATGTTTTTCTTCATTAGATCACAACAACTTTCCCCAAGGATCCAGTTTACACTTTTTCTATTTCGCAAAATCCATTTCCTATTGAAAACCGGGATGTATTGGGTGAGACACAGGTGAGCTCTTTTGTCTTTAGAAACACAATTTAAGGTAACTGCTGATTGCTTATCTAGTGTCAGTATTGTTTTTCCAAAAAACATCAAGCTTTCAAACGCTCCCGATGCATTCTCGTGACAGGTCAGCTGGGGCCTGCTGTGGGGCACTGTTGGTCAGGTGGACGCCCTTCCCGTGGCTGGGTGATGGACAGCCACAAAGGCTAAGCCCCGGACGTCCTCAGACTGGTCCCATCCTCAGTGGACCTCGTAATTTTCCCAAATGTGTCACTTTGTATCTTCTGCCAGCAGCCTCGTCACTGTTGGTTTGGCCTGGCCCCTGCCTGGTCACCTGCTGCCCTTCTTAGGCACCTTGGGGCTGTGTCGCCCGTCTCGTCCTGGCCTCGGCTTTCCCATGTGTAGTGTTGATCTGCTGTTCAGCGTGGCTCACGTGTTGGCCTCTGCTCTCACCGGCAGATCAGGCCAGATCCTATGTGCTGTCATGCCTTCTGCATACTGTGTAGACAGGCTGTGTATACACGGTTGTTCTTTTTTTTTTTTTTTTTGAGACGGAGTCTTGCTCTGTCTTCCAGGCTGTAGTGCAGTGGCCGGATCTCAGCTCACTGCAAGCTCCGCCTCCCGGGTTCCCGCCATTCTCCTGCCTCAGCCTCCAGAGTAGCTGGGACTACAGGCGCCTGCCACCTCGCCCGGCTAGTTTTTTTTTTTTGTATTTTTAGTAGAGACAGGGTTTCACTGTGTTAGCCAGGATGGTCTCGATCTCCTGACCTTGTGATCCGCCCGTCTCGGCCTCCCAAAGTGCTGGGATTACAGGCTTGAGCCACCGCGCCCGGCCGGTTGTTCTTAAATCATAACTTGCTAACAGACATTTCAGAAGGTGGTCAAAGAGTGTCTATAATGAGGTTTTCTTCAGTGGCTGACAAAGCTTCTGTGCTTTGGTCCCCTGAGTACCCATCCGCCCAGGGAACTTGGGGTGCTTGTAGAGGCACAAAGCCAATTATTAGGGTGCACTCTTGAAGCTCTGTGTTTGGTTCTGCTGAAGATGTCTGTGCTGCATCATGGCTGCCCTGCACATTCCTCCCTCTCGCCACCCTCTATGGAGAATACAGCTCGACAGGAAAAGCCAGACGCATCTCCCTGCCCCGAAGGGGGCTCCAGGCCCCTCCCACAGCCCACTCTTCACCGGGGGCCAGCGTGCATTTCCATCTGTTTGACTGGGTCTCTGTCTGAGTCACCTTTTTTTTTTTTCTTCTTTTTTTTGAGACAGAGTCTCACTGTATCACCCAGGCTAGAGTGCAGTGGTGCGATCTTGGATCACTACAACCTCCACCTTCCGGGTTCAAGTGATTCTTCTGCTTCAGCCTCCCAAGTAGCTGGGATTATAGGCACGCACCACCAAGCCTGGCTAATTTTTTTTTATAGTTTTAGTAGAGACGGGGTTTCACCATATTGGCCAGGCTGGTCTTGAACTCCTGACCACCTGCCTGCCTCTGCCTCCCAAAGTGCTGGAATTACAGCGTTAGCCTCCATACCTGGCCAGTCTGAGTCAGCTTTAGAAGTGTGTCTTCTTGCACATCTGGGTAGTCAGGTGTGCTGAGAGCATCTTCTTGGGAGAAGAGGGCGAGAGCTTGCTTTGCAGCTGCCTGCTCCTCTTTCTTGGACCCTGTTTGTGGTTGCAGAGGCAGAGGGAGAGGTGCCTCTCAGCATTCAGTGTATTGAGTTGCATCTTAGTAGGAAACGGCTCTGTTTTGGGGTCTGGCACTGGGGAACTGTATGGAACATTCATGTTTATTCCTGTCCCTCTAGGACTTCCATAGCTTGGCCACCTATTTGTCCCAGAATACCTCATCTGTGTTCTTGGATACCATCTCAGATTTCCACCTCCTGCTGTTCCTGGTCACCAATGAAGTTATGCCTCTGCAGGTGCGTGCCCAAGTGTGGTGTCTGCCTTAGCAAGTGGGCTTTGCCCGCCAGGAGATGCCTGTGTCTTGCTTTCTTTCCTCACAGACCAGAGTGGGACTGGGAAACTGGGTCAAAGCTTGGGGTCACACGTTGTCCCCCTCATTTGTCCTGTGGGCAGAGTGTAGGCAGCAGCTTTTCACAAGAAGCTGTTTGATAGAAAGATAAATGTTTTCACCTTTAGCGTTTTCATGGAGTGTCTGCACCTCTGTGAGGAAGTACGGTTTCATCTGTTACAATCGGATGGGAAGCAGAGGTGATTTAGCTCTGCCTCCAGCATTAGACAGTTTAAAAAATTTCTGTTCTAACAGTTTCCGAGTCACAGCCTCTGCTTTTGACTCATATCTCCCCTCCTCCCCAATCAACTCTGGTTTTATTGCCTTGGCCCAGAAGGCTTGGCCACCTTCCAGACCCCAAGCTCACAGCTGCACAGTTGGCATTTTTAAGAGGCACCGTTGGGGGAGAAGAGGGCGAGTGCTTTGCAGAGGCAGCTGCTCTGGGTAGTCGGGGGGCAGTGGGCAGCAGCCCCCAGGAGGTTCTTGCATGTGCCGTGTGTGGGGGTCCAACTTTGGCTTTTTCTTCACTGTTCAAGCCAACAGGAAATGCCAAAGAGAAAGGAGCAAATTCTTCTGAGCTGCTCCGCCACTGACTCAGGGCCTTTCCCTGAAGGAGACAGAAAGAATGGAGAGGCTCCTCCTCCCCCGGCCTTGCTCTGTCAGGAAGCCTGTAGCTGTTCTTGTATCCTGCTAGTTTATTTTGTGTCTGTATTTTGTCTCAAAACCACTCACTCGGGTATTTGACATCAGGCACCGTGTGCCTCTTCCCTGCCTGTGCCTTCTCTAGTCAGCCCAGGGAGCTGCACCTCCTGCTCCCAGGTTCAGCTGCTGCCCATCTGTCTGGACAGGTGGTGAAAGGTGAGGCTCCCTCTACACCAGAGCCACCTTGCTAGTATACTGCACTATTTTTGCAGTCATCTGTTGGAAGACATTCTCTGGAGGTACTGAGAGCTCCTGAAGGCTTTATCCGTTTCTCATATATGTTTTTTTTTTTTTTTTTGAGACGGAGTCTCGCTCTGTCGCCCAGGCTGGAGTGCAGTCGCCGGATCTCAGCTCACTGCAAGCTCCACCTCCCAGGTTTACGCCATTCTCCTGCCTCAGCCTCCCGAGTAGCTGGGACCACAGGCGCCCACCACCTCGCCCAGCTAGTGTTTTGTATTTTTTAGTAGAGACAGGGTTTCACAGTGTTAGCCTGGATGGTCTCGATCTCCTGACCTCGTGATCCACCCGTCTCGGCCTCCCAAAGTGCTGGGATTACAGGCTTGAGCCACCGCGCCCGGCCGATTTTTTTTTTTTTTAAGACGGAGTCTTGCTCTGTTGCCCAGACCAGAGTGCATTGGCACAATCTTGGCTCACTGCAACCTCTGCCTCCTGATTCTCCTGCCTCAGCCTCCTGAGTAGCTGGGATTACGGGTGCCCGCAACCACACCCGTCTAATTTTTGTATTTTTAGTAGAGACGGGGTTTCACCGTGTTTGCCAGGCTGGTCTCAAACTCCTGACCTCGTGATCCGTCCGCCTCCCAGTGTTGGGATTACAGGTGTGAGCCACCATGCCCATCCTTAATGCATTAATCCCCTGCACTTTGACCCAGAAGGCTAGGATAGAGAGTGCATTTTTCTAGACACGATGGAGAAGAGAAAGAGGCAGGGGGATGAAATGTAAGGGAGGAGGACACGTCTCACAGCCAGGGTTCCGCCCTCCATCCCAGCCTCCAGGACAAGAGGCATGAGCTCCTATGGTCTGGGCTGTTGAGCACTGTCAGTGCATGGCAGAGGCACAGATGCCTGCTTGGGCCTATTTGGGAAGAATTTAAATTCTAGTTCAATTTAGCACTTGAGTTTGTAGATGTAAGTTGTGGCAGTTTACATTTTATAGTGATATCCTGCAAGATTTTTAAAATGTCCTCGGAAATATGTCTTAGTGTTGGGGAAAAAGAAACCTGTTCCAGCAGGAAGCTGCTCACCTCAGGCACAGCAAAGTGGGACCTTCCTTTTGGCTTCTTGCAGGACAGCATCAGCTTACTGCTGGAGGCTGTGCGGACCAGAAATGAGGAGCTCGCCCAGACATGGAAGAGGTCTGAGCAGTGGGCCACCATCGAGCAGCTGTGCAGTGAGTACCCCCACCCCCTACCCTGGTACCCCGTGGCTGGGGCTGGAGAGCAGTCCACTCTGCACAGCTCCCCACTGCCTGTCGTGCCCTGGATTCTGTACCCCAGCTGCATCCTGGCAGCTGCTGTGGGCAATGAGACTAGAGACTCGACCTCCCTGCCAGGCATGTGGCAGTTGCCAGTGATGTAACATACATGTTGTTCAGGCCATGCATCTTAGGTACACAGCCCTGTAAATTTTATAAATCTGTACATCAGAGATACTAATCTCCAGGCATCCGAGGAGCACTTTCAGCATCATTGTCTTAAGAGAATCAGAAACTTTGTGGAAGCGCCGGAAGTGCAGGACCTTTTGGTCTCCTTGAGAATTTCCCTTTAGTGCTTAAAGCTGTAAGGAGGAGAAGCCTACAGCATGCATGTTCTTCCTGGTGGACACTACAGAAGGAACTGCAGGCATTGCGTTTCTTCAGGACCCTCAGTCACCAAGTCCTGAACAATTCCCCACCTGCGAGAACCTTCTGTCAGCATTGCTGCAGGGACTCCTCACGCATCGTGGTGCCCTGTGCAGCCCGAGTGCCTGCCCTGAGTCTATCCAGCTGAGAATACCAAAGTGCCCGACAGCTGCTACAGCCTTGGACAAACACTAGAATCCCTCTGTTAACAAGAGCCTTCAAAATACATATCAAACACCTTTATACCATTTTCTCTTTTTTTTTTTGAGACAGTTTGGCTCTTGTCGCCCAGGCTGGAGTACAGTGGCATGATCTCGCCTCACTGCAACCTCCACCTCCTGGCTTTAAGCGATTCTCCTGCCTCAGCCTCCCGAGTAGCTGGGACTACGGGCGGCACCACGCCAGGCTAATTTTTGTATTCTTAGTAGAGACAGGGTTCCACCATGTTGGCCAGGCTGGTCTCAAACTCCTGACCTTGTGATCCGCCCACTTCTGTCTCCCAAAGTGCTGCTGGGATTACAGGCGTGAGCCACCACGCCCAGCCAAGGTTTTCTTTTCATACAATTCTTTATTATTTTTATTTTTGTAGAGACAGAGTCTCACTCTGTTGCTCAGGCTGGAGTGCAGTGGCACAGTCCTAGCTCACTGCAGCCTCAGACTCCAGGCTCAAGTGATCTTTCTGCTTCAGCCTTCTGAGTAGCTGGGCCGCAGGCTCACAGCGCCACCCCCAGCTAATTCTTGGGGTTTTGTTGTTTTTTGTTTGTTTCTTAAAAATAATTTTAACTTTTATTTTAGATTCACAGGGTACATGTGCAGGTTCATCACCTGGGTGTATTGCCTGATGCTGAGGTTTGGGTATGATTGATCCCATCACCCAGGTACTAAACATAGTACCTAATAGTTTTTCAGCCTTTTTTTTTTCTTGTTTTTGAAATGGAGCCTCACTCTGTCTCCCAGGCTGGAGTGCAGCGGCGCAATCTTGGCTCACTGCAAGCTCTTCCTCCTGGCTTGAAGCAGTTCCCCTTCCTCAGCCTCCCGAGTAGCTGGGATTACAGATGTGCGCCACCACACCTGGCATGGCCATCTTTATGCACATGAGTACCCACATTCAGCTCCCACTTACAAATGAAAACATGGTATTTGGTTTGCTGTTCCTGCATTAATTTGCTTCAAATAATGGCCTTCAACTGCATCCAGCTGCTGCAAAGGACATGATTTCCTTCCTTTTCATGGCTGTAAAAGTTTTTTATTTTTTTGTATCAATGAGGGCTCACTGTGTTGCCCGGACTGGTCTCAAACTTTCTGGCCTCAAGCATTCCTTACACCTCCGTCTCCCAAAGCCGTGAGATTATACCTGGGAGTCACTGCACCCAACCCTTTTATGCGATTCTAACAATGACACCAGAGTCTTCTTTTCTTCTTTTTTGTTTCCTTTTAGAGACAGGGTTTCACTCTGTTGCCCAGGCTGGAGTGCAGTGGAGTGATCATCACTCGCTGCAGCCTTCAATTCCTGGGCTCAAACGATCCTCCTGCTTCAGCTTTCTGAGTAGCTAGGACTATAAGCATAAGCCACTACACCCAACTAATGTTTCTGTTTTTTTTTTCTTTTTCTTTTTTTCTTCTTTTTTAAGAGAGGGGGTTGGCTGGGCGCGGTGGCTCACACCTGTAATCCCAACACTTTGGGAGGCTGAGGCAGGTGGATCACGAGGTCAAGGGATTGAGACCATCCTGGCCAACATGGTGAAACCCCATCTCTTACTAAAAATACAAAAATCAGCTGGGCATGGTGGCGAGCGCCTGTAATCCCAGCCACTCGAGAGGCTGAGGTTGGAGAATCGCTTGAACCCGGGAAGCGTAGGTTGCAGTGAACTAAGATAGTGAGACTGACCTCAAGTGCCACTGCACTTCAGCTTGGGTGACAGAGTGAGACCCTCTCTCAAGAAAAAAGGAGAAAAAAAAGAAAAGGTCAGGTGCAGTGGCTTACACCTGTAATCTTAGCACTTTGGGAGCCAAGGCAGGAAGATCACTTGAGCCTAGGAGTTTGAGACCAGCCTGGGCAACATGGCAAGACCCCATCTTTTTTTTTTTTTTTTTTTTTTTTGAGATGGAGTCTCACTCTGTCGCCCAGGCTGGAGTGCAGTGGCACTTGAGGTCAGTCTCACCTTGACCTCCCCAGGCTCAAACAATCCTCCCGCCTCAGCCTTCTGAGCAGCTGGGACTACAAGCATGTGCCACCATGCCTGGCTGATTTTTTAAATTTGTTGTAGAGATGAGGTCTCACTATATTCCCCAGGCTGGTCTTGAACTCTTGGGCTCAAGCGATTCTCCCACCTCAGTGCTGAGATTGCAGGGGTAAGCCGCCATGTCCAGCCAACTCTTTTATAATAGGCAGTTCTGACTGGTGTAAGATGGTATCTCACTGTGGTTTTAATTTGCATCTCTGATGATTAGTGATGTTAGGCATTTTTTCATGGGTTGTTTGTTTTGAGACAGTCTCGTTCTGTCGCCCAGGCTGGAATGCAGTAGCGTGATCTCAGCTCACTGCAGCCTCTACCTCCCGGGTTCAAGCGATTCTCCTGCCTCACCCTCATAAGTAGGTGGAATTACAGGTGGCCGCCACCACACCCAGCTAATTTTTTTAGTTTCAGTGGAGATGGTTTCTCCATGTTGGCCAGGCTGGTCTCGAACTCTTGACCTCAAGTGATCCGCCTACCTTGGCCTCCCAAAGTGCTGGGATTATAGGCATGAGCCACCACACCCAGCCCTCATGGGTGGTTTTGTTTTGTTTTGAGACGGAATCTTACCCTGTCAGCCAGGCTGCAGTGCAATGGCGTGATCTCGGCTTACTGCAACCTCCACCTCCTGGGTTCAAGTGATACTCATGCCTCAGCCTCCCGAGTAGCTGGGACTACAGGTGTGCGCCACCATGCCTGGCTAATTTTTATATTTTCAGTAGAGATGGGGTTTCACTATGTTGGTCAGACTGGTCACGAACTCCTGACCTCAGGTGATCCACCCGCCTCGGCCTCCCAAAGTGCTGGGATTACAGACATGTATACATCAGACACAAAGATCAGCTCAGGATGGGTCATAGGCCTAATGGTAAAAGGTAAAACTATGAAGCAGGCTGGGCACGATGTCTCAACTGTCATCCTAACACTCTGGGAGGCCAAAGCTGGAGGACACTGGAGCCCAGAAGTTCGAGAGCAGCCTACACAACACAGTGAAGCCCCGTCTGTACAAAAAAATAAATTAAAAAAAGAATTAGTTGGGCATAGTGAGTGGTCCACGCCTGTAATCCCAGCTTCTGGGGAGGCTGAAATGGGAGGATCCCATGAGTCCGGGAGGTCGAGGTCACAGTGAGCCATGATTGTACGACTCCAGCCTGAATGACAGAGTGATACCCTGTCTTAAAAAAATAAAAACTATAAAACAGTTATTATTAAGTTGAATCTCTTCAGGGCCTTGGAGTACATAAAGATTCTTTTCGGCAGGATGCAGGACCTTGGGGTAGAACACAGAAAAACACTGGCATAAAAAAAGGTAAATTGATAAATGTATGTTATGTAAACAAAACACTTGTGCTCATCAGAGGGCACTGTTAGAAACATGAAAAGGCACTGATGGGGGACGCAGTATTAGCAGTACATACACACAACATGACTTCTGTCTGAAACTTAAAAAGAACTCTGCTTGTTGATAATCAAGCAGAAAGAGCAAAAGAATTCTGCCTGTTGATAACCAAACAGAAAGAGCATAAGAAGCTGGGCAGAGGGTGAAACATTTCACAATAGGAAATGCAGGCCGGACGCGGTGGCACACACCTGTAATCCCTGCACTTGTGGGAGGCCGAGGCGGGTGGATCACTTGAAGTCAGGAGTTTGAGACCAGCCAGGCCAACATGGTGAAACCCCATCTCTACTAAAAATACAAAAATTAGCCAGGTGTGGTGGCGTGTGCTTGTAATCCCAGCTACTTGGGAGGCTGAGGCAGGAGAATCGCTTGAACAAGGAGGCAGAGGTTGCAGTGAGCCAAGATTGTGCCATTGTACTCCAGCCTGGGCAACAACAACAAAAAAAGGAGATGCAGGAGCAGTCACTATGATTAGTCATCAGGGAAATGCAAATTAAAACATGAGAAACCAGTACACATCCATCAGTGTGGCTGAAATGAAAAAAACGCAACCATGTCAAGTGTGAGTGAAGATATGAAGCTGCTGGAACCCTCGCACCTCGCAAGTGGGAGGCAAAACTGTGCCGCCATCACAAGAACTGTGTCAGGGTCTTAGAAAGTTCAGCACACAATTTATTACCCTGTGGGCCGGCAGACTCATTCCTAGGTGGGTTTTTGTTTGTTTTGAGATCAAGTCTTGCTCTGTCGCCCAGGCTGGAGTGCGATGGCGCGATCTCGGCTCACCGCAACCTCCACTTCCTGGGTTCACGCCATTCTCCTGCCTCAGCCTCCCGAGTAGCTGGGACTACAGGCACGTGCCACCACCCCCAGCTAATTTTTGCATTTTTAGTAGAGACGGGGTTTCACCATGTTAGCCAGGATGGTCTCCATCTCTTGACCTCAAGATCTGCCCATCTCAGCCTCCCAAAGTGCTGGGATTACAGACATGAGCCACCGCACCCGGCCTGTTTTTTGTTTTTGAGATGGAGTCTTGCTGTGTCGCCCAGGCTGGAGTGAAGTGGCAGGGTCTCAGCTCACTGCAGCCTTCCCCTCCCGGATTCATGGAATTCTCCTGCCTCAGACTCCTGAGTTGTCAGGACGGCAGGCGTGCACCATCACACCTGGCTAATTCTTGTATTTTTAGTAGAGACCAGATTTCGCCATGTTGGCCAGGCTGGTCTCAAACTCCTGACTTCAAGTGATCTGCCCACCTCAGCCTCCCAAAGTGCTGGGATTACAGGCGTGAGCCGCTGCACCCAGCCTCACTCTTTGTTTTTATCCAAGAGAAATAAAAACACAGATCCACAAAGAAATTGTACAAGAATGATCCTGGCAACTTTGTTCATGTTAGCTCAAAACTGGAGGCTGGGCACAGTGGCTCACACCTGTAATCCTAGCACTTTGGGAGGCCCAGGCGGGCAGATCACCTGAGGTCAGGAGTTTGAGACTAGCTTGGCCAACATGGTGAAACCCTAGCTGTACCAAAAAATAGATAAAATTAGCCAGGCATTGTGTCTGCGCCTGTGGTCCCAGCTACTCGGGAGGCGGAGACAGGAGAACCGCTTGAACCTGGGAGGCGGAGTTTGCAGTGAGCCGAGATCGCGCCACTGCACTCCAGCCTGAGTGACAGAGCAAGACCCTATCTCAGGAAAAAAAAAAAAAAGCTAGAAATAACCCAAATGCACATTTCCTAGGGAATTATGTTATTCACAAGGAGAGGCACCCTCTGCAACAAAAAGGAACCCGCAAGCACAGGCTCCTTGTTACTCCCCGTGGTGCAGCAGGCATTTTTCTGAGTCTGTCACAGCCAAAGCCATTAAGGACTTCAAAACGTGCCTGTGGTGGGAGTGCTGCGTGGGCAGGACCAGCACGGGGTGGGAGGTGGAGGGTGGGGAGCTCTCAGCTGCCTGCCCCTGTCCCTGTGCCCACACTCTGGAGGTCTCTGGTGGGCCAGAAATGATGAGTGCTCGTTTCTCTCCCACTCTGCAGGCACAGTTGGTGTGCAGCTCCCAGGTCTCCATGAGTACGGCGCCGTCGGGGCCTCCACACACACGGCCACTGCGGCCATGTGGGCCTGTCAGCACTGCACGTTCATGAACCAGCCGGGCACGGGCCACTGCGAGATGTGCAGCCTCCCCAGGACCTAGGGTGCCTGCCCTCTGCTGGCTAGGACTGGGCCCAGCCCAGCCCTTCCTGAAGCCAGAAGCGTTGTTCGGTGTGTTCCCTGTAACTGCCCCACAGTGGGCAGCCCTGGAGGGACAAGGGACTGGCTGTCCTGGGCTCCCTGACCCACTGAAGCTTCTCAGCACGTTCCTCCTTGGAGAGCAGGTGCCACGGCTGGTATTCTGCACGCTGAGTGCAGTCCCAGACTGGAAACGCAGAGCGGCCCCTCACGCCTAATCCTGTTGACAAGCCCCCTCCACTGTGTTGGAAGGACCTCTCACCTCTACACAGCACCTGCAATTGGGGAGCATAGGGAGGGGCTGATGCTGCCACCACCCAGCCTTTTCCTTCCTTTCAATGCTTTTTGTTTGGCCTCCCCGCCCCCTGCGTTTTTCTGGCTGGGAGCTCTTGGTTGCCCCCTTGTCTGACTGCTTGGTGGCAGACACCCTGCCTGTGAGGGCCACTTTCCTCTTCCGGTAGCTGTTTGGTGGGGATGCCATGGCCCTGGACACAGCTCCCCTCTGCAGGTCTGCAGGTCGGTTTGCTGCCCGCCCTCCTCCTCTCACCCGACGTCCAGGTGGGATTTTAAAGTCTGCATTGGTTATAATAACAGTTATCAGTAATTCCTGCCCAGAAGACTTTTATTTATTTTTTTTTAAGATAAAAACTGCACAAAAGGGGAGTGAGAGAGACTAGTTTCCACATCCTTCCCTCCTTTAGTGAAGCCCCCGAGGTTGTGTCCAGGGTGATGAGTGTGGACGGGGGTACCAGTCAGTTCTCCCTTGAAGTAAACCTCAGTGCCTGAGACTTTTCTACCAAGCCACACAGCTGGCAGTAGCTGCAGATACTGCGGGCTGAGCAGGAGCAGTGGTGGCGCCTGCCCTGAGGCTGCCCTGCGATGGCCTGGGTGGGAGAGCTGGGTCACCGGTGTTGATGCTCTGGCCCTCCCCAATACGCTGCTTCATCCCACTGCACTGCCTGGCTAAGGGTGTTAGGGGCTGTGCCTCTTGTGAGGGCCATTTGGGACCTCTCTGGGGCACTGCACAGTTGATAGTGTACCAATGGAGGGAGCCTGGGCGATCTGGAACAGCACCTGGTGGGGTCCTGTGTGTGTGTGCGCTCTGTGGGCTCTGCGTTCGTCTGTGGCCAGGCCGGGGCACGGCTCTTACCTGGGGAGTGGTGGGCATCTCGATGCTTCTTTGCCTTAATGATGGCCACATTTGGGTTGCTCTGCACCCACGGGAGAGGCTGGCCCAGCTACAGACTGCTTAGGGACTTCTGTGTCCATCCTGGGGGGTAAGCCCATGTGACCCTCCCACATTCTTGGCACTATGAACAGAGAACACTTGCCTGTTGGCTTCTGAAGTGGTCGGGACTGTGGCTGGCACCTCCAGGTCTGCCTGGCATGGGACACCAAGTAGAAAGCCCAAGCAGCTCATCTGCTCTTGGGACCAGGGGCCAGTTGGGTTGGGTCTGGTTATGGCAGATCTGTCATGGAGGGTCTGGAGGGGTGGAGAGGAGCCCAGTTGAAGCGGACTGCTGTGGGTGCAACTCCCAGCTTGGCCACTGCGGGCTGTCTGCTCTCCCTCCTAGCAGCTGTCATGCTGAAGTTTTGTCCTCTGCTGTCTCCTCTGGTCCTGAGATCAGCTGTGAGCCTAGGTGGCCAAGGCTTCCTGCATTGCTTCCCTATGAGTCCAAGGCCTTCCCCACCACTGGGCAGGGGCTGGATGACACGGACTTCTAGAGACAGCCGCGTTGCCAGTTCCTCTCCCACTTGCTCATCCTTATCTGCCATGCTATTATAGTTTCCATTGTCCTCCACCAGCATTTCCCTTACTCTGAAATTCTGGCATTCACATCATTCATGTTTTCTTCTGTCTTTCAGCTAAAGAAAAAACATTGGCGATTTGTCTGCTTCTGGTTTTGAGTTACTCTTTGTTCAGTAATGCACTTTATTTTATTGTCCAAAGAGAGTCAGAGCTAAGCATACAGGCTTGGGGGTGAGCCCTGCTGTAAGAGTTCAGGCCCTGGGAGGCTCAGCCACCTCCTCTTGTGGGAGGGAGGTCTCAGCCCCACCTCGCATCTTCACCTGCACTTGGTGTGGACACACCCTCTCATGCTACCAGCACCATAACCCAGTGGGGGTGACTGGGTGCACACCTGCCCAGGTGAACACAGCGGCTGCCAGTCTCCTGGCCCAGAGAGGAGGTGGGGCCTGGCCCTGGTCTCTTCCAACCAGGCTGCTCGTGGGGCACAGGTGCTCCTGCTTCGGCTCTGTTTCGGCTCACAGGTGTGCATCACTGGGCTTGGATTCGCATTACATTGACCCCAGCCCTGCAGTGGAACCTAATAAAAGCGCCTGAAGCAACTGCCTGGTCTTAGTGTGTCCTTCCGGCGCACTCAACTATTGTCTGGCATCCGCTCCCTGTGCGGGGATTTGATAACTTGTCCCCAAGATATCACTGTCGTACGCGTGTGTATGTGCATGGACCATTTAAAGGTGGGGATTCTACTTCCCCAGCCAGTCCCTCCCAACCTTGACTCCTTGGTAAGTTTCTTAAAGTGTTAACATCTAGGAGGAGGAGGAGAGTGCATCAGTGTTTGACGGCCCGGCCGCCCTTGGGTGCCTCTTCTGCATCTGCCCCACCTGTCAGCCCTGCAGCTGTTCCAGAGTCACTGCTTTGTGGACAGGTACATGTGACCAAACAGCAGGTGAAGGACAAAACCCAGGCTGCACAGGTGCAGCAAGGAGTGAGGCCTGGGGGCGACATGCCTGTGCTGCTTGAGCTGTCTTTCCCTGTGACAATAGAAAGCGTCTAGAACAAGTGCCCTCTGAGCCTCAGGTGGGAGCCCTGGCAGCCACCGTTCAGCACCACTTTGTCCTTTGGCCAGTAACTCATTGCTGACTTGAGTGGTTACTAAAAAACAAAAACCCTGACTCTTCTGAAGAGGGGGCCCTGGGGTGAAGCAGGCCACAGGGCAGTTATCAAGGGGTCCTGGCTTCTGGACTCCAGGAGCGAGGGTAGGCCCCCAGCATCCGGCCTCCAATCCTGCACCTTCAACACAGTGCAATTCACTGGATTCCCCACAGCTCCTGGGATCGCTTGGGCCCGGGAGGTCGAGGCTGCAGCAAGCTGTGATCGCAACTCTAGCCTGGGCCACAGGGTGAGACCTTGTCTGAAAAAAAAAAAAATGCTGAGGTGGGGAGGCTCGGGGAGGTTGCATCAGAGAAGGCACAAGTGCAGCAGCAGCCTGGGCCATGCAGGGAGCCAGTATCTGGTCATGGCAGTCTGTGTGAGAGCCAGTGAAAATCCTTGGTGCTTTCCTTCTCTCTGATTCTATGTAAAGATAAAAGCTGGGCACAGTGGCCCACACCTGTAATCCCAGCACTCTGGAAGGCCGAGACGGGTGGATCACCTGAGATCAGGAGTTCTGGCCAACATGGTGAAACCCTGTCTCTACTAAAAATACAAAAACTGGAGGTGGTGGTGCACACCTGTAATGCCAGCTACTTGGGAGGCCTAGGCTGGAGGATCACTTGAACCCTGGGGGGCAGAGATTGCAGTGAGCCAAGATTGTGCCACCGCACACTCCAGCCTGGGCAACAGAGCAAGACTGTCTCAAAATAAACAAACAAAAAAAATGCTGGGTGCAGTGGCTCATGCCTATAATCCCACCACTTTTGGGAGGCCAAGACTGGAGGATCACTTGAGGTTAGGAATTCGAGACCAGCCTGGTCAACATGGTGAAACCCCATCTTCACTAAAAATACAAAAAATTAGTGTGGTGATGTGTGTGCGCCTGTAATCCCAGCTACTTGGGAGGCCAAGGTAGGAGAATTGCTTGAACCCAGGAGGCAGAGGTTGCAGCGAGCCAAGATTATGCCACTGCTCTCCAACCTGGACAACAGAGTGAGACTGTCTCAAAAAATTTAAAAAATTTAAAAATAATTCTGGATGCCAATCCCCCACGAAATCAAGCAAATCGTACTGCTTAGAAATAGAAAAGCCCAGGATTGGAGACCAGCCTGGCCAACATGGCAAAACCCTGTTTCTATTAAACAATACAAAAAGCCTGGCGTGGTGGTGTGCACCTAGAGTCCCAGCTACTCGGGAGGCTGAGGCAGGAGGTTGGCTTGAGCCTGGGGTGTTGAGGCTGCAGTGAGCCAAGATTGCACCACTGCAAAAAAAAAAAAAAAAAAAAAGGGCGAACTCAGGTTCCTGGGTCCCTCCCCCACCTTCCTGCTGTGTTCTTACTGGGCTGTGCTGCTCTGAGGAGAGCCCCTCAAAGCCCAGCCCTCCTCACCCTCAGCACAGCCTGAAGCTTCATGGTTTCTCTCTTCTCAATCTGACCTTCTAAATTGACTCCTTCATATAATTTGTGCTTAGGGAGATGATACCACCTACAGGTTGGCCATAGAAACACAGTGTCCAGCTGTCTGCTCTGCTGTCTCGAAGGCTTCCGCTAGGAGTGTGTGCATCTTCCACACCCACAGCAGAGAGGATGCCTCAGCCCTCATCACCCTTCGCCAAGTATAGGTGGGGCACGGCACAGCCCAGCAGCTGATGGAGAGGCGGCCTTGAGCCCTTTGCTGGTCTGGGATCCATGCTTAAGGTCCCCCACATGACCATTGATCATAAATCTTGTTGCAGAGAGAAGGAGCTGGGCTTGGTGTGGGGCCAAGAGCCTGCCAGCCCCCGGAGCAGAATGGAGTGGGCAGCGGAGTAAACCACCGGGTGAGGCTGTTGGTTTACCGGGCCTCCTCCCATGTTCGTTTCCTTCTCCACGTGATCGTGATCATCTCCTCTAGGACAGCCTTGGCATGTTTCCATCCATATGGAAGAGATGGCCTGGGAGGACTGGATGGGAGTTGGTGTGTGAGCGAGCGAGCGACTCAAGAGGCTTCAGAGGGTTAAAACTAGCAGTCAGAAGACCGGCAGAGGATCCCCTGTGGGGGAAATCCGGTCAGAAGACCGGGGAGGATCCCTGTGGGGAAATTCACAACGATGCGGCATCTGCACTTCCTGACTCTGAAGGCCAAATGGGATGCCCCTGGCCCTCCTCTCCCCACTCCCCAGCATCAAAGACAGCATTTCCAGCCCAAACACCTTCAGAGCAGCCCTGGCGACAGAGAGGATCGAGGAACTGACTCCAGGCGCCGCACCTGAGTCTGTCTATCCCAACACCCAGTATCAGACATCCCCGTTGTCCTGGGGTCAGTCCCCACCCCAACCTCAAAGAGGGGGCGGTCAGGACGTCTGCACGTGGTGCTTTGTGCTCCGGCAGGTGCACCCGGACTCCACGATGTCTGCCCAACTTCCAAGCCCTGTTTTGCAGCCCTGCCCCTAGACTCTCCCTCAAGGGTGCCGGGCCTTAGCGGTCTTCAGATTGGCTTCTTAAACGGAGGGAGGCGGACCGGGGGCGGGGTTCCTTGGTCATTTACTTGTCAATGGTGTGCCTGGTTTCCGCTCTCTTCCGGGCGTGGAGGAGGTGTCATCGCAGGCCCCTCCATGGGCGTTCTCTGGTCAGTACTTCTCTCCTGGAGGAAGTGGAGAGCTGCCAGGAGGGAGAGGGTGGAGGTGCCTGCCCTGTCTCACAGTCATTTTCTTGCCCTTTGCCCCCTGCCCGTGGTGTACTCCCCGTCCCCACGTGTTCAACCACGGAGGGAGGGACGCGCTTCCACCTAAGCTGGCTCACACCGCTGGGCCCTGAACGTGGGGGCCGCCGGGGGGCGGCTCACGGAGCACAGGGCAGAGATCCATCGCTAGGATGACAAGAGCCGGCGCTGCCCCACCCCGTCCCCGGCTGGAGTGCGCTCCGGCAGGACTCAGGGGCTCTCCGAGAGCCCAGAGAATCAATGGGTTTACGCAAAAGCCAGAGGAGCGCAGCGCGGCCTTTCCCGCCCGCCCCCGGCACCGCCGACCGCTTTACGGCGGAGGTCGCGCCGCACAGCGGGCTGCCGTAAAGCGCTCCGAGGAGGAGCCGCCGCCGCGCGGCCGGGGCTCTTCACCCTAACCGGCCCGCGCTCACGATGGCCAGCGCCGCGCCGCGGGTTCGCTACCTGGCGGGCTTCTGCTGTCCTCTCGGGGGCCTGGCGGCGGGCAAGCCCCGCGTGCTGCACCACGAGGCGGAGGTCTTCCTGTCCACCGGGAGCGAGCTCGTCTACGTGTACGACCAGGAGGGCGGGCTGCTGACCGTGAGCGCCGGCCCGCGGGGGCGGGAGGGGCCGGGCGGGGGCGGCGGTTCGCGTGAAAATGAAGACCGCGGGCCCGCGCGTCGCGTCGGCCTGACCCGCGCCCCGGTCCGCAGGCGGCGTTCCGGTTCCCCGACCAGGTGTGGCACCTGGAGCTGCTGGCGCCGCGCAGGTTGCTGTACGCGCTGTGCGCCCGGAGGGGCCTTTACTGCCTGTCGCTGGACCACCCGGGCAGGAGCAGGTGAGGGCGGGCCCGCGGCCTCCCTCCCGCACGCTCCTGCTGCCCCCGGAATGCTTCAGAGCGAGCAGCCGCACCTCCTCGCTCTTGGGGACCCGGGCTGCCACCAGCTCTGAGCCTTGGCCGCCATCCCCGCCCATATCTGGAGCCCCTGCCCCCAACACTCTTGCTGCAAGTAACGTGCTCACAGTCCTTAGTAAGTGGGGTTCACATGGTTAAGCCTACTTCGGGGTGCGGGATCCTGTCTGGTGAGACACGCCCCCGAGGTTGGGTGTTTATTAGAGGGAGGAGACAGCAAAGGCACCGTGACCCCGAGCCAGTGATCAGTGGAAACCATCTGGGTCGGAAGGAAGCGAGCTCCGGGCAGCCAGGCCTGTCTTCAGTGCAGAGCCGGCAGCCGCTGACGGCGGCCCAGGCTGTAGAGGGGGCAGCCTGTGCACTTTGCAACCAGGGTCTCCGCCGGACGGTTCTGTGCTGAGGGTGTCCGTTCAAGCTGCTTTTGGATGTATGGTACTTCCTGTCAAGCGTGTCCTCCGTGGGGAAGGTGGGAGACCATGTAGCAGATGGACTGCTGAGCGGCCTTGAGGGTCACTGCGGGGACCCCTGAGCCAGACTGCTCCATGCCAGGTTATGGTGAATAGAACGTGGGAATCCCACCCTGCCCAGGCCTGACCAATGCGTCCCTTGTTCTCAAAGGTCTACAAGCCGGGATGACAGGGACAGCGAGGACGGTGACCAGCCTTCCCCCGTGATCCCTGTGGACCCCGATGCCTGCATCCTTCCCGATGCTGCGCTGTGTGCGTTCACCGTGCTGGACAGTGTGCTGGTCACCCTGGTGCAGGGTCCCGCCCGGTGGAAGATGCAGCTGTTTGAGCAGCCCTGTCCTGGGGAGGACCCCCGGCCAGGAGGCCAGATCGGTGAGGTGGAGCTGTCCACCTACACCCCCCCAGCTGGGGTCCCAGGAAAGCCTGCAGCCCCCCACTTCCTTCCAGTGCTGTGCTGTGTGTCACCGTCAGGCTCCAGGGTGCCATGTGACCTCCTTGGGGGCCCTGGGGGCTTCACACTGGAGGACGCCCTCTTCGGGCTCCTCTTTGGAGCTGATGCCACCCTCCTGCAGTCACCTGTGGTCCTCTGTGGTCTCCCTGATGGCCAGCTCTGCTGTGTGATCCTGAAGGCCCTGGTCACCTCCAGGTCAGCCCCTGGTGACCCAAATGCCCTTGTCAAGATCCTCCATCACCTGGAGGAGCCTGTCATCTTCATAGGGGCCTTGAAGACAGAGCCACAGGCTGCAGAAGCTGCAGAGAATTTTCTGCCTGACGAGGATGTGCACTCTGACTGCCTGGTGGCCCTTGGTCACCATGGCCGGATGCTGGCCATCAAGGCCAGCTGGGATGAGTCTGGGAAGCTGGTGCCCGAGCTGCGGGAGTACTGCCTCCCTGGCCCCGTGCTCTGCGCTGCCTGTGGCGGGGGTGGCCGCGTGTACCACAGCACCCCTTCTGACCTCTGTGTGGTGGATCTGTCTCGGGGAAGCACCCTGCTGGGCCCCGAGCAGCCCGAAGAAGGCCCAGGAGGCCTGCCCCCCATGCTGTGCCCAGCCAGCCTGAACATCTGCAGCGTCGTCTCACTGTCCGCGTCTCCCAGGACGCATGAAGGTATGAGCTGCTGTCTAAAATGAAAGATGGGAGCCCAGGGTGGAGTGCCTTTTTTGGCTGTCTGCTACCATCAGGCCGCCTTCCTTTCCTGGGCTTGTTCTTTTGCAACGCCGTCGGGTGTTGATACAGCCTAGTGGTTAACTCCCTTCTTGTCTCAAGGTCAAGCAGGGGCTGGTGGTGGGTCTATGCATTGTTCTGCCTCTGGGGTCTAGGGTGTGGCCCTGGGCCTGGTAGGATCTGAGTGTGCTGCTTGCTGGCTGTGGACTCGGAGGAAACTTGGGGGTCGGCCACAAGTGCCTCCTCGGCAGGTCTTACGTGGCAAGCAGCCCGAGGAGGTCTGTTCCGGACTCGCCTTTTCTTCCAAAGGCTGCAAACGCCTGCTCGTGCCATGGTGTGGCCTGCCTGTGAGTCTGCTCTGGACCAAAGGCAGATGGCATTGTGGAATTCTAGTTTTGTGTTTTCCACAGAAAAAGCCAGAGAGGGTTTTAGCTGTGTGTGCCCAATTTTGGGGTGAGAGAAATAGAGCCACACACCCCCAACCAGTGCATTTCCCCGAGTGTGCTCACATTGTGAGCGTGCTAATAAATCTCGCCACGGAAAATACGTACACAGCAGGAGAGGAGGACTTTGAAGGGAAACACCAGACTGTCTCCGCTGCGGAAGAGAGGGCTGCAGATGGGGTCAGAGATGGCAAGGCTCGGGGCCACCGACAGAAGCCCGGGGTGGGGACAGCGCCTTTGTCTCGGGACCTTCTCTTCCTCACTGGACACTGGTCTTGTCTTCCGACTTCTTTCCTGGAGCCTGGGGAAACACCTCTGAGTGTCACGCTGCTTGCCACTCCCAGTCTGCGGACCAGGCCCCTTGTGTGTCTGTCACCAGGTGGCACCAAGCTCCTGGCCCTGTCCGCCAAAGGCCGCTTGATGACCTGCAGCCTGGACCTGGACTCTGAGATCCCTGGCCCAGCCAGGATGACCACAGAGAGTGCAGGCCGGAAAATCAAGGAGCTGCTGTCTGGAATTGGCAACATCTCTGAGAGGTGAGCAGTTTGGCTTGGGCCGGGCAGAGGCTGGCACTGCCATCCTTGGGAGGTAGTGTCTCTGTGTGGGGTCGTCCTGAGTCTGCGTATCCTCAGGTGGCAATGGTCCAGGAGAGGCCATTACTTGGCCTTTTTTTTTCTTTTTTTTTTTTTTTTTTGAGACGGGGTCTCGCACTGTTGCCCAGGCTGGAGTGCAGTGGCGCAATCTTGGCTCACTGCAAGCTCCGCCTCCTGGGTTCACGCCATTCTCCTGTCTCAGCCTCCCGAGTAGCTGGGACTAGAGGTGCCTACCACCACCCCCGGCTAATTTTTTGTATTTTTAGTAGAGACAGGGTTTCACCTTGTTAGCCAGAATGGTCTCGATCTCCTGACCTCGTGATCCGCCTGCCTCAACCTCCCAAAGTGCTGGGATTACAGGCATGAGCCACTGCGCCCGGCCGTTACTTGTCCTCTTAAGATATCTTGAGAGCCTCAGGCGTCCCACTGTTTGGTGACAGGCTACCCAGCTGCCTCTGGAAGATGAGCCGGGACTGCCCCCCAGCACCCCACCCTTTCACCCTAGTGGGCCACAGGAGACATCCCCTGCTGCGTCCTCACCCTCCCTGCTCTCAGCGCAGGAGCCAGTGTGCTTTTCCTCCCGCAGCACTGGCCTCGGGGCGTTCAGAGAGAACACGCTGTGTGCATGCAGCATCCCCTGCACCTCTCACATGACCACTGGGGTCCTGAGAGTGAGGGGCCTGTCACCCCAGGTCCCTGTGGTTAGGGCTGTGTCTGTAGTGCCTGCCACCCTCCTGGCTTTTGCTGTAAAGGCTGCAAGGGATGAAAGAGACCCGCTAGGAACATTTTGGGGAGCCGGGGCGGGTAATGCACCACCTGGCCCCTGAGTGACCCAAATGTGGGTGGTGGGCTTCTCGAACCTGGCAGATTAGCCTAGGCCCCCCGAACCCCAGCTCCAGCCTCTTTCCGCTTTCCTCCTACAGCCCAAGAGGAGAGATCAGGTCAGATGGCTTGAGGCGGCTTCCAGAGAGGCTTGATGTGGGTGGGGCCGGGAGAGACGTGTTCCTGTGGCGGGGGCCCCCTCTCCGGCATGGCTCCACGCCCACTGTGTGCTTGTGGAGCCAGGTTCGGGGCCTACTGGGCCTGAGTCAAGATGTGGCACCCGGCGCTGTGGGTGTCCCCCCTTCTCCTGGGGGTCATGTCTGTCTTTCGCAGAGTGTCTTTTCTAAAGAAAGCGGTTGACCAGCGGAACAAGGCCCTGACAAGCCTCAACGAGGCCATGAACGTGAGCTGTGCACTGCTGTCAAGCGGCACGGGCCCCAGGCCCATCTCCTGCACCACCAGCACCACCTGGAGCCGCCTGCAGACGCAGGACATGCTCATGGCCACCTGCGTGCTAGAGAACAGCAGCAGCTTCAGCCTGGACCAGGGGTGGACCCTGTGCATCCAGGTGCTCACCAGCTCCTGTGCCCTTGACCTGGACTCGGCCTGCTCGGCCATCACCTACACCATCCCCGTGGACCAGCTCGGCCCCGGTGCTCGGCGGGAGGTGACACTACCCCTGGGCCCTGGTGAGAACGGCGGGCTCGACCTGCCTGTGACCGTGTCCTGCACGCTGTTCTACAGTCTCAGGGAGGTGGTGGGCGGGGCCCTCGCCCCTTCAGACTCTGAGGACCCCTTTCTGGATGAGTGCCCCTCCGACGTCCTGCCCGAGCAAGAGGGCGTTTGCCTGCCCCTGAGCAGGCACACAGTGGACATGCTGCAATGTCTGCGCTTCCCTGGCCTGGCCCCACCACACACACGGGCCCCCTCCCCACTGGGCCCCACCCGCGACCCCGTGGTCACTTTTCTGGAAACTTGTCGGGAGCCTGGCAGCCAGCCAGCAGGACCCGCCTCCCTGCGGGCCGAGTTCCTGCCCCCATCTGTGGCTTCCATCAAGGTGTCAGCGGAGCTGCTCAGGGCTGCCTTGAAGGACGGCCACTCAGGTTGGTGGCACTGATTGGCTTTCCTCAGCCTTGGGGATTTTTTTTTTTTTTCCTTAAAGAGACAAGAACTTGCCGTGTTGCCCAGGCAGGAGTACAGTGGTGCAGTCATGCCTCGCTGCAGCCTGGAGCTCCTGGCCTCAAGTGATCTTCTCATTTGGACCTCCCAGAATGTTGGGATTACCTGCATGAGCCACTCCACCCCACCCACCTCGGGCCTGCGGACATGGGCTGTTCCTCCTTCTTCCAGGTGCTCCTGTGGGGCAGCCTGGCCCTCCAGCCCAGCGAGCTCTGCTCAGGAAATGAGCTTCGCCTGCATCCCGTCCGCTGTTGGGGTCTGGCCTTATGTGGGGCCCTCTCACCATGTATTTCTTTTCAGTTTTGTTTTTTAAACCTATATATGGAAGCGTAACCTAAATACAGCAGAGTCACAAAGGAGCCAAACTGTGAGCTTCATAGCACAGGCACCCGGGGAGGGAGTCAGCTGCACTCACCCCAAAGCCCGGCACCATTCACCAGGCGTTTGTGAGCTCCACGAGATGGAGTGGGCGGTCCCTTCTTCGTGTCTGTCCTTTGCTCCCCCATGTGTGTGAGACCCTCTGTCCCAGGTGCAGATGTCTCCGTTCTACTGCAGCTGGGTATTTGGATGGTTTCTGGATTTGGGCTTGTGCAGAGAGGGCAGCCGCAGCCATCCCTGGGGTGTCCGCCCGGCGCTGGGGCGGAGCTGCCTGCTCCTAACCTCAGCCCCCAGGCGCATGGCCGGGTCCCCCAGAGTGAGGTTTTCACCTTCCACAGATTGGAACTGGCCCCACCCATCGCAGGGCTTGTTCAGCAGAGGAAGTTGAGCAGTGGCCTCCTTCCTTTCTCTGAGTCAGCTGGCTGTGCCACAGCTTAGGGTGGGGCTGTGGATAGCTGGGATGCTTAGATGGCTCTGGGAAGGGCACTTGGGGGCAGCCATGCAGATGCCCACCTGGTAGGATTGGCTGAGCCCGCCTGCTAGGATCGGGCTGAGCTCTTGGCCTCTGCCTCCCCTCCAGGTGTGCCCCTGTGCTGTGCCACCCTGCAGTGGCTCCTTGCTGAGAATGCTGCTGTGGACGTCGTGAGGGCCCGAGCGCTGTCTTCCATCCAGGGAGTGGCCCCTGATGGCGCTGACGTTCACCTCATCGTCCGAGAGGCAAGCAGGGGTTCAGGCAAATGAGCCTCGGCACCAGCAGTTCTTGGGGTGGGGCTCCTGGGCTGGAGCTCGGGAGGACCCCTCACCCTGGACGGGGGCCCGGCAGCCTTTTCCCGAGCTCCCCAGAGGACTGTAATGTGACAGTTTCCCCTCATGCCAAGCAGACCCTACTCAGGCGGGGAGGGCCTTGCAGCTCAGATCCCCGAGGACTGGCCCTGTCCAGCCCTGTCCGCCATGAGGGCCCCCTTCCCCTGTCCATTACTGAAGTCATAGCAGGTTCCACAGTGCTGCTGGCAACACCTGTAGCCCAGGAGCAGCAGCCCCACTAACCCCCTGCACTGCTGGAGGGCTCCAGACCCGTCGCGGGAGCTGCTGAATGGCGAATGGCACTGCTGGTCTACAGCCCCTGTCATGCCCACCTTTCCAGAGACCCATGACCTCCAGCACACCCTCACGTCCCACCAGCAGAGGCTCTTGCAGGGTAGCCCAGGCTGCCAGGACACGTGTGTCCCTGAGGACGGGCAAGGCTGCCTGGGGCTCAGGGTCTGCACTTGGTTTTGGTTTTCGTTTTCATTTTGGTTTTTTTTTTTGAGATGGAGTCTCGCTCTGTCGCCAGGCTGGAGTGTGGTGGCGCGATTTTGATTTACTGCCATCTCCACCTCCTGGGGTCAAGCGATTCTCCTGCCTCAGCCTCCTGAATAGCTGGGACTACAGGTGCCCGCCACCACACCCAGCTAATTTTTGTATTTTTAGTAGAGACGGGGTGTCACCATGTTGGCCAGGATGGTCTTGAGCTCGTGACCTCAGGTGATCTGCCCGTGTCGGCCTCCCACAGTGCTGGGATGACAGGTGTGAGCCACCGCGCCCGGCCCAGAGTCTGCACTTGGAATCGAGCCTCGGCCCTCGGGTGCCTTGACTGCCCACTGCGTGGCCCTTTCAGCCCAGATGCTGGGTCTGTTGGTGGCCCTGCAGGTCGGTGCTGACAGCCTCTGTAGGAGAGCCGCAGGTGACTGTCCTTTCTGGGCTCCCTAGGCCCCTGGCGTCTCACCTCCTGTGTGGCGTGTGGAGAATAAGCCTGGTTTCCTGGCTCTTGGCCTGTTCTTGCCATTCTTTGTTGTCCAGCTCAGCTCAGGCCAGCCTTCCTAAGGGACAGGTGGGTGTCCCATAGACAGGCCTAGCAACTCCCAGTGCCCACAGCGATGCCCTAAGTCTGCTGCCAGAGGTGATCTGTGATGCCTGGTGTGGGGGGACAGGCCTGGGCCCCCCAAGGGCATGCAAGATCTACATGTAGGTTGTGCACAAGGCATGTCACTGCAGTGGCCTCCTGGAGCAGGCCCCAATCTGGCTCAAGGCCCTGTGTGAATTCCACAGGTCTGAGGGATGGGGTCTCCCTGGACACATCTGGGTGCAGAGCAGGTTCTTGCCATTGGCTGGTGGCTGGTTCTTCAGGTGAAAAAGTTAAACTAGGGTACTGGGCTCTGCTTCCTTCAGGATATAGGACAGCCCAGGGCAGGGGGTTGGCCTCACGTGCTGCCAGCTGGGGAGGCGTCTGTGTAGCCTGAGCCCCCCCAGGCAGGTGGGGGTGCCACAGGCAGGCAGTGAGGTGGCTCCTGTGTTGCAGGTGGCCATGACCGACCTCTGCCCAGCCGGGCCCATCCAGGCCGTGGAGATCCAAGTGGAAAGCTCCTCTCTGGCTGACATTTGCAGGGCACACCATGCCGTTGTCGGGCGCATGCAGGTATGTCAGCCCGCTCAGGAAGGCGGCCAGGATCTGTGGGTCGCTCACTGAGGTCTGTGCATGGAACCCTGTAGCTGCTGGCCACGGGGTCTACAGCTCCCTGCACAGGAGTTGCAGGAAGATCCAAGCCTGCTCTGCCGCTGAGTGCAGTGCTGTGCAGTGTTGTGCAGTGGCGCTGTGGGCGATGAGAGGCATGAAGTGGACCCTCTCAGGAGGCCAGTGCTGCTCCCCAGGTGTGCCGTCACCCCCAGGCTACGAGGCCAGTGGGCTTGTATTTGTGACCTGCGAGGTCAGCCCAAGGTTTCCTCCCGTCTCTGGCTGGGCAGAGGCTGCATAGAGAGGCCGTGGCCTGGGCGTGGATCCTAGAACAAGGTGCTGGGAGCCTCCACGTCTTTGCCAAGAGAGTGGAGTTTGCAGCTCCCCCCACTCACAGCCCCAGCATTCCCTGGCACAGGACTAGCTGCTTCCATGCTGTGCCCAGAGCCAGCTTGGGCCAGCGGCTGCCAGATCTGAGAAGAAGCTCTCCAAGTTCCAAGCTAAAGTCTACTTGTGCCCTCAGCAGGGCAGCCGTCACACCCACCTGCTAGAACTGTAGCGCAGCTTTGGCCCACACGGTGGGTCTGCAGCAACCCTAGAAACCGGTTCTGGAGTTTCTTGTTAGGGGTGGTCCCTGCCTCGGCTCCACCTGGGCTTATCAATGTGCATGCCCAGGCCTCCCCAACCCTGCGACCCAGGGCCTATGGCCTGACGCCAGCTCAACCCCCGTGGGCACTGTGGTGGCGCTTGGAGACGAGGCCCTTCTGCGAGCAGTGGCTCTGCCCAGCCCCGGCAGGCGGCTCAATGGCCGGCCCCAGTGAACACGTCAGCTCACACAGCACCATGACCCAGAGATTTCGTTTGATGCAAGGACCCTGCACCCTACACTTCCATGACCCTGATGAGCATGTCACGCAGCACTGTGACCCCAGTGATCTCACGGCACCACGATGGGGGCTGCCTGGGCTTGGGGATCTTGTCCTGAGTGCTGGGGGCACCACGGGGATCTCCAGAACTGAGGTGTTGCCTGTCAGAGGAAGCTCTGCCCACTGGGCCATCTGGCCCCCAAGAAAGTCCCGTCCCTGCCAAGAGCAGAGCTCCAGCCCCTGGGTTTGCGTCCAGATTTCTCTCTTCTTACAAGGACACAGTCATGTGGGGTCAAACCCACTCCAGCGATCTCATCTTGATCATCTGCAGAAACCCCATTTCCAGACGCAGCCACGCTCTGAGTGCCGGCACTAGGGCTTCCGCATGAATCTGGGGGGTCCTGAGTCAGCCCACAGGAGCCCACGCACTGCTGCTGCCTCCTGGACACATCTCATATCGGGCTGCAGACCTTAGTGTCCCCCAACAGCTAGGTGCCCACCCCGCGAGCAGGAGTGCTCTCAGGACCCTACTCAGCACACAGCAGCTACCAGCACTTCTGGGACCCCAGGCAGGCCAGTGCTGCCCCTCGGGGCATCGGGATCTTGTCTCAGTTGCTTTGCTCCAAGAGCCTGCAGGATCCTCACTGCCCAGGCTCATCTGGAAATTTAGTTGTATTTATTTATTTGTGTGTTTGAGATAGAGCTCCGGCTCTGTCACCCAGGCTGCTAGTCCAGTGGGGCGATCTCGGCTCACTGCAACCTCTGCCTCCCAGGTTCAAGTGATTCTCCTCCCTCAGCCTCCTGAGTAGCTGGAATTACAGGCTCCTGTCACCAGGCCCGGCTAATATCTTTATATTTTTAGTAGAGATGGGGTTTCACCATGTTGGTCAGGCTGGTCTTGAACTCCTGACCTGAAGTTATCTGCCTGCCTCAGCCTCCCAAAGTGCTGGGATTACAGGCCTGAGCCACTGTGCCCGGCCCATCTGGGAAATGTAGATCCAAGTCCAGGGAGCCGGGGCCGCAGCCCACCCTGGGCTGTGCTGCGTGACTGAGTGAATGGCCAGACCAGGGTCTCTGCATAGGATGCCAAGGCAGTTCCCTGGCTGGTCTGTGCTCCTGAGTGGCCTGAAGCCCAGGATGGGAGAAGGGGGCAGCAGGCAGGTTTGGATCTGCGTAGAGTATGGCTCTTGGGGACAAGGAAGGGCCCAGTAGTGGAGAGAAAAGAACCAAACAAGTTCATTTCCAAGAAACTGTCAGGCCAGGGGCTCTGTGCCCTGCCGGTCTGGAGGGCAGGAAGTCGAGGTGAACAGTGGGGTGGAAAACAGCAAAGCAGCTGGGGGGGTGCCAGGCAGGGAGGTGGGGATGGGGGGGTGCCAGGCAGGGAGGCAGTGCTGGGCAGATAGAAGGAGAGGGTCACCTGCTCTGAGGGGTGTGGGGGCAGGTGCTGGGGCACACCCTCTCCAGCATGTCCCCTGTGTTCCCCCCAGACGATGGTGACAGAGCAGGCCGCCCAGGGCTCCAGCGCTCCTGATCTCCGTGTGCAGTATCTCCGCCAGATCCACGCCAACCATGAGGTGAGCACCCAGTGCCCTGGGTGATCCCCTCCACCTGGGTAGCCAGGAGCGCCCATCGGCAGGCCCTTCTCCAGTCACCCGGAGTCTGCAGAGTCCTCGCAGTGCATGGGCTCAGCTCCCATGGGCCTGGGGCAGAGTCTGAGTGACCACAGCCCTTCCTGCCCCTCATCCTCCTTGAGGGGCCGGGTGTCCAGGCCAGGCTGCGTGTCCCATGTTTTAAGGTTCCAGATGAGTGTTCATCCTCGGACCACCTGTCACTTCCCAAGTATGGTCCTGCGAGTGGTGGGTCCCCCAGAGGCAGCCAGTGACATTCCCAGGGCCAGTTGGGGGCCTGAGCTGTGTCTGTTCCACCTGCAGACGCTGCTGCGGGAGGTGCAGACCCTGCGCGACCGGCTCTGCACAGAGGATGAGGCCAGCTCCTGCGCCACCGCCCAGAGGCTGCTGCAGGTGTACCGGCAGCTGCGCCACCCCAGCCTCATCCTGCTGTGACCAGTAGGGTCTGCCCTGGCCACGGCTCTGATTACGCTTCCAGCCTCTGTAACAGCCCCCCAGGCCTTCGTGGTTTTAGAGGAAAACTGAGTTGGCCTGGCCAGAGTCGTCAGGGAGGGTGTGACCTGGCCACGTGAGAGCAGAACACTCATGAAAGTGCTTGAAGGCCGTGAAGCACAAAGCAGATTCTGATTGGGAGCAACCAAGGTGGGCTCTGAACCTGGCCGGTCCAGCTTCGCGTCCTCTGCTGGTCTCTCCTCTGACCGCGGCCGCAGCCCCTGCACTCCCCTTCCTCACTGCTGGGCAGCCTTCCCGCCACAGCAGCAGCCCGAGGCCAGGAGGCAATGCGGTGCATTCTGGACCCTAAGGGCTGGAGAAACAGGATTTCTGGGGTTTGGACTTGGGGCAAGTTTGTAACTGTTGCTGCCACACCACCAGGAGCACCAGCTGCCCCTCTGGGTGGCACTACCAGGCGCCCCACAGTACCCTTTGTCACACTGTTCACACCTGCCTGGCTGCCCACTCTGGGACCCCGAGGTGGGAAGGGGCTCCCTGAGACCAAAGCACAAAACAGCATGCAGGGAGCTCCTGCAAGTGCCCGTGGCCTTGCGCCACACCAAGGAAGGGCCATCGGGTGGCCTGTGGCCGGAATGCTCAACAACTAGGTGCCCCCGGCCAGGGCTGTACCCAGCACTGTGCACTATTTTCAGGGCCACTCGGTGGCGCTGTGGCCTGGGGGTGCCCTGAGCCCCAGCCCCCAGCCCCCTCCCTCAGACTGGGCTACGGCCCGCCTCCTGGTGCTGGTGTTTTCATCTGGGGAGGGTGCTCCTGCCGCTCCCGCCATAGGCACTGTCCGCGAAGAGTGCAGGTAGGAGCCTTGAGGTGCTTCTCTGCTGTGACAAACGACCCTGTCTGTGAAACTTCAGGCCTCGGCTGTTTTTTCTCACCCCTTCCCACCCTCTCACTGGGCTCCCTCCAGAGTCATGGCACTGCTTGGGAGCCCCCAGCACCAGGGTGGCCTCCAAGGAAAAAGTGTTCCCTGTGACCCAGTTACCCCTGAGGAGGGCTCTGCTCCACGGGGGTATCTGGGAGGCCTGGGGCCACTGCCTGCTCTCCTCTGCCTTCCTCGCCATGGAGTGGGAGGGGCCCCTGGGGTGCTCCTAGTCAGGGTTTGTCTCCCTCAGTGGTTGCCACATCTCAGGGAGCAAGGCCCCCCGGTGACACTCCAAATCCAGCCTTTTCAGTGGGGCCACGGCCTGTGTTGCTGGGAGAGTTGGGGCCGGGTGAGCCACCCACCGAGTTGGGCCTGCACCCCTTAACGGTCCCATCCGCACTGTGCTCCAGGGCCGTCTTCTGCCACCCTGGGCAGGAGCCTCTGGCTCTGACCTTTGTCCAGCGCTTGTGCCCGTGTCTTGCTCTGAACGTCAGGGGAGAGCAAGGGGTTGCCAGGAGCTAGGGAGGGTTGAGGACCTAGGTTGGGGAGGGGTGGTGTCCAGTGAGGTCATCTGTGATACGTGTTGGTGGCATCGCCCCACCCAGGCTCAGTCCGCCACCCGCCCCCAGCCCCCATCTTCCCCACGTCCTCAAGACCTCCCCTCTGCCCCACCTCCACCGGCCTGGGTCACCCTGCCCGGGTCACCCTGCCCATCCACAAGGCAAGGCCACCTCCTGGACCCGAGTCCCTGGGCACTGGGAGGTTCTGGGCGCGCTCTGGTTTGGGGAAAGCTGTGGGCCTCCTGCCCCTACAGCTGCAGGACCCTCAAGCGGCACCCGAAGCCCACGCGCAGCTGCGGGACGGACACGGTTTAATGCGCGATGGGCTGGTCCGGGCGCGGCCTCAGTACTCCCAAAGCGCGGTCCCGGCCGGTGCGTCGGCGTCGGCGCGCAGCAGGCCCGAGGCGCCGCCGCGCAGGTACTTGCCGCTCCGGGCGCGGATGGCCAGGCGGCCGCGTTCGCGGAACTCGAAGACGAAGTCCTCGGGGCGTTCGCCGTCGCTGCACACGCTGCCGTGGCTGCCCGTGTACCAGAATCCGCCGCCGCGGCCTGGGCGACGGGACGGCGTTGGCGGCGGTGCCCAGCCCAGCGCCCGCTGCGACCCCCGCTCCCGCGTGCCCACCCGGCCCGCCGCGCACCTCGGATCTGGTAGGCGCCGTCGCTGAAGCTCAGGTGGAAGACGTCGTAGACGGAGCGGTTGGTGTCCAGCTGGTTGGAGCCGCGGCGGTGGCAGACGAAGCCGTCCAGGCCGCGCAGCACCAGGATGGGCCGGTTGATGAGCTTGAGGGTGAACTCCTCGTCTTTGCCTGGCAGGGAGAGCGTCTGCTGCGCTGCCCCTCCCGCCACCTTCCCTGTCCAGGCCGGGAGGGGAGGGGCCCCTGGGAAGCGCCACACCTGGACTTAGGGGCCCAGGCCTGCCATTGCCTCATGTGCGGCCTTGGCAAGGTGCCTAGGGGGTTCCCGGCAGCGGAGAAAAGGACACTCCCATAAGGACCTAACTGTTTCCCTTGCCAAGACGGTTATCTTGACTAGCAAGTAGGACTCCATGACAGCAGCCATTCCACGGTTTAGGGAGGGTCCAGCTCTTCGTGGAGATGGGGTGTCTGGGCAGGTGCTGTCCCTGGGTGGAGACAGCCCCTACCCCAGTCCCTGGCAGGCAGAGTGCTCACCCACAAAATCGCTGATGGCCGCCAACTGCCCATTCTTCTTCATGCACACGTAGCGCCCATTGCTGGCTTTGAGTGCCACCCGCCGGCCGCGCCACTCCATCTCAAACATGGTGTTGGCGGAACTGGAGGGAGCAGCGAAAGGTCTCAGGACAGCAGGAGATGGGGGTGCAGGGTATCTCTTCCCTATCCTCCTCAGGTTCCAAGGAGTGGGACAGGAGCCTGCCCTCCACTGACACACCCGCCACCATCAGGAGCTACCTGGCCCCAGTGGGCTTTCCTCTCTGAGTGAGCTGCCACGCAGTTCTCATGGCCAAGGCAGTGATGGTGGCAGAAGTGATGGGAATGGTGATGGGGATACAGATAGGGATGGAGATGGGGATGGTGGTGTGGATGGTGAAGATGGGCACGGGGATGGTGGTGGAGATGGGGATGGGGACGGAGATGGGGGTGGGGATGGTGGAGATGGTGATGGTGGTGATGGGGATGGGGATGGTGGGGATGGGGATGGGATGGGGATGGTGGGGATGGGGATGGGGATGGTGGGGATGGGGATGGGGACGGAGATGGGGATGGGGACGGGGATGGGGATGGTGGTGGGGATGGGGATGGTGGTGGGGATGGGGATGGTGGTGGGGATGGGGATGGGGATGGAGATGGGGGTGGGGATGGGGATGGTGGTGGGGATGGGGATGGGGATGATGGAGATGGGGATGGTGGAGATGGTGATGGTGGTGATGGGGATGGGGTTGGGGATGGGGGTGGTGGGGATGGGGATGGGGATGGTGGTGATGGGGATGGTGGAGATGGTGATGGTGGTGATGGGGATGGTGGAGATGGTGATGGTGGTGATGGGGATGGGGATGGTGGGGATGGGGATGGGGATGGTGGAGATGGTGATGGTGGTGATGGGGATGGTGGAGATGGTGATGGTGGTGATGGGGATGGGGATAGGGTTGGGGGTGGTGGGGATGGGGATGGGGACGGAGATGGGGATGGGGATGGTGGTGGGGATGGGGATGGTGGAGATGGTGATGGTGGTGATGGGGATGGTGGAGATGGTGATGGTGGTGATGGGGATGGTGGAGATGGTGATGGTGGTGATGGGGATGGGGATGGGGACGGAGATGGGGATGGGGATGGGGACGGAGATGGGGATGGGGATGGTGGTGGGGATGGGGATGGGGATGGTGGAGATGGTGATGGTGGTGATGGGGATGGTGGAGATGGTGATGGTGGTGATGGGGATGGGGGTGGTGGGGATGGGGATAGGGACGGAGATGGGGATGGGGATGGTGGTGGGGATGGGGATGGGGACGGAGATGGGGGTAGGGATGGGGATGGTGGTGGGGATGGGGATGGGGATGGTGGAGATGGTGATGGTGGTGATGGGGATGGTGGAGATGGTGATGGTGGTGATGGGGATGATGGAGATGGTGATGGTGGTGATGGGGATGGTGGAGATGGTGATGGTGGTGATGGGGATGATGGAGATGGTGATGGTGGTGATGGGGATGGTGGAGATGGTGATGGTGGTGATGGGGATGGTGGAGATGGTGATGGTGGTGATGGGGATGGTGGAGATGGTGATGGTGGTGATGGGGATGGTGGAGATGGTGATGGTGGTGATGGGGATGGTGGAGATGGTGATGGTGGTGATGGGGATGGGGATGGGGATGGTGGGGATGGGGATGGGGATGGTGGAGATGGTGATGGTGGAGATGGTGATGGTGGGGATGGGGATGGTGGGGATGGGGATGGGGATGGTGGAGATGGTGATGGTGGTGATGGGGATGGGGATGGGGGTGGTGGGGATGGGGATGGGGATGGTGGAGATGGTGATGGTGGGGATGGTGATGGTGGGGATGGGGATGGTGGGGATGGGGATGGGGATGGGGATACAGATAGGGATGGAGATGGGGATGGTGGTGTGGATGGTGAAGATGGGCACAGGGATGGTGGTGGAGATGGGGATGGGGACGGAGATGGAGATAGGGATGGGGATGGTGGTGGGGATGGGGATGGGGATGGTGGAGATGGTGATGGTGGTGATGGGAATGGTGATGGGGATACAGATAGGGATGGAGATGGGGATGGTGGTGTGGATGGTGAAGATGGGCACGGGGATGGTGGTGGAGATGGGGATGGGGACGGAGATGGAGATAGGGATGGGGATGGTGGTGGGGATGGGGATGGGGATGGTGGAGATGGTGATGGTGGTGATGGGGATGGTGGAGATGGTGATGGTGGTGATGGGGATGGGGATGGGGGTGGTGGGGATGGGGATGGTGGGGATGGGGATGGGGATGGTGGGGATGGGGATGGTGGAGATGGTGATGGTGGGGATGGGGATGGTGGTGATGGGGATGGGGGTGGGGGTGGTGGAGATGGTGATGGTGGTGATGGGGATGGGGATGGTGGGGATGGGGATGGGGATGGTGGAGATGGTGATGGTGGGGATGGGGATGGGGATGGGGATGGTGGAGATGGTGGGGATGGGGATGGGGATGGTGGGGATGGGGATGGTGGGGATGTGGATGGTGGGGATGGGGATGGGGATGGGGATGGTGGAGATGGGGATGGGGATGGGGATGGGGATGGTGGGGATGGGGATGGGGATAGGGATGGGGATGGTGGGGATGGGGATGGGGATGGTGGAGATGGGGATGGGGATGGGGATGGGGATGGGGATAGGGATGGGGATGGTGGGGATGGGGATGATGGTCATGGGGATGGCAATGATGGTGGGGATGGTGATGGTGGTAACGGGGATGTTGGAGGAGGGAGGGATGTGTGCACTCACGCTTGTGTGGCTGTGGCCTGAATGCCCCCATGGGTGACCAGGGTCCAGTAGCCCCCAGTGCTGGAATAGAAGGTGCACTTCTTTGTCTCCTGGTCAATTTGCATCAGGAAGGTCTCATGGTCTAGTTCATCATCCTGATTGGCTGAGACGTTGACCCCTGGAGGGAGGAGATGGGGAAGCCCCTCACGCCTCTCCTGGGTAGGGAGCAGGGGATGGGGGCATGCTTTTGGGGGCACCCCTGAAGCCAGAGGGGGGTCTCATCCAGAAACCTCTTGACTTGAGAAGATTTGGAAGGCACCTCTCAGAGAGCCTGGGAACCCTGCCCCAGGGCCATGTGTGCCGTCTGTGGACCCTGCACACTGTCCCCAAGGGAGCCGTGACCTCCCTCCACACCCCCAGGAGCCAGGCCCTTCTGCTTGGCACAGCCCCCACTCTCTGCTAATCAGTAATCAGCTGGTAATCTCCTTGCCCTGCTCTCTTGACCCAGGGCTTACACCAGCCTCTATTTATAATTCACCCTAAGCTGCTGGGTGGGCACAGGCAGGACCTAACGATGGGGATGGTGGGGATGGGGATGGTGATGGGGGCACCCCTGGGCACCAGGCAGGGGCTGGTCCCTGTCACCTCTGCAGAAGCCCCAACCATCTGTGCTTAGTCTCCCAGGACCCCTGGGGGAGGACAAGACTGCCCTGGGCACCATCTGAGGTTCCTGCGAGGGGATGGAGCATGGGGACAGCAGACACCAGAGCCTCCCCAGGATCTTCTGTGAACTGAGTCCCTGGCTCCTCCCACAAGCCACCTCCCTGTTTCCATGGCAACTGGCCACTGGGAGTGATGTATCAAATTGTGGAGCCCCCCCACGAGGCCCAGGGACTCTGGTGGCCTGTCCAGCTGGGGACTGGGAGGGAGTGATGGGCAGAGCCTCACAGGGCCTGAGGGTGGGGCCAGATCCCATCCCACTCTGTCCCCAGGGGAGAGGGCACCAGGCTATGACTGTGCCAGAGAGCTTGGGACCTGTTCCCTTCTGCCAGCCCCAAAGCTGCCCCTCACACCCCAGGCTGGGGTCTCCCTCACACTCACCACTGATCAGATGCAGAGGAGCGCCCAGCATGTCCCCTGCACTGTGGCCGAGCATTCGTGCCAGCATCCCCACTGCCACCAGCTCTAGCTCCTGGTAAGTACTGAGCTAAGAGCAGCTGTCTGGGCCCAGTGGAAGGCAACACTGACATGGTGCCCGGGGGTAGCAGGACCCCTCAGGAGGAGGGGCCCATGAGGGGCGTGGGAACGCCGTCCCTGCGGGCACTGAAGGAAGAGTAGGGGTAAAGCCACAGCATCGCAGGGCTGCCCCCGCCACCGCGCCTCCCGGGCCAGCACTTTGGTGTCCCTAGTGTTGCCCCCACACCTCCTTCAGACAGAATGCTGTCTGGGGCTGCCTCATTCAGCCATCTGCTTCCAGAGAAATGACCTCAAAATAGGAGAGGAGTGCAGTTGGCATTGGCCTGGGCAACACTGGTTTTACCCAACTCCAGAGGGGCTAGTTGAGCAGCTGGGGGACTCAGTTCTGGCCAGTGAGCATGAAGAAGTGTCTGCTAGGACTTAGGGGAGAAGTTTTCTTACTCCTGAGAAGACACAAGCAGAGCCAGTGCCTCTTCCTCTGGACTTGGTCCTGCCTGGATGTGAGGCCTGGAATACCAGCAGCCACATTACGACCATGAGGGCGTCAGGCTGAGGTCAGAGCTGACCCAGGAGAGTGGTTCAGCAAAGAGGTAAGAACGGAGGACCCCGGGGAAGCTGCTGAGCGGGTGATGGTGGCTGCCTGGGAACCCACCATGCCCAGGGCTCTGGACTCCCGTTTCAGATGATTATGTCACTGCTGGAGCCAGCCTGTGGCCAGTTTTCTGTTACTGGCAGCGTCGGACACTGCCTGCCATGCTGTCTGCCGGCAGAAATGAGCAGGCTCTGGCTGATGGGGGGGATACATGCAAGCCTGGGTGCTCACTCCCCTCCCAGGGAGAAGAGAGGCTTAGGGGCTGCCCAGCCAGGGAGATGCCTCGATGAAGAGCCTGCCATGTGGCCGCTCCACAGAGGCCGGGTGGGGGGTGACACTATGGCACCTCCCAAGCTGCAGCTGCCTTGGAAGCTGGGGGGTTCCATGCCCCAGGACTGAGATGCCATGTCCCACTCCCCACAGCACTGGCCACCAATCCAGAGCCTGAAACACCTGGTAGCCAGGTCCTCACCCTTGGCCCTGTTGAAGGCAGGGAGGTGAGTGGCTGCTGCTTCCTGCTTCTAAAGTGGGAGATGGGAGCCGGTCTTGAGTAGGGGATTCTCCCTCAAAGGGACGACGGGATCAGATGCAGGGTGGTTGAGGATCAAGAGACTGAAAAATGGTCCATACAGTCCCCATCCCTCCACCAATCTTACTATCAGCACCCCTCCATCACCATCACCGTTACCATCATCATCATCACCATCACCATTACCATCATCACCACCATCACCATCATTACCATCACCATCACCACCATCACCATCACCTTCATCATCACCATCACCACCATCATCACCATCACTGTCATCACCATCACCACCATCCCCATCATCACCACCATCACCATCATTACCATCACCATCATCACCATCACCATCATCGTCATCACCATCATCGTCGTCATCATCATCACCATCCCCACCACCATCACCATCACCACCATCATCACCATCACCACCATCCCCATCATTACCATCCCCATCATCACCATCACCACCATCACCATCACCACCATCCCTCATCACCACCATACTCACCAGTCATACACCACACTCATCAGCACCATCATCACCATCACCATCATCCCCTCATCACCATCACCCACCATCACCATCACCATCATCACCATCACACCATCACCATCATCACCATCACCACCATCACCATCACCACCATCACCATCATCACCATCATCACCATCACCACCATCACCATCATCACCATCACCACCATCACCATCACCATCATCACCACCATCATCACCATCACCACCATCACCATCACCATCATCACCATCACCACCATCACCATCACCACCATCACCATCACCATCATCACCACCATCACCATCACCACCATCCCCATCACCACCATCATCACCATCATCACCATCACCATCACCACCACCATCATCACCATCACCACCATCACCATCACCATCACCATCATCACCATCACCACCATCACCACCATCACCACCATCACCCACCATCACCATCACCACCATCACCATCACCACCATCACCATCACCATCATGACCATCACCACCATCACCATCACCACCATCACCATCACCACCATCACCATCACCATCATCACCACCATCACCATCACCACCATCACCATCACCGTCACCACCATCCCCATCATCACCACCATCATCACCATCACCACCATCCCCATCATCACCACCATCATCACCATCATCACCATCACCACCATCACCATCACCATCATCACCATCACCACCATCACCACCATCATCATCACCACCATCACCATCACCACCATCCCCATCATTACCATCCCCACCATCACCATCACCACCATCACCATCATCACCATTGCCATCATCGCCGCTGCCACCACACTGTCACCACCGCCCTCACCTCCATGCCACCATCCACGTCACACCACCACTGTCGTGGCCGCTGCCATGGCTGCCGCTTTTGAGTCTGCTTCCCAAGCTGTCCACTTGCAAATACCTAAAGGTCCAGTGTCTTTGGCTCCCTGGAGGAAGCATTCTCACTACCACTGTCCCACTTACCCCCTTTAACCTCCTCAGGATTGCCACATGCCTGGGCCTAGGCCCAGGCCAGCAGGCATTGCAGCTGGACTGTGGGCTGTGATGGGAAGGAAGGGCATGGCCATGCATCCACCGTTGAACCCTCACTCCTAGGACCCTGTCACTGCTGGGCCAGGCCCGAGGACGCTGACTGCAGGTGCAGGACCCCATAGCCATGGCCGGGCTCCCCTCTCAGTGTGCAGGGTGGGGCCTCTGCTATCTGGCCCCAGAGTATCCATGTGCCCAGAGGGCCTGGACATCCATCAGGGCAGGGGCTTGGTGGGCACCTGGGAGCTGCCAGGAGATAGGGGAGCTCTCCTTGCCCAGCTGATGCTGGTCTGGAGAGACCCGAGTTGGGAGGAGGAGCTCCAGGCACCCGGCTCTCCCCACCTTGCCTCTTCAGACTACCTCAGATCCACTCTGGGGTGCATGGAGCCAGGAGCCCAGGTGGGTAGTGACTGCCCAGGCCAGGGCGTTTGCCTCAGAGCTCAGCTGGTGGGGAAGGAGGAACTGCTGGGGTTCACCCCATAGGCGGTGGAGGGAGTCACGCAGGGAGGCAACTGGTGACCCAGGAACTGGGGAGAGCCAGGCCACGCCCCACTGGGGCAGGGAGGTGCCTCCCCACCAGGAGCCCAGGCCCCAGGTGAGGCCACCTGCCCACTGTGTCCTCCAGCACTGGAGTTGACCTTAAGCCCCCCAACTCCTGAGGACGTGAGGCTCCACTGGTCAGGCACATGGTGGTGCTATCCCTACCCTACCCTGGGCTCCCTGCCCTGCCCTGGGCCCTTCCCTAACTTCCTTTAAAGGCCAGAAAACGCGGCCGGGCGCAGGTGGCTCACGCCTACAATCCCAGCACTTTGGGAGGCCAAGGAGGGCGGATCACGAGGTCAGGAGATCAGGATCATCCTGGCTAACATGGTGAAACCCCGTCTCTACTAAAAAATACAAAAAAATTAGCTGGGCGTAGTGCCGGGCACTTGTAGTCCCAGCTCCTCGGGAGACTGAGACAGGAGAATGGCATGAACCCGGGAGGCGAAGCTTGCAGTGAGCCAAGATCACGCCACTGTGCTCCAGCCTGGGCGACAGAGCAAGACTCCCTCTCAAAGAATAAATAAAGTCCGGAAAATGGGGTGGAGGAAGAGAAGGGGAAATATGGGCCCCCCACAGCCTCCTGCCCACATGCCCCTCATGGCACCAGGTCAGGCCTCCTGCCCCTGCTGGGCACTGCCCATCACCTGGCCCACACCTCTCCAGTCTTAGACTCTGCAGCTGCCCAGGGCTTGGCTAAGACATTCTCCAGCTATGCTGAGAAAGGCCGGCAACCCTTGCCTCTGACCCTGAAGCCACCACCCCTCAGTGGGGGTCCTCTGGGCATGGCCGGAGGCCCACCCACCCGACCCTGAGTGGCCACACATGTCCCACATGGACCCCCAGCCCAGAACAAACATGTGAACACATAGACACGATGCCACTCCCCGTGAGACTCCCACGGCCTCTTTCCCGAAGCAGGGGGGGGGTCCCAGCACCCCTCAGGAGGTCACCACCTGTGCCCTCATTACCTTGCCGCACCGAGACGTAGCGGCGGTTGGCAGCCACTAGCACCACCTGAGGGTGACTCTCCTCCAGGTCGAAGAGCTCGTCCTTGCTGGGCCGCGTGTTTCGGCCGGCCTTGAGGGTGCCAGCAGGCCCCACGGGTGCCAGGTAGCGGCCGTCGCAGTCCTTGAAGGCCAGCTTGCCCGCCTTGAACTCCAGTGTGTAGCAGGCCCGGGGCTCCGGCTCCCAGACCAGGCAGCCATCGCTGCGCAGGTAGCGGCTGTCACAGGACTTGAGGCAGTACCGTCGGCTCCGGAAGATGAGGGTGAGGAGGGCGTCCACGCCCCAGGGCTTGTCACCGTCCGCAGCCATCTCGTCCTCCCGCGGGCACAGGTGCACGTAGCGCCGCCGGCTCACGCTCAGCAGGTGGGCCTGCGGGTGGATGGCCAGGTGCACGGTCCACAGCTCGGCCGGGGAGATGGCTGTGGCAAAGCAGGACAGCTGGTCCTCGGTGCCTCCGAAGAAGCGGCCATGCGGCTCTGACTGCAGCGCCCAGCGCCCATCTGCCTGTGGCAGGACCAGGAAGCGGCAGTCACGGCCCGGCTGCTCTGCCTGGCAGGCCACGCGCCCGTCCTCTTCTGCTGACAGGTAGCGGCCCAGGTGGCTGCTGCGGAGCAGCACAGCGGACCCTTGTCCAGGGTCGGGCTCCAGCACCCAGGTCTGCTTCCTCTTGAGGCTGGGCGCCGAGGCATTGACCTTGAATCCGAAGCCCTCGGCTGTCAAGTAGCGGTCAGTGTCGTTGACAAGGCCAAACTGGATCCTCAGCACCTGGTGCAGGCCGTTGGTCAGCATCTTCAGGCTGGCCGGGTCCCCGGAGGGGCCTGGGACGATCCCTCTGAGTGCTCACGGCCCCCGTGGCCCCCCAGAACCCCGGGTCGGCTCAGCTGGCCCACGGCCCCCAGACCCAGCCGGCGTCATGGACCCCCTGCGTGCTCTGACCCGCCTCTGACCTGCGGCAGCAGCCTGGGAAGCTCTTAGAGGGCCCGAGGGCAGCAGAGGGCGGGCGGGGAGAGCGGATCAGAGACGTGCAGCTTAGGAGCCGTACTTTTCACTACTCTGAGCTTGGATTTCAGCCACTTCTGGATTGCACAGAGTCCAGAGCCTGAGGGCCCGCAGGGCTGGAGGGCAGGATTGACCCGTTTCCTCACAGCGTAGGCCCAGCGCCCCTCTTCATGGCCCTGCACCTTTCGGCCTCTCGTTCCTGCCCACCTTCTCCAACTCCGCGTGGGCTCCCAGCCTGGGCCAGCCCTTCCTGATGTAGAAGCTGCCCGGTGGAACACTCACGGCTTGGCCGCAACCCGATCGCCGCGTGTACCCTCGGTGGCCGCCAGGCCCTCAGCCGGATCCAGTTACTGCTTCTCTGATTCCTGCTGCCAGGAGCACAGCAAGGACCCCACCCACAACCTACAGCCAGGTCATCTCCACCCCAGGCCAGCCTCTGGCCACGCTGCTCAGGCCCCAGAATGACGCGCACTGGACTGCTGCCCACACTGGAGGGTGGAACACAGTGGCCGTGCAGCCCTGCAGGCAAGGGTCAGGGTCAGAGGCCCCATTCTGGCCTGGCCCCAGCACACTCCTGTGCACTCTGAGCAAGTCGCTGGGTCCTGAGGCTGCCCTTCCTGTGCTGTGAGCTGGAGTGAAGCCAGCCTCACTTCACTTTGGAGTCTTTACGGATGTGGATCCAGGAGGCTGGTGGGACGCTGTCCACCCCATGCTCCCAGTGGTGACCCTTGGAATCTGGGAGAGGATGAAAGCCAGCAGGCTGGGAGAGACTGGAAGTGGTCACACCTGTCCCCAGCACCTCCCTGCTCTGGGCCACCTAGCTGCACCCCTTCCCCAGAGCCTGAGGGGCACTGGGCCCTGCTCACCGTGCCTGACGCCCACACCTGCCTCAGGGGCTCAGAGCCAAGTAGTGAAACCAGAGCTGCCCACCCTGGGCCAGGGCCAACCCGGTGTCCTCTTCCTCATAACAGCATGTGACCCTCTGATCTCCCTGGGGAGTGGGAACAGGGGCCGCAGGGCACTTCCGGTCATGGCCTGGAGTCAATCCCCTGGCCTCCTGGGTCCCCCATCTCCTGAATAGCTATCATGGGGGTCCCCGTATGGCAGGAGTCTGGCCAAAAGCAAGGGGCCTGGGCTGGGCACCTGTGGGCCCCAGAGATGGGTGGGGCCATGGTGGCAGAGTGTGCACAGACTCGGACTCCTCCTCTGTCCTGTAAGCCCTGGATAGCAGCCGTGCCAGGCACCTGCAGACACGGGAGTAAAAGGAACCTGTCCTCACTGTCCCCATGCTCAGGACCCGGGTGAGGACAGAGAGACTCCCACATTCAAATACCCCCTAGGGCACGGTGCACGCCACGATGCCAGGGCCTGGTCTTCCCTCTCCCTGTGCACTGGCCTCATCTGCCTCTGTGATTCACACGCTTTTATGAGGCACCAACTGTGTGCGAAACCAGGTCATGTGCCAGGCACCATCCTAGGAAGACGCAGTCTGGGGTTACATCCCCTCGCCAGAGACGATGCCCACACACGCTCTCCCACAGTTTCAAGGGAACCAAAGACCCAGGCCTAGTACCGATGCCAGGGAAGTGTCTCTGGATTAGGGGCACAAGCTGGGGTGCTGCCTGCACTTCAATTTCCCATTGGATCTTTTAAAAAAATTTTTTTCTTGAAACAGGGCCTTGCTCTTCACCCAAACTGGAGTCCAGTGGCACAATCTTGGCTCACTGCTACCTTAGAGCACAAGCAATCCTCCTGCCTCAGCCTCCCAAGTAGTGGGACTACAGGCACTTGCCACCAGGCCCAGCTAATGTTTGTATTTTTAGTAGAGATGGGGTTTCGCTATGTTGCCCAGGCTGGTCTCGAACTCCTGAGTTCAAGTGATCTGCCCGCCTCAGCCTCTGAAAGTGTTGGGATTACAGGCATAGCCACTGTGCCCAGCCTCCCGTTGGATTTTGAGGGCACAGCTCAGTTGGTCTGTGAGTCGTGGGGGACGCTGGAGGGGCAGCTGTGCCCATGGTCCCCCCGCCTCAGACACAGACACTGGCTCCACCTCCACTCCCCAACGCCCAGCCAGGCTGTGAAGGAGCCCAGGCGGCCTGTCCCTCTGATTGGCATGACGGCCTCATTAACGCTGCCTGGGCTGGCAGGGTGCTTAGGCATCGGGTGCCCAGTGGGAGGACGCCTGGCCGCCAGGTGCTAAGTGGGCCTGGCTCTGGGCAGCCTCTCAGTGGCAGAGCCAGGAATGATGGCGGCTCCTGAGTTCTGGGGCCCCACAGCTCCACCTTGGGTGGGGCTGCCTGGAACTGACCCAGGTGTGTGAGCTAAGGGGGACTCTCAGGAACCCAGGGAAGGGCGACTAAAGGGTGGGTGCCTGGGCCGGGCTTCCTTGGAGGGAGGCCGTTGGCAAGGATTCCAGTCACTCCTGCCTCCACCTCAGGACCCCAGATTCTTGCCCAGCCACCTGCTAGGATTGTTTCCTCTGGATCCCCAGCAAGGTTTCTGGCACACAGCAGGTACTTAATAAGTGCCTGAGATTGTTGGACGTGGGGAGTCTGGTTCTGTATTATTATTATTATTTTCAGATAGAGTCTCACACTGTCACCCAGGCTGGAGTGCAATGGTGGAATCTTGGCTCACTGCAACCTCTGCCTCCCGGGTTCATGCGATTATCCTGCCTCGGTCTCCCAAGTTGCTGGGATTACAGGCGCCCACCACCATACCCGGCTAATATTTTGTATTTTTTAGTACAGACGGGGGTTTCATTATGTTGGCCAGACTGGTCTCGAACTCCTGACCTCATGATCTGGCCTCCTCAGCCTCCCAAAGTGCTGGGATTACAGCTGTGAACCACTGGGCACAGCCTTTTTTTTTTTTTTTTTTTTTTGAGACCGAGTCTTGTTCTGTTGCCCAGGCTGGAGTGCAGTGGCCAGATCTCAGCTCACTGCAAGCTCCGCCTCCCGGGTTCAAGCGATTCTCCTGCCTCAGCCTCTGAGTAGCTGGGATTACAGGTGTGTGCCACCATGCCCGGCTAATTTTTGTATTTTTAGTAGAGATGGAGTTTCACCATGTTGGCTAGGCTCATCTTGAACACCTGACCTCAGGTGATCCCCCTGCCTCGGCTTCCCAAAGTGCTGGGATTACAGGCGTGAGCCACCGTGCCTGGCCGTCTGGTTCTTTTTTATTTATTTTAGAGACAGGGTTTTGTTCTGTTACCCAGGCTGGAGTGCAGTGGTGCTATCTTGGCCAATGGCAGCCCGACCTCCTCGGCTCAGGCGATCCTCCCACCTTGACCTCCTGAGTAGCTGGGACCCCAGCACAGGGCCGGGTTCTTATGTGATGGACTGAGCGTCTGCCGATGGGTGCAGCATCATGCATGTGTGTGAGTGTGGTGTGTGTGTGTGTGAAGGTGCTCATGGACGAGGGTGGGCAAAGGTTGCCAGCAGGGTCGCCTGCTGGGCCAGCTCTGGACCCTGGGAATGTCATCCTGGATCCCAACCTGAGAGCCTACTCAGGGCTGCTCAGCAGGGAGCCCAGGTTGTACACTGCCCAAGGGAGGCAGTTTCCAGGGTTCCACTCATACTCCAGACACACACAACTCAAAAGAGCATGTGGTGGGCTGGGGCACTCTAGCCCCCTGCAGTGTTCTCAGGCAACAGGGAGCACCCCTCCCACTGACCCCCACCAAGCCCTGTGGTCACATTTCCAGAGGTGCCATGCAACCACTCACATGGGGTGCACACGCACCTGCCACCCTGACCTGTGCAGGCTGCACAGTGGGGAGAGCTCCACGCCCCACCCTCACCCACCTCGGACGCTGGCGGGTGGAAGCCCACGTCCAGTGTGTGCCTGAGGCCAAAGCTGAGGTCTGCACCTAGGAGGTGGTGCCTTGTCCTGGTGGGCACCGAGAGGCTGTTTGGGGTAGCAGTACCCCCAGTCCCCTGGTCCAGGGAGCAGCCAGCTATGACAGCCTTCCTGGCCTCACCTGAGCCCAGAGGGCAAGGAATGCCTCAGCCATCAGAATCCCCCGACAGCCTCCCCTGAGGCCTGAGCCTCGGCCTCCATCCCTCTCAGTGCAAGGCCAGCTAGGGCAGGACCAGGAAGCCATGCGCCCCTACCGGCCCCTGGTGTCCACCCTCAGGTTTCCTGAGAGCCCTCTGGAAATCGTTCCCTTTCTGAGGTGCTGGTGGACGGGCAGTCCTGGCGCCGCAGGGTCCCCTTCCCCTCCCTCTCACCCAGTTGGCCCCTCTGGTGCTACAAGGGGAAGGACCCCAGCCCCTCCCCCCTGCCATGCCTAGACCACTGATCCTGGATGCTAGAGTCCAGCCTGGGCTCCTGCTGGCATGCTGTCTGCTGCCATGGTGACCGGCACGTGCTCCAGGCTGGGTGCCCTGCAGTGCTGGTGCTGGTGGTGTGAGCTGGCACAGGCCTGCATGTGTGCGACTGGGGGAGAGGTCGCTCCTCACCCTGCTGGCCTGGAGCCCTGGAAACTGGGAAATGGAGCCCTGGGGCAGCCCCGCGGCTGCGGACCATGCCTTTCATGGGCCAGCAGCACCTGCAGCCCTCCCTGCAGGCATCGGAGGAGCCCCTGCCTCGGTGCCAGGCCCTGACTGCTGCCACTCCTGTTGGCACCCCTGTCTCCAGTGATTCCCAGGTACTCCACCCTCCTCCTCGTCCCCGTGCCAAGCCCCTGCCCAGGCTCTGTTGTCCCCTTGGCCCTGCAGCCAGGTGAGGGCCACCCTGCTGGGCACGCCAGGCCTTGATGTCCTCACTGCTGGTCCAGCACCAGGTCCCAGGGGCCCAGCCCCGGGTGTTGTTCCTGAGAACAGACCTGCAGCCTGGCGACCTCATGATTTTTTCATGGCTGAGCTATCGGCTCTGCTGCAGTTCCACTTACACGGGCAAGGGGGCCGCACTTCTCTTTCTCTGGCCTGGGTTGGTTTACTGAGGCCGGGTTTAGGGTGACAGGCTCCATCAGCAGGGCAGGGAGCAGGGCAGGGCTAGAATGAAGAGCTTGGGGAGGGGCTCTCCAGCGTGGCCGCCTGCCTGCTCCGAGAGAATCCCCCCTCCCCCTCCCCACAGGCAGCCCCCTGAATTGTAGTTGGGGTTCATGGCTGGCTGCTCTGGAGCCTCCCCTTGGAGCTGTCAGGGCGGACGGCCCACACAGTCTCCTGGCTTTTGTCTTCTGTGAAATCATAAGGTGCTGGTGGGGGGCTGTGCCTGGAAGGAGAGGGGAGGAAGAGCACCTGGCAGAGGACTCTAGGCCTTGCCAGAAAACTCCGGACCCCAGCAAGGACAAAAGTCCCCAAAGGGACCCTGAGGGCAGAAGCAAAGGTGTCTCGACAAGGCCAGATGCCCCACAACCACTGGGGCGATGGAGCCTGCAACCCCTGAGCCCCAGGACCTTTGCACATGCAGGGGTCAGGAGGGGAATGTTCATGAAGACCCCATGAGCCCCTGGTGCTTGGGGCTTAGAGTGATGAATAGATCAACTTTCAGAAAAGAGATGACTGTTTATAGCCCAGCTGGACTTACACACAGGTGCACACCACGGACATGGACACCTGGTGTGGACGAGCCCACAGCTCTGCAGGTGCAGCCTTTGTCGAGTCCCTGTCCGCCTGCATCTACACACACAGGCCTGCATATGCCCTGCCCACGTGTAATGCCACGTCCACCTGCAAGTCCAGTCGTGCAAGAACCGACCATCACAGGCACTCAGGGAGTACCTACTGTGTGCCGGGACCATGCTGGACCATCACAGGCACTCAGGGAGTACCTACTGTGTGCCGGGAACCATGCTGGAGAAAGGCAAGGAATTAACTCTACCTCTGACTTTTGGGACCAAACAGAAATGGGCCATTTATCACTCTACAGTGAGAAGGGCTCTGCACGTGGCCACCATTGTGGTGTCACCCAGCTCACAGAAGAAAACATCCTTGTTCTTAGCAAACACACACTAAAATAGTAAGGGCATCGTGCCTGAAACCTGCTTCCAAAGGGTTCAGAAATAGAAGGAGAATGATAAGCAAATGTGTCAAGATGTTTAAAACTAATTAAGTTCGAAATTTCAAAACAAAGGCTAGGTGTGGTGGCTCACACTTGTAATCCCAGCACTTTGGGAGGCCAAGGCAGGTGGACTGCTTGAGCCCAGGAGTTCGAGACCAGCTTGGATAACATGGCAAATATCTATGTCTACTACAAATACAGACATTAGCCAGGCGTGGTGGCATACACCTGTAGTCCTGGCTGCTGGGGGATGGAGAGGGGTGAGGTGGGAAGATCGCTTGAGCCTGGGAGGTCAAGGTTACAGTGAGCCGAGACAGTGCCAGTGCACTCCAGCCTGGATGACAGAGTAAGACCTTGTCTCAAAAAAAAAAAAAAAAAAAAAAAAAACCCAGGCGCGGTAGCGCATGCCTGTAATCCCAGCACTTTGGGAGGCCAAGGCAGGCAGATCACCTGAGGTCAGGAGTTCGAGACCAGCCTGACCAACATGGAGAAACCTCGTCTCTATTAAAAATACAAAAATTAGCTGGGCATGGTGGCACATGCTTGTAATCCCAGCTACTAGAGAGACTGAGGCAGAATAATCGCTTGAACCTGGGAAGTGGAGGTTGCAGTGAGCTGAGATCGCGCCATTGCACTCCAGCCTGGGCAACAAGAGTGAAACTCCGTCTCAAAAAAAAAAAAAAAAAAAATTAAAAATCGAAAGGTTAAAAACTATAATAAATAAAATGAAAAATTCCACTGAAGGGTTAGAAGTCAAGGAAATATCCCAGAAAGTTTAAAAACAGAGACAGAAGAAAAAACTGGAATATTAGAGAATAAATCCAGAAAGTATAATGCCCAATTAACAGAAATCCCAAAACAGAAGAACAGAAAACAAAACAAAGAAATTGTAAAAGAAATAATACAAGAAAATTACCAAGAACAGGGCCTAGGAAGTAGCCAAGACAATGAATGCAAAAGCTTCACCAGGGACCTTAAGCAATTTTAGATCAGCAAGAAAAAGCCTGAAGGCTCTTAGAGAAACACAAAACCTGGACTCTGGATCAGGAATCCAGTGACATTCATTTCTCATCAGCAGCAGTGCCAGCAAGAGACAGGGGCTAAGCCTTCAAAATCCCAGGCCAGTTCTCAACTTGAAATTCCATCCCTCACCAAACTGCCAGTTCCAGGGGTGTGAGCTCAAGGCACTTGCCGATATGCAAACTCAACACTGACTCAACACTGACCCAGGGGCTCACCTTCCCAGCTCGGTGATGCCCCCAAAGGACGCCTTGTCCTAAGGACTGGAGGAAATGGGGCCTGCCAAGGTGCTGGACGCAGTTAACCTTCAAGAGAGCCCAAGGTGTGTGTGGGTGGGGGCCAGGCATAGGGGCCTCTCTAGGGTGATTCCCTCCCACAGACCAAGTGGACACATGGGTTGGGCCAACTGCTGTCCTTCCCTAGTCATGATGTGACCCCAGCTCGGGCCTCTCCACCCTCAGGGTCTCCTCCTGCATCTGTCTTCTCCCCCCGCCCCTCCCCCAGGGCTTCCTGTGTCCCCACGGCTCCAGGAGGAAGTGTGACTGCCCTGGTGTGGCACTGGACATCCCCTATCTGGCAGTGCCCCTCTTACTTTCCTGAAGCCAGGGCAGCCACAAACCACCTGGCCCCTTGAGGCACAGCTCTGGGGAGGTCTCTGCCAAGGCCTGGCCCAGTCCTGGGAAAGCCGGAGGAGCCTCTGTCCCCAGCAGGTGTGTGTAGTGAGAGCTCTGAGTGCCACCCTCCAGCCCTGGAAGGAGCCACCTCTTTCTGCTGTGTGGCCTCCAACAAGCCTCTCAGCCCCTCCCTTTCCTTTTCTGGGAAGTGGTGGTTAGCAGGGACCATCTGCTGGGGGAGCCGAGCACTGGACAAACGCCCCGCACCCAGGGCCAGGGTCCTCGTGCTGGGGGCCCTCTGTGGGTGCCTTCTGTCCCTGGTCGCAGGAGGGACCTCGGGCATCTGGGGTGGGCAGTGAGTGGAGGCTCGGGCCACCTCCTCATCCACTGCCCTGGGTGACCCCATCCCACCTCTCCGCGTCAGCCCTGGCTGAGGTCACCGGCCGCTCCCCGGGCAGCCCTGCCTCCGTCACCGTCGGGTGTGCGGCGGTGACTCAGCGGCCGGCCCCGCCCAGTGGCCGGAGGGAGGAGCGGGGGTCCCTCCTGGAGCTCTGGGCAAGCGCGGGCTCCGGCAGCGCGGCAGGTGCGGCCTCGCGGCGATAGCGGGACCCACCTGGCGGCTCACGGGGGAACAACACCGGCCCGCCATTCCCGGCCTTCCCGCGGGGCCCACTCCACGGGCGCCATCTCCCGGCCCCGGGCCTCCGAGCTCGTGGTCCTGGGGGTGCGTCCCGGCTGCCAGACAGTGCTCGGCAGGGGAAGTGCGTGCCGAGTGCGGGTCCTGAGCCCACCCGAAGCCCCGGTGCCGCGTCCCCGGGGGAGTGCGCGGAGCTGAGGCCCAGGCCCGCGCCCTGTGAGCACCTGGGGGTCAGGAAAGGCCGACTGTGTGGGGAGGGGACGCAGCAACGCGGGGTGGCGGGCCGGGCGCTGCAAGGGGCGCGCGATGACGTGCAGCCGGGCTGGACCGCCGCGACCCCACACCAAGTTAGGGCATGCAGCCCTGGGCCCGGCCTGAAAGACGGCCTGAGGTTCACCTTGCCCGAATGCAGACCCGCTCAAGTCCCAGCTTCCCGGGCTGGGACGGGCAGGGTGGCCACGCAGTGCCGGCCCCCCAGCCACACCCGCCCTGCTGTCCCCGCCCCCGCGGCGCGCTGGGGAAGGAGGACGCGATTACAGCTCGGGTACCCTGACCAGAGTCCGGGCTTGACCCCCGGCACCCTCCATTCTCCGCATACCAGAGGCAGCCCTTGGGACAGAGCGCCCAGAGCAGTGGCCTCTTGCCCTTGTCCCGCCCTGACCCGGTTCCCCCTCTTCCGCGTGGCGCCAGCCGTCCCGCGAGTGGGGACACCTGGCGAGGCCCTGACCTAGTTGCTGTGCAGAGCACTTTGGGCGAGCTGCAGGCCAGAGCAGGAGGTGCTGGACGGGTTAAACAGGATTCCCCCACCTCGGTGCCCCGCGCGCCCTGGACAAGACAGCCGCTCCCTGGCCTGCTGCGCGGGGAGAGCTGGAGGAGCTGACCAGCTAGGCGGCAGGAGAGTGTCCGTGGGGAGAGTCAGCAAAAGACTCCCCTCCCTCCCAGCCCTAGAGTCATAGCCCCTTCCACGTTTTTGAGATAAGGAGACAGCTCCGAATGGGCCTGGCCTTCCTCACCCCCTCCCTCTCTATTTCACCCCGATTTGGGCTTCCTGCACAAGCAGCTGCGGGGTGGGTGCTATGCCAGGTACGGGGGCACCAGCTTCACTGTAGAGGACAAGGATGCTGTGCCCCGAGAACCGACGCTCTAGGGCAGAGGGCGGGCGAAACAAGCTCATGGTCAGTGGGAGTTGATGAGGCTGTGGGTGGCACGGGGCTGCCGGGAGGAGGACGGGGGCTGCCGGGAGGAGGCAGCCAGTGGGAGAGCTTTGGGGGCGGAGGAAATGCCAGGCAGTGGTCAGGGCGCTGAAGGAGTGGAGGGACAGGCAGTGCCCATTCTGTGGGCCTCCAGCACCAGGGGAAGGGGCTTAGATTTTACCCCCAGGCAGCAGGTAGCCTTGGGAGCAGCGAGGATTTGAAACATGGGGGATTGTGGAAGCTGAGGCCCTGGGGTGGGAAGGTTCGCGCGGGATGCGCACTGCCAGGGAGCAGGCATGGCCACATGAGGCGGGCTATGGCCTGGGAGGGTGGTTTCTGGCTTTAGCCCTGTGAAGAGGGTGGGGGCTCCTTGGTTTCATCTCCGCTTCTGGCTCAGCTAAGAACCACCCTGAGGGGAAACACAAACTTCAGGCCACGCGGCCTCTGGGGAAGAAGGGGTGGGGCTGAGGGGGCAGGAGCTCCTGGGGTGGGGCTGAGGGGCAGGAGCTCCTGGGGTGGGGCCCACAATGGCCAGGTGGAGAGCAGACCCTCCCCACTCCATGCAGCTCCAGGAGGCCAGAAGGGACGGAGGCCTGGGGAAAGGAGCCTTCTTCTTGGGCCCAGCGGAGGGTCACAGCAGGGCCTGGGGCTATGCCCTTAGGAACAGAGGGAGGAGCAGGCGCCCTGGTCTCAGGTCACACACGACACACAGAGGCGCTGAGCACGTCTTACTCATCACCAAAAACTGAACTCCTGGGCATCAGGCAAGAAGCCTGGGGGGTTTGCTAGGCTGCCTGACAGCCTCCTGTCCCCAGACTTCTTGTCCACACAGGAGGCCAAGCAGCCTCAGAGCCCCTAATGGGCCACACATCTCACATCGCTGGCCCCTCTCCTCTTTTGTTGACAGGAAATGGGGCAGAGAGATCACATGGCAGGCACAGGGCTGAGCCGGGCCCAGAACCCAGGTGTCCAGCTCCCAGCTCAGGGCTCTTCCAGGGGCCTCCTTGGTTCCTGCTGCACAGCGGGGATGGGGAGCCTCAGGTAAACTGCAATGGGAATCCCGTCTCCAGAAGGCCTGGAGCAGCGGGGGTGGGGTGGGGCAGGGTGGTAGGGTTGAGGGACTCTAGGCCTGAGTGTCCAGTGACTCTGCAGGGGTGGGGGCGGGGGGACGGCCGGCTGAGCCTTCTGGGCTTCAGTCTGCGCAGTGGGGCAGGAGAAGCAAGCCCCAAGCTGGGCACCAACCAGGAGACGGAAGTGTGGGACCCTGGGCTTGTTCCTTGAGCCAAAACTCCGAGGCAGCCAGGCCGAGCTGCAGGAAACCAGCCTTGCCCACCGGGACCAGCCTTGGGACCACTGTTCCTGAAGAGGCAGAGCCCACTCCAGGCCTGCCCAAGGGAGCCAGCCGGGCCCTGGAGAGAGCTTCAGGAAACAGGGCCATCATCTTGCACTTGATCTGTCCAAAAGGGTGCGGGAGAACAGGGAGGTGAGCTGAGAGTAAGTAAGCTTTGCTTGCCTTGGATTCAAGTTAGCTTTTTATTATGGGATAACTTTAGACTTACAGAAAAGTTGCAAAGACAGTAGGAAAGTTCCCAATGCTCTACTCCCAGTGTCCCCTAACCTGGCATCTTACAGGGTCATAGGACAACTGGCATAACTGAGAGATTAACCTTAATACGACCAAACTCGAGGCTTTGGGTCTTGCTAGTTCTTCCACCACGGTTCCTTTTTCTGTTCAGGGTCCATCGTTTCATTTAGTGGGAGAAGATAACACATTCCAGGCTGGGCAAGGTGGCTCACGCCTGTCATCCCAGCACTTTGGAAGGCCCAGGCGAGTGGATCACTTGAAACCCTGTCTCCACCAAAAATGCAAAAATTAGCCAGGCGTGGTGGTGCATGCCTGTAGTCTCAGCTATTCGGGAGGCTAAGGCCCAAGAATCGCTTGAACCCAGAGACAGAAGTTGCAGAAAGCCAAGATCACGCCACTGCACTCCAGCCTGGGCGACAGAGTGAGACTGTCTCAAAAATAAAATATAAAGGAAAAAAAAGCCACTCCAGGCAGGTAGAGTGAAGAGGCAAAGGCTAGGAGTGGGGACCCATGCCCAAGCTCCCATGTCTGTAGCCGGCCAGCTGACAGGCGGTGGGGACTGGGGGGCCCTGTCAACAGGTGTGGAGGTGACCCAGAGTCCAGGGGCTGAGCTGGTGCAGAGGAAAGAATAGAGCAAGGACCTAGAGGTGGGGCAGTGCAAGCCGTGGGGGGCGCAGGCCCTGGGTTAAGTCTGCCACACCTCCCTGGGCCACTGTTGTCGTATCCACTAAATGGGCCGAAACAAATAAGACACAACAAGTTCATAAAAAAAGCCACCAAAGCCAGCCCTGGACTGGCAAAGAACAATCACATCGCTTCTCTGAGCCCCAAGTCTCCCTTCCGGAAATGCAAAGGACACACCCACCTCTGGCGGAAGTGCAGCTGCTGACTCTCCCGGCTCGGCGGCCGCCCAGCTCCCCCCAGTTCCATCCATGCGGTCCCCTCCCCAGGCCCAGCTGCCCGGCCCTCTCCAGCACTGGTTCTAGAAGGGTGGTGGTGGCCACCCTGCGCCACCGGCTTCCCAGAGCACAGCCCAGGACGGCCCTGGCGCGACCTTGGGCGAGGCCCCGCTGCAAAATAGAAAAATCACAGCGCGCGGTCCGGCCCCTGCGCCCCATGGGCTCCAGGCCTCGCCCTGCCCGCTCCGGCTGCTCGCCCGCTTCCCAGGGGCAGGCAGCCCCGCATCCTCCACCGCCCTCGGCCCCGGGACTCCCCGGGCGCCGAGGCCCCCCACGCCCGGCTCCCGCCCCAACCCCTCGGAGGCGCCGGGCCACTCCAGCACCCCGGGGCTGCCCCGCCGCCGCCCCTTTGTCCCGCGCGCCAATCGGCGGCCTCTTTGACTAAATAAGGCCAGGAGCGCCGGGCGGGCGCCCCCCGTCCGTTACTTCCGCCCCCCGCCCGCCGTGACTCAGGCCCGGCGGCGGGCGGGGACGGCGCTGCCCCGGGCCGGGCTTCCCGGCGGCGGGGGGCGGGGCTCCGGCGGCGCCGATATCGCCAAATATGGCCGCGCCGCCGCCCCCCGCCGTGCACCTGGGCCGCACCTTGACCCCCGCCGCTTGACGGCGGCCGCAGAGGAGGAAGTCTCTCCCCGTCCCCCGCCCCTCCCTGCGGCTCAGGCCCTGGGGGTGGCGGGGAATCCCGGGGTCTCGAGGCGCCAGCCCCGCCCCCATGACCCTGGCGGCCTCGGGTCTGCAAAGTGGGGAAGAAGGGTGGGGGACGGGGACTCGCGCCCGGGGCCGGCACCTCCCCGCACTTCCCAGACAAAAGAGCTTCGGAGGAGGCCGGAGGCCGGGAGGGGCAGGCTTGCCCACCCGCCCCGTGTCCCACGGTGGGGCACGTCGCCTCTTGGGACCCCCCCCCCCGTGGAAGTCCCCACCCGGGGGTCGAGCAGGCTGTGTGGTTCTGACCAGGGACGCGACTCCGTGTGGGTTTGTTGGAGGCCCAGTCCCGGCTTCGCCACGGGAGGGAACACACCTGACATCCTTGCCCGGGCCCCCGGAGAGTCTGGGCCTGGAGAGCTCAGTACCCCCGGGAGGCCTGGGGCACGGGGACCTGGGGCACGGGGACCTTAGGCACGGGTCTCGGCGTCCGGGGTGACCGCAGCCCGCAGGTGAGCTGGGCTGGCCGCCGTGCCCTGACTCGCTGTTCTCACTCCCAAACACGGGGTCGCGAGCTAACCTTGCAGGGCTCGGGACTCCGCGTGGGGACCCTGGCCCCGTCCCCCAGCCTGTCGAGTCAAGCTGAACGCCCTGCGACCTCGGGCGAGTCCGTCGCCTCACTGCGCGGCCTGACGGCCACCCCTCCGCGGCCGGCGCTCCAACCCTGAAAATTCCTGCAGTGCACAAGGAAATTGTAGTGCCCGGCGCCTCACGGGGTGTGTAACCAAAGCACCGGCGCCGCTCCGGGCAAGGAGTGAGCGCCCCGAACCAGCCTGTGCCTAAACCCACGCAGCCCTGACCCCCGCCCTTAACTAGCATCGTAAAAAGACGAGGCAATCCCCCGGCCGCCCGAGACTGCGGAGCCGACGTTCAGGAAAGTCAGGGTTCCCGTTGTCTACCTCAGTTTCCCTATGATGTCTACAGGTGACCAGAATGAAACAAAGGCCTCGCTCCACACCACCTGCTCAACACAGAAGGGGGCGGGGTAGCCCCGACCCGGAGCGCGCGCCTGCGGACAATCGGGCCTGTGATTTGAGGGGCCGGGATGTGTCGAGTCGGGTAGAAAGGGGTCTCGGTCTCCCAAACAACGTAGACCCGGGGCAGGGCGCCCGGTGGAAGGACCTGCATGGTCATGGCTGCGCTCGGGGACCACGGCGAGGTGAGGGCTCCCGCGTGTCGGGGACCCCCGCCGCGCCCTTTCCCCAGCCCGGCACTGGCGCCCGGGCTCCTCGTGGAGCCCGAGGGGAGAGGCCGCAGGGACGTCCCAGGGAGCAAAGCCCCGCAGCGTGGCCCTGGCCTCGGGGACCCACCCCAGCTCCGGCGCGGCCCCGCCCCGGCCAGGCAGTTTCGGGGCGCAGCCGCGCCCTCCCCACGGCGCGACAGTCCCGGGGCGGGGCCGGGCCCGTCAGCCCTTCGGTCCTCCCGGCGACCCCCGGAGGGCGCCCCGACCCAGCCCCGCCCGATGGCCGGCCCGCGCAGGGTCGCGAGCGCGCGGGGGTGGCGCGGGCGGGGCCGTTGGGAGGCGGTGCGGGCTGGGGCCGGGGCCCCACGTGTCCCTGCCGGGCGGGCCAATAGGCGCCCGGCTTTCGGAAAGATCGCCATATATGGACATGTTCTGGGGCCGCGCGCGCCGCCGGGCCGCGCGGGCGCGCCGCTCCCGCTTAAATAGTGGCGGGGGAGGCCGCGGACGGTCTCAGTCGCCGCCGTCAGCTCGTGCACCTTGTTCTCCTGCCGCTCACCCGTCCTACTCCTCCGCCGGTAAGCGCCCCGCCCCGGGGCCTGAGCTGGACGTCTCACGCCTGCGCCTCTCGACCCTGGCCGGCCTTGCTTTCAGCTGCGGAGGCCTCGCCGCGCCTTCACCGGGAACAAAAGGCGGGGTGGGCCGGGCCGGGCGGACTGGGGCTGGGCGGGGGCCGGGGGTCCAGGGCGGGGCCCGGCCGCAGTGCAGAGTCCCGAGCCGCGGGCGTCATGTAAAAGTCGCGGCCGCTGGTTTTAGGGGGTTGCGGTCTTGGAGGCTTGTGTCTCTGGGGCTGGGGCAGCGCTGACTCTCCTCCGCGGAGGGACGTTAGTTGGCTGTGGGACTTGTCTTCGAGAGGCGCCCGCCTGCATCCGCCTTTTCCCGGGCAGGTCGCAATGGAAGAAGAGATCGCCGCGCTGGTCATTGACAATGGCTCCGGCATGTGCAAAGCTGGCTTTGCTGGGGACGATGCACCCCGAGCCGTGTTTCCCTCCATCGTCGGGCGTCCCCGACACCAGGTGAGTGGAGGGCGCCGCGGGGCTCCTGGGTTCTGCGCTGCGGGGTGGGCTCGGTGCCGCCGACGAGGCTGACGGGTCAATCCCTGCAGGGCGTGATGGTGGGCATGGGCCAGAAGGACTCCTACGTGGGTGACGAGGCCCAGAGCAAGCGCGGCATCTTGACCCTGAAGTACCCTATCGAGCATGGCATTGTCACCAACTGGGATGACATGGAGAAAATCTGGCACCATACTTTCTACAATGAGCTGCGCGTAGCCCCAGAGGAGCACCCGGTGCTGCTGACCGAGGCCCCCCTGAACCCTAAGGCCAACAGAGAGAAGATGACTCAGGTGGGGCTCGGCTGACGCCCGCCCTCCCGTTGTTTCCCTTGTCATTTTCTGCCTAGCTTGATTTCTGACATTTAAGTGTTTCTTTCGCTGTTCCAGGCTCTGTTCCTCTCCCGGCATTTCCTCCCTGAAGTCTCCAGGTTTCTCATTTGGTTTCTGCCTGCGTTCTTTTCTTTTCTTCACACATCACACTGGCATGCGGCATGTTGTGGCGTGTGAGCATGGGGTGGCCGTGGGTCTCTGTCCTTGATAAAGCCGTTCCTTGTTCCTCCTCAGATTATGTTTGAGACCTTCAACACCCCGGCCATGTACGTGGCCATCCAGGCCGTGCTGTCCCTCTACGCCTCTGGGCGCACCACTGGCATTGTCATGGACTCTGGAGACGGGGTCACCCACACGGTGCCCATCTATGAGGGCTACGCTCTCCCCCACGCCATCCTGCGTCTGGACCTGGCTGGCCGGGACCTGACCGACTACCTCATGAAGATCCTCACCGAGCGTGGCTACAGCTTCACCACCACCGCCGAGCGGGAAATTGTGCGCGACATCAAGGAGAAGCTGTGCTACGTCGCCCTGGACTTCGAGCAGGAGATGGCCACCGCCGCATCGTCCTCTTCCCTGGAGAAGAGCTACGAGCTGCCTGATGGCCAGGTCATCACCATCGGCAATGAGCGGTTCCGGTGTCCGGAGGCATTGTTCCAGCCTTCTTTCCTGGGTAGGTGTTGTGAGCTAAAGTTTTCTTCTCTTTTCATCCTGGGCAACTCAGCACCACTAAGGGAGGGCTTTGTCCCCTAGGCATGGAATCTTGCGGCATCCATGAGACCACCTTCAACTCCATCATGAAGTGTGACGTGGACATCCGCAAAGACCTGTATGCCAACACGGTGCTGTCTGGCGGTACCACCATGTACCCAGGCATTGCCGACAGGATGCAGAAAGAGATCACTGCCCTGGCACCCAGCACCATGAAGATCAAGGTGAGTCGAGGGGTTGGTGGCCTTCTGCCTGGCTCTGGAGGCCGGACTGGGGGCGCTGTGTGAGCTGAAGCCATGCCTGGCTGTCTTTGCAGATCATCGCACCCCCAGAACGCAAGTACTCAGTGTGGATCGGTGGCTCCATCTTGGCCTCACTGTCCACCTTCCAGCAGATGTGGATTAGCAAGCAGGAGTACGACGAGTCGGGCCCCTCCATCGTCCATCGCAAATGCTTCTAAATGGACTGAGCAGATGCGTAGCATTTGCTGCATGGGTTAATTCAGAAGTATAAATTTGCCCTTGGCAAATGCATACACCTCATGCTAGCCTCACGAAACTGGAATAAGCCTTCGAAAAGAAATTGTCCTTGAAGCTTGTATCTGATATCAGCACTGGATTGTAGAACTTGTTGCTGATTTTGACCGTGTATTCAAGTTAACTGTTCCCCTTGGTATTTGTTTAATACCCTGAACATATCTTTGAGTTCAACCTTTAGTACATGTGGCTTGGTCACTTTGTGGCTGAGGTAAGAACGTTCTTGTGGAAGACAAGTCTGTGGCTTTGGTGAGTCTGCGTGGCCAGCAGTCTCTGATCTGTGCAGGGTATTAATGTGTCAGGGCTTGAGTGTTCTGGGATTTCTCTAGAGGCTGGCAAGGGCTCCTGAACCAGTTTCTGCCCTGCCAGTCTGTCAGGGTTGGAAAGTCCAAGCCATAGGACCCAGTTTTCTTAGCTGACGTTTCCTGCCAGAACACCGTGGGCTGTTACTTGCCTTGAGTTGGAAGCGGTTTGCATTTACACCTGTAAAGGTATTCATCCTTTTAATTTATGTAAGGTTTTTTTGTACGCAATTCTCAATTCTTTAAAGAGATGACAACAAATTTTGGTTTTCTACTGTTATGTGAGAACATTAGGCCCCAGCAACACGTCATTGTGTAAGGAAAAATAAAAGTGCTGCCGTAACAGATGACTGGCTCCTGTTTTGGGAAAGTAGCAAGTGGGCTGGGCAAGACAAGACCTGGAAGGATTGGGTGGTCTGGGGTGGGGAAAGGTGCTGCTCATCTTGGCTTCATGAACTGATGAGAAAATGGCTTGCAATAATTTGAAGTTCAGTTTCTTCCAAACCGAAAGTGCAAGAAGAAGGCGGCCTAGTGAGTTTGGGTGTCGGGAATTACTGAGGCAGCATCATAAACAAGGCTGGGAAGGAAGTCCTGAGAGGGCTTTTTCCGTTTTTGGGAAAAACTAGATAACTTAGTGACATCTTGGGTAAATATTTGGCATAAAACTGCAGGGGCCTTCCTAGCAGCTTCCCCCCAGCCCTCAGGTGGACACGGGGTATGAGATAGTTTCATTTTGTGTCAAGAGTGCAGCAGTCATGGAGTTGGCTCATTACTGAATTCTGGAACTCAGTATCTGCCACACCTGGTGTAAGTGGCTCTGCGAGTTCCCTCTGTACTTTGAGCTTTTCTGCCCGCGTTGCCAGGGGCGATCCTCTGTCGTTGAGATTGGGAGTCCAATGCATAGCTCCTCTAAACTGCTTACAGCTGCAGAATAGTCATTTGGAGGTTGGGTCAGGGAAGGGAGATTACCAATTGAAAAATGTTCTTCCAAAACTATTTCATGTTAAGTCGGGTCAAGGGATTATTTCTGCTGTTGGGAGGTAGATTTTACCGAGGCAGAGGTAGTGGTGCTTCCTAGCTCCCCCTCCGATACGGGGTTGGGGGAGAGGAGGCACTCAAGCTGGGTGGGGGTGGAGGCAGGCATGACAAATGACAAGTTTCCCCAGCTCCAGGCTCCCACCCTACTTGGTTCTGTGACCTCACATAACAGCATGACTCTTCTCAGGGACTAATACCTGCAAAAAACAGAAATTCTCTTTGTCCTGTGAACCGTTGAACTTACAGAACAAACTAAGAGATGCTCATGGACACTGAGCATCAGCAAATGCACATTAAAACAGATGCCAGTTTATATCAGATGATCAGAAATCAGGAGACGGGTAGTTGTGAGCATTGGCCAGGGCACAGGGACCAGGGACAGCCACGCATTCTCCAGGCGTTGAAAGCTGCAGCTCTTCTGGAGTGCCCAGTGCAGGTTTCCAGCCAAAATGAGAGAATGAGTACATCCTACAGCTCCCAAGTCCCGGTCCTGGGCATACACCCTAGAGGAACCGCAGGGACCAGGACATGCAAGTTGCTTGTGAGGGCGGTGGGTAAGTGACGTGGCAGATGTGCACCTGCGGCAGTGACGAGCCGAAGCTGGGTCTCAGTAACACTGTTGAATGAAGGTTATGAACAGAGCGAGCTGTATTTCACAGCTCCATTTTTATAAGTAAAAACAGATCCAAAAGATTATGTATAATGCCAGCACTTTGCAAGGCTGAGATGGAATGATCATCTGAGCCCAAGAGTTTGAGACCAGCCTAGGCAACTTGGCAAGACCTTATCTCTACAATTTTTCTTTTTTTTTTTTTTTTTTGAGGTGGAGTTTCCCTCTGTTGCCCAGGCTGGAGTCCAATGGCGTGATCTTGGCTCACTGCAACCTCCGCCTCCTGGGTTCAAGTGATTCTCTTGCCTCGGCCTCCCGAGTAGCAGGGATTACAGGCATGTGCCACCACGCCTGGCTAATTTTGTATTTTTAGTAGAGGCGGGGTTTCTCCATGTTGGCCAGGCTGGTGTCTATCTCCCAACCTCAGGTGATTTGCCCGCCTTGGCCTCCCAAAGTGCTGGGATTACAGACATGAGCCACTGTGCCCAGACAAATATATATATATATATATATTTTGAGATGGAGTCTCACACTGTCACCCAGGCTGGAGTGCAGTGGTATGATCTCGGCTCACTGCAAGCTCTGCCTCCCGGGTTCATGCCATTCTCCTGCCTCAACCTTCTGAGTAGCTGGGACTACAGGCACCTGCCACCACGCCCAGCTAATTTTTTGTATTTTTAGTAGAGACGGGGTTTCACTGTGTTAGCCAGGATGGTCTTGATCTCCTGACCTCGTGATCTGCCCGCCTCAGCCTCCCAAAGTGCTAGGATTACAGGTGTGAGCCACCGCACCTGGCCCAATTTTTTTTTTCATTAGCTGAGCATGGTGGTGCATGCCTGTGGTCCCAGCTACTCAGGAGGCTGAGGAGAAACTCGGATCACTTGACAGAAGTTCGAGGTTTGAGACTGCAGTGAGCTGTGATCAAGCCACTGCACTCTAGCCTGGGTGACACAGTGACACCCTATCTCAAAAACAAACAAAAACCCCAAACCCCACAAAATTATGTCTAATAAGGATCTAGTATCCACAATATGTAAAGAACTCCTACAAATCAACAAAAAATAACCCAATTTAAAAATGGGCAAAGGACCTGAATAGCCATTTTCTCCCAAGAAGATATAGAAATGGCCAACAGGGAGATAAAAAAGATACTCAGCACCATTAGGGGATCATTAGGGAAGTGCAAATCAAAATCACAGTGAGATACCACTTCACATTCAGTAGGATGGCCACAAAAAAGTAAAAAAATGGAAGATAGTGACAGTGAGGGTCAGACATGATGGCTCATGCCTGTAATCCCAACACTTTGGGAGGCTGAGGCAGGCAGATCGCTTGAGCCCAGAAGTCCAAGACCAGCCTGGGCAACATGGCAAAATCCCACTACAAAAGATACAAAAAATTAGCCTGGCTTGGTGGCACACGCTTGTAATAACCCAGCTACTCAGAAGGGTGAGGTGGGAGGATCACTTGAACCTGGGGTAACTGAGGCTGCAGTTAGCTGGGATTGAGCCACTGCACTCCGGCCTGGATGACACAGCACGACAAGGAGGGAGGGAGGGAGGAAGGAAAGAAGGAGAGAACCAGTGGACCAGTGAGGATGTGGAGCAATTGGAACTCTGGTACAGTGATTGTGGGAATGTAATATAAAATGGGGCAGCCACTGTGGAAAACAGTGTGGCAGTTCTTCAGCTACACATAGAATTACCATATGATCCAGGAATTCCACTGAATATTGGTACATACTCCCAACACTGAAAACTATTATTCGAACAAATACTTGTACATGAATGTTCGTGGCAACACTATAGTCAAAAGGTGGAAAAACCCAATGTCCGTCAGTCGATGAATGAATAAACGAAATGTGGTCCATTATGAAATAGAATATTGATCGGCCGGGTGCGGTGGCTCACACCTGGAATCCTAGCACTGTGGGAGGCTGAGGAGGGCGGATCACAAGGTCAGGAGATCGAGACCATCCTGGCTAACACGGTGAAACCCCATCACTACTAAAAAGTACCCCCCCAAAAAAAAATTAGCCGGGCGCCTGCAGTCCCAGCTATCCTCGGGAGGCTGATGCAGGAGAACGGCGTGAATCCAGGAGGCGGAGCTTGTAGTGAGCCGAGATCACACCACTGCAGTCCAGCCTGGGTGACAGTGTGAGACTCCGTCTCAAAAAAAAAAAAAAAAAAAAAAAGAAATAGAATATTGATTAGCCACGAAAAGAAAAGGGTGGATCTTGGAAACGTCACGCTCAGTGGAAGAAGGCCAAACACACAAGGTCGCATACTGTACGACTCCAGTTCTAGAAACTGTCCAGAACAGGCCAATCCATAGGGACAGAGAGTAGAGTATGGGCTAGAGGGGAGGGAAGGAAGACGGGGAGGGACTGCTTAGTGTGGCATAGTTTCTCTTTGGGGTGAAGAAATCGGACAGAGATGGTGGTTGCACACAACATTGTGAATATGCTTGATACCACTGAATTGGACTTTTTTTTTTTTTTTTTTTTTTTGAGACGGAGTCTCGCTCTGTCGCCCAGGCTGGAGTGCAGTGGCCGGATCTCAGCTCACTGCACGCTCTGCCTCCCGGGTTCACGCCATTCTCCTGCCTCAGCCTCCCAAGTAGCTGGGACTACAGGTGCCCATCACCTCACCCGGCTAGTTTTTTGTATTTTTTTTAGTAGAGACGGAGTTTCACCGTGTTAGCCAGGATGGTCTCGATCTCCTGACCTCGTGATCCGCCCGTCTCAGCCTCCCAAAGTGCTGGGATTACAGGCTTGAGCCACCGCGCCCGGCTGACTTTTCTTTTTTTTTTTTTTTTTTTTTTTTAGATGGAGCCTCCCTCTATCATCCAGGCTGGAGTGCAGTGCAATCTCAACTCACTGCAACCTCTGCCTCCTGGGTTCAAGTGATTCTCCTGCCTCAGCTTCTCGAGTAGCTGGGATTATAGGTGTGCACCATCATGCCCAGCTGATTTTTGTATTTTTAGTATAAACGGGATTTCGCTTGGTTGGCCAGGCTGGTCTCGAACTCCTGACCTCAGGTGATCCACCCTCCTTGGCCTCTCAAGATGTTGGGATTACAGGCGTGAGCCACCGCACCCGGCCATTTGTACACTTGTTTTTGAGACAGAGTCTTGCTCTGTTGCCAGGCTGGAGTGCAGTGGTGCGACTTGGCTCACTGCAACCTCTGGCCCCTGGGTTCAAGTGATTCTCCTGCCTCAGCCTCCCAAGTAGCTGGGACTACAGGCACCCACCACCACATCCAGCTAATTTTTGTATTTTTAGTAGAGACGGGGTTTTACCATGTTGGCCAGAATGATCTTGATCTCCTGACCTCAGGTGATCTGCCTGCCTCGGCCTCCCAAAGTGCTGGGATTACAGGTGAGAGCCACTGCACTTGGCCTGTACACTTTTAAATGATTAAAATGGTAATTTTTATGTTCCATATTTCCTTTTCTTTTCTTTCTTTCTTTCTTTTCTTTTCTTTTTTTTTTTTTTTTTTTGAGATGGAGTGTCGCTCTTGTTGCCCAGGCTGGAGTGCAATGGAGTGATCTTGGCTCACTGCAATCTCCACCTCCTGGGTTCAAGCGATTCTCCTGCCTCAGCCTCCCAAGTAATTGGGATTACAGGCATGTACCACCATGCCTGGCTAATTTTGTATTTTTAGTAGAGATGGGGTTTCTCCACGTTGGTCAGACTGGTCTCAAACTCCCGACCTCAAGTGATCCTCCCACCTCGGCCTCCCAAAGTGCTGGGATTACAGGCGTGAGCCACCGTATTCAGCCTACATATTTCTTTTATCACAATGAATATTTTAGGTTATATGCATGTCTAAGGACATGTAGCAAGCACACAGTTTGTGTCTATGGAGAGAGAATGGGATGGGAGGGAGAACGAACTGTGTGTTGGGGAGGAATAAAATAAGAAAACCGGCCAGGCGCGGTGGCTCAAGCCTGTAATCCCAACACTTTGGGAGGCCGAGGCGGGTGGATCACGAGGTCAGGAGATCGAGACCCTCCTGGCTAACACGGTGAAACCCCGTCTCTACTAAAAATACAAAAAAAACTAGCCGGGCGAGGTGGCGGGCGCCTGTAGTCCCAGCTACTCGGAGGTTGAGGCGGGAGAATGGCGGGAACCCGGGAGGCGGAGCTTGCAGTGAGCTGAGATCCGGCCACTGCACTCCCGCCTGGGCAACACAGCGAGACTCCGTCTCAAAAAAAAAAAAAAAAAAAAAAAGAAAAGAAAACCAAGAAGGATTGTGCAGAAGCAGCTAGTTGGTGAACTGTGAGCTGGAGGACCCAGTCTGAACTCTAAAAGCAAAGCCAATCAGATCAAATTGTTTCCAGGCTTGGAGAACTCCCCAGCCTTGGCGGGGTCCCCTGCCCACTCCACCGCAGCCAGCCCTGTTGCAGGCTCTTGACTGGCGAGGACCAGGTCATGCCTTCAGCTCCAGACCAGACCAGGCTCCATGCCAGCCCTCAGGGGAGCTCTGTGGAGTGCAGCAGCCGCTGGAGGGCGCGAACCCCAGCCCAGTGCATACCTGGCCCAAGGTCAGCCCTGTGTCTGTTTCCAGGTCACATGAGATGATAACGGGAAGGCTTTCATTCAGTTTTGTTTAGCAAGCAGTATATATATATATATATATGTGTGTGTGTGTGTGTGTGTGTGTGTGTATATATATATATATATATATTTTTTTTTTTTTTTTTTTTTTTGAGACGGTGTTTCGTTCTTGTTGCCCAGGCTGGAGTGCAGTGGCACAATCTCGGCTCACCACAACCTCCGCCTCCCGGGTTCAAGCGATTCTCCTGCCTCAGCCTGAGTAGCTGGGACTACAGGAGAGTGCCACCATGCCCAGCTAATTTTTGTATTTTTAGTAGAGAAGGGGTTTCTCCATGTTGGTCAGGCTGGTCTCGAACTCCCGACCTCAGGTGATCCGTCTGCCTTGGCCTCCCAAAGTGCTGGGATTACAGGCGTGAGCCACTGCGCCTGGCAGCAACCGCAATATATTGACTCAAAGGAGGACAGGTGTTGCTGAAAGGGACTGAGAGAATCAGATCCTGGCTCAGCACGGCCGGGGATTGGCCCCCCCTGGCTTTTTGTTTGTTTGTTTTTGTGGGGTTTTTTTGGAGACAGCATCTCACTATGTTGTCCAGGCTGTTCTCCAACTCCTGGACTCAATAATCCTCCTGCTTAAGGCTCCCAAAGTGCTGGGATTACAGGCGTGAGCCACTGCGCCCAGCCTAAGACTTTTTTCAAAAAACAACCACAAGCCGGGTGCGGTGGCTCACGCCTGTAATCCCAGCACTTTGGGAGGCTGAGACGGGTGGATCACGAGGTCAGAAGTTCGAGACAAGCCTGGCCAATATGGTGAAACCCCGTCTCTACTAAAAACACAAAAATGAGGCCGGGCGCGGTGGCTCAAGCCTGTAATCCCAGCACTTTGGGAGGCCGAGACGGGCGGATCACGAGGTCAGGAGATCGAGACTATCCTGGCTAACATGGTGAAACCCCGTCTCTACTAAAAAATACAAAAAACTAGCCGGGCGAGGTGACGGGCGCCTGTAGTCCCAGCTACTCAGGAGGCTGAGGCAGGAGAATGGCGTGAACCCGGGGGGTGGAGCTTGCAATGAGCTGAGATCCGGCCACTGCACTCCAGCCGGGGCGACAGAGCGCGACTCCGTCTCAAAAAAACAAAAAACAAAAAACAAAAATGAGCCAGGCGTGGTGGCATAAGCCTGTAATTCCAGCTACTCCGGAGGTCGAGTCAGGAGAATTGCTTGAACCTGGAAGGCAGGCAAGACTCCATCTCAAAAAAAAAAAGAAATCCTCCCGCCTCAGCCTCCTAAAATGCTGGGATTACAGGTGTGAGCCACCATGCCCAGCCTTAAATTTCTTTTAACTGTTGGTTTGTTTCCAATCATTGCATTTGGCCATTATGTCTCTTAAATCTCTTTAAACCGCTGGATTTACCCTCTTTTATTTTTCTCCTTTCAGGTTATTTGTGGAAGAAGGCAGGTCTTTTGTTCCAGAGGGTTCCACCTGTCTGGATTTTGCTGATTTCATCCTTGTGGTTGATGTGACATGTTCCTCAACCCCTTGTATTTCCTATCGTTTGTTAGATCTAGGTGTAAATGTCCAAATTGGTCTGTTTAATCTCATTCAGGTTGTTTTTTTTTTTAGCAAGAAGATGACCATACGGTGGGTGCAACTTCATGGAGAGGGAAAGAGTCCCACAGAGCCCGATTTTGTGATGTTAGCAGCCATTGGTAATCCCTGCCAGGACCTGCTATTTCATTAGTGGTTACAAATTATTCTTCCCCTCCTCTCCCCTCCCCTCCCCTCCCTCTTTTCTCCTCTCATCCTTTCCCTCCCTCCCTCCTTCCCTCCCTCCCTTCTTTCCTTCCTTTCTTTTTTGACGGAGTCTCCCTCTCTCGCCCAGGCTGGAGTGCAACGGCACGATCTCGGGTCACCGCAACCTCTGCCTCCCAGGTTCCTGCCATTCTCCTGCCTCAGCCTCCCGAGTAGCTGGGACTACAGGCGCCGCCACCTCACCCGGCTTGTTTGTTTGTTTGTTTGTTTGTTTAGTAGAGACAGGGTTTCACCAGAATGGTCTCGATCTCCTGACCTCATGATCTGCCTGTCTCGGCCTTCCAAAGTGCTGGGATTACAGGTGTGAGCCACTGCACCGGCCAATCCTATCCTTCCTTCTTTGTTTATTATTTGGAATTCTTATGCGAAGAGAAACCCCTTTATCAACAATTTCGCTCCCCCGAGCTATAGCTTGTGCTGGAAAGGGAAGGCACATGGGATCTTCCCTGTGATTTCCGGGTATAGACGAATGAGCTGGTGCCCAGCATCTTCCAAAAGTGGCCAGCTATCTTTTATAGTATTATTATGAACTCATTAATTTGCGTTTCTTTTTCCAGGCAGGATCTCATGCTGTCGCCCAGGCTAGAGTGCAGTGGTGCAATCACAGCTCACTGCAGCCTCAAACTCCTGGGCTCAAGTCATCCTCTGGCTTCAATTTTGTGAATAGCTGGAATCGCAGGCATGCGCCACCGTGCCTGGCAATTTTTTTTTTTTTTAGTGGAGATGGGGTCTCACTATGTTGCCCAGGCTGGTCTTGAACTCCTGGGTTTCTCTTACCTCAGTCTCCCAAGTGCTAGGACTACAGGTGTGAGCCCCCACGCCGGGCCGATCTGCACTTATTTCGTGTTTCAATCTGCTGCAGTTTTGGCCTTGGTTCTCGAAGCATCCTCCTCCTGTCTGTTGGCGCCTAAGTCTGGCTGGACGGTCACCAACAGTGTCGCTGCTCCGTGGAGTGTCCGTTTCCCTCTCCAGAGCTGAGACCAGCCACATCCCCAGTGGCCTGGGCCTTTCTTAGGTAATGGTATTTTAGAGACCACAATCTGGGCACACCTCAAGTTTTCAATGTCTTTTTTTTTTTCTTTTTTTCCAGATGGAGCCTCGCTCTGTCACCAGGCTGGAGTGCAGCGGTGCGATCTCGACTCGCTGCAACCTCCGCATCCCGGGATCAAGTGATTTTCCTGCCTCAGCCTCCCAAGTAGCTGGGACTACAAGCCTCTGCCATCACGCCCGGGTAATTTTTGTATTTTTAGTAGAGACGAGGTTTCACCATGTTGGCCAGGTTGGTCTTGAACTCCTGACCTCAAGTAATCTGCCTGCCTCGGCCTTCCAAAGTGCTGGGATTACAGGCGTGAGCCACCGTGCCTGGCCTAAGTCTTCAATATCTTCAATGCCATTCAGCTTAGTTAACAGAAACTTCTGGAAGGGACGCCTGCTCTGAGAAGTGTCACACATGCTGGGGGACTTCGGGGCACTCCAGAAAGGGCTCTCCTTCCCCAGGATCCCCGGGTCCTGATGGTAGGCAGAGGTGGAGGATGTTCTCCAAGGGGTGCAGAAGGCTCTCCAAGCCGAGCCTTCCTGCAGCATTCGGAGCCTGTCCACACCACCGGCATCCCTCTACCCAGACCCACTTTCCCTGGCAAGAGATGGATATTGTGTTTGTTGGATGCAATTTCAAGCCCCTTTCATGTTTTCATAGAGGATGGAGACCAAGGGGGAAGTTCAATGGTTCATGTTGGTAAATCCCGGCTCCGATGATTGAGAGATTTTCTGACTTCCAGGACCCTTGCTTGGTTAGAGGTGGTTCCCAAACTCCAGAGCCAGAGACAGCTGTGGGCAGGTGCTTTCCTCTGTGCAGCACATGAGCTGCCAAGTGCTGGGGCTGCCTGCCATACCCAGAGCCCCTCATGGCCTCCCATGGCTCCCCTCAGCTATGCTTGGCCTGCCCACCTGCTGGTGGTTGTTTGGAATCCCTTCCTGCTGGAAAGGATGTCTCCCCACCCTGTCCAGCTCCCTGCTGGCGGCCCTTCTCAGGGCTCCCTCCAGAGAGGACTGCCATGGCGCATACTTCCCACATGATACAGCATCATAGTCTATGTGAATGGCATCCCCTGGAGTTGTGCAGTGCACCACCTGTGCAGCCGTCCACAGCATCCCCACACAACCCAGTCCTTCCCAGTCCTTCCCTGGAAGCACGCATTCCTCCACTTCCACCCTCTGTTACTTGTCCATCTCCATCCCTGCTATGCAAGATTAAAAAAAAATTTTTTTTTTTTTTTTTGAGACAGAGCTTTGCTCTGTTGCCCAGGGTGGAATGTAGTGATACAATCTCGGCTCACTGCAGCCTCCGCCTCCTGGGTTCAAGCGATTCTCCTGCCTCAGCCTCCCAAGTAGCTGGGACTACAGGCATGACACCACCACATCCAGCTAATTTTTGTGTTTTTAGTAGAGACGGGGTTTCACCATGTTGGCCAGGCTGGTCTTGAACTCTTGACCTCAGTTAATCCACCCGCCTCGGCCTCCCAAAGTGCTAGGATTACAGGTATGAGCCACCGTGCCCAGCCTAAAATTTTTTTTTAATTGTAGTAAAACATGCATAACACAAAATTTATCATTTTAATCGTGTTGAAATGTACAGTCATTACGTTCACAAGGGTGTGCCTCCATCACCATATCTTCAGAATTGTTTCATCTTCCCAAACTGAAACTCTACATCTATTTTCTTTTTTTCTTTTTTTTTTTTTTGAGATGGAGTCTTGCTCTGTCACTAGGCTGCAGGGCAGTGGCACGATCTCGGCTCACGGCAACCTCCGCCTCCCGGGTTCAAGGGATTCTCCTGCCTCAGCCTCCCAAGTAGCTGGGACTACAGACATGCACCACCACATCCAGCTACTTTTTGTATTTTTAGTAGAGACAGAGTTTCACTGTGTTCACCAGGCTGGTCTCAAACTCCTGACCTCAGGCAATCCTCCTGCCTCGGCCTCCCAAAATACTGGAATTACAGGCTTGAGCCACCATGCCGGCTGAAACTCTGTATCTATTAAACAACAAATTTTCTTCCTTTTTTGTTGGACAGGGTCTCACGCTGTTACACAGGCCGTAGTGATTGGCATAATCACAGTTGACTGCAGCCTCAACCTCCCTGGCTCCAGCAATCTGCCCATCTCAGCCTCTGGAGTAGCTGGGACCACAGGCGTGTGCCACCATGCCTGGCTAATTTAATTTAATTTATTTATTTTTTAGAGACAGGGTCTCATTTTGCTGCCCACGCTGAAGTGCAGTGGTGTAATCTCAGTCACTGTAGCATTCACCTTCTGGGCTCCAGAGATCTTCCCGCCTCAGCCTCCTGAGTACCTGGGAATACAGGTGCATGCCACCAAGCCCAGCTAACGTTTTGGTATTTTTAGTAAAGACAGGGTTTCACTGTATCACCCAGGCTGGTCTCGAACTTCTGGACTCAAGCAATCTGCCTGCCTTGGCCTCCCAAAGTGTTGAGATTACAGGCGTGAGCCACTGCGCCTGGCCAATTTTATTTATTTATTTATTTATTTTATAGAGATGGGGTCTCGCCATGTTGCCCAGGCTGGTCTCCAGCTCTTGGGCTCAATCAGTCCTTCTGCCTCTGCCTTCCAAAGTGTTGGTGTTGGGATTGCAGGTGTGAGCCACCGCACCCGACCTTCCTTCTTTTTTTTTTGAGACAATCTCCATCACCCAGGCGGGAGTGCACTGGCGTGATCTCAGGCTCACTGCAACCTCTGTCCCTCTTTTTTTTTTTTTTCTTTTTCAGACGGAGTCTCACTCTGTCACCAAGGCTGGAGTGCAGTGGTATGATCTCAGTTTGCTGCAACCTCCACCTCCCGGATTCAAGCGATTCTCCTTCCTCAGCCTCTTGAGTAGCTGGGACTACAGGTGCACACCACCACATCTGGATAATTTTTGTATTTTTAGTAGAGACGGGGTTTCGCCATGTTGGCCAGGCTGGTCTCCAACTCCTGACCTCAAGTGGTCCACCTGCCTCAGCCTCTGGGCTGGGATTAGAGGCGTGAGCCACCGTGCCTGGCCCTTCCTTTTTAAAGCTGAAAAATACTGCAGTATATGCCTCTACTACATTCTGCTCGTGAAGTATGTGTTCAAGGTCCTGCCTGCAGTTCTCTGGGGTCTGTGGCCAGCATGGGCTGCTGGTCATAGGGTCATTCTGTGCACCTTTCTGAAGAACCAACAGTTTTCCACAGCAGCTGCCTCATTTTGCATTCCCATCACCAGTGGACAAGAATTCCAGCTGCTCCACGTCTTCAGTGGCACTTGTTTTCTGTGTTTTGGATAATTGCCACCCTGGTGGGTGTGCTGCAAGCCCCTGAGGACAGGACTGACCCGCTCACCGGGCCGCCCACCCCTCACCCAGGACCTGCCAGGCTCAGATGGTGCCTCCCAGGAAATAGCTGAGATTCCTCTGAAGGAACAAATAGACCCCATCCAGCCTTGCAGGGTCATAAGACCCAGCTGCCCAGGGACACACTTAGCTTGGAATTCAGGGAGCAGAACGGAAACAGGAAGGGACAGGAGGCCTGTCTGCCCCCTGGCGGGACAGGTGGTCCAGAGGAGCCCGGGACCTTCAGGCATGGAGGCCTACCTAGGACCAGCGGAAACCTGGGCTCGACCCACTTGGAGAACGTCAGCCTAGAGGGTCCCAGGCTCCAGAACCTGTAGCCTGGATGGCAGGGCTGTTGGCAGCCTGGCTTCCCTGACAGTGCCCCAGGGGGCTCTGCTCCTTCCACGGTGGTTCCCCAGACAGATGCTCAGAGGAGAGCCAATGGCCCGGCTGTGGCTTAGCAGTGGGGGCTCCTCCTCCGAGGCCAGCAGAGGCCTGTCCCTGTCCTCTCACCACCGCCCCTGCTGCTCCTCACTGCCTCGGGGTGGCCTGGACCTGGTTGCCCAGGCAAGCGTCCAGCTTGTCTCCTGGGGTGGAGGGTGGGGGAACTGGGGGGTGGTGTCTGTCCGAGCTGGGCTCCCACCCCAGGGCCCATCCCGTGGGACCCCCACTTTGCGTGGCCAAGGGCTGGAGGGGCTACAGGGCCTGCGGGATCAGAGTAGGCCTGGGTCCCAGTCAAGGCCCATTTCCCGACTCTCCTGGCAGGGGTCAGTGGATGTGTGGCGTCCCCTCCCCTCGTGGCTGCAGGACGGCAGGGCTGCCTGGGGAGGCCCGGCTAGGCCCTGCCCTCTCTGGGCTGCTCCCTCCTCAGATCCTGGACGCGTCCAGCTCAGCTCCGCAGCGCTAACAAGCCTCCGGCCGGGATGCAGCAGGCGGGGGTCACAGTGAAGCTGCAGGGTTGGGCCTGGACAGAGCACAGCACGGCCGCGAAGCAAGGGGAGCCGCAGATGGCCGGGACGAGGCGGGGCCAGCAGCGAGGACGTTGGTTCTGCGCCCACGCGTGCCCGTGCCCTGGTTTCCCCAGAGCGAGGCTGACGTCAGGCTCTCCCGAGAGGCTCGCCGTGCCCGGACGCCCGAGGGCTCCAGCACCCTGCCCTGGGCTCCCATCTGCCTCCCGTGAGACCCACGCCTCCCGTGCCCAGGGGTGGGCCCCGACCCGGCCACCCCGGCAGCACGCGTGGGGCTAGTGAGGAAGCTGGACGCCTCTGCGGTGCCAGGGGCCTCAGAACTGCGGGTCACTGGCTGTGACTCTGGCATCTGCGCCGGTCCTGGTCAGAGTCCCATCCTCCAGGAGGCTGAGGCAGGCCGAGCTGCAAGGAGATTCTGCTTGTAGGCAACAGGCATCGCTTCCTTTCCTTCTTTGAAATTGTTTTAAATTTTGAGATAGGGTCTTGCTCTGTCGCCCAGCCTGGAGTGCAGTGGCAAGATCACAGCTCACTGCAGCCTCAACCTCTCTAGCTCAAGTAAGCCTCCCGCCTCAGCCTCCTGAATAGCTGGAACTCAGGCACAGGCATGTGCCACCACACCTGGCTCTTTTTTTTTTTTTTTTTTTGACGGAATCTCGCTCTGTCACCCAGGCTAGAGTGCAGTGGCCTATCTTGGCTCACCGCAACCTCCACCTCCCGGGTTCAAGCAATCCTCCTGCTTCAGCCTCCCAAGTAGCTGGGATTACAGGCACGCACCACCATGCCTGGCTAATTTTGTACTTTTAGTAGAGACAGAGTTTCACCATGTTGGCCAGGCTGGTCTCGAACTCCTGACCTCAGGTGATCTCCTACCTCTACTTCTCAAAGTGCTGGGATTACAGGAGTGAGTCCCCGCACCCAGCCGTCCACTTTTGAGCATACAGTCGAGCACTGAGTATCTGCACTGTTGTTCAACCAATCTCCAGAACTTTCATCTTGCAAAACAGAAAGCTGTACCTGTCACTGTGAGTCACCGTGCCTGGCCCATGTACAAGTCTTTATGTGAACATATGCTTTCATTTCTCTTGGGTAAATACTTACAAGTGGAATTGCTGGATCATATGGTAAGTGGACATTTAACATTATAAGAAACTGTCAAATGGTTTTCCAAAGTGGTTATATTATTTTACACTCACATCAGCAATGTATGAGAGTTCTAGTAGCTCTCTTTCAACATTCAGTATTGTCAGTCTTTTAAAATTTTCTGGCTGGGTGAGGGATTACAGGCATGTGCCACCACACCCAGCTAATTTTTGTATTTTTAGTAGAGACAAGGTTTGACCATGTTGGCCAGAGTGGTCTTGAACTCCTGACCTCAGGTGATCCACCCGCTTCAGCCTCCCAAAGTGCTGGGATTACAGGCGTGAGCCACCATGCCCGACCTTAGATTGTGCGTTTATTCTGGGATAGTTTAGATTTGCTACCAAGGTGACTTCCGTAATCTTCACTCTATGCCCTGAGTGCTGATGAAGTCGGTTGGAAACCCAAATGTCTCTCAGTCTTCTGTGAGCCGTCACTCACTCCATGTCACAGCTGTCACTCTTTGCTGAGTCTCATGGGTTTTCCTTGTACATATGCACAGTTTAAGATTCAGCAAAATCCTTAAGGGGACCTCTATATAGATTTCTATAACTCATCATCTGCATTGCTACCTCCACACAGGCACACTCTGCCGTGCAAATTCCAATCACTTCAGCCTCTTCAAACTCCAGTCTCCACGTCTCAGTTCACGAGATGTCTGTGTTCTGTGTCTCAGTCCAGAAAGACCTGCAGGTAGGAAACCATGATAATTGCAGGGCTCACATCAATTGTGATCTCTTAGGGGTCATGGTCCTGTGCTGCCTGTTATCCTGTGTTTAAAAACAGTGATTGCTTCATGACTTTTCTTTCTAGTTTTCTAGTTGTATATGGCAGGAGAGCAAGTCCCATACCAGTTACCCAATGACGGCTAGAAGCAGAAGTCCCTTCTATACTTTGTAATGTGTGTGTGTGTGTGTGTGTGTGTGTGTGTGTACATTTTTTTTTTTTTTTTTTTGAAACAGAGTTGGTTACCCAGGCTGGAGTGCAATGGTGAGATCTCGTTCACTGCAACCTACTTGGCTCCTTGGCTCCTGCCTCCTTGGCTCAAATGATTCTCCTGCCTCAGCCTCCCGAGTAGCTGGGATTACAGGTATGCGCCACTACGCCTGGCTAATTTTGTTTTGTATTTTTAGTAGAGACGGGGTTTCACCATGTTGGCCAGGCTGGTCTTGAATTCCTGACCTCAGGTGATCCACCTGCCTCAGCCTCCCAAAGTGCTGGGATTACAGGTGTGAGCCACTGTGCCTGTCCTGAAATGTATATTTTAAAATATTGTGGGCACCTGTAGTCCCAGCTACTCAGGAGGCTGAGGCAGGAGAATGGCGTGAACCCAGGAGGCGGAGCTTGCAGTGAGCCGAGATCGCACCACTGCACTCCAGCCTGGGCGACAGAGCAAGACTCCGTCTCAAATAAATAAATAAATAAAATAAAATAAAATAAAATATTTTACACATAAAGAATATATTCCTTCCCAGAACTTTGGAAGGCTGAGATGGGCAGATCACGAGGTCAGGAGATCGAGACCATCCTGGCTAACATGGTGAAACCCCATCTCTACTAAAAAATACAAAAAACTAGCCGGGCAAGGTGGCAGGCGCCTGTAGTCCCAGCTACTCGGGAGGCTGAGGCAGGACAATGGTGTAAACCTGGGAGGCGGAGCTTGCAGTGAGCTGAGATCCAGCCACCGCACTCCAGCCTGGGCAGCAGAGCGAGACTCCATCTCAAAAAAAAAAAAAAAAAAAAAAAAAAAAAAAAAAAAAAAAAAAGAATATATTCTTGCAGTCAGGTCCAGTGGCTGACACCTGTAATCCTAGCACTTTAGGAGGCCAAGGCAGGAGGACCACTTGAGCCGAAGGGTTTGAGACCAGGCTGGGAAACATAGCAAGACCTCATCTCTACAAAAAAGAAACAAAATTAGCTAGGTGTGGTGATGTGTGCCTGTGGTCCCAACTACTCCGGAGGCTGAGACAGAAGGATCATTTGAGCTCTTGAGGTCAAGGCTGCAGTGAGCCAAGATTGTGCCACTGCACTCCAGCCTTGGACCACAGGGTGAGACCTTATCTCAAAAAAAAAAAAAAAAAAAAAGATATATTCTTCCACGACCTGATACTTATGTATGTATGTATTTATTTAAGAGATGGGGTCTCATTCTGTTGCACAGGATGCATTGGTGCAATCATGGCTCACTGCAGTTTTGACCTATTGGACTCAAGTGATCCTTATGCCTCAGCCTCCTGAGTAGCTGGGGGTACAGGTGCACACCATTACACCTGGCCAATGCAATTACTTTTTTTTTTTGAGATGGAGTCTCGCTCTGTCGCCCAGGCTGGAGTGCAGTGGTGCAATCTCGGCTCACTGCAAGCTCTGTCTCCCGGGTTTACGCCATTCTCCCGCCTCAGCCTCCCGAGTAGCTGGGACTACCGGCGCCCGCCACCACACCCAGCTAATTTTTTGTATTTTTAGTAGAGATGGGGTTTCACCGTGTTAACCAGGATGGTCTTGATCTCCTGACCTCGTGATCCGCCTGCCTCGGCCTCCCAAAGGAGGCTGGGATTACAGGTGTGAGCCACCGCGCCTGGCCTTTTTTTTTAGAAACAGAGTCTTACTGTGTTGCTGAGGCCGTCTCAAACTTCTAGCCTCAAACCTTGCAAGGAACTGCACCTAATGGTCCAATTTTTTTTTTTTTTTTTTTGAGATGGAGTCTCGCTTTGTTGCCGAGGCTGGAGTGCAGTGTCGCAATCTTGCCTCACTGACATAGCTGCCTCCCAGCTTCAAGCGATTCTCCTGACTCAGCCTCCTGAGTATCTGGGATTACAGGCGTGTGGCACCAGACCCAGCTAATTTTTGTTGTATTTTTAGCAGAGATGGGGTTTCACCATTTTGGCCAGGCTGGTCTCCAACTCCTGACCTCAAGTGATCCGCCCACCTCGGCCTTCCAAAGTGCTAGGATTACAGGCATGAGCCACTACGCCCTGCCTCCATTTTTTTTTTTTCTCTCTCTTTGAGATAGGGTCTCACTCTGTCACCCAGTCTGTAGTGCAGTGGTGCAAACATAGCTTACTGCAGCCTTGACCTCCTGGGCTCAAGCATCCCCATATAGCTGGAGCTAAAGGTGTGAGCCACCATCCTTGGTTAATTTTTAATTTTTTTGTAGGGTCTCACCATGTTGCCCAGGCTCGCCTTGAACTCTCAGTCTCAAGCAATCCTCCCATGTCCGTCTTCCAAAGTGCTGGGATTATAGGCATAAGCCATTGAGCCAGGCTGCAAGCATTCTTATTTACGGCATCATTGTGAACTTGTCTGGGAATGCCCACATTTTCAAACCTCTCGGCCAACCATCTTCAGGTTTCTCCCGGGTATTTTCATTTTCAGGCTTTTCCTAATTTTCAAGGGGAAGTTTTTTTAAATATGAGGAATTTTCCAAACATTCCTGCCAACTAATTTCAAATCAGGCAGGCTTGCACAACTGACTTGTTGCTTTCAATAAATAATACCTTGTAAGACTTTGCCAAGACAACTACAGGTATGTCCTAATCTTTCCATTTGCCATTAGAACTTAAGCTTTTTTCCCTGGGTTATTAAATATTCATCGCAGGATGGCTGGGCTGAGATTCACTTACTCTCTTCATTGGACAAGCCAGTTGCTGCCACATGATTGTGGTTATAATCAACTCTCAACTCTGTAATGATGTCATGAGTGTTAAAGGTTTCCCACCACTCCAGCCACTACCTTTTTTTTTTTGTTTTTTTTTTTGAGGCGGAGTCTTGCTCTGTAGTCCAGGCTGGAGTGCAGTAGTGAGATCTCTGCTCACTGCAAGCTCCGCCGCCTCCCGGGTTCACGCCATTCTCCGGCCTCAGCCTCCTGAGTGGCTGGGACTACAGGCGCCCGCCACCAAGCCCGGTTAATTTTTTGTATTTTTAGTGGAGACGGGGTTTCACCGTGTTAGCAAGGATGGTCTCGATCTCCTGACCTCGAGATCTGCCCACCTCGGCCTCCCAAAGTGCTAGGATTACAGGCATGAGCCACCAGCCCTGACCAGGCTATAGCCTTTTTAGGATGCTCATATGTATTGCCACATTACTTTCCAAAAAGTTGTGCCAACTTATGCTCCCTGCACGTATAAGGAATCTCCTTCTCACCTAAAGTTAATCTCCAGTTTGCAAAGCAGGACTCATCTTTCTGTATAAATTGAAAAATGGGGCCGGGCGCGGTGGCTCAAGCCTGTAATCCCAGCACTTTGGGAGGCCGAGACGGGCGGATCACGAGGTCAGGAGATGGAGACCATCCTGGCTAACACGGGGAAACCCCGTCTCTACTAAAAAATACAAAAAACTAGCCGGGCGAGGTGGCGGGGGCCTGTAATCCGAGCTACTCGGGAGGCTGAGGCAGGAGAATGGCGTAAACCCGGGAGGTGGAGCTTGCAGTGAGCTGAGATCCGGCCACTGCACTCCAGCCTGGGCGACAGAGTGAGACTCCGTCTCAAAAAAAAAAAAAAGAAAAGAAAAATGGTAGATACTAACTTTCCCAGCATCCCTTGCTGTCAGGACTCAGTCACATGGCCCAGGCTCCACCATTCAGGTGCATCCACCTCCAACCTTCAGTTGGAAGCCTGTGGCGTCTTCATACCATAAGCAGGAGCAGCATAGAACAGGTGCTGGCAGTGAGGCTAGTGGACATCTGGTGGCTGGCATCTGTGACATCCATGCTGTTGCTGAGGGGGCTAGAGCAGCAGCAGCAGCAGCAGCAGGGCTCTTCCCTCATCCAGCTGTGCGGCAGGATCTCAGGTATTGTACCCAGCCAGGCAGCCCTTGATCTGATCCCCACTCCCGTGGGTAATCTGCGAACCTCCCCATGTCTTGTCTTCTCACCTGTGGCAGGCAGACCTGCTGCCCACCAAAATCTGCTCCCCTTCTTTCCTGCCTATGGAACTCTACTTTTTGGAGGGCTGCCAAGACCCTGGGAATGAAGCATGCTTGGCCAGTGCTGTCATGACAACCTGGCTCTCTGCCGTCTCCAAATGCCTCATAGGATGCCCGATCATGGGTGGCCGTTGAGGCCTGGGGGAATCCGCTGCAGGGGCTTCTAGGGCAGGTTTGTCTTTCCCTATAAAAGGGCACGGATGTGACTGGTCCTGTCTCTTCATCCTTTCTTTGTGCCTTGACTGTAGAGGTGTGTGGTATATGGAGTTCCAGCAGCTGCCCTGTAAACAACGTACCAAAGCCCACCTGCCAAGGATGTCGGAGCAGAAAGACGGAAGGGGTCTGGGTAGTGACGGAGATAACTCCCACCTCCAGATTTCTAGTTACACGAAAAAGAAGAAAAGCCTCCATACATTGAATCGCCTGTTAGTTGGGTATTCTGCTGCTTGCAGCTGAATTTATTCCTCACTAGCACCACGTTCTTACGTGGATACCCCGTGGGCCTGCCTCTGCAGATCAATGCGTGTATTTGCATGAAGCTCTACGGCAAACAGAGGTTCTCACTTTTCTTTCTCTCTCTCTTTTTTTTTTTTTTGGGATGGAGTCTCGCTCTGTCACCCAGGCTGGAGTGCAGTGGCATTATCTCGACTCACTGCAACCTCTGCCTCCCGGGTTCAAGCGATTCTCCTGCCTCAGCCTCCTGAATAGCTGGGACTACAGGTTCACACCACCACGCCCGGCTAATTTTTGTATTTTCAGTAGAGACGGGGTTTCACCATATTGGCCAGGCTGGTCTCAAACTCCTGACCTTGTGATCCGCCCGCCTAGGCCTCCCAAAGTGCTGGGATTACAGGCGCGAGTCACTTACTGTAGTCCCAGGTACTTGGGAGGCTGAGGCAGGAGAATCGCTTGAACCCAGGAGGCAGAGATTGCAGTGAGCTGAGATTGTCCCGCTGCACTCCAGCCTGGGCGACAGGGAGTGAGACATCTCCAGGCCACCATGCTGGGAAACAGCAGAACTCAGGCGCTCCAGGCGAGCTGGATCAGAGAGCTGTGTTCTGATTGGCTGAGGCCTGGATTGCCTGAACCAATCATGATGGAGCAGAGGCCGCACTGACCCGGTTGGCTGGCTGGCGTGGGGCAGGCGCTGATGGAGGGAGGCACCCCACAAGCAGGTGGTTTTGTTCCAGGAAAGCAGCAAGTGCAGTGGTTAAGAGTGTAGATGCAGAGCCAGCCTACCTGGATTGTGTCCTGGCTCTGCCACTTAATAGCTGTGCAATCTGAGTCAAGTTATACAACCTCCTTGTGCCTCAGTTTCTTAATCAGTGTGGTGGGAGCTTCCTACCTCACTGGCAGGTTGTTAACCTGTGTAAATAAGTCCTGTTACCACCACACCCCCCACTTTCTGGTTCCTAGCAGAGACCAGAGAGCTGACCTGCATGCCCTGAGTCAGCAAATATTTACTAAGTGCCATGGTATTCCAGGCGTGTGGGTGGCTCTGCAGACAGCCCCTCTGGTGAAGGGCAGCTCCCTGAAGCCTGTAGTACTGTCTGCTGCAGGGGATGGCCCTCCTTCCATGTTGGAGGAAATGCTCGTGTGGGCAGAAGTGCCCTGGAAGGTGAGCGTGTGGCTTCTGATACATGGGAGGGCCAAGAATTTTCTGTGCAGAAGGAACACCATGTGCAAATGAATGAGGGGAGGACCAGACAGCTGACTCCTGCCAGGTACCAGATAGCTCGGGCCTGCAGCCCCTACGAAATGGAGACATGGAGAGGAGGGTGTTTGGGCTCCATCCATCCCAGGGCTATGGCCACAAATGCGGGGCTTCCCCTGATGTCCTGGGTCAGAAAAGGAAAGCCGCGCAACTCTGAGGTCTCCTCTCTCCCTCCTCTTCCCTGTGTTTTCTTTCTTTCTTTTTTTTTTTTTTTTTTGAGACGGAGCCTTGCTCTGTCCCCAGGTTGGAGTGCAGTGGTGCGATCTCAGCTCACTGCAACCTCTTCCTCCGACTTCAAGCGATTCTCTTCAAGCCTGGCTAATTTTTTGTATTTTTAGTAGCGGGGGTTTCACCATGTTGGCCAGGATGGTCTCAATCTCTTGACCTTGTGATCTGCCCGTCTCGGCCTCCCAAAGTGTTGGGATTACAGGTGTGAGCCACCGCGCCTACCTCCCCCTCTTTCTTTTCTTTCTTTCTTCCTTCCTTCCTTCCTTCTCTTTCTTTCTCTCTTTCTCTCTTTCTCTCTTTCTCTCTTTCTTTCTTTTCTTTCTTTCTTTCTCTCTCTCTCTCTTTCTTTCTCTTTCTTTTCTTTCTTTCTCCTTCCTTTCTTCCTTCCTTTCTTTTTCATTCGTTTGTTCTTTCTTTTTTGAGACAGGGTCTTTCTCTGTTGCCCAGGCTTGAGTGCAGTGGTGTGATCACAGCTCACTGCAGCCTGGAACTCCGCAGTCCAAGTGGTCCTCCTGCATCAAGCCTCTGGAATAGTTGTGTCTACAGGTGCGCACCACCCTCAGTAATCAGATGCCCAACCCTCGGTAACAAAGTGAAAAAAGGCAGTCTTGGGGATGTGATCAGGTCCCACTGAAGCCACAGTCGACAGAACCTTTTTCAGAAGGTGGGAAGGAACCCAAGGAAGGGTCGCCCGCACCCAGAGTGGCTCAGTGGGGGAGGGGGAGTGGCCCAGCTGCTGTTGATCCTGAGTCTCTGATGTCTTCTTTGTCACTGCCTGGAGATTCAAAGTCCTCACGGAAGCATCGGATCCATGCCTGGCTGTTTTATTTTTTAAATTTTCTGTAGAGACGGGGTTTCACTATGTTGCCCAGGCTGGCTCCATCCTCGACCCCAAAGTGCTGGGATTACAGGCTGAGCCACTCCCCGGCGTTTATAACCAGCTCCTCTTAGGTGCCTGGCTACACCTGCTCCTGCTGCTGCTTTAGCAGTGCGTTGGCCCTCTACTGCTGTGTAACAAATTACTCCAAAACATAGGGGCTTACAGCAAGCAGCTATCATCTCTCACAGCAGCCGAGGCACAGGAAGCAACTCACCTGGGTGGTCTTCCACGAGACTGCGTGCCGGGATGGAAAATCCACTCCCAAGCTTTTTCCCCTGGCTGTTGGCAGAGAGTGAGTTTCTCCCCATGTAGAGGAAGGGAAACGAGAGATGGCACGGGGTGGGGGGACAGAGAGGGAGAGAGAGGGGAGGGAGAGGGAGAGAGAGGGAGAGGGAGAGGGAGGGGGGGCAGGGAGAGAGGTGGGGGAGAGAGGGAGAGAGAGAGAAGGAGAACCAGGACAGAAGCTGCTGTGTGCTATGTCTCTCTAAACTGGCCTCCTGGTGCCTCTGCCCTGCTCTACTGATTACAGACCCTCCCTTGGTGGGGTGTGGCTGACAGGAGGGCAGATGTGCAGGCCTGTGGGGCCATCTGGGAGGCTACCCACCCTGGATGGCTGCTGCTCTGCTGTGTGTGTGTGTGGGTGTGCACACGCACTCCGGCCTGTCTGTGTTTGTTTTAGTAGCTAGTCGGTGTTGTTATTAAGATGTCTCAAGTCCACTTGGAGCAGATTGAGGGTCACACTTAGAAAGCGGAATGTGGTTCCTCTGAATCCCTTCTTGGGAGGTCCCGAGCTCAGATGGCCTCTGCGGGTCCAGAGTAGACAAAGAATTCTTGTGGAAGCTGCCTTCAGATTTATTCTTGAACACACTCATATTTGCTGTGAATAACTCCCTTTTTTGTGATGCTCCCAGATCCTGCCTGTCCTGGCGATGTAGGCAAACGAATGAGCAGCATCCAAACTATCCCCATGAGCTGAGGTCACAGCCTCGTCAGGCCCCAGGAAGGGGCAGTGCCCCTACCCCCACCTGGCCCCCAGCCCCCTGTAAGGCATGGAAGAGAGATGCAGGGCACAAGGCTAAGCAGTCCTGATACAGGTCCCAGACGGATGGGCGTCCCAGGCTTCAGACAAGTCACATGTCAAGGACAGCATTAGTGATGTCCCAGCACCAGAGAGTGGCCCCAAGCTAAACCGAGGAGGGTCTGGGAGCCGGGGACATGGGTCTTCAGTGTGGGGAACTCATTACATCAGCCACTCGAGGGTCAGGAAATAATTTGTCACTCTCTGCCCCGCGTGGCCTCTGAGGAAATCAAACAAGCAGCGCTGCCCATTTTTAAAGATAAATTAATGCATCAATATAAAAAACGTCAGGCAGTGATGTGGAGGGGGTAGGCAGACAGGGCTGTGATTTATTGGCCCTTTAAGGAGTGTTTCTGGGGCCACTCTGGCTTCCTCCTGCCACCTGCAGGGTGCCCAGGGACCCCTCCACCGAGGTCATGAGCCACCCACCCCAACTGGGGGGCCCTGACCAGGCGACTCCTCGAGCTGGTGACTCAGAAACATCCAGTATTAACTGCACTGGGACAGAGAGACAGGGAAGGAGCCAGGGGCAGGAAGGAACAGTCCTGGCCCGGGAATAGGTCGTAGGCCTGTGCTGGGGCTGAGTGCTCCTGCGTCCTCACACTGAGGGGCTTCTCCGGGCCTAGCCGCAGTGAGGCTAATGGGGTCCCCAGGGGGCTATGGCTCCTGATTCCTTAGCACTAATAGGTGCCCCGCAGGCTCAGAGGGTCCCCCAGGGCTGTGCCCTCCCTTCCCGAGGGCACCTTGCCAGCATCCCCACCAACACCCAGGACCACTCGGTCCATGTTTGCCAGTTCGGAAGGTGAGAAATGGCACTTCCTGGCTGTGTGAATTTGCATGTCTTTGGTTTTCGGAGAGCGTGAGCTTCTTTCCATTTGTTTGGGGCCATTGTGAATGTCTGTTCAGTCTTTGCCTGTTTTCTATGGAAGGGTCCCCGTTTCCCTTGCGGACGGATGCAGCACTCTGGCAGCTGAACTGGTGGCGTTCAGCAGTGCTCATGTGTGCTTTAGCTGTGGTGCATGCGGGTGAGGAGGGCTGACGCTGGCCTGGAATCTTATGGGGCATCTGCAGCTGCAGCTTTGTTGTCAGAAAATGCTTAGAGAGGTCTCCTGGGAGCCAGGCAGGATGCGGCAGGAAACAGAGGGGCAGAAAGAGCTCAGGTCCACAGCAGCGGGAAGGGGGCGCCAGCTACCAGAACCCAAGCAGGAATTGGGCTTGAGGGGGATGAGGAGTGGGAGAGGGGACTGAACATTTAGACAGGGTTGTGGGGGCCCTCTGAGAAGACATGTGAGCAGAGATGTGTGGGAGGAGATGGGGGCGCCTAGAGCAAGAAGAAGAGCAGTCCTCAGAGGGATGGGCACACAGAGGCCCCGGGGGGAGCACAGCCTGGGTGCATTCCAGGAGCTGCAGGGAGGCCAGGTCAGTGACGTGGGGGCTGGGGCAGGGGGCCAGGCTAGCTGGGGGTCTGTGGGTTCCGGGAATGCTTTGGCTTCTGCTCTGAGTGCTGGGCGTGTAGGCTGTCAGTTCTCCAGGTGCAGGGCAGACAGGTGGTATGAGGCCCAGTTTGCCAGAGCATGGAGCTCCAAGCCTTGTGACCCACAGAGAGAGCCCTGGGTCCGCAGGCCAGAGTTTGCTCCTCTGCAGAGCTCCTGGTCGGCCCGCCTCTGCCCTTCTCTCCAGGACTTGGGGGTCCTGCTCTACAGCCAGGCGGCCCTTGGGGAGCAAAGGCCCGGGCCAGTGAGAATCTAACATATCCCCAAGCCCCCACAGCAACAAGGGTTGAGGGAGCAAAGGACGGTCGGGATGGTGGGAGGTGGCAGTGGCCTTGGTTGGGGCGGGGGCGTGCTGCTGACTTTAGTGCCCTCCCGTTACTACATAGGGGTAAAGTGCTTGCCAGCCCCCACCCGTGTCCCTCTGTAAAGTGCTCCTGGCATCAAGCTGGTCTCCCCGGAGGCTCAGCCTCCATTTTCTCCTCTGGGCAAGCGGAGTCCTGGGCCAGCGCCTGCTGTCCAGCCTCGCTGTGCCCCGCAGCCCATTCCCTTTCCTGGAGACCCTGAGAGGCCTGGAGGGCCCAGGCGTCGGGGTCGGGTCAGCAGGCTGCCCAGGTCAGCTGAGGCCCGGTCAGTGCGAGGGGTTTTGTCGGAACCAAGGCTGCGGCTACCTGAGGACTTTCTGCAGAGCTCCGCTCGGGCCACCTTGGGGGGCCGAGGCCAGGAGACCCGCAGGGCCCCCTAGCAGCGCCCTCTGCCCCCTTATCGACCTCTCCCAGACCAAGGTAGGGGACAGTGCCCGAGGGCAGCGGAGCCGGAAACGGGAGCGGGCACAACCCGGCCCCGGAACATCTCGGCGGCCCCGGGGCCTTTAGAGCCCGCGAGGGGCTGCCTCCTCGGGCGCGGTGGGGCCTGGGCTCTCAGCCTTGCCGCCGACCTCGGGAGAAGCCCCCCAGCCTCTCCACCCGGCAGCTGGAGGAGGCCCGTCCGGGCTTGGGGACAGCGCGATCGACCCGCCTGGGGCTAGGCCGAGGGCTGGGGGTCGCGAGCCGCGGGGGGCGCATGTACGAGACGCTTTTCCCGGCCCGCCGGGAGGCAGGACAGCGCCCCAACTCCACAAGCCGACGCTGCGTCCGCCCGCAGACCGCCGAGGAGGGCCGAGTGCGCACGCGCCTGACGCTGTCCCCCACCGCGCGCCCTGTGATTGGCCCGGGCGGCCGCGCTCTCGGCCAATGAGTGCGTGGCTTCTGGCTCGCCGCGGGCCTCTGGGGCGAGGGGCGGGGAGGGTCAGTCTCGGGCTGGGTCTCGGGGCTTGGGGAGGCCTGCGCCGGCCCGCGCGGTCGTTCCTTCAAGCCGCCTGCTGCCGCTCCGGAGACGAGGCCAGCGAGTCCGTGATCCCGGCCGCCCCCAGTAGTGAGCCCGTGCGCAGAAGCGCCGGCAGAGAGACGCGGAGCCCCGTCCCACCTGGCCGGGGCCTGCCCCTCGCAGGGCCTCCCCGTCGACCCCCGGCCAGCCCCGCTCTCCCTGCTCCCATCCTGCGGGTCAGAAAAACAATGCTTGACTGGAGGGAGCCCGTGCCTGTGGTCCCAGCCACTCGGGAGGCCGAGGCGGGAGGATCGCTTGAGCTCGGGAGGTAGAGGCTACAGTGAGCCGTGATTGCGCCGCTGCACTCCAGCCTGGGCCATAGAGCGAGACCCTGTCTCTAAACAAAACAACAGTGCTTAGAAAGCAAACAAGGGCCGGGCGCGGTGGCTCAAGCCTGTAATCCCAGCACTTTGGGAGGCCGAGACGGGCGGATCACGAGGTCAGGAGATCGAGACCATCCTGGGTAACACGGTGAAACCCCGTCTCTACCAAAAAATATGAAAAACTAGCCCGGCGAGGTGGCGGCGCCTGTAGTCCCAGCTACTCCGGAGGCTGAGGCAGGAGAATGGCGTAAACCCGGGAGGCGGAGCTTGCAGTGAGCTGAGATCGAGCCACTGCACTCCTGCCTGGGAGACAGAGCGAGACTCCGTCTCAAAAAAAAAAAAAAAAAAAAAAAAAAAGAAAGCAAACAAGTCTGTTGCCAAAAACGATCAACAAAAATTAGCAGTGGCCATCTCTAGGTGGTGGGGTTGGAGGTAAATAAAAAATATTTTGACTGGGCGCGGTGGCTCACAGCTGTAATCCCAGCACCCCAGGCAGGAGTTCGAAACCAGCCTGGCCAACATGGTGAAACCCCCGTCTCTACTGAAAATACACACACACACATACACACACACAAATTAGCCGGGCAGGCGTGGTGGTGCGCACCTGTAAGCTACTCAGGAGGCTGAGGCAGGAGAATCACTTGAGCCTGGGCAAGGCGGAGGTCGCAGTGAGCCGAGCTCTTGTCACTGCACTCCAGCCTGGGTGACAGAATGAGACCCTGTCTCAAAAAAAAAATTTTTTTTTCCATCTCTGTAATTTGTTAATTATTTCAGTTAGTATATTGTTTGTATGAAAATATTGCTTTTGGGCTGGGCGATGTGGCTCACGCCTGTAATTCCAGCACTTTGGGAGGCCGAGGTGGGTGGACCACGAGGTCAGGGGATCGAGACCATGCTGGCTAACAGGGTGAAACCCCGCCTCTACTAAAAATACAAAAAATTAGCTGGGCGTGGTGGCAGGCGCCTGTAATCCCAGCTACTCGGGAGGCTGAGGCAGGAGAACTGCTTGAACCTGGGAGGCGGAGATTGCAGTGAGTCGAGATTGTGCCACTGCACTCCAGTCTGGGTGACAGTGTGAGACTCCGTCTCAAAAAAAAAAAAAAAAATTGCTTTTTAAAAATGAAAGCTGTGTAACAAGAACGATAATAAAAACAGTAAGTGTTGGAGAGGATGTGGAGAAATTGGACCTCTCACACGATGCATGCGCTGTGAAAAACACTTTAGTGGTTCTCAAAGAGCGGAGGGTAGAATTACCCAGCAGTTCCACGCAGTCACACACCCAGAGAACTGGAGGCAGGAACACGAACAGTGTGCTCAACACGGGTTATTCCAAATGTTGACAACGATACTCACCACAGAGAAAAGGTGGAAAGAACCCATGTGTCCATCCATAAATGGAGTAACAAATGTGGTCCCTCCATACAGTGGACTATGATTTAACCTTAAAAAGGAAGGAAATTCCCACGCACACCACACACAGATGGCCTGAAAACATTATGCTAAGTGAGATGAGCCAGTCACAAAGGACAACTTCTGTCTGATTCCACTTATAAAACATCTAGAATAGGCAAGTACAGAAATAGAAAGTAGGTAAGGGGTTGCCAGGGGTTGGGGGGAGAGGGCAAGGCCAGGGGCTGGGGAGGGAGGGCAAGGCCAGTGGCTGGGAAAGGGCAGCAATGCTTCACCAGGTGTGTGCCTAACAGTTCTCAATCCCACTGGAAGAGCTGCGAGGGAAGGATGGCTCCTTCGGAATGGACACACAGAGGCGGCTCCAGTACAGAGAGGGCCCTGAAATGCTGTGCTCCTCCCAGGACGCACAACTCCAGGTGACGGGGATAACACGCGACACAGCTCCTGCATCGATGCTCCCCCAGCTCCTGCCATGATTCTCCCCAGTTCCTGCCTGGTTGCTCCCCTGGCTCCTGGCCGGGATGTTCCCCCAGGTCCTGGCCTGTTGCTCCTCAGCCCCTGCCTGGCTGCTCCCCCAGTTCCTGCCTAGGTTTTCCGCTATCTCCTGGCCTGATGCTCCCCAGTTCCTGCCTTTGTGCTCCCCCCGCCCCCCGAACCCAGAGCGCTCTTTCCCTCTGGCCAGGCCCCTTTCGGGGCTCAGGTGGGAACCGAGCTGGCTTTTTCCTCCCAACCGGAGCAGCTCCCTGTGGTTCCCAGGTTGCCTGCCCATCCAGCTGGGAACACCGGCCTTGCGGGGAGGGGCGGGGGCGCTCACCACGAGGCGGCCGCACAGGGTGCGAAGGGATCCCAAGGCCCACCCAGGAGGAGCTCCTGGCTTTCAGTTGCCGGCTGCGCGCGCTGCCCACGCGGCCACGCTTGAGGCCTGGCAGGCGGCCGCCATCCCGGTCACGGCCGCTGGAGGGCGCCCCCGCACCGCTCCTGCCTGCTGGTTCCCGCGGGAGGGCGCCTGTGGCGGGCGCCGGAGGTTGATCTCCCGGTTCACGCCAGGATTGCGAACCGGCGGCTAGAGCGGGAGGCCGCAGAGACGAGTGCAGATCGCGGTCCCGACCCACCTGGCAGCGACTTCCTGTCTCGCGGCTGCGCTGCAGCTCTTCAGGTTGGGGTGAAAATGCAGAAACGGTCCCGTGGACTAAGTCACGGACGTTCGCTTCTCACAGGACGTTCGCTGCCTGCAGACAACCGAGCCACGCACGCCGAGGCCACCCCACCGCCCTGGGCCTGAACGCGCCGGCCCGGACCGGCAGCCCCCTCGGATCCTAACACCTCTGCACCGCAGCGCAGGTGTGGGGGTCCTCAGCCCGCGCCATCCAAGCAAGAACCAAGAGCGCGAGCGCCACGCCTTCCCCCATCCTCTGCCCTGCGCCCCTGGCTGGCGGTCCCTCCTGCAGCAGCTGGGCCTGGAATTCGGCCTGTGGAAGGGGCTGCACCCACGCAGGGCTCACGCCATGGATGTGGGCGCTGGGAGGGTCTCAGCCCTTTCCAGCCTTGGTCCCCGGCTGTTTCCTGGTGCTGCCCAAGAAGCAGGTCCCTCGGCCAAACCAGCCCGTCCTGGTGCCTCCCAGTGCCCTCAGCCTGTGGGCCTAGGGGCCAGAATGCTGGCGGATGGGCAGGCCCTGACCACGCTGTCCTCCCTGGGAGCTTGCTGGTGAGACGCTCATCTGCCTCAGGGGGCCCAATAATGGTCACCTGACATGAAGGGACAGAGGTGGTCTGTCCAGGGTGATGGTGACCACTGTCCTGGCATGTGACGGAGCCCAGGCCCTGGGCAAGCGCCATGCTGAGAGGGGCTGGCCTCCCGCTGCCGGTGGCCTCATTCAGGAAACCTCACTCCCCTGAGCAGCAGCTGGAGGAGAGGCAGTGGCACTGGGCCTCTGGGGGTGGATCAGAGGGGTGGCCCTGTGGCCTTGCTTGGGCAGGAGGGATGCTGCAGCAGCTGCTGGAGCTCCTGGGCAGGGGCTGTCCCTCGGTCAGCTGGGTCACAGAGCAACCGGCGCCTGCGTCATTCTCAGCCTGCCCAAGGGGGAGGCTTCCGCTCCAGGTGGGTGACCCTGGGCCCTTGCTATTACCCCCACCGTGTTTCCTCTTTCCTCTCCGCCTCCTCCAGCCTCCCTGGGCAGCCTCCTCTCTTTCTCTGGTGGAGACTTCCAGCTTCCGGAGGCCTCCTTGTGAAAGCAATAAAATGCCTTTGAAAGGAGGCTGGGGTGTCTTGGGAGCTCCGGTGCCTCAAAGGGTCACAGGGCTGGGGGCTGAGAAGCCCAGAGGTGGCTGGGTAGGAGACACAGGCCTTGGCATGCTTTCAGGGGACACACAACAGGGACAGTCCCCACTGACTTTCCTCCCACTCCACCTCCACTAGCTCACCTCCCTCTTGTCAACACGGGGATCTCCTGCCCTGGAACATCCAGGGAAAGAGGTGCGTCTGAACCCCGACTGGGGAGACAGACGCCCTCAGGCTGTCCTCTTGGCTCCACTCCCCTCTTCCCTCCTGTTCACTGCTCCCAGCCACCCCGATGGGGCCTGTTTAATTGATTCAATTTGTTCAACAGTAAAAGCACTCCACAGATGTCAGCCTCCCAGCACCCGCCCCCGGGGAGCTGCAGACACCTGCCAAGGCTCTGGGTCTGGGAGTCCTTCCATGGCCACTAACACCAGGATTTGGGGGAGGCCTCTGGGTCTGGGAGCTCGCGCAGGTGCCCCCGCTCACCAGAGCAGTGCAGCCACTTCAGCCCAGGGACTGCTCTGTCAATGGCACCAGCGGCGTTCTGAACAGTGATCTGACGCAAATGTGTCATTCTGAAGGGTTTAATGTTTTTAGACTCCCAGGTCTGGGAGGATGACCTTGGAGATGACCCCCGTTTTGGTCAAGCTGCCATCCCAGGCCCAGGCCACTGTCAGGGTCCCACCTTCTTCATCAACCCGGGCTTGGGGGATTTTCCAGGTAATAAGTGGGAGGTGGACTGGGGGCTCCCAGGGTCCTGATCCTGTCCCCTCCAGGGGAGAGGCCCCTCGCCTACAGATTGGGAGCCCTGTGTTCACAGCTTCAACGCGGTGGCCCGTCCTACTCCCAGGGATGTGTGTGGCCACAGTGGCGCTGGGAGATGCTCTCAGGTGTTGTCTAAGGGAAGATGTGGGCCTGGAGGTCAGGAGACCCAGGTTGAACCCCTGACACCCCTGCCCGGATCACAGCACTCTCTCCCTGTGTAGGTCCCTGGTCCCTGGGGCCACCACTTTCCACCCCAGAGGGAGGCCCGTGCTATGGACTGACTGGTTGGTTGAGTGACTGAAAAGGGGGACGGTTTAGAGAGCATTTGCACAGCTGGCCAGGCTGTGGCTGTGGGGGCCTCTGCCCACCCCCATCCAGCCCCACCTTGGACGAAGACGCCCCAGCCGTGATTAGGAGAAAGCTCACCCTGAAAACTCCCAGGTTAGGGTTACCTGGACACCTGCCTCTCCGGCTTGGGGGTCTCTCTCAGGCAAGATCGGGCCTGTCTATCATTGGCTTAAGTTTTAGGAAGGTCCCAGGCTAATTTGCCAAGGGCTGCGCTTCTCCATAACTCCCAGGACACAGGGAGAAGACGAGGGGAGGGAAACTGAGGGACGGAGATGAAAGCGCTCGTCCCAGCACTTCAGGCGCTGGGCCCTGGTGGCTGTGAACAAGCTGGGGGTGGGGCGTCGGGCCGCGCCCCCGCCCCCTCCAGACCCCCAGCGCGGACCCGGGCTCCGAGGTGGGGGCGCTCGCAGTCGCGCGAACCCCGGGGTGCGGAGAGAACAAAAGGGGCCCCGCCCCCTCCCCCGGGCCGGCCCGCCGAGGCCAATCGGCGCGGCCGCTACCTCCTCTGCTCTCTAATTGGCTGTGCGGCGGCCAATCGGGTGCGGGGACCACCAGCTCGTGCGGCCCCACGTGGGGCGGTGCGCGCGGCTGTTCGCGGACCGCAGCGGGCGGGGCGCGTGGTTCGGTCGCGCGCTGCGCGCCTCGGGGACGCGATCCGCGCCACCTCCAGCCGTCCCTGCCGTCCCGAGGCCGCCTGCGAGCGGCGCCGTGATTTCGGGCGCGCGGGGCTGGGGGCCATCGCCGGGAGCTGTGCGGTTCCCGGCTCGGAGGCGCTGGGCCGGCGTCGCGGCTGCCCCCTGCCCACGCGGGAGGTGAAGCGAGCGGCGCTTAGGGACCAGGAGCGAAGGCAGTGCCACCTGGCGAGACTGGGAGGCCGAGGTGGGCTGTGGAAGGAAGAGGCGGGCCTGCAGTTGGTGGTGGTGGGATCAATTCATTCATTGAGTCCGTCATTGACACCTCCTACTCCAGGGCCCTCGGGACACAGCGGGGCCCCAGCGGAGGCTTGGAGGCTCGCCTCCCCCCAGTTTCCATTAGTCTCCCCTCCAAACCACTCCAAGTGGAACGTACAAGCATGTTTTTTGATATGGGCAATTGACACACTCTTACATTTTTATGGCACCCTCAGACAGGGTGTTTGAGGAGAGTTGAATAAATGGAAAATATGTGAATTAAAGGAGAGCTGTGCAGTACCCAGGGCCAGCAACAAAGGGGAGCTGTTACCCCCTGAGACCTGGAGGGCAGCTACAGCCGTAGGAGAGGCCGTCTCCAGGAGCCGTGCCCTTGGAGAGGGACACAGCGACCCGGCAGGGAGGAGCCACTGCTGTACACTGACCTCATCCCTCCTGTCTGCTTGGCTTGTCTGCGGGCTGCGCATTGGTTGAACTAGGTTGGAGGCCAGGGAGCAAGGAGGCCCCATGGATCCTGGACCTACAGTCAGCTTCCTGGGACACAGAGCGGGGGCTGGGGTGGGGCAATGGGAAGGTGTCCAGCACCTTTTGAAGGGTGAATAAAAGCGTCGTAGAAAACGTTGCTGTTTCGCTTTGTTTCTGATGTGTAGCCCATGTGGAGGCAGCCTAAGATGGGCAAGGCCAGGCTGGGCCCCGCCTCTTGCCGTTCCACTGGGACCCACCCAGCCCAGAGCCAAGGGGAACTTCCCTGCAGGGCTTCCCATCCTGTAAGTGATGAGTCACAAAACGAGGCAGGACTGTGGACGAGGAATGCCCCGTGTCAGTGCGCGTGCACAGTGCTGTTCAGTCGCCTCTTCCTGGGGGTCCTCCCGGATGCTCTGATGCCTGCCGATCTTAGCAGCTGTCACAAGCCTTCCCCAGGCAAGGACTGATCCTGTTCACTGTTGCCCCTTCATGGGGCCTGCATCTGGAAGGACGATGAATCTGCCTGGCTGAGGCCTGAGACGGGGGCTTCCCCATGAGGCAGAGGACGACGTTTATTTACTCACCAAACCTTCTCAGGGGAGGCTTTCTTTGCCAGGTTGGGCTCAGCCCCAGGGAGAAAGGATGTAGTCCAGACTTGGAGACGTCTGTGGCCCAACAGTGAAGCCATGCACAAGTTCCTGATAAGGTGGCTCGGGCCCAGGTCCTCTGAGAGGCTCATCAGGGGAAGGACTCTTGGATAATGAGGACGAGAGAGGGGGTGGCACTTGAGGTGGCTTTGAAGGGCAATGAGGAGTAGGAGTGGTGGAGAAGCTGAAGAAAAGCAGGGAGCAAGGAGGTGCCACCATGGGGATCAAGGACGTGGCATCCGGGGGAGTGTGGCTGTGCACAGCTGGGCCTCTGCCTCTCGGGCATCAGGAGGCTGGGGCGAGGCACCCCGTCCCTGGCTTCTCCGCCTGTGGTATGACGATGATGATAGGGTTGTTGGGAGGGTGAGAGGATGTAGGTGACGCGCAGCACAGTGTCTTGGTAATTACAGGCTTGATAAATATACGTGAGCTGTCATTACAAGCATTTGTTGCAGTTGAGGAGGTGGTGGTGGGCTTGGCTGGAGTGAGTGAGCTGCCTGTGGGGGGCTGTGAGGTTAGCGTGAGGATGGCCCTCTTTCAGGGACGTGGAGGCTGCCTCTCATTCCTGCAGCGCACATGGCAGACATCACTAATCCATCAGCCACTCTCTCCCACGGAGCCCAGCGGTGGCCTCAGCCCTTCAGCTCATTCTCCAGGCAGCCCCTGCTAATCAATCACAGCTGGCACACAGATGTCCCTGCCTGCCATCTCCGATTCCACTGACATCAAAAGCTGGGATCTGGGCTGGGTGCGGTGGTTCATGTCTGTGATCCCAACACTTTGGGAGGCCAAGGTAGGAGGACTGCTTGAGCCCAGGGAGGTCGAAGCTGCAGTGAGCCGTGACCATGCCACTGCATTCCAGCCTGGGGAATAGAGGGAGTCCCTGTCTCAAAAAATAAAATTAAATTAAAAAGTTGGGATTTAATGGCTGGGAACCAGAAGTGCCCCCCAACCCTGGGCCTGTTTCCCATGTGGAAGGGAGTCCTGGGCTGGTGGATGGGATTTTATTATTTTTTTGAGACAGGATCTTACTCTGTTAGGCTGGAGTGGGGTGGCGTGATCTCGGCTCACTGCAACCTCTGCGTCCCAGGCTCAAGTGATCCTCCCATCTCAGTCTACCGAGTAGCTGGGACTACGGGCACACCACGATGCCCAGCTAATTTCTGTATTTTATTTTATTTTTGAGACAGAGTCTTGCTCTGTCACCTAGGTTGGAGTCCAATGGCACGATTTCAGATCACCGCAACCTCTCCCTCCTGGGTTCAAGCGATTCTTCTGCCTCAGCCTCCCGAGTGGCTGGGACTACAAGTGTCGCCACCACGCCTGGCTAATTTTTATAGTTTTAGTAGAGACAGGGTCTCACCATGTTGGCCAGGTTGGTCACGAACTCCTGACCTCAGGTGATCTGCCCTCCTCAGCCTTCCAAAGTGCTGGGATTACAAGCGTGAGCCACCACACCCGGCCCAATTTCTGTATTTTTTGTAGAGATGGGGTTTTGCTCTGTTACCCAGACTACTCTCAAACTCCTGAGCTCAAGCAATCTGCCTGCTTCGGCCTCCCAATGTGCTGGGATTACAGGTGCAAGCCACCCCACCCAGCCTGGGATCTTTCTTAGAAGTAGAGAGGCTGGAGGGTTCAGAAGCCTGTCTCTAGAAAACAGTGTCTGGCTTGAGGTTCAGGATGTGCAGGTGCCCTTGGTGCTGTCAGAACAGCCCGGACCCAAAGCCAGGGAGGGCAAGAAGGATGGCACCTGTCAGGGTCGGGGAGAGAATGGACCAGAAGGAGGTGCTGGAGTACAGGAGCACTGGACTGGGCCTGGGGACAGTGCAGAGCCCTGAGCCTCAGGGAGGGAAGCCCAGGCTATCCTGAACAGGGGACAGAGGAGGAGGAACAAGGGCTGCATTGTCGGGCAGGCGGCAATTGGTGGTTACAGGGATGAGAGCGTCCTGCAGAGTCATACTCTGCATTCTCAGACCACGCCTCCTCCATCTTTATATTCTTATTAAAAATGTGGGCCGGGCGCAGTGACTCACCCCTGTAATCCCAGCACCTTGGGAGGCCAAGGCAGGCAGATCACTGGAGGCCAGGAGTTCAAGACCAGCCTGGCCAACATGGCGAAACCCCATGTCTACTAAAAATCCAAAAAATTAGCCGGGCGTGGTGGCGGGCACCTGTAGTCCCAGCTACTCGGGAGGCTGAGGCAGGAGAATGGCGTAAACCCAGGAGGCAGAGCTTGCAGTGAGCTGAGTTCACGCCATTGCACTCCTGAGTGAGACTCCGTCTCAAAAAAAACAAAGAAACAAAGAAACGTGAAGTAGGTGCATTTTTTTTTTTTTTTGAGATGGGGTCTCGCTCTGTCGCCCAGGCTGGACTGCAGTGGTGCAATCTCAGCTCACTGCAAGCTCCACCTCCTGGGTTTACGCCATTCTCCTGCCTCAGCCTCCCGAGTAGCTGTGACTACAGGCGCCTGCCACCATGCCTGGTTAATTTTTTTTGCATTTTTTAGTAGAGACGGGGTTTCATCGTGTTAGCCAGGATGGTCTTGATCTCCTGACCTTGTGATCTGCCCTCCTCAGCCTCCCAAAGTGCTGTGATTACAGGAGTGAGCCACCGCGCCCAGCCAGGTGCAACAATCTTAAACTGCAGATCACTGGACTTTCACATTCGCGCACACCCATGCAACTGCCAGCGCAGTCCAGAGAACTCCCAGCCCTCAGAGGCTCCCTCATGCCCCCTCCCATGCAAGCCCAGGAGCGCTCGGACACCCATCCCGGAGACTGCTCCACCTGATCCTTAGTCCACGCCAGCGGAACTGCACAGCCGTCCTCTCTGAGGCTGGCGCCTTCACGCAGCACAGTGCTGCCCCGTGTTCGCTGCATCGCGGGGTCACTGCAGGAGTCTGTAGTGTGTTGTAGTCCATTATATGGATGTATCGCTTTATCTACCAAGTCTCTTGTTGACAGACATTTAGGTCATCTCCACAGTTTATGAAGAGTGTTGCTACAAACGATCTAGTGTGTGTCTAGTGCCCGACAGTGGGGGTTTCTTGTGGATGTTACCAGACACCACCAGCTCTCCAAGCCGCTATCCTGCCCGCTGCTCCCACCTGCAGTGTGGGTGGGTTCTGATTGCCCCACACGGTGCCAGCACTGGGGACTGTCTGTCCTTTCCCGTAGGCCATTTGTGGGGTGGGGGAGACACTTCACCTCTCCATCCTTCCAATGTCCCTGTGGATGGGAGACTTACTGGGGGGCCTGCGCTACCCCCCACACAGCCACCAGCAAGCCCTGGTGGTGCTCCTGGAATGCCAGCCTCAATTCCTTCCTCATGTTTGAAACCGAGTTCAGAAAATGAAACGTGGCTGGATGTGGGTCACTGGAAGGCCCTGAGGCCTGCAGCCTCAATGCAAGGTCAGGAAGGGGGCAGAGAAGACAATGGGGTGGAAGAAAAGGGCTGGGAGGGGGACTCTGGGCATTGGGGGAGGGTAGAGAGAGGGACAGGAGTGGCTGGGGCCAGGGAGGAAGGGGTGGGGAGGGTGGTGGGTCACAGAATGGGCACTCACCAGGATGAGACTCACCTGCCCAGCGTTCACTGGGTACCTGCTTGAGCCCAGACCCCCAGCCGGGAGCTAAGGATATAATGTGAATACCAGGCAGGGGCCCTGCCCTCACATTAGTGACAGTCCTGGGGAGGCAGCAATCAAACCCACAATAAATACATAATTACAGGCTGCGCGAGAGCTCTGTGCTGTGAGAGGGGCTGGCTTGGCAGCAACATCAAGCTGAGAGTGGACCTCAGAGAACACAGGGCCCTGGGAGTCTCAAAGGGGGGGGTCCCAGCAGAATGAGAGTGGGGAGAAGTGGAGAGTGGATGTTGGGTGTGGGCCGGCAGGGCTGGTCACAGAGGAGAGCCAAAGAGGCAGGGTGGACTGAAGGGGACCAACACAGACATCAGGGTTCAATTCAGGCTCTACAGAAAAACCACAGAAATAGTGGTGGCTTAAGCAAGGGGGATGCTTCTTATTTTTTTACATAAGGCCTCCAGGGCCACTCTGGAGCCTCTAATCACCAGGAACCCAGGCTCCTCTGTCTTGTTGCTCTGCCATCCTCAACTGTGGCTTCTTTCTCATGACCCAAAATAGCTGCTTAGGATCCAGCTGTCACACCTACATTCCAACTAACAGGAAGGGAGAAGAGTACAACCTTATGCTTAAGGATACTTTCTTCTGCACATGTCATTGCTGTTCACCCTTGTTACCCAGCACTCAGACCCATGGCTGCATCTTGTTGCAAGGCACGCTGGGAAATGTAATTTTCACTCCTAAAGGCCAGGTGCCCAGTTATGAGTTGGGGCCTCCATTACTGAGGAAAAAGCAGGGGCAGGTACTAGGCAATATAGTTCCCTCCACCCCTGGTAACTGGAAAGGAAGAGCTGATGGTGGAGAAGAGGCGCCAGCAGGTCCAGTGCTCAGCCGCGTCTCCCATGAGCCGTCCTGCTGCTGTCACTTTCCATGTCATTTTCATGGACAAGGAAATCAGGTCTCAGGAAAGCCAGTGGCCTGCCCAAGGGCCCACAGCAAGAGGCAGGCCAAGAGAAGCAGACCCAGCTAGGAACCTTCCAGAACCTCCACCTATCTGGTGGGGAGAGGGCTCCAGACCATGAGGCCCCCACTGCTCTCTTCCCCGAGATGCTCCTTCTCTCCGGGTCCCTGGATGATCAAGGCTGTGACGTCACCACCTTAAGCAGGACACAGGTGTGGCCACAGACCCCTTCCCATCTTCCTGGAGCACAGCAGGCATGGCAGGGACCCACAACGGGGTGGCCACGCTCTGGATGGTCAGGTGTGCCCTCAACACTGGTAGCCCCCTGCCCCCAGCACTGGCAGCCTCCTGCCTCATGCAGAAACCCGGACTGATGAGAGAAGAGGCTGGACCTGCCACTGCCCTCTATCCTGGCCTCAGTCCACATTTGGGCTCAAGGATAGCGTCCTCCCCAGCACCAGAGCTGAGTGTGATCCTCCCGCCTTGGCCTCCAAAAATGTTGGGATTATGGGTGTGAGCCACTGCACCCAGTCCAGAGCATTTTCTATGCGGACACAAAGGCTGCATTCACACACACACGTGTATAAAACAGGACGGGATGTGGGTTTTTTTTTTTTTTTTTGAGACGGAGTCTCACTTTGTTGCCCAGGCTGGAGTGCAGTGGCGCCATCTCAGCTCACTGCAAGCTCCGCCTCCCGGGTTCACGCCATTCTCCTGCCTCAGCCTCCCGAGTAGCTGGGACTACAGGCGCCCGTCACCACACCTGGCTAATTTTTTGTATTTTTAGTAGAGACGGGGTTTCACTGTGTTAGCCAGGATGGTCTTGATCCCCTGACCTCGTGATCTGCCCACCTTGGCCTCCAAAGTGCTGGGATTACAGGCGTGAGCCACTGCGCCCGGCCTGGGATGTGGGTTTTGTGCTGCCACCGGCCCTGCTCACCTCCCTGACCGAGTGGCTGGGCTGTCACTCATACTGGATCAGTGAGGTAGACCCTGCTGATGGAGGAGCGTCCAGTCCAGTCTTCTGAGGAGGTCTTTGTGTTGGGTACTTGTGGGTACTCGGGAAGGAGGGCTACCTTCCCCCTTCGTCAGGCCTCAGTTGGCCCCACCTGCCACCACAGTGTTTGTGGGACGCCGGGAACCCAGAGATGCTCAGAGCACGCACTGTCACCAGGGGCGGTGGGTCCGTCACTACTCTGTGCAGGGCAGGAGCTGACAGCACCAAGACCCTTAGGATTTTAACTGATGCAATCAGCTCAAATGCCGTCAGCACAAAAGGAAGCTACGGCCGGAATGGCCGGGGCAGCGTGGACCTCTGGGCCTCTGAGCCTCCGAGGACCCAGCTGTCATCAGGGTTCTGTCTGTCTTTACATTTGTCTCCGCGTTTCTGTCCCTTGCTCTTTCTCTCTGTGTGTTGGCCTCTGCTTCTCCACTACAAACACGTGTTTCCCTGTTCTTCAAGGGGAATGGGGGCATGACCCAGGCAGGGCCAGGCCAGCTCGTTTCCAGTGTGGCTACCCAGTAGGAATGCAGGGTCCTTGCTCATTCCAGGAAAGGGCTTGGTTCCCTGGGCCAGGGGACATGGCTGTGTGATCATCCAGGCCTGGGGGTCGGGTAACAACTCTACCAGAACCACGTGGGTCAGGCGAGGGCAGTTCCAGCACAAAACAGGGGCATCTGTTACCAGAAGGTGGCAGGAAGGCCTTGGGTCAGACATGGCAGCGGGGGCCACACTCAGCCCCCGTGGGAGCCACACATTTCCCCTGAGCCACTCCCACGACTCCAGGGGCACCGTGCAGCCATCTGATGGTCAAAAAAACCACTCCCTTTCCCCCCAGGAGATGAGCCGGGCCACTCAGCTGTGGCTGCACAGGTGACAGCTATGCCTGCTATCTGGGATGTCCACCTCCCTGAGTTCTCGTGAGGGTCTGCCGGGTGTCTGCAGCTGTGGAGTGGATGCTGGAACTACCCACTGCCAACCTACCTGGCACCCAACAGAAGGGGAAGAAGAGGAGAAAAGAAAATAGAAAGCACACAGCCCCAGGTGAGAAAGTCAAGGTGCCCTCCTTTTCCTGAGGGAGCCCCGAGCTGCCATGGGTGTGTGCAGTGCCTTCACCCCTGGCCTTACCGCCGTTGCCCTCGTCTCCAGCTAGAGCCTTGCACAGGTGGCTTCTTTCCTTGGTGGGGAGACCCAGCTTTTATTCCTGGGGTGTCTGAGCCCCTGTGGCTCTTGCCCTCTTCGGGTTGCCGAGGTCTCCCACCAGTGCATTGGTGTGTCGTGTGGGTATGTTCTGAGGTCCCCAGCTCCACCCACATCCCCTTGCTCCACTGCAGGCCAGAATGGCAACCACACACCCTCTTTCTCCTACTCACCCTGCGGCCCACGGAACCTGAAATGGCTCCAGATCCCTGGGCTGTAACGATGTCCCCCGTGGGTGCCACACTGCAGACCAGTGCAGCTCTGAGTCAGGACCGGAGGCAGAGCTTAGGGGCACTAGTATGACAGTGAGAGGCTGAAACTCCTCCTCCAACTCCTGCCTCCTGAAGCCAGGACTGGAGCTTATGCTGGCTCGTGGGGTGCCCTGCCTCAGACCAACCAGGCTGCGTGGCTCCCGGGTTGCAGATGCCAGGGACAGAGGGTGAGATGGGGAATGGCCGTGACTTAGTTCCTGGCTGTGCTTGTGCCTGGAAATGAGTTCCTTGGTTGCAGGGGCGGGGTGGGGTTCCCTGAGCAGGTCTAGAGGTTCTCCAGGCCCATGGCACGACCTCATCCAGAGCAGTACCTATTCCTGATCAGGACAAGTTGCTGCCCATGCCACAACGGAAGGGACCAAAGTCATCAATGTGCCCCACAGCGCTGCCAGGTGCCCGTGAAGCATGGCACTGTGCTGGGATTTCAGGTCCGTTGTGGCTTCTACAATTGAGCCTTCCTCAGTGCGAATCCAGACCAGCCACAGGGACGGCAGTTTCAAGACGGAGTGCCTGTGCTTGACCTTCCTCCCTGCACACTGAGAATCCGTGGGGCGAGCTGCAGATTGGCTGGGGGGAGGGAGGTGATGGGCACCCCTTGGTGGGTCACATGCCCACCTGACTCTGAAGAATTCTTCTGCAGTGGGGCTTCTGGTGGGCTCACATGGCCCTGCACGTGCTCAGCCTCCAGGCACAACCCAAATGCCTGCGGATCCTCCTGTTCCTCGAACTCCCCCGACTCCTGTCCCCAACTCGTTTGCCATGTGTTTTTTCCAAGTCCCTCACGTTTGGCCAGATGGCCAGGCACTGCCCAGGACCCTGTGTAGGCCTCGGCCTTAAACATGGAGACGTCCACTCAATGTGCTGCACCCTGGAAGGGGTATCCTGCGAGGTGGGGCTGTGAGGGTGCAGCCGTCCACTTGGGGCTGGGGCAGGCATCCTACAGAGCATTGTCTGTAAACCAAGGCTGCCGCCTCCTCGGTCAGCAGGTGATAGCGCTTTGCAGAGGCCATGAGTTTGAGGTGAGGGAGGGTCAGTGTAGCAGGAGTGGGCTCCAGCAGCTTCCTGAGCCTTCAGGGCCTGCATGGGTTTTTTCTGCCAGTGATGGATGGCTGGGTGCAGCTGCGTGCAGCCAGGTGGGCTGAGGAGACACACTTTATGTTGGACAGCTGGGTTTCAAGGTCAACCGCAGTTGTGAAGACAGGCTGCCAGATTTAATGAATAAAATACAGAAGCTGGGTGCGGGACTCACGCCTGTAATACCAGCACTCTGGGAGGCTGAACCGGGGGTTCGAGGCCAGCCTGGGCAATATAGCGAGACACTCCCCCACCCAACTCTACAAAAAATAAAATAAAAAAATTAGCCGGGCTTGGTGGCATGTATCTGTAATCCCAGCTACTTGGGAGGCTGAAGTGGGAGGATGGCTTGAGCACAGGAGGTGGAGGCTGCAGTGAGCCAAGATCCCACCACTGCACCCCAGCCTGGGTGACAGAGTGAAACCCTCTCTCTGTCTCTAGATAAATAAATAGGACGTCAGGTTAATTTAAATTTCAGATAATGAATAATTTTTAGTGTAAGTATACCCCTCATATTGCATGGAACATGCTTATGTTACAAAGTACTTGTTCTTCACCAGTAATGTGAATGACACTGCGGGTTCTGCAACCCCATCCGGACTCCCAGGTTCCGCCGCTGTCAGAGCCCAGCGCCGGGAGAAGAGAATGTGGCGGGTTACCTGCAGGAGGTCACAGGAAGAACTGTGTGCTCATTGGGTCCCAGGGCTGAACCCTGATTGGCTCAGCTTAGGTCACATGCCTGGCCCAAAGCCAATCACAGTGGCAGAGGAAGCAGAGGTGTTGTGATTGGCCTGGCTTGGGTCATGTGACCAGAGAGCGGCATGGCTGTCCTCGCAGCCACGTGCGTGCATGGCGTGTCTGTGCCCCTCCTCAGAGGAGGCTCTTCCAGCAGCTTCCAGGGCCCTGGGACAGTGGCCTTGGACACCCTCTGAGGGCTTTGGCTTTTCGGAGCCCCACATGTCTGGGGGCAGCACCGTTTGCCTGCTGATCCTTCAGAATTCCCGTCTGCCCCACAGAGCTTGCAGCCCTGAGCAGAGGCTGCCTGGGCTCTGGCTGTGCAGACCTGCCTTGTCAGTGGGTGCTCGTCCCCTTCCTGTCCGGGTCCCCCGACATCACCTCTGGCCTTCTGCACCCTCGCTGTAGATTGGCTTTCCAACCCCACCCCCCAAAAAGACGGGCCATAGTGGGGGCTTCCGGGAGTACCAGGCCAGGGGTGCTTTGCCCAGGACCAGAGTGGAGAATAAGCGGGGCAGTGGTGAAAAATATAATTAGCCTCTCAGTGTGGAGTCTTCCCTCACTGGTCTGCTCACAGCCGGCCCCTGAGCCAGCCTGTTTCTTATAAGTGAAAACAGATTTCCTGACAAGGGGCAAGATCATAAACTTGTTCAAAGGCTCCCAAATAAAAAGGGTGGTTTTAACTTTCCCCTCTCAGCAAACCAAATTGTGAGGAGGTTTCTAGACCATTCCATCACCGCAGGAAGGGTTTGAGAGCCTGAGGCTCCTGACTGCTAGGAACCTTAGGGGAGAGGGGCTCTGGGAGGCCTCTGGCTAAGCCCACCCCACTGCCATCTGGAACACTTTTTCTCAGTGAAGTCTCAGCCCCCAGCCCCAGTCTCAGTGAGACCAGAGTTCCCACTGGCCTCCTAGCCAGTCTGTCCCGGGGCTCAGGGCCCAGGCCTAGAGACTGTTCTCTGAGTCAGTTTTCTGAGGTGTTGCCAGTGGAAGACAAGTCCTACCTAGCAAGCCCTTAGTCCTGCCTTTCTCTGCAAGCTGCCTTAGCTCAACTTTTGTCTTCGGATTAAACTAGTTAAAGGAAGCAACTGTGGATGCCCCCGGAAGTGCATTCTGCTTGGAGCTGAGCTTCCTGGAAGGGCAACAAGACTGCTCCTCTCCCTGGGGCCCTGAAGCCGGATTCCTTGGCTTGCAGCTGCTCTGCACTGCGGAAAGGCCCTGTCCTGTACCCTTCGATGTGGCTTCTTGGAGTTCCTGGTGTGCCAGGGTGCCAGGGCTTCTGTGTGCTGGCCTTCTTCCCTACTGGGCTCCGAGTTTCTTGAGGGTGGGGGCTTTGTGTAATCTTCTCAACACTGCATCCTGGTGCATGGCACAGGGCCTGGCACACAGTAGGTCTTCAGTTTGTATTAATGCTTGTTGAAATGATGGACAGATGGATGGGCAGATGGACAGAGGAATGGATGTCTGAGAAGGAAACAAGATGTGTCCTTGCCAAGAACAGATCACATCATCAGGGGTTGAGAACCAGCATGCACTGTCCCCTGCTTTGATGGGACAGGGACATCACAGGCCTCTTCTGGCAGGATGACAGATTCTAGGATATTTGGGATAGGCTGGAGGTGTTGAGTTTCCCCACCAGCCCTGGGTATCATGAGGGACCCTGCTGTCCTCTCTGTCCAGGGAGACAGGACTGAAGATTTTTCCTGAACAGTAGGTGCTGGCCCAGGAAGCCCAGGGTGCTGTGTCAATCCCCTGCCTTTTCTTTCTGTAAATGGGTACAGCCAGCCTCAGGAGCCTCCAAAAAACAGACAGGAAACGCCCATCTGAGTGGGCCCTGCTGACTCTAAAGCACAGGATAGAGCCTGCCTGAAAACTCAGTCTCAGCAAAGAAAAGGGGCAAAAGACTCCAGGGGGACATGGAATGTAAGAAAACAGATGCTTTTCTCAGTTCTGTGGCGATATCAGGCCCAAGACCATGTGACATGCTCATGGCAAACCCTGCTCCAGGCTCCGAGTGGCGGCTGTGTCTGCTTTTCTCTTTTTCTTTTTCTTTTTTTTTTTTTTTTTTTTTTTGAGACAGAGTTTCGCTCTTACTGCTCAGGCTGAAGCGCAATGGTGAGATCTCAGCTCACTGCAAACTCTGCCTCCTGGGTTCAGGCGACTCTCCTTCCTCAGCCTCCCAAGTAGCTGGGATTACAGGCGTGTGCCACCACACCTGGCTAATTTTGTATTTTTAGTAGAGACGGGGTTTCTCCATATTGGTCAGGCTGGTCTTGAGCTCCTGACCTCAGGTGATCTGCCTGCCTCAGTCTCCCAAAGTGCCAGGATTACAGGTGTGAGCCGCCGTGCCCGGCCTTAGTATCTGCTCTTAGTCTGCTGCTGCTTCCTGCTCTGGGAAAGCCTTTGCTCAGGCCCTCAGGAGTCTGGGGCTGAACGGAAGTGGAGTGTGTCCGGCCTTCGGAAGTGATGCAAGTGGCCTGAGAGCCTCGACCACAGACCTGATCTCTGTGATGAGGCGCTGACAGAGGGGAGGCTTGGAGGCCAGCCCTGCTCCTCTTTCTGCCTGAACTGGGCCTCTCAAGCCTCCCTTGGGTGTAGGTGGGGACACAAGGCCTGGGGGTTGAGGTTGGGGGCCAAGGGAAAGGGGCTGAGACCACCATGCCGACTGGGCTCTGCCTGTGCCTCTGTCCAGAAATCCCTTGGGCCGCCTGTGAGCCTCATCCTGGTCTCACGGGTGGGGAAAGAGGCCAAGGTCTGTATTTCAGACAAGGACACTGAGGTCCGAGCTACTGGAAAGTCAGGCTGCACCTAAAGGCCTGGCCACGGGGGCACACCTCCACCCCACTGACCCATGGCCCGGCCCAGCTCCCCACCCGAGACAGGGGCAGGCCTGGTCCCCCGGTAGCTGTGCTGTGGTCCCAGGTGGGCACTGAGTGGTGGCTGGGCCTTGAACAACCCACCCGCCTGTCCCTGGGAAGCTCGGTCCCCTAGACGCGTCCTCATCACCACCATGGCTCCAGGTAGCCTGAGGTGGGTTACAGAGGCTGCACTGACAGGGAGGGCATGGGAAGCTCAAGGCCGGGTCCTCTGGCTCTTACAGGAGGGAGGTTCTGGCTTCTCACTGGGACTCCTGGGGAGCGGGAGAGGGGTGGCTGTTGGGGGAGAATGGAGGCCGAGAGGCCCAGGTTCCTGGTAGGGGCTTGGTGGGAGGCAGGGAGCCGTTCAGTTATTCCCCTGGGATGCTGCCTCTGCTTGTTTTCTTAGCCTGCACCCAGGGGCCAGGGGCAGTTCCCTCCTCACCTTGCCTGGTACAGACTCAGGAGACCATTGAGGGGCCTGCCCGGCATGGGCATCTGGCCAGCTCCAGTGCCCGGTGACCCTGCAATGGCTGAGCGGTGCGGCTGCCTCTCCCCCACTCCCCACCAACCCCCAGCAACCTCGCCAGGCCGGGGACGAACAATTAAAGCCCCCTGGTCCCCAATTGGTTTGTGGTATTAAAAACGAATTGCGATCAGCCAGGTTGTCATTTCTACCTGATAAAACATCACTTTTATTGATCTTACTCACCCAGCGCCAGCATTCATCTTGCTCCAGCATTTCACATAATGGCCCGTTTGTCTTGATCAAAGTGTAGTCTTGCATGTTTAACCCTTGGGGCTCTGCAGCTGTGCGTGCCCAGCCCCCCAACTGTCCTTCCCACAACGCCCCGCCCTTTGTCCAAGCTCTGTTCTGGGGGCAGGAGGTTCTGGAAGGCAAGGATGGCTGTGTCTGAGATAAGGTGGGAGGATGAGTGGCAGAGAGACGGTGGAGGGGAGGGTAGCACGGTGGTGTTTTGAGGCCAGGCCCAGGCACGAGTCCTGCCGTTAAGACTCAGCAGTGCGCCCTGCAGGGCTCCTGGGGAGGTCAGTCCCTTGAGGTCAGGGCCTCACCTAAGCCTGTGGTCAACCCCACTCGCTGTGCGCGGGTCACCTGCCTCCTGGGCTCACCCAGCCCATTCCTGGGCCCATTGGTGGCACCCCCTTCAGCCAGGCCCCCTCTGTGGCCATTTCTGGCCCTCAGTCCCACCCGGACCCCTGGCCCTGTGTCATCCTTAAAGCCTTTCTTCTTGGTGCTAGCCCCTCCCCGCAGATACCTGTGCTGGCCTGGCCCCTCCAACCCTGACCCCCAGGTGCCCGGCTGGCCTGGGACCTCCAACCCTGACCCCCAGGTGCCCGGCTGGCCTGGGACCTCCAACCCTGACCCCAGGTGCCCGGCTGGCCTGGGACCTCCAACCCTGACCCCCAGGTGCCCGGCTGGCCTGGCCCCTCCAACCCTGACCCCCAGGTGCCCGGCTGGCCTGGGACCTCCAACCCTGACCCCCAGGTGCCCGGCTGGCCTGGGACCTCCAACCCTGACCCCCAGGTGCCCGGCTGGCCTGAGACCTCCAACCCTGACCCCCAGGTGCCCGGCTGGCCTGGGACCTCCAACCCTGACCCCCAGGTGCCCGGCTGGCCTGGGACCTCCAACCCTGACCCCCAGGCTACAGACTCTGCTTAGAGCTCTTGGGGCACCCTTTGTCAAAGAGAGAACACAGGCTCCACGCTGTTCTCAGGGGCTTGAGATTTGGACTCTGCCACCCTCTAGCTCTAGTATCAGTCCCCTACCTCCCCCCGCCCCTACTGACCACCTGCTGGCCACCCCAGCTGTTCCTTGACTACCCTCTGCCCTGCCCTGGGCTCTTCAAAGACAGCCCAGGCATTACTTCTTCCAGGGAGCCCACCTGGACTGCCCCAGACAGTTAATCTGCTTTGCCAGGTGCGATGTCCCCGCTGGCCCTGCTGCCACATGCAGCAGGGGGGCAGGGAGCTGCAGTGCTGCCCCACCAGGCCTGGCTCAGCCCTGATACCACACTTTTGGCTGAGATGGGGGTGGCCGACCTTAGGGTTCCATGGGCGAGGTTATCTTGGCTGTGTAGCCCCGGGTATAGCTGCTGGGCCCCACTGTTCTCTCTCTCCCATCTGCCTGTCATGAAGGTGGGGCCATGGGCCGCTCACTCCCACCGTGGCTCACTGCTTGGTACACTGCTAGCACCAGGCAGTGCTGGATGAATGGAGGATTTGAACCAAGACCTGCTGGCAGGTTTCCTGTGGGCTTCCCAGGCAGGTGTCACCTCTCTGGCCTGGGCTTCACCCGGCTCTCTTGCCCCAGAGTCCCTGTTGGCTGCCTGTGGCCTCTCTGTGCAACCTGCTCCATCAGGCAAGCTCCTGGGGTGGGCAGGAGGTGGCAGCAAGTCCTGGCTCAGGGCTCCAGGAGCCGGGGCAACAGCTGCAGGCCTTTCTCCCTGTTCCGGGCTGGCTTCTGCCCCAAAAAAGTCATTGAGATGAGTGAAGTCAGGGTCTCCTGAGCCCACAGGGAGTGTCTGGTCTCACCCATCTTTCCTTTCTTACCACAGAGGACCCCTGACCCGGACACCTGGTCCAGCAGGGCCTCCTTCCTCAGGGCCCGGCCAAGGTCCTCATCTGCTCTCTGCCCTCGTGGCAGCCCGAGGCACGGTCGGTCCCTGAACACCTCCCTCTGCACTCACTGGCTCAGGGAGGCGCTGCTGACTCGGGGACTCCATCCTCCAAGGACCGTGTTTCCTGGCTGTGGACATAGCTGTGACCAGGCACTCGGGCCCACTGGGACAGATGCACACCGACTTCACGCAGCTTCCCGAGATCCCGGTGGCAGAGCGGGGACAAGGAGGGTTCCCCACCCCCTGCAAGCATCCAGCTTCCTCTGGGTCTGCAGCCTCATCAACAGGGCTCCCTCCAGCTGGGGGTGCACTGATCTATGTTCCCACACCCAGGCCGTGGGCCGGTCCTCGCAGGGTGGCCAGTCACATCGGAGGCCCTGCCCAGCGTGGCGGTTCGGAGACTGCTCTTGCCCCTTGTCCTCTCCAGTGGAACCTACTCTGGCCCCGGACTCTGGTTCAGGCTGGACATGGACTGACCAGGGGTCTGTGAGAGCAACCAGGAAAGGGGCCCTCCTCCTGGAGGGACCCCACCCCTAAGACCACCCTAAGCCATTCCAGTCACATGACCCTTTTGTGGCCTGAGACTCAGTGCCCTGAGGGGCTACACAGGGGGCAGTGGGGAGGCCTGGTCCAGAAGCCCCAGCTCTGGGAATGAGGCTTCTGCGGAGCCCCTGGAGCCCCCCAGGAGTACCGTGGGACACAGGACCCTGGACCCCCGAAAACCTGTACAATCGTCCATATATTTATTCTTAAGCAAGTTATCAATAAAAAATTTGATACTAAAATGCCTTTACATAGTCTGCTGTTCATAAAACCTTTGTGTGTTTTTTTGTCCATTTTGTTTTTAGTGTTTACATTGAAAAAAAAAATCCAACCATCCCCTTAGTTTACACATTTACAGGAATCGTGCTTTCGTCACGTTAAGCACGGCGAGAGGGGAGGGGCCACACCAACCGCACGCACACAGAAAGGAAAAAAAGAAAAAACAAGGGACAAAGCGGAACCCAGCAGAAGCGGGACGAGGACGAGGCGGCCGAGCAGAGGATCCGACCTCCGTGGCCGCGCCCTCCTCTGCCTTCCCTGAACTCCAGTGGCTCGGTGTGCCCCCAGCGTGTTTCTTCACTTGACATTGTTCTGATCCCCGAGCCTCGAGCAGGACCTCGTACAACCACCTCCCCAGACGACCACCGGGAATGAAATATTGCACTCATGTGAGACAAAGCCTAGGCTCGGGGGTGGGAGCGGGGAGCTGGGGGCAGGGACCCCTGACCACAACGTAAGCCCCCAGCCTTGAGCTTCCTGGGGAGCCTTCGGGAATGGCCCTTCAGGGGGTCCGCCCAGCAGGTGAGAAACAGGCCCCAATGGGCCCAAGAAAAATAGGGGGACCAAGGAGACCTGGGATTAGAGCGCAGGGCACCCACCAGCACCCCTGCTTCCGAGGCCTGTGGTGTGTGGGTGACACAGAGCTTGTCCTAGAGCAGTGGCTAACTTGGGGGGGCTTTCCTGAAGCTCCCGTGGGGGCCAGGGGAATCTTGGTGTGGGAGGACACGGGGAGTACGTGGTCCCCCATGCATTTCTGCAGCTGAAGGCTGTTGGGCTCAGGTCCAGGTAGCCCCCCTATGTATCCTGGGCTGTGGGAGAAGCGGAGGGATGTGAATTCTCCTGGGATACTGGGGTAGAGCCCCCGAGGGGTGCTCCTTGCACCAGGGGCCAGGATGTGGGTTCGGGTGGTCAGAGGGACCCTTATTCTATGCCCCGAGCACACCCATCAGGCCATCTGCCCCACCGAGTGGCACTGAAAAGACCAAGAAACCTCTAAAGGCACCGGGGCAGGCAGAGGGGTCTGAGGACCAGGCAGACTTGGCTGGTGGAAAAGGGGGCCCAGGAAGGGGCCTTCCCCTGCTTGGGGTGGGCCGTGGGGCAGAGTCGGCATTTTATTTTCTTCTCCCTTGGCCACAGCACTGCTGGCCTGGCCTCACCACCATCTACCCAGCAGGCCAGGGGTTTGGGGGCACCGATAAGGTGGGTGGGAAAAGGGGTGTCTTTTGCATGCACTCTGCTCGGGGGTGAGGAGACAATCTGGCTGGACTGTAAACCTGCCCTCGTAGGCCCAGAGCCCTGCCCAGTTCAGGATCCTGGCCAAGCTGCCCCTTCACGCGGCACCTGCTACTTTCAGGAAAGTTAAGACCCCAGGGGTGAGGAGGGCTCAGAGCTGGGCCTTGCTTCCTGAGTGTGCCAGGGCGGCGAGGGTGAGGGGGGCGAGGGGCCAGCCCCTCCCTGCTCTGGGTGGAGGCCAGACTCCTTGGCCTCAGACCAACTGGCCCCGGAAACAGAAATCAGATATAAGTTGGAGTATGATTCAGGAAATACAATCCAAACATCGTTTTTTCTTATCCATACTTTAAAACATTTGTTCGTCTTTGTCTTGTTTTAAACAGAGGTGAGATGCACACGGCTGCCGTCACACTCCCTGGTCTGGGCTTTGCCTATTGAATTCTTCTTTCCCTACAGGCCCCTCATCACCACCCCCTGCTCTAACACTTCTTTTCTAGGAGACACACTGAAAGCAAATAAACTCGACTGACTTTCATCTTACACGGTTGTCCCAAGAGATTGGAGGGTGCCACCAAGGGTCCCACCTGACCCTCCCGTGGCCTCTGCCCCCTGCCCCGAGCTGCCTCTGTCATCCCAGGTGCCCCCATTGGAACCCAGCTGGGCTGAGAACAGTGCATTTCTAAAGGAAACCCCAGGACAAAAATCGCCACACACACGCACACACACACAGGCGCACTCACACACACCTTGTCACGCGGATGGGGAAAAACCCTTTTCCACTTTTTTCCATAAAACTTCCCCGCAGAAATACAATATTTACATAGAGGAATAAATAGACAACACACCTGATTTCTGCTTTCCCTGGTGGGAGACAGTCGGAGGTACTAGGGAATATGGCTTGGATTCGAATCTCCCGTGAACTGCCGGTGCGGGAAACGGAGGGTGCTGTGGGTGGGGCGGGCCAGGGACCCATCAGGGCCACAGCCCGACCCTCCGCAGCGGATGGGACAGGACTGGGTTCCGACACCTGGAACGCTCTTTCCAGGGAAAACCGTGAGAAAGCCTGGTCTTGCCCTGTGGGCTTTTGCATATTTGCTCAGACTCGCCCCTGGGAGGCTGGGGCTGCCTCCTGCCCGGCGGCTTGGCTGATGCCAGGCTCCGCACACAGGGTCCCTGGCACAGGTGGGAGGCATCTGCGGTGGGCGGCTCAGCATAGGATGGGCACGCCATCGGCTGTCACCAGGCGCCCGGTGGTGGGGTCGTAGGTGCCCGCCAGGTAGTACAGGTCCTGCCGGTCCTGGCACTTGCGGCTCCGGGCCATCTGCTCATACTGCTCGCGCGCCACAACCTGGCACTTGTGGGAGATGGTCTGCACATCATTCTCATCCTCATGGCAGGACTGGTACAGTGCGTTCTGTGGGCAAGGCGCGCGGGGCGTCAGCGGCCGGCCAGGAGACCCGCTGCCCACCCATGCTCTGTAAGGGTCACTGGATGGGCCTCTAACTGTGTGACCGGAAGATGGCAACCAGTCCAGAGGCCGAGGAGCCTGTCGGGGACCCTCTGGGGACTGTCGGAGTCAGAGAAATACTAATTTCCCTGGAAGATGGGACACATCACATGGTCTGGAAAACGGCTTCTTCTCAGGGAGGGGCAGAGGGCGTGCTGAGGGCGATTTCTGTCCTGGGCTGGCATCGCAGGCAGGGAGGACCCACGCACGGGGTGGGGGCTGCCACACATCCCCGGAGTGAACTGGGCCTGCCGGATGCTGAGCACTGCCGTGGGCCACAGCCCCCAACCGTGGGGAGGGACCCAGGGGTCCTGCTCTAGGGCATGGCTACAGGCTGTGCGGCTCCCCGCGGGGCCGTGGCACCTGCTGAGCGGGAGATGTGTGGTGGGGCCAGGTGCCCTGTGTTGGAGCACAGCGCTGGCTGCTGTCGTGCCCGCTCCCCGGGGCCCCGAGCAGGGCTGGGCCCGCACCTGCCTGGGCCTCACCTTGCCGTCGCACTGCCTCTTGCCCAGCTTGGTCTCTTCAGGGTGGTAGAACCACTTGACCTTGACCACCATGTTGCTGCCCCAGGACTCCCACATGCTCTCGATGCGGCCGATGTAGGGGAGGTGGGGCCGGCCAGCTGACAGGAAGACGGCGCAGTCCCCTACACGCAGAGTCTCCTCGCCCCGCACGATGGCCTTGTAGAACAGCTTCCGGGCCTTCCCCTTCATGCCACGCCGCTGTGGGGGACATGGGCAGGGTGGCTCTGAGAGGCCGGGGGCAGGGGGGACAGGCGGCGGCCAGGAGGCCTGGAGGGCGTGGTGTGGGTGTGTGAGTCTGAGTGTGAGCGTGGGAGTGTGCAGGGCGCCCGCAAGGACGGGAAGCGGCAGCACTGTGGCTGATGGCAGCCGTGGATCCGGAGCAGGGGCCGCGCCTCCACTGAGCCTGCACATGGAGTCATGACGTCTGGACACTGGATCTGGGGCAGGGACGTGTGGACGAGACGTTCACCACAGTGTTATTTACGAGGGCAAAAGACCCATGAGTGGCCCTGTGCGTCCCCGAGCAGTGCCCTGGCGAGGACAGACGCTGACATCTGAGCTCGGGGATCCACAGCTCTCCAGCTGGCCGTGCCACTACTGACGTGGAAAAGTGAGGCCATCACATGTGGAGTGCAGCTCGGGCCCGGCGCCGACATGAAGTCGTTTCCACTGTCATGCAGTCCGTGGGCTCCGGCGAGGGGCCAGCGGAAGTAGCTGTCTGCCTCACTGGGTCATGGATGGGCTTTTGTTCTTCCCTTGAGTTTTCCACATTTTTTTTTTTTTTTTTTTTTTTGAGACGGAGTCTCGCACTGCTGCCCAGGCTGGAGTGCTGTGGCCGGATCTCAGCTCACTGCAAGCTCCGCCTCCCGGGTTCACGCCATTCTCCTGTCTCAGCCTCCCGAGTAGCTGGGACTACAGGCGCCCGCCACCTCACCCGGCTAGTTTTTTGTAGTTTTTAGTAGAGACGGGGTTTCACCGTGTTAGCCAGGATGGTCTCGATCTCCTGACCTCGTGATCCGCCCGTCTCGGCCTCCCAAAGTGCTGGGATTACAGGCTTGAGCCACCGCGCCCGGCCGAGTTTTCCACATTTTTTAACTTGCAATCAAGTAGGAAGATGCAAAAAGGAGAGGAAGGGCAGCAAGGGCGTGTGAGCCCACCCTGGTTTCCTTGGGAACACGGAACTCCTCCTGCCACCCACTGGAGACCTACCTGTGTAGGGTTCCCCGACCACTTCCAGAGCTGCCGGGCGGGCAGGAAGGCTGAGATCTTTGGCCGGTTTTCCACGGAGGGCAGCCGCTGCCTCCGGGAGAGCTCTTTGGCTTTGGAGAAGCTCAGGGCCTCTTTGCGCTTGAGCTTGGATTTGCCGCTGCTGGGGCCTGAGCCCGCACCGGTGCCAGCCACCGTGGCCCTGGACAGGAAGCAGCGCTGGGCATGCGCGTGAGGGCCGCCGCCCTTGGAGCGCAGGGCCTCGGGCTGGGCCAGGAGGGTGGGCACGGGGTGGGTGAGGCAGGTCTGCAGCAGCAGGGCTGGGTCCTCGTCGTCTGAGCTGTAGGACGAGTCCTCATTGTCAGAGGAGCAGAGGCTGGAGGTGGACATAGAGCCTGAGGAGGAGGAGGTGGACGAGCCGGAGGAGGAGGAGGACACAGACAGGCGGGCGAGGAAGCGGGAGGGCACACCGGCCGCCAGCCCCGGCCCGTCCTCGTCCTCGTCCGAGAAGGAGCTGTGGCAGTCGCTGTCGTAGGGCAGTGGGAACTCTGCCTGGCCCGCATACTTGCGCAGTGCCAGCCCCATGGACAGCGGGGGAATGGGTGCCCGCCCCTTCTTGTCCTTGCCCACAAGGGCGGGGTGCGCATAGCTGGGGCTGGGCAGGGGCCGCCCGAGCTTGGGGCTGAAGTCCTTGTCCCCCATAAGCAGTGCCCTGCATGTTTTGTTCTTAGGGGAGGTCACACCCTCGTGGTCCAGCTTGACCAGGAACTCGCCGCCCGCCCGCCGCCGCCCACCCTTCTCGGCCTCCACCCTCTCGGCCTTCTTGGCCCGAAGCAGCTTGTGGGCTCCCCCGGGGAGGCCCGGCCCAGTCCCCCCAACGAAGGGCGCGTAGGAGCTGGCCAGGCTGCTGAAGGAGTCAGCGCGGAAGCCGTTGCCGAACACGGGCGTGGCCATGCTGTGCACCGGGAACAGGGCCTCGCGGGCCCGCAGCTTCTTGCTGCTGCCGTTCAGCTGGAAGAGGTTCTGCAGCACCCCCGGCCCCTTGCTGGCCGCTGCCACTGCCTTCCGCTTGGTCTGCGCCACTGCGGACCAGCTCAGCAAGGGGCTGCCACGGCGGCCCAGGAAGTGGTCGGAGGACCCCGTGGGGGATTTGGCACCTGAGGTTAGGAGTTCGGCTTTACCTGAGGACAAAAGCCCAGCGGAATCAGCCCCAGCTGGGCCCATGAAACTGCCTCCACCTGCCCCTCCCTGGACCCTGCCTGCCCCATGGGTCTCCTCGTTCCCCCAGCCCCCAGAGGATGCCTCCCCCCGACCCGGGTTCTGGGAAGTCCAGCAAAATACCAGCTTTGTCTTTGCTAATGGATTTCTTCCCGGGTGTCTTCAAAGCTTCAGGGCCATCCTGTGCTTTGGGGGACAGGCTGGGGGTGGCGGCTTCACTGGGCGGGGGGGCCTCGCTGGACGCCTTCTTGGTCCTCCGGCAGCTGCTAGACACTAGCAGAGCTGGAGAGGGCTCTGTGCCTGTGGATAGCATGGGCCAAGGGCTTCAGTGCCATGGCTGTGGGGTACTGCCATCCCAACCCTTCCTTGGGAGCCTGTCTGGACACAGTGGAGCCCAGGCAGGGCCCTGCCCCACGCAGGTCCCAGGCTCACACTGGATCTTGAAGTCAGGCGGCAGCAGCCTGACGTTGGAGACAGCGATGTGGCCGGTGTCCCCATCGTCAAATTCCACCACTACCGAGTCCAGGTCCTCATCTTCGTCACCGGAGGCCCCTGTGGACGGCACACCTGAGCTTGTGGCTGGAACCCCCAGCAGGTGCCCGAAACAAGGAGGCGGGGCTGCCGAGGCCGGTGGGGAGGGCGAGGGGAGGGCTCCAGGGTTCTCCTTGACCACACGGAGGGTGGAGCCGCCCTGCAGCCCAGGAGCCGGGGCCCCCTCTCCAACTCCTGCAGTGCCTCCCATGCGATGCCACCGTCACCCCACCCCGACCGGAACCTGACCTCCCCACACGTGCTGATGCCCACGTGCCCACCTCCCACCTGCCTGGCCACTTGCCTGTAGGATCTTTGTGCCTTTCACCCTAGGGACCTACATGCCCTGCCTGTAGTCAGCAGGTTTTGCCCAAGGGAGCTGGTGCCCCCCTGATGTACTCCGTGACCCCCAGCAGCAGGGCTCTGGGTCCCTTCCTGCTGGGCCCTCTCTGCTTGGCTGGAGGCCGGAGCCCCCTCCCTCCCTCCCCACACACCCTGTGCTTTTTCACGGCACCTGGGAGCTCATTTTATTGTCGTACTCTGTCTAAGCAGAGAGCTGGTTCTGCCCTCACCAGCCTCGGAAGTCAGGCTGGTGGGGCCAGACATGAGCCTGTGGGTCCCAGAAGGGCCTGCCCCAGCTCCCGCCTTGGGTATAGCTTACCCCGGACCACGTTGCCCGGGTACAGACATCGAGACTTCTGGCTCCAGTAGGCGCAGACCCGCGTGCCGGGCGGGAGGTACCGGCTGGATTGTGGCCGCACGTCAAGAACCTGCAGGAAAGCGGGTGGCGGCTGTGAGCAGGTGGGGTCCAGCCCAGGGTTGCCTGAGAGCCTGGTCCCTGGGCCCAGGAGTGGCTGTGGCCCAGGCCAAGGCACTCCTTTGTTCTGGGGCAAGTCAGTCAGGCCCCTCCCCAGGGCAGGCGGGTCCGGTCCTCACCGCTTCCTGCAGCAGCTGCTCCAGTGAGTAGATCCTCTGCCGGTTGCCCCGCTCGCCCTCGATGACGATGCTATAGCTGGGGGCATTGGGGAGTGTGAGGCGTCATGGGTCTCGGTTGCCCTCCAGGCCCCTGCCCTGCCCCACCGTGCCCAGGCCTCACATGTCGGGTGGCTGCAGGGTCCTGACGCTGCCCGCGTACAGCAGGCTGTCTTCCTTGGGGATAAGCACGGGCAGCCCGTCCCGCAGGTCCTCCTTATGGATGGCACATGAGCGTGCTGTGGGCACAGGGTGTCAGCAGCCAGCATGGCCTACCCATTATCCCTCCCCAGGTGGCTGGTGCCTTTCCTGGCCCTGCTCACCCAGGGCGGCACTCTGCTCTGCGCTCAGGGGGCCGCTGTCCTCCTCCTCTTCCTCCTCGTCCTCCTCCTCTTCTGAGAAGCTGCTGTTGTCGTCAAACTCAAAGTCGTCCTCCACAGCGAAGCTTTCCAGCAGGCGGCTCACGGCCCGGCCCTTGCCCTGGGGGCCAGAGGGGTCAGGCTTGGGTGGGGTGCAGGCAGGGTGCAGGTGAGTGCACAGTGGGCTCCCAGGGTTGGGGGGACTGCTACCTGCTTGCCGGCCTTGCGCTTCACCTTGCTTGGCTTCCGGCCCTTCCCCAGAATGGCCTTGGCATTGCGTGCAGCCAGTGTGATGGACAGGGCCCCGTTCTTCCGCTGTACATGGGCAGGCAGAGAAGGCGCTGAGCCGAGGGTGGTGGGACAGCCTGAGGCTGACCCAGGGCTCAGGGGCCGGCATGTGGGGGAGGGCGGGGAAGGCCTTTCTTCATAGGCACCCAGCCTCTTGGCCCAGCACCCCAGAGCCCAGCCTCACCCGCAGCACTGGCTGCAGCACCGTGCCCTTGCGCGTGGCCCTCTTGAGGCGTTCGCTGGCCAGCTGGCTGCCCTCCTCATGGCAGGTGAAGGCCCGGGAGGGGCTGAAGAGGGTGTCCCTGCTGGGGGTGGCCCCTGGCTCTGCCCGCAGGCCGCCCTTGGCCTTGCCCTTGGCTTTCTTCTTGCCCAGTGCACCTGGGGGCCTCTGCCCTGAGGCCCGCTCCAGGGTGGTGCCCACCTTGGCCTTCACCGGCCGCCTCTTGATCTTGACCTCACTTTCAGGGCTGGACAGGCGACAGGCCCCTGGGGGAGGGAGGGAAGGCCATCGCAGGGATCCCCAACCTGGAGACCTGGCTGGTTGGGCTGACTGTACCTGTCCTCTCTTCTCGTTACCTAGCAACCCCTGCCCTCCCTCCTGGTTACCTAGCAACCCCTGCCCTCCCTCCTGGTTACCTAGCAACCCCTGCCCTCCCTCCTGGTTACCTAGCAACCCCTGCCCTCCCTCCTGGTTACCTAGCAATACCTGCCCTCCCTCCTGGTTATCTAGCATTTCCTGCCCTCCCTCTTGGTTACCTAGCAATCCCTGCCTCTCCTTCTTCTTCTTGGCCTTCTGGTTGGCCTCCATCTTGACCACAGAGGAGGGCGAGGGCCCCAGCACAGCCACACTGGCCCCGGCATGCAGCAGCAGCCCTGCCTCCCTGGGTGGTGCCTCTGCCCCCAGGAGACCCTCACAGTCCTCACTGTCATAGCCACTGCCTGGGAGAGAGGCAGAGGGGTCCCGATGACTTGATGTTAAGCTGTGCCATTGAGAGATGGGGGAGGTGACCCTCTGGGCATGCGGTTATGGCGGGGCTGTGAGTGGGACCAGTCACTGTCACCCTCTGGGCTGCTCTGTGGGGCTGCTTTGGGGGCAGGCACCTGAGGTCCTGGCTTCCAGCCTGAAGGGATTTGTATGGGTGTGGGGACGCGTGATTTTTTCTTTATAGCCTGGGCAATGGGGCACCTGCCTGGCAGGGCTGGTGCCCCCTCCCCAGGAAGTCTGTTCCCCTCTTTCTACTGTCCCCCACCCGCCCAGATGGCCCTTTGCCCCTCCCCTAGGTCCAAGCAGCCCTCCCTTTGTTCTTTCTCAGGCGTCTGAGACCTTGGGGGAAGGGGCTGGCGGGAGAAAGGAAGCTTCTATTTTTCTAGGCTCCTGTTTCTGGACACACGTGTTTGCTGGAGGGTCAGATAATGCCTCAGGGTCAGCCCAGCCGGACGCTACAGTCGCAAGGGCTGGGGCCGTTGGGAGGGCTATTTTTAACCTGGATGCTTCCAGGGGGCGTCCTTCCTTCCCCTTCAGCCCCAACATGGGGGTGAGGCACACTGAGAGCCACTGAGCTTGCCTTGCGGACGGGGGTCTCCTTCTGTGAGACATTCGCCTTCTTCCCCAGCCTGTCTAGTGAGAAGGTCTCCTTGGACTTGTCACACCCCACGAGCCCTGACCCAGCCCTGGTGGTGGCCGTGAACTTGCCACCCCCTCCTCCAGCCCCCCAGTGACCATGACCGGGGCTCCTGGCAGTGGCCACTCACGCCAGCAACTTGCCTGCCTCCCGGGACGCAGCCACAGAGGGCTGGGCTGGGCACCTGGGTGTCTCCCGGCTGCTGTGGCCCTTGGGCTGTGGGTGCTGTGTGGCCCCAGACACCTTGGCACTCTTGGCTCGGGACAGCTTCTCCCGGATGCGCCTCCCGGGGGTGGCCTCCTTCTGCTGGAAAGAGCTGAGGCCTGTGGGCAGCCCTTTGCTCTTGACCTTGGGTTTCAGCTGGGCCACCCTGTGGGCCACAGAGGGTGCCAGCCTGTCCTGGCAGCTGCTCTTCTTACACTGTGCCTTCTCCTGTGAACAGGGAGGGGCAGCTGCACTCTCAGGGCGCCCTCTGCAAACCACAGCCCCTGGGTGGTTAGGTGCCTCTCTGTTGATGCCCGGCTCAGAACTGGTACCTCCCAGGTCCCTGCCCTCGATCCACAGGGACTGAAGGGATGTCTGGCCCAGAGACACAGGGGCCTGCCCCTGGAGCCTACGCTTGGGCCTTTCCCACCCACTCCACTGCCTACCAACTGCCCACCCCACTTAGGGGGCACGGAGGAGGCTGAGGGCCCAGTGGCTGTGGGTTGTGGGGCCAGGCCGTTAGCTTTTCTCAAGGCAGAGATAAAACAGCATTTGGACAGAAGGATCAGCCCCCTGGGCAGACAGGCGGAGCATGCTGGGGCCCACCTCTCACCCGGCCCCGAGGCCACGGAGAGGGGAGGGCAGGAGGCATCTGCTGTGCCAAGAAGGAAGGGGTGCCGGCAGCTGGGGGAGCCCCCGCCACACCAAGTGTGCCCCGGGCCACTGAGGAAAGGCAGGGCCTCGCTCCAGGGAGTCTCTGTGAGCAGAGTGTGGCCTCGGCATTTGCTTTCCTGCTAGAGTGAGACGAGGAGGGTGGAGACACACAGGCAAGTGGCAGCAGGGCCACCCGGTCAGACCTTCCCACGTCACACCACAGGGTCGGGCTCCTCCTCCTGCTGTTGGCACTCAGAGCTCCCCAGCCTTGGTTCGCTTGGTTCTGAGCAATGGGTGTCAGCACAGGGCTGGGGAGAGTCCACTATCTGCTACCTGCCCAGGAAGGGACCTGAAGGGCCCTGGGTCAAGGCAGGTGCTTCAGCACTCACCACAGAGGCGGTCTGCAGGCCTGGGTAGACGCTCCTCTCCAGCTTGCTCCGTTTCTTTGCAGGCTCGCCCCCGCTGCCCCCTCGCAGCTCCGCGCACAGCAGACCCAGGCTTGTCCGCACCGCCCTGGGGGGAAGGGGTGGTGGGTGCAGGGCAGATGCAGTCCTGGCCGCCCCAGCCTTGTCCCCCTACTGTCTCTGCAGTGGGTCACACTCCTCCAAGGGCCCTATGTCTCAGGCAGACAGAGCTGAGGGTGAGGGGCCTCAGGGGCTGAGCCAGCTCTGACCTCCCCTCAGCACCTGCCTCCAGCCAGCCCCTCTGCCTGCCAACCACCAGCCCTCAGCAGTCCCTGCATCCTCAAATCCACCCCATCCCCCACTAAGCTATACTGGAAGTAGGCACGCTTCTGTTACCCGAATCCCATCCTTCCACAGCCTGCTAGGAAGAAACGCCCTGGCAGTGCTGTCTGGTCCTAGCTATAGTGACCCAGAAGCCAGGTGTCAGGGACTGGGGCCAGTGAGGGCTCTGAGGGGCCACCCAGTACTCAGGAGCCAGGGCTCTGCTGCTAGTGGGGCTCTAGTGGGGCTGTAGCCTCAGCCTTGGCACCTGGAACAAGGGACAGCCGCACACGCGCCATCTGTGAGTCTGAGGCACGGCTTCTTATGCAGGCTGGGCCAGGCCCTTGGCAGGTGTTCAGGGCCTGATATTACCACCCTTAGGAGTGGGGTGGGCACCAGGCAGGTCTGTGAGAACTGCATCCACATTTCTGCCATAGCTGGAAGAGGACACGCCAACTGGAGTCCCACCAGGGGCGGCGGTAGGGGCAGGCGGGCGGGGCAGGGTCCAGAGAAGCCTGGGCTTTCCCCCGAGTCCCCAGGGACCCCACGGCCTGGCTCAGGCCCTCTCAGGAGCCCGTCCCGTCTTCCACGCATGTGTTGAGGACGGAACTATGCATCCTCAGCCCCTCCCAGATAGAGCCCTGGACACTGTGGAGGCCGAGCCTCAGTGTTCCCCACGCCCCATAGCTGTGCTGTCCCCTAGGTTGGGAGCCCTGGACACTGTGGAGGCCGAGCCTCAGTGTTCCCCATGCCCCATAGCTGTGCTGTCCCCTAGGCTGGGAGCTGGGGCAGAAATCGACTCCAGCTAACATGGGCCTAGCAGCTACCTCCAGATGCCCCCAAACAGGTCCCACCTGATTCCCCCACATCCCAGACTCCCCATCTTGTGTGGGTGATCCACTCTCCCCAGAACCTCCCACTGCCCCATTTCACATGGGGAAGCCAAGGCTCGGGGAGTCTTTCTGCCTGTTCCTGGCTAGACCGGGGCTGGGGGCTTGGCCTCTCACCTTTCAACCCCCTGACTCACAGGTGCAAAGGGAGCCCCAGCTGCTCAAGAAAATGAATCAGATGGAGACAGAGAGCCCTGCCTGGCCCTGGCTGGCATGGCCGGACGTCCCTTTCCACCTTCCTGCCCACAGAGGAGGCTGGGCTTCTGAGGGCTGAGGGGCCAGGCAGGAAGCCGTGGGCCAGAAGACACCCCCGGACCCCCACTCCCCAACTTCCTACACAGTAGAAGGCCCATCCCGGGGCCAACTGCCTCCGCCACCACTGCCTGGATGAGTGAGGGCAGGAGGTGGAAGGGTGAGGGAGGGCCCTGACCCTCAGGAAGAGGGGTCCTGGACTCAGTTTCCCTGAGGTCCTGAGGCTGCTGCCTTCTAGCCAGACCCTGGCTTCCAGGGGCCCTGTCCTGCCCAGCAGCTCCCACAGTGCTGGCCGGTTCTCAAAGGGAGACCCCAGGAGACGCCCCCAGGAGACACCTGGGCAGGGCAGGGGCAGCTCTGGGGGGCTGCCATATGGTGACCCCTCCACTGCCCACAGCCACGCAGCCCCTCCCTATAACCTTCCCTGCATTTGCTAATGTTTTGTGACATAAAGCCCTGAGATTAATTTTTTGCCTCTGTCTTAATTGAAGGAACCATTTAGTGCCGATTTAACTATTATTACCAAATCATCAGAATTGATGCAGTGCGCACACGCACGCGCCAATCGTGTTTGGAGGAGCTCGGAGGATTTATGCAAATGGGCCTGCCGGGAGAGGCAATTTGTAGCCGAGAAGGACAATTATACCAGGCCCGGGAGTGCACCAACGGCTGTGCCGGGCGGGTAATGGATAACATCGCGTCAGCAGCCGTGAGCAGAGCCGCAGCGTGACCAACGACTTTATACAGCACAGATAAAGAGGCCGGCACGCAACGCCGCCTCCCACTCCAGGGGACCGGGTGGGGCGCGGGCGGGGACGATGCCACAGCCAGGTGTGCAGAGCCAGTGTGGCCGGGCCTGGGAGCTGTGGCTTCCAGAGGGGGACCCGTGCCAGGGTGCTGCTGGGAGCTGCCAGCTGGACAAAGCCTGTCTGGAGCAGAGCTCTGTCCACTGGTCACTCTCGATGGTCTAGGAGGGGCAGGGCCAGGCCTTCAGAGTGGCTGTGAAGGGGCACCAGCAGCCCCGGAAGCCTCAGAGGAACTGAACCCTGCTGCCCCAGCCTCGAGGGCCCAGGGCCAGCCACAAGTGCCTTGCAATGCCAGTGCCCAGGACTCACTTGACTTTCTTGCCATCGCTCCTGGGGAGCGGCCCCGTGGGACGTGGGGCGGGCAGTGAGCTTGAGTGTTTGCGCTTCCTCGGCCGGCCAGGCCCCCGCCGTGCAGGGCTCCTTGAGCTCTCGTCTCTCCTGGGGGCCACAAGGGGGATGGTCAGATGCTCACGCAGAATCCAGCGCCCCAACAAGGTTCCAGGCGAGGGCATTGGCCTTAGATGGCTACTGGGTGCAGGGAAAGGTGGGGCCCAGACTTGGCCTGGGGAGCCTGACCCCTCAAGCAGAAGGCAAGGCCAGCCAGGGCCCCCGCCGCCCCCACCTCCCACCATCCACACACACTGGTCAGGCAGTGCCCCTGCCCTTGTTGCAACTGCAGGGTGTCCCCTCCCCCAGAGAAACTTCCAACTTCTGCCCTGGCCCCCCAGCGCCCCTAGTCCTCCCTACTCCCCTTTCTGCCACCGTCCCCTCACCCACCACCCTGCAGCTGGCCTCCTGCACACCAGGCTCTGCCGAGCGGCTCTTCCAGACGCCCAGTCCTGCTGCTTGGTCTCGCTTGGCCAAATGCCTCCCTCCTTGGGCCCCACTGCCTCTGGGAAGGCCTCCCCGACAGACCCCAGTGTCTACCCACAGGCAGGGTGCAGAGCCCAGTCCTGGCCTGTTCCCACATCGGCCCCACCACCGTGGGCACCTCCCAGGGGTGGGGGTGCAGCGACCCTCCCAGGCCCTCCCACCACGCCAGGCGTACTCATGGTCGTGCCTGCGCTGCAGGCGGGCCAGCTCCCGCTGCTTCTCCTTGTAGCGCCGCTGCAGCTCCGCCAGCTGCACACGCATCCCCACCTCTTGTGTGTCCAGCCGGTCGATGGCGGCCTTCAGGGGGCACACCTGGTGGGCAGGGGCACAGGGGCCTGTGAGCTGGGCCAGGGCCCAGGCTGGGGCTGTGTGGCAACGCATTGGGCAATGTGGGCACTGGGACCCCTACTCACAGGCTTGGTCTTGGGGGTCCAGATGTCCTTGCGCTGCAGGATCTGCATGCGGGGGGTGAGCCTGGGGCTGCTACAGGGGTCAGCCGTGCGTGGCTGTGCTGGGACAGTGGTGCTGTCTAGGCCAGCGGCCTCCACCAGGGACCAGGCTGTGGCCAGCGTGGCCAGGTACTGCAGGTTGAAGGCTAGCACGTCCTCTTCCTCCTCTGTGGGGCATGGGAAGGTCAGAATGGGCACAGCTGGGCACACACTGCCCCTCACAGGCTCTTGACGTCAGCCGTGGCCCCCTGAAGCCACCCAGCGGTGAAGACCAGGATGAGGGTCAGGAGGCCGGGAAGAGTGAGGTGGGTATCAGGATTGGCATCCGGCACCCGTTTGGTTCCAGGCTGGGGAGACACTCCCTTGGTTGTAGGGCAGGGCCAGCTGGGAGGACCCATGTGGCAGGGTCCTCCATGTCACAGAGCAAGACAGGCCCCAAACCATGTAAATGAAAGTAAGCTGCTGGTCACTGCTTCTAACGGAAATGCCTGTGTGCCCCCCGGTGCACTGCTTCGAACGGCAGCCCTGGGAAGGGGCACGCGCTCTGGGGCCCTCAGAGACACAGGCAGTGCCTGCAAGAAGCCGCCGAGGCTTCGAGCATGGAAGCTGTTGAAGTTCAACCAAGTTCAATTCAGTGGCTCAAGCCCGCGGTTGGTTCCCTCAGACGTCTGTCCATGTGGCTTTAACCAAGTTCAAAGTCACGTGGAGAGATGGCTTTGGAACTGTGGGCTTCAGTACCTGGCATCACTCAACCCAGGTGGTGGAGGCTGGTGTCCCCCAGCAGCTAAGACGTGCCACTGCCCGTCCATCTGCCCATCAGTCCTTCCGTCTACTTGCCTGTGTGGACACCTAAGGAGCAGTGGCTGCAGGGAGGCCAGTGGTCAGTGCAGAGGGAGGGGACAAGTCCCTTTGATACCTTTAGGTTTGAGACAGGGCCCTGCTTTATTGCCCAGGCTGGAGTGCAGCGGCTCCACCACGGCTCACTGCAACCTCGAACTCCTGGGCTCCAGCACCCTCCCACCTCAGCCTCCTGGGTAGCTGGGACCCCAGGCCCTCAATTCCTTGTGAGGATGGCAGTGGCAGGGGTATCTGGATGCAGCCTTACCTGCTGTGACCCTTCTCAGAGGGGCCCCCACCATTCCTCCATCCTCCCTCAGAGCACCAAACCCCTGCCCCTGCCCCGTCTCTGAACACAGTGCTGGGCTCTGCCAGGCCCTTTCCACACACTCCAGCCCTGTTGGAGGCAGGAGGGCCAGGGGTTGAGCACAGGTCAGGAGGGAGGGGCTGCCAGGGCCGTATCCTCTGGGACCTCAACCTGGGGGCCAGGGCGGGGGAGCTACCCTCACAGTGACTGCAGGAACAGCAGCAGCCCAATAGCCCAGGGAGTGGCCCGGGGAAGGGACGGCCCATCTCGGGGTCAGAGCTTGGGCCAGCAGAGGCTGGCATCCATGCAGGGGAGGGCCCAGCATGGGGATTCAGGGCCTGAGTAGGGGGACCCAGCCCTGGGGGCTGACAACAGAGACCAGGAACGGGGCCCCCATGGGCTGATCCCACAAGGACATCCAGCAGGAGACAGGGGCCAGACAGCTTGCAGTGGGGGTAAGTGGTTATGGCCAGGAAGGCGGGAGAATTGGGGGACCCCTATGGGGTCAGAATAGAGGTGCTGGCACCCCCGGGAAAGCCTAGGAGTAACGATAACCTCACAGCAATCAGCACCCCAAACCTGGTCTCTGCCTCTGAACCCCATGCTCCACTTAACGGACTTGGGCTCCCTAGAGACATGGTTGATCTCAGCCAGAGGCAGGAGTGCGGGACGACCAGAGCAAACCCCATCCCTAATGGGGCGCATCAGCGCCTGACCGCTGGGGGATGCACCTGAGATTCCACCAAAGGCATCAATCCGAACGCCCCGGCTGGGAGGCGCTCCACGGTGCGCGGCCAGTTCCCTCCTCAAGTACAGGGGAGGGCCTGGAGGCCACAAGCCCAGCCCAAGGGTTGATCCATCCGCAGAGGTCATTACTCAGAAGCCAGGAGGAACTCGGAGGGGCAGATGCTGGGGTGCAAAGCTCTGGACTGAGACCACAGATCTGGTGGGGACCACGGGAACGCTCAGGCTGCTGGGTCCAGGGTCCGCAGGGAACGGGAGGGGAGAGAGGGCCGAGGGGGTGGACTGAGCAGCTGCTGCCATCAGCAGCTGGGGAGATGCATCTGCAGGCCCCTTCCACCGAAGGCCCCAGGTCTCCTGGTCTCCGGGTCACTGCAGTTGGCCAGAAGTCTCTCTGTGCCTTCCCTGCCCTTGCAGGCTACAGGCGTGTGGCCCCCACGTGGCCTCACCCAGATGGCTCTGCCAGGCCTGGGGGCTCTATGCCCGCCTGGCCCCAATGCCGGGGACTTTCCTCCCACTTTCCCCTCTGCAAATCCTGCTGTCTGAAATCCTGCTGTCTGGCACAGGACAAAACCAGCCTCCTAATTAATTTCAACCAAAGTGGTCACTATACTTGTAGGGTTGAGCTCTGAGCCCAGCAGCTGCACAGACCTGCCCATTAATTGGGACAAGGGGAGGGCAGGGGCGAGGGTGGCGGCCCAGGAGGGGACCGTGAGGTGGAGACCCAGAGGGCAGAGCTGGCCCTGACTCTGCCTCTGCACACCCTGGTGACTGGGACACCTGGTCTGGCCAGAGTGTGATGATATCCATGCTGGGTTAAGCCACATGGCTCCCTACCTGGGACACGTGGTCTACACCTGATTATTCATGCAGTGAACGGGCTCCTGTCCTGCAGGTGTTCACACAGGCAGACGGGCCACTCTGGCCACACACACGGCACCTGCTTTCTGTTGACGCCTCCTCATGCTGCCGGGTGAGGGTCCCCGAGACCCTCCCACGGCGGGTCCCCGGCAGCTCAGGCCGTGCCGAGGTGCCTCCACCTCGCCCTATCTACCTTCTCGTACACTGCTGGCTGGAGGCCCAATGGAGGGCCTCTGGGGGGTCCCGGTGGAGCCCACCCTGACAGGACTCCAAGCTTCCTCAAACCCTCTGCACAGCCCACCCAGAGGCAGGGACTCTGGGCCAGGTACCCCCGAGGGCAGGCAGCTCCCAGCACTGCAGAACACCCCTGCCGGGTGCAGGCCAGCAGCCTCATCCAGCAGAGAGTGACCAGAGGCCCCTGGGGAAATGCACTGTTCAAGAACATTCTCTTGATTGTGGTGGTGAGATTTATGCATCCAGAAAGCAGTGGCCAAGCCCTGAGGACTGTCAGGTTCGTGTGCCCGGCTGGGGGACGCCCTCCACCCTGGGGCTTTCTGCGGGGTCCACAAGGAAGATGGCAGGAAGCAGGGGCTTTCCCGGGAGCGCTGGACCGCAGGGAGTGCCCAGACCAAGGGCTGGGGTAGGCTAAGCAGAGACCGGGCCCTCAGGTGTCTCAGGTGATCTGGCCCCGCCCACTGTTGTCCGGCTGTCCTTGGGGCCTCTGGGTGGGTGGAAGAGCCCAGGAGCTCCCGCTCCCACAGGCCTCCCTGCAGCAAGAGCCCTAACCTCCTGCTACCTATCCTGGGCCTGAGTGAGGAGCCTTTGAAACCACCATGCGGGTGAGTCCTGCTCCCAGGACCCCACCTGGGACAGGGGGATTCGGAAAAGGCACACCTGCCTTGGACTTCCACGGACGAGGGTCGGCAAGGGGAGGTGGACACTCTCCAGGGGACCCACCACACTTTGGGGACAACTGAGCGGGGCCCAAGGCTGCCATCTGGCCAGGTGACCGTGAGCCAGGCCTGCGGGTCCCACCGCTGGGGCTTTGGGGGGTGGCGGCAACCACCGGGCTTACCTGGCACAGCCCTCTCACTCCTCTGCCGCTGGATTGCCAGGTCAGCCAGCTCGCTAAGCAGAGCGATTCCATGAGTCCCTGAGCTATGGGGCAGGGGGGCTGTGCTGGGGGGCCCAGAGGCTGCTGGGGGCTGAGGGTCTGGTGCGCTGTCGCTGGGCAGGTCCCCCAGGTCGATGGTGGCGGCCACCAAGGCATCCAGGCCTGGTAGCGCCCTGGGTGGGTGGCTGTTGTTGGGAGCTCCCCCACAGTCCTCCTCTGAGTCCTCCATGCTCTGCTGCCCCAGCTCATCTTCCTCCAGCTCGTCCTCCTCAGGGGTCGGCTGCTCTCCCTCGTCCTCAAGGGCACCCGGGCTCCCTGCTTGCTGCTCCAGGACTTGGGGGGAGGCCCCTGATGAGGGCTCCTGCTCCCCCTCCTCCCTGCTCCTCTCTTCTCGTGCCCCTCCCTGAGTAGAATGAGCCTGGCCGGTGGCCTCGGGGCCCCCTGCCTCGAGGAGGACCCCACATTGCAGTTCTTGTAGCCCCTCAAGTGGGCTGCGGTCCGCTGCCTTCCCCTGGGGTCCCCGCTCGGCAGGGTGGGGGGTGGCGGCAAGGTCCTGGGTGGCCTCCCTGGCCCCTGAGAGCAGCCCGGGCTCCTCCAGGCTCCTAGGGCTGCAGGGAGGTGGCTCCCCAGGCAGGAATGTCCTTGTGGGCTCAGGCTGGGCCCCCAGGGTGGCGGTTTGCATAGTTTCAGGGTCCTCGAGGTTAGAAGAGTGCACGTCTGAAGGTAGGGAGAAGCCCAGGCCAGCCACGGGGCGCAAGTATCCGGGAGGCAGGTCTGCAAAGGAGGGGACAGGTCAGCAGGGAGCTGGGAGTGGTGGTGAGGGGGTGTCCTGCGATAGGACAGAGGACAGTGACCTTGAACCCTCAGACCCAAGCCCATGCAGAAGGGTCCTGGGCTAGCTGCAGGTCTGCAAGACTGGTGGCGGGGAAAGTGTTAACGTTAATTAAGGGGGCAGCCTGGCTGGGCACAGTGGCTCACGCCTGTAACCCCAATACTTTGGAAGGCTGAGGAGGGAGAATCATTAAGGCCAGGAGTTCAAGACCAGCCTGGGTAACAGAGTGCACGCACCACTACAAAAAAACAAAAGAACAATTAGCTGGGCGTGGTGGTGCATGCCCGTGGTCCAAGCTACACGGGAGGCTGAGGTGGGAGGATGGCTTGAGCCCAGGAGGCCGAGGCTGCAGTGAACCATGTTCGCGCCACCACACTCCAGCCTGGGCGACAGAGGGAGACACCCTGTCTCAAAAAAATAAAGAAAAAAAAAAAAGTGTGAGCAGCCTGAGGCCAGGCCCTCATTCCCCCGCCAAGTGGCTCTAATGTTCCCCCAACAACCCTGGCCGCCCGGGCTGGGGTGGCCTCAGGAGCCATCTCTGGCATGGTGTGCTGTGGGTAACCAGAAAAGGGGAAATTTGTAAAACATGATGCTTGAATCAGGGTTTTCCCTGAACCAGAACGAGCCGGCAGCATGTCAGAGGCATCACGTCCCATTAACTGCAGAAAAAAAAAAAACTAAGGGAGAAAAACTGAAAAACCCTCTGCTGGCTCCGTCTCCTGACCATGAAACTAGGCCGGGTTTTATGTTCGCCACACGGTTTCCAGTGTGAACTCTCAGCCCCATTCAGACAGAATCAAATAGGCTGGCGGGGAGTGGATGGGCGAGTGGCAGGGGTTGAGGCCAGGTCCGAGACCCTCCCCCACCCAGGCACCCCGCCTCACTGCCCCTCCCTCACTCAGCTTTGCCGAGACCCTGAATGGCAGCCTGGTCAGGTCCCATGCCCGGTGCTCCCCAGGGTGCCAGCACCACCACCAGCAGGCCCTGCCTTCATTGCTGGAGCATCCCCACGACAGCCAGTGGGACCGTCTTCATTGCGCCTTCGTCAGCCCAGGACCAGGAAGGAGGCAGCTGGGCCGCTGTGTGCTTCTCCCATGCCCATTGGGAGGGTTGGGAAGAGGGAAGAGAAAGGAAGGGAACAGCCACGCTGTCCTGGGCCTGGGCTGGTGTGGAGCAGCCCTGCAGGCAGCCCGGATTCAGCCCTGCCAGGCAGGGGCGGGAGGGCTTGGAGCGGAGCACAGCGGGCCAGGCCAGGCGGCTGCTCTCACCTGGTTCGGACGTGACGATGTCAGCCGTGGACTGCGGACCCTCCCCAGTCTTTTCCTCGGCACTGGGCACCCGGGAGCCAGGCCCAGGGCTGCTGGCAGGGCAGACATTTAAAGTGCACGGGGCGCTGGGCTGAGGTGGGGTGGGGCAGCTGGCAGGGGGCTTTGGGGCGGGCGGGTGGCAGCAGGGTGGCAGCTTGGTGGGGCCTGCAGCGGGTGAGGGGGCGCCTGGGGCCGTGGGGGTTAAGGCAACTGGCTTGTGAGTGGACTTCGGGGCCTTCTCCTGGGCGGGCTCCTCCAGATCCAGGTGCTGGTCTTCGGGCTTCCGCTGTCAGGGATAGGGGAAAGCTCAGGCAGGCTCAGGCTCCCCTGACCCCAGAGGGTCCCCTGCTTGGGTTCATCCCGCCGGAGGGCAGGCGTGCAGGGGTCTCCCGGAGCCAGGCCCGGCCAGGCAGGGAGGGGGAGAAGTGCCTGGCCCAGGCAGGTGTGGCTGGGGGCGGTACCTGGAACTGGGTGGCCCTCTGCTGCTGCAAAGCATAGAGCTCCTGCTGCCGGAGGAGCTGTGGCCTCGAGTACACGGGGAGCTGGCCGGGGTGCTGCATGTGAGAGGCAGGGCCCCGGCCCCCATACATGGGGGGCCACAGCGAGGCCTGGTCCATGACATCCGCTGTGGGTAGGGCCCAGGAGGGGTCAGCCTGGTCGGGGAGGGGACAGCTCCGGGGCTGCTTCCCCGAGTCCCTGTCATCCTTTCCTTAGCCCACCAAGCCCACTGCTCCCTCCTGAGCCCTGGCCAGCCCACCCCCAGCTGTCCCTCCTTCCAACAGCCCCCCAAGTGTGGCGGCCTGGACCAGGGGCCCTTACCAAGTGCGTGGGGGGCGCTGTGGGGTGCGGGCTCTGAGGGCAGGATGACCAGCTGCGTGGGGGCATCCTGGGGAAGGGGGAAGACAGAGGGCACGGGGCCAGCCACAGAGGCGGGGAAGCCAGGGGGCAGGTTCTGGTGCAGGGCAGGGTGCCCCAGGCCTGGGAGGCAGAGGGCACAGTGGTCAGGCCTCCCACTCTCAGGGACCAGTAGGGAACCCCCGTCAGCCCCAGGCCAGCCCCCACCCTGGGATCACTGACCGTAGGAGTGCCCCCCCATCCACAGGGAGGGGCTGCGGGTGCGGGGCAGCCAGGGGGGATGGGGGTGGGTGTGGGGGGCTGGGTCCCCGCCCAGCTGGCTGCTCTGCATCATGAGGTGGGGGGCCAGGTCCCCAGGGCAGCTGCTCGGTGGGTGGATCCGGGCGAACTCTACGCGGTCTTTGCTGTCCCTGTAAGACCTGGGGCTCAGCCCTGCCACCAGCGCCAATGCCCAGCTCCCCACCCCACCCCCTGCTATCAACCTGGGAGAGAGAACGGGCCCTGGAGGCTCAGGGAAAACCCCAGGCTCCAGCCTCAGTGCTCTGCAGGGCTGACTGGGGGCCCTCTCCTGGCCCCTGAGAGTGGGCAACCTGACTGTTGCAGGGGGTTAGCCGAGACCCCCGACCCAGGGTGAGACCCCAGAAAGGCTCTAGAGGTGGGTAGAAACCCACCCACAGCCAGCCATAGAATCTGCTGCCCCAGCCATGACCACCCTCTTCCTCCACGTGGCTCCGAGTGGGGAGCCCCAAACCCAGGCCCAGCCCTACTCCCCAGGGCCACAGGCCCAGCTCTCACTGCAGCAGCAGCTCGCGGCCGGCGAGTCCCAGGCGGTCATCACATAGCCGGGTCCTCTCCTCCTCGGCCTCCAGGTCCAGCGCGTGTGTGGAACGGGGCCCACCGCCAGCTGCACAGGGTCGAGACAGCAGAAAGGAGAGGGTTGGGCGGCCAGGGAGCCACCAGCTAAGGCAAGCAGTGACCCCGCTTCGAGCTCAGGGGCCTGATGCCCTGAGGAGGATCCCCTGGTCCTGGGGCCTTGGAGGGTCTGCCAAGGGCAGGTGTGGGAGTTGGCGAGCAGGGGGGCAGGGCAGGGCCAGCTGGGCATCCTAGACTGGCCCGGCCTGCCTCCCTCTCTGTGCAGGGCCTGTACCTTTGAAAGCGGGGGCGGCCCGGCCCTGCCGCACAGTGTTGGTGCCGTAGGCTGCCTCAGACCGGCTCGCCGTGTCCTTCTGCCGGGCCAAGGCCACTGCGATGCCCACAGGAGGCTGCCGCACCTCCCCGTCACCGTGCATGGTGTCGTGCTCCCGGCTGCGGGCACAGTCCGGCCTCTCCGACTGGCCTGGGGCCTTAGAGGACAGGAACTTTGCTTCCTGCTGGACGCAGCTGGCCTTGAGGCCGCCCAGGCCCACCAAGGGTGCCTTCTGGCCCACCGCCAGGGCCTGGCTGCTGTACTTAAGCAGGTTCTTCATGGCCGAGACCTCGTCCGGTGGTGCAGGCAGTTCCTGGGGCAGAAGGGCCGCCTGCTGCAGGCTGCTGCCAAAGGGGTCCAGGTAGGTGCCAGCCTTGCGCTCCTCACTGATGGCCATGGCGGTGCCCGGGCCTGCCTGGACACCCCATGGGGGCAGGTGGGGCCCGCTGTAGCCCAGGGATGCCAGCTCCAGGGACTTGCGCTTGGCCTCAGCCCCAATGCCCCCCTGTTCCACCTCGGGGGCCACCAAGTGCTGCTGGTGCCGGATCCGGGCCACCTTCTGTGCCCCCGGGGGGCCGACTGGGGCTTCCTTGCCAGCAGTCTTATCTAAAGTGCAGCAGGCCTGGGGAGCCTTCCCACCCAGCGGGTCCTGGTGACCAGGCCGGGCACAGTCCTGTGAAGAGGTGGGCAACTCGAAGTAGCCGCTTTTGTCCAGACCACCTTTAGAGAGTCCAGAGAAGGAGGCCTCGGGGCCTGCGCTGCTGAGATAGTCTAGGCCCTTTAGCCGGGGGTTGAGGGCCGCCTCAAAGCCCCCAGGCCGCCGCTCGCCCTTGCTCTCAGCCTTCAGGTGGGCATAGGAGACTCCATAGGGTGCAGCGTGGTCGGGGGCCATGGTTCCCTCCAGGTGCCGGTCCTTGCCCTCCCCTGCCACAGCGCAGGCCTCAGTGGCCTGGAAGGGGCGGCCCTTGTCAGCCAGGTGTCCCACAGAAGGCACGAAGGTGGGCCCGCTGGCCTTTAGGTCCCGGGGGACTTTGTCCTGCAGCGGGCAGAGCCCGTCAGGGCCCCCGTGCAGCTGCAGGCAGGGGAAGGAGCCAGCGGCCGTGCTGAGGGGCGGGGGCGGCCCGGCGTAGGACGCGGTGTGGTGTAGCATCTGCCGCCGCTCCAGGCACTCGCTGAAGGCCGGCCCGGGCTCCGGGGGGCCTGCTGCCTCCTTCGCACAGCGCCCAGAGGTTGCCACCCCCGCACCAGGCCGCCCTAGCATGCCCCCCGCACAGCTGGCTAGCGCAGCCCTGCCCATCTCGCCATTGAGCACCTTGGTGTTGAGGAGGCAGGAGGTGAGGTGCTTGGAGCGGCCCTCACAGGCTCCTCGGGGTGCGGGGCCACCCTCCCTGCAGTGCCCGTCAGCCGGCACGGGCAGCACCAGCTTGTGCCGCTCCTTGCCACCGTCCTCCTCTGCCGCCGGCCGCTCCTTGCCCTCAGCCACCTTGCCCGCCTTCTCTCTGCCCAGCTCCTTGCCCACGAGGAAGCGGTCGAAGTCCTTGGGGCCCTTCTGCAGGGAGCCAGCCTCGCCCCGGTCTCGATCCCGGCTGCAGGAGCCCGTGGGGTGGGCAGGGGCGGCCCGGGCCACGCTGGGGAAGTTGTGGTTGGCCGGCAGCAGCGTGGGCTGGGGCGGTAGGTTGCGCAGGTAGAAGTTATCTGTGTGGGAAAGAGCCAAGGTCGATGGGAGGCCTTAGGGGTGAGGCTGGAGGAAGACTCCCTGAGACAGGTGTTCTAGGTGCCTCCCGGACACCAGCTGGCACTGACCCCAGGTTACAGCCTAGGGAAGGTTTTTTGCTTTTTTTTTTTTTTTTTGAGATGGAGTCTCGCCCTGTCCTCTGTCGCCCAGGCTGGAGTGCGGTGGCGCGATCTCGGCTCACTGCAAGTTCCACCTCCCGGGTTCACGCCATTCTCCTGCCTCAGCCTCCCGAGTAGCTGGGACTACAGGCGCCCTCCACCTCACCCGGTTAGTTTTTTGTATTTTTAGTAGAGACGGGGTTTCACCGTGTTCACCAGAATGGTCTCGATCTCCTGACCTCGTGATCCGCCCGTCTCGGCCTCCCAAAGTGCTGGGATTACAGGCTTGAGCCACCGCGCCCGGCCTATTCTTTTATTTTATTTTATTTTATTTTAGAGACAAGGTTTCACCATGTTGCCCAGGCTGGTCTCCTGAGCTCAAGTGATCACCTGCCTCGGCCTCCCACAGTGTTGGGATTACAGGCGTGAGCCATCGTGCCCGGTCATTTTTTGCTTTTGTTTTTATAAAATTGTAGTGAAATATGGATAACATAAAATTTCCCATTTTTGGTGCACAGTTCAGGGGCACTGGGCACATTCCCCCTGCCGTGCAGCCGTCACAAGCATTCGTGGCCAGAACCTCTCACCTCCCAGAACTGAAGTTCTCTGTCCCCGTGAAACACTCACCCTCTGCCCCCATGTTCAGCCCCCACACCTCAGAGATGGGAGATGCAAACCCGAGGCCAGTCTCTCCCCCACCTGGCCTAGTGTCAGTAGGGATTTTCGGGGGACACGGGGCAAGCAGTAGATTTTCAGGGGACGGGGGCAGGCAGTGGATTTTCGGGGGACGTAGGGCAGGCAGTGGATTTTTGGGGGATGCGGGGCAGGCAGTGGATTTTCGGGGGACACAGGGCAGGCAGTGAGTGTTACAGAGCATCCCCGCTGGGTCTTTACAAACAGGCACCAGGACCTTGGAAATCAGGGACAGGTGTCAGGCGCAGCTCCTGGCACCCCCGGAGAAGAGGCGAGGAAGGACAGGCGGTCATGGAGGAGGGGCTCACCCACCTGCTGGACCCCCTGGGAGCTCCCAGCCCCTCGGCCTCTCGTCTGGGTGTCTCAGTCTGGTGGGGCTAGGGTAATGGGTTGAAATGGAGAAAGGCCAGTGGCTCCGGGGGCAGAGAGCAGCAGCTATGCTCACTCTGCCTGGTGGCTGGTGGGTGTCTGGGGGCTCCCTCTGCCGGTCCCTGAAACAGTTGCCCAGCCTGGGCCCTGGGCCTGGGCCCACCCTTCCCGGCTAGGGTCTGCCCCAAGCTCTCCACACTCCTGGCTGCCCTGGGGGTACCCATCACCCCACAGAGGGGGCCAGGTCACCGCCTCTGGGGACCCTGTGGGGGGCTGTTCCTCTCCACGCCCAGCTGGGTGGGTGGGCAGCGGGGTGGTGCCAAGAGCCGAGGGAGCAGACAAGGGAGGAAACAAAAGAAACATTTGGAACTTGTAAAATTGTCCTCAGGCATGTAAATTCCTTGTCAATTTCCTGCTAATTAGAAACAAGGGGGAAGGGGAGCGGGAAGGGGCTAGCCCCAGCGAAACCTAATTAGCTCCATTTCCAAAACCAAATACTGTTCTTGGACGTAGCTGCACCACAATATTGTGAAAGCCGAGAGGCCTGGCCGGCCCACTGCCCAGAGGGAGTCCCCTGTGCTGGTGGAGGGGCTGGGTTTCTGGGGCTGGGACCAGCCACCTGCCCGCCCTTGATAAACACTGTCAAAATAACTGCACGTGCCGGGGCTGACATGGGTCTGGGGCAACCGGGCCTGCGGGGCTGTCCTCTGAGCAGCAGAGCCCCTCAGCCTGCAGCCACAGGAGCTGGGGTGTAGGGTGAGGAGATGGGTTTGGGTGCCTGTCCTGGGTGAGAGCTGAATTCCCTGGGTGGGGCTGGTGGTGAGTTCCTGGCCCCCATGCCTGCTCCCCTGCAGCTGGCTGGCATGGGCGTAGGCCAAAGCCCACCTGAGCCTTAGCAAATCTTGGGCTCCTGCAGGTGCGGAGGTGCAGGCCACACAGAGGTCCTGGAGTGAGTGTGAGGTGGGGAGAAGGGGCCGACGGGCAGCCAAGCGAGGGTGGGCAGACTGGCCTCAGGTCCCCACCCCTCAGCTCACTCAGAGTTGGGGTCATCATGACCACTCATGAGCACAGGCTCACTGGGGTCCCCCACTCTGTTCCCTGCAGCGTGTCTAGTCTGCCTCTCAGGCCCTGCAGGGGCTTTCTGGGCCTTTCCTCTGCCGCGACCCGGAGCTCCAGCCCTAAACGCCAGGGCTCCTGGGCTCCCAGGGGCTGTGCGGAAGCCATCTGTCCCCACCTCCCTTCTCACTCCCCACAGCCTGGGTGTCCCTTTCCACAGCCGGGACAACCTCCCAGTCCACCTCTCCACACTGACCGCACCCCGTGTGTCCAGACACCTCTCAGATCCTCCCGGGGAGACGTCCCAGCCCCTCTGCACTGAGGCAGAACTCACACCACCATCCAACTGCTTCTCCCCAGGTGCGCCCTCCCATAGCCCAGGCCAGAAACTGAGGGTCACCTAGACCCCTCTATCCCTCCCTGCCCCCAATCCCCCTCCTAGATATCACTGATGCCGGCCCCTGCGGGACCCCACACCTGTACTGCTTCTCAGTGAAGCCCAGTAACTAACCGACGGCTTCCTGCTCCAGCCTCCTGGTGTCACCCCAAGGGGAACTTTTTAAAATGCAAATGAGATGTCACCCTACCAACTTGGAGATAAGGACCCACACCCATCCCACCTCCAGCCAGGCCGTCTCGGGGACTCCGGGAGGAACTCGCTGGCACCAGGACTTGGCTCTGCTGGGCCTGCACTTCCTCTTCCCCAAGGCCCCACCGATTCTGACTTCTCAGCAGACTCAAACTCTGCATCCCTTCTTCGGGGATGCCTGCTGTCAATAGGGTAAGCAGCCCTTCTGTCCACCAGGACACGGGGCTGGGGGGCTGGGCCTCCTGCAGCCCAGCTCTAGCCCAGGCCACTGAGTGTGTAAGCCAGGAAGTGCAGGTTTCTGTGGGCTTCCTCCAGCCCCCACCGGATGTGTCCTCCTGAGCCACCCCACGATCCGGGGGCTGCTTGGGGCTGCAGGGCAAGGCCAGGTCCTGAGGAAGCTGGTGGGACTAGGGTAATAAGGAAGGTGGGCACCAGCTCAGCTGCTCCCACCTGAGCAGCGAGAGGTCTTGAGACAGCGTGATCTGGGAACTGAACCTGCGCCTGGGGGTGGTCCTGGGCCCCTGGGTTTAAATCCTGAGGGGCAGACCCACCCTCTCCTCTAGCCCCCACCCTGGCCTCGATGACACCTGGTGGGAGGGCTCACCTAGGCTGGTCTTTCCCTTGTGACCCAGAAGCTCCTGTGCCCCCTCCCCACCTCCAGCATGCCTGCTCCCCACGCCGGCCCCAGGCTGCACTTGCCTTTTTGGGTTCCATAGAAACGGTGCTGCCCGTAGAGAACGTTGCTGTTTCCATGGTGATCCAAGTGGCTCACGGGTAGGAAGGTGGATGCCAGACTCCCCGAAAATCTGGGGTACCCCGGAGCTAGAGAAGCAAGGAGACCCAGCTGCAGAGGCAACTCCCAGCCCGCGGCCCACACTTGCCCTGACCCCAGGGAGGCAAGAAGCCGGCAGGCAGCCCAGGAGTGATGCCCGGCAGAGCCCAGCACGCTGCCGCCGGGGGGAAATCAACCCGTCAATACATCATATTAACTCTGACTCGACTAATGCCGTCCCTCTGGTGCGGCACAAATTGAATTGCTGATGGGCTGGGGAGAGGGGAGGACGGACGAGGGGGCCTCTGTTCCCTCCCAGCAGCACTCAGGATCACAGCTCCCAGGCTGAACAAGAAAAGGGACTCCAGGGAAGTTCTGTGGGAGGAGGGGGCACGGTGGACAGACACTGCGCCAAGGTCCTGCCCAAAGGACAGCCAGGCCTGGACTTGGCCTCTCCAAGGCAGGCCCCAGGGCCCAGTGGACAGCCCAGGCCAGGGACCAGTGCTGCTGGGGTGTGGCCAGCCTCCCCCGACCCTGGCTGGAGGTCACAGGTGTGTCCATCCGACGCCGAGTTCCCACCATGGCCAGGCCTCTTCCGTCTCTGAGATCTGCACAGGGTGGGGAGGGGACAGGGGCAAAGAGTTCCTTGCACAGGCCCTAGCCCCCAAACCCCAGGCGGTGACTCCAAGTCATGCCAGACAGGCCCCTCTCTAGGCTAAGGGGTCTGTCTGTCCCTCAAGGCAGCCACATTTCTGAGCAACCTGCCCCTGCCCAATACAGGAAAGCCAGCCACACCCAGCCACCCACGTGGCTGGCCCTGGGCCTTGGGACAGCTCTGGTTGTGTAGGGCACACCTGCCCCACCCAAGGCGTGAAGCACAGCTGGCAGGTCAGGACAGGGCTGAGCACGGCCTGGGAGGCCTGCAGGCACCAGAACGCAGCCCAAGGGCTGCAGAGAGCATGTCTGCTGGACATCAGAGACACCAGTCACAAGAAGTGTGGCTTCTGGTTCCCCAGCAGGAACCCGGGCCACAGGCAGAGTTCTCAGACTCAGACCTGCCCAACCCCATCCCCAGCCCCGCGTGCAGTCCCAGTGGTGCTGGTGCTGGTGCTGGTGCTGGCCGGCCCACCATAGCAGCTGCCTGAACATGAAGGCCGAGGGGTGGCTGTGGTTGGGTGTCTGGCAGCCCCTCTATAGGCCTGAGAAGACATTTGAGGCAGCAACCTATAGCTTCAACCTGCCAGAATGAGCCAGAATGAACCAGAATGAACGCAGCTGGGTGGGGCAGGACGGCGGGGGCCTCACCTTCTAAGACTCCTGCTCTGAATCTTTCCTGGAAAACGGGCCCCTGAGTCCAACTGGTGCACCCCACACCCCAATCCCACTGGGACCCCCAGCAGTGGCAGGCACCACCCAGCTACCGTTCGATCTTCTCTGGCTCAGTGGATCCCAGGGAAATCTGTGGAGCTTGAGCCCCAGGAGATGCTCCAGGAAACCCAAGCTCTGGGTCACCAGCTCCAAGCATGCACCCCACACCCATCCCATCTGGAGTCTTGTGCAGGGCATGAGCACAGGGAAGGCTCTGGGAAGTCCTGAGACACGGAAGCCTGCTTGACAGGGCGAAGTCCCATCTCCCTGTGAGGCCGCACATCCCAGGCCAAGTCTGGGGACCTGGCGAAGGCGCCCTGGCCCTGGTGCGGCCCTGCAGCTGCCCTCCAGCTGAGGACACCAGGCTGAGGCTCGAGCCTGGCCGACTGGCCTGCTCTGTGTGGGAGCTGCATCTGGAGCAGCTGTTTACCAGATTGAACTCTGCTCCTGGAAGACTTGACCAAAGCTGAGAGGGACTGGGTGGGAACGAACTGGGGCGGGGGTAGGGGAGTGGCAGGGCAAGGGGCAGGGCCTTGGGGGGCACTGGCTAAACTTCCGCAGCTGTCCCCCTTTAATTGGCTGCTGTTAAATGTTTTACGAGGCCTCGTTTTGGTAAACAGAAGTCTGTAAATTCCTCCTTCCCAGACACCGTTTCCCAGGCACGGAGCCCCTGTCCCCCAGTCCATCCACTCTCGGGGGGAGCAGCACTCAGCTGGCCGAGGAGTGGGCTCCTTCCCGCCGGTCCCCTCTGCGGGCAGCTGAGGGTGGGCAGCTATGCATGTCCCTCAGCTGCTGGGCCTTGACTGGTGGCCCCTGGGCTAGGGAGCAGGGCAGCATTAGTCAGGGCCCTAAGACCAAAGGCCTGGCCGCTGCCCCCATCCTTTCCTGCTCAGTCCCCACCTCTGAGGCCCCAGAGGGGAAGTTAGGGAGTGGGGAGGAGGAGGGAGTGGGGAGATGGGATGCAGGGGCAGGGAGCAGAGACGGAGGGGCTGGGGTGCCGGAGAGGCCCAGCCGGCAGGGTGGGGTCATCTTTGGGCAGGGGGCAGAGAGAGGAAGGGAAGAGGTCCTCCTCGCCCAGCAACAAAAAGCCCCTTTCTTTTTCCCAACAAGACTGTACTCTCAAAACTGAAAAAGAAAATAAAAAAAATGATTTTCATGAATCAGAGCAGCTGTTTTGAGACCAGAAGCCAGAAGGCAGGGCTGCTGTGGCTGGGCCGGGGACACAACGGCGTCCTGGAAGGGGCTGCCACTGAAGAGTGGGGGTGGTGGTCCTGGGGAGGGCTCCAGGGGGACCGTAGAGGCCCCAGATGGCATGGAGGAGACATTCCAGGGCCAGAGACCAAGAGGGCTCAGCCAGCAGGGCCTCGGGGCACATGAGACCAGAGCCAGAGGTCCTCAACTGCAAGTTCCTGCTAGAACGCCAGGGCCCCAGAACCTCCCCTTCCCGCACCCCTTTGAGACGGGAGCTTTTATGATCACCCCAGCAGACGAGGGCAAGCCCTAGGCTAAACGAACCTCCCAGACGGGCGGGCAGGACTCAGGCTGCTGGTGCCCTCAGAGCCTGGCAGAGTGTGGGGAAGAACCCTGGGGGCAGTGGGGGTTGCACCGAGGTCCCCACATCCTGCCCCTGCTACTGTGGCGGGCGAGAGACTCCAAACTCAGTCCCGTGATGGGATGGACTGCAGGAGACAGAGGCTCAAGGTCACAAGCACCTGATGGGTGAGTAAAGCCAGGAGGCCACACATGGGCTTGGCAGGGGGCACAACAGCCACATCCCCAGACCCCTCCCAACCTCCCCCAGGCCTGAGCTCACCATGTCTGGGGAGGTCAAGGGCTGCAGGTAGGAGGCCTGTGGTGTGGGCAGGAGGAGAGACAGTGGGCAGTCGGGGGGGGGGTCAAGGCTGCCCCTGGGCAGGGCTGAGGGACAGAAGAATGGGAGGGCACAGTACCAAGAAATGGGGGCTGGGGGCAGCCAGGCGTGAGGGGACCCCTCCTCTCCTCCTGCCCACCTGGAGAAGGGAAGCCTGGAGGTTTCTCACCCCTGGAGAGGGAGAAGCAGCCCCCACCCACGGCACACAGGGCCTGGCCCAGTGTCTCTGCTCACACCAGCCCTGGCTGCCTGCCGGGCACCCCCACTCTAGGCACCTCATTTCCCTCATCCCTCCTGCATTCTGACACATTTTCCCAGCAGCCCAGCGCGTCGAGGCCCTGCCCTCTCCAGGCCAGCCTGCGCCTTCCTCCTCTTGCCAGACTGGAGAGGTGGCCACAACCCACCCCCCAGGGAACATCCCTGTGGTGGAAGACCGGGGGGCTGTTCCTGGGTCTCTCAGGATGCTGGACTTGGGGTGTCTTCACGGTCAGATCTAGGAGGGAGGACGCCAGCCAGCAGAAGGACTGAGATCACCCGGGGGGTCAGGGGACTTCCCACTGCAGGGTCACCCAGGAAGCTCCGCTTGGGGCCACGGAGCTCAGGGCCCGGATGCTGCAGGCTTAGCAAACTTCTGGGGGTGCTAAAGTACACCTCGAGCACCCTGCCCCAGCCCCCACGCCTTTGATGACAAAACCTTCGGCAGCAGACACCCCACCATCCTGACAAACAGCAGTGCCTCCTCCCTGGGGGAAGGACTGGGCACCTGTGTCAGCCACGCCGGCCTCCCACGGCTGAGCCTCGACCTGTCTCCCACTGTGGTACCACTTCGGCTCCTACACGCACCTGGACGGGTGGGCAGTGGGTCACTGCAGCCAACTGGGCGTGGCCCCAGGCCTGAAATCTGCACGTGGCAGCCAGCCTGGGAGGCCCTGGGAGACGTGGGAGGCTCTGGGGACTGTCTCAAATGTCCACCGTCCAGTAAGGGCCCATCCTCCGGGCTCAGAAGCAGACAACCCTCCCCCACCTCCTGCCAAGTCTGCCAAATCCCGTTACTTCTCCCACAGTGACCCCAGGGGAGTCCCAGGAGACCCCTGGCCTGGCAAGTGGTCCCTGCTCTTCCTGTGACCCCATACGTCCCCCGTCACGTAGGATGTCCCTGCCTCCCTGCCATGTAGCCACATGCATGAGGCTCAGCCTGGCCTCCACCAGCCCGCAACTCGGCACTGGCTTTTCAGGGTACACCCCCTTCACTCAGGTGTCAGTGGGTTTCAGGTGCAGTGCATGGGTCTACCGGATGACTGCCAGGCCACAAGTGCTGGGCTGACACGGATTCTGAAACCCTGTCCGCATGCGGCACACAAAGCACTGTAGTCGACTGATGACGCCTGCCCTGGGCACAGGAGGGGCCTCAGTGGTGACTGCAGCTGCGGGCAGTTCTCACTCCCACTCTAGGGCTGGAAGGGCTTACAACCTCCCAGCACCCGTCCCCAGTCCTGTCTGCTCTCTGCCGAACACCCCTGCTCCTACACACAGGCCCCTCACCCCAGGTGGGCAGACCCCTGGGCATCCAGGCTGGGTTTCAAAGTGCAGCTCCCGGGTCATGAGTGGTTGGTGGGGCGCATGGCAGGAGATTCCTTCTTGGAGCTGGACTGCCCAATCCCTGGGGCCCCCTGAGGCTGGGGCAGCTCAGCCCCTTCCCCATCCACAGGCCTGCAGGGAACTGGCCCAAGTGATGCCCCTCAGGGGCAGGCCGGGCCATCTCTGTCTGTTCCTAGGCTAAGAGCGGGGACAGGTGCCAGGTTCCCATGGGAGCCTCTAGAACAAACGCAGCAAGCAGCCTGCCCAGGATCCAGGCACCAACCCCACAGGGAGGAGCACAGCCCTCCTGGGGATGTTGGGGGATGGTGGCCCGGGGATTGGGGATAGGGTGGGTCCGAGGCTGGGGCCGTCCTCAAACCACGGGAGGTAATGGACAATCCTCAGAGTGTGGAGCTAAAAGCAACCGCACGACCCCCACAGCCTTCGCTGGTACCCTGGACAGCAACTCTGGCTGCCAGGGAACTCCCTCCTGCCTGCCACTGGGACCTTCCTCACGTTCTCCAGGCAGCGTCCTTGACACACAGGTCACGGCCCCCAGGCCACAGGCACACCACCAGCCAGCCCGACTCACAGGCACACAGTGGACGGTGCACCTGCCGGGGTGGCTGCACCCCCACCGGTCAGGTCCAGGGATGTCAGCCCAGGAAGGTCGCACCCCACCCCCAGTGACCAAGGCCACTGGCCCCAGCAGTGGACAGCTGCCGCCGGACACGGGAGGGAAGGTGCTCTCTGTGCCTGTATCACATGGGGTCTGGACAGCTGTTCTCACTGGTGTGGCAGATGGAGAAACTGAGGCTGGGCATGTGAACTCGAGGCTAAGGCAGCTCTGGGTCTGTGAAGACCCCCGCCCTGCCCACCTGCTCTGCACGTGGCAGGGGCCCATGCCGCATCCGCCACAGTCCCGCCCTGTCCTGCGGTGCCTGGGTGTGGGCAGGGCCTTGGGTGTAGCCTCCTAGGTCCCAGAGCAGCCTCTAGCCCAAGTCCCTGGCCAAGTCCCTGGCTCTTGGAGAGCAGAGGGGGCACCCACTCCAAAGCACGGCAGGTCAGAGAGCAGGGAGAGGGTGAGGGAACAGGCTCTCAGTCACACAAAATCCTCAGCCTCAGTTTCCTCACCTGTAAAATGGGCGCAAGTGCCACTGTGCTGTGCGGCGTTGCCAGAGGGAGGCAGGTGCCGTCCCAGGGCCAGGCTCATGACAGAAGTGTTGTCATCCTGCCCAACCTCGAGCCTGGGCTGGCCCTGGGAACCCTGCAGCTGCAGGGACCAGGCCCTTTATCCAAACCAGGGTTGGTCCTCTCCCCAACCTCCCTGGGGCTCAGCTTCTACCACCTGGGATGCCCCTACCCTGGCTTCCCCAGGCCTGTGTCTCCCCCAGCCACCTCCATACAGCCCTCTGCCAGGTGTGGACCTGGGTGCTGGTCACCATGGCCATGAGATGAAACTCCTGCCCTCAACAGTGACTAGCAGCACTCAGCCAGGCCGTGAACATGACACTCATAAAGTCTTAGCGGGCTGGGGTTCGGGAACTGCCAGGGCCTGAGGGTAGACTCTAGTGGGGACAGGAGGGCAGGGCAGGAGGGCAGGGCAGCTGGCCAGGGCAGGCCATGGTGAGGGGCCAAGGGTTTGGGAGTGCTAGCTCCAGAAAGCCACAGGATGCCTCCAGAGTGGGGAGGCCCTCTGGCTGCGAGAAGCTGGCTGGAGGGGGGTCACAGACCTGGACGGGGCAGCCACCCTCTGGCTGCAAGAAGCTGGCCAGAGGTAGCCAGTCTGGCAGAGCCCTTCTACCCCAACGCCGGGATCCCCACCCTGTCCTCCAATCCCCACGCTGGGATCCCCACGCTGTCCCCTCCATCCCCACACCAGGACACCCATGCTGTCCCTTGCATCCCAGGGGAGCCAGCTTGTCCTCACTGGCCCAACTCTCCCTCGCACATGGGAGGGGACAGCAGGTCCAGGCAGGGGAAGGGCTCCCCCTCCCTCGCATAGATGTGGGGGGCCTGGAGTGAGCCCAGGTAGAAACGTCAGTGCTGGGGTGGTCAGCAGGCCTGTGGGGGACAGGTCAAGAGGCCGTTTTAGCCACTGAGGAAACCGAGGCCAGGAGAGGAAGGAATTGCTGACGGGGTCTGGGAGGAAGTGGCGGGTCCTGGGCAGGCATCACAGGAAGGATGGAGCTGGGGCCGCAGCACCTCTGAGGGCACTCAGGGTGGGTGGAGGCTGGTGGGATCTCTGTCCCTCAAACAGATGTGGTCCCAGCTCCTGCTCACTCCCAGCAGCACCAGCGAATCCTGAGACCTCAGAGGGGATGAAGCGGACGGGGGGGGCAGCCGGCAGGATGTAGGAAGTTGCAGGGCTCTGTCGGCAGGGAGCACTCCGCATGCGTAGCCCCGGACCCCTGGGAGCTGGCCAGGCCCGGTGAGAGGTGGCCGCTGGGGGGGGCGTGGTTCTGACCAAGAGGCTGGCCAGGCGGACAGCCAGCGTGTGTGTGTGCCTGTCGCCGCCAGGGCTCCCCTCAGGTGGCACAAGAGACCACGAGTGGCCTCAGTGGGCGGCTCAGCAGCCCCTGCCCCCACCCTTCCCAGCTGAGCCCCCCAGGAACAGAATCCTCTTTCATTGGCCCTGTGGGTGGTCCTGGCCGGGCAGCTGGGGGGCGCGGTAGGGAGGGAGGGGACCAGGCTTACCGACAATAGGACCAGCTGTGCGTGCCTCCACCCCCGCTCTCACCCACCCAGGACAGGCTGGCTGACAGAAGCTCACCTCTGCCCCTGGCCAGTTCCGCTGCCCACCCCACCCAAAGCCCCAGGGAGGCCCACCGCTGGTGGGAGCCCAAGCCTCGTGTGAGCTGCGGGCTGGGAGGAGCTGAACAGGCCAGATGTTCCAGGCAGCTCCTCCAGCTCCAGGCTGCCTCTGCTGCACCCCCGGCTGCTCCCCCAGGGAAGCAGGAAGCCCTGGCCCGCTCCAGGGGCTGCCCTGCAGATGGGGAGAGAGGAGGCCCTGCCTGGCGTCAGGGGGTTCCTGGGGCTACCCCAACCTGGGTTCCTGCTGGCTTGCCCCATCCTGGCCTCCCTGCCCTCAACAAAAGCCCTGGGCTAGGGAGGGGGTGGCAAGCTGGCCTGGTGGGGCACTTGCCTCCTGCCCATCCTGGGCCACTGGAAGGATATGTGGGCGAGGCCAACCGCCCAGGCAGCCCGCTGTGCCTGCTGGCCCCCACTCTCCAGCCGAGTCGCGTGCCCCCCGCCCACCTCGCTCCCCTTCCCCCATGAACACACACGGCAGAGAAACAGGCCCTGCGCACGGGAGCCAGCTGGCACCCTGTCAAACTAGCAGCCAGGCATGCTGCCCGGGCAGCCAGCCAGCCTCTCACCCTGGCCCACCCTCCCTGGCCTCTGCCGCTCAGCTCAGTGCGGCAGCTCCATGTGGTCTGTCGGGGAGCACGGCTGCGTGGCAGGGAACCCCTGCAGGGAGGGGAGGGGATCCCGGGGGGTGGGACAACTGAACTGAAGGCAGCGCAGGGGACAACAAGCCGGAGCACAGGCCTCACAGGTGTGTGGCCTTGGAGGCTCTGCCACCCTCGGGGGGTGCCCACACCCATCCTCAGCCCCGGGTGGGCCCTGCGTTCTGGGGCCCAGGCGGGCGGCTCAGAGGCTACGCCCCGCATCCTCTTGTCCTGCCTCCACCTGTGCTGGTCCACCCAGACCACTGTCCTGCACACGTGCCCGCCCCAACCTGACACGGATGGCGGGAGATGCATCTCACCCAGCCAGGGTGCCAGGTGCCCAGCAGGCTAGACAGGTGAACCTCCTTGGTGTGACACAGCCAGGGCCACTGTGGGCACAGTCCTCTCCTCCTGCTCAGGCCGCCCCTGCCCGGAGGACCTACTTCCCTGGGACACAGACAGAAGGGGCTCAGGAACCCAGACGCCAGGGGCTCATGTCGAGCCTTGTGGCAGGACACAGGTCTCCCACCCAGCCAGGGGGACTCCCAGGGGCTCGGGAGCAGATGGAACCCGCTGATGCCGGGCCCCACGTGAGGGGCTGAGAGGTGGTGGGGTCCCCAGGGTGGGATGTGGTCAGCTCCGCCCAGGCAGCCGTTGGCACGAGGGGAAGTGAGTGTCTAGAGGCCGTTGTGGGTGCTGTCTGCCTGTGGGCCACCACACACCCACCCTCTGAGCAGCCCCCAGAGGGGCGGGACGGGGGCTCCAAGGCAGGTGGTGCTACCCACAAACGGCCCTCCTTGCTGCTGGAGTCCTCCAGGGTGGGCAGAGGGAGTGGCATAGGAGCTCTCTCCTGGTGCGGAAAACACTGGAGATGGGTTGGTGCCACTTCTGGGCCCTGACTAGGGGCCACCACTGCCAGGAGGGGAAACCAAGTCAGCGGTCCTAGGTGGATCTGTGCACCTGTGGCTGGGCCAGGGCCAGGCAGCAGCCGTTGCGTCTGTTGTGGGGGGGTTCACCACGGCTGCCGCAGGCGTCCCCTTCCTGCTCCCCCCATGCCAGGCCACCCTCCTCCCTCCCAAAGACATCCTGGGAGCCAGATGCTGTGGCTGGCGGGGGCGTTTGCCCACAGACACAGAAGGCTGAGGCGGGGTAGGGGGTATGAGCCAGGAAGGCGGGGCCCCCACAGCCAGCCCAGGAGCCATGGCCAGCCTGGTCTCCCCTCCAGGAGGCCGCTAGGAGTACAGGGGTGGGAGGAAGGGGCAGGGGAGTCTGGACCGAGGACCCCATGCTATCCACGACATCTCAAGGTAGCGGCCTCCCCTGCACCCAGGAAGAGGTTGTTCCTTGTCGCCTGCCCAACATGTGCGCCCTGCGCCGAAAGCCCAGATTATTTCAGCAACTGCCCCTCACTCGTCACCTGTTCTGCTTGGAAAACAGCCCCTTTCTTGTTGCACAAAGAGAGGTTTCTCTGCTTCCAGCAGTGCCGGGTGCTAATCTCCCTGCCTGGAACGGGGCGGTGGCGTGGTGTGTGGGTCCGCAGCACTCTGTAAACACGACGCCCGCCGCTCAGCAGTCATTGAGTTACGGCAGCGCCGGGTGCCAGGAGCAGAGAGCCCTGTGTGCCCGCTGCCAACTGCAATTACCTCTCTGCGTGCCAGCCGCGGGGGGTGGGGGGAGCTTAACCCTTCCCACACTGCAGGGTTGGGGTAGCCGAGGGAATACCAGCAACTGTGGGCCCAGGGACATGGGGGCCCAGGGCCGCCGCCTAGGCTGCAGGGCCAGGGGTCTGAGCCAAGCAAGGGGATCCGGGCAGGGTTGCCCTGCCAGTGAAAGGCCAGGGGGGCCTCCAGGGGCCTCCTGCTGGCCAGGCAGCCTGAGAGTAGCCAGTATTCGTGAGGTGCCTACTGTGTGCCCAGGGCTGTGTCCCATGGGGAGGCAGGTGGCCTGGGAGGAACTCTTTGTCCTGGGCCAGGCCCCAGGGTGGCAGCCTGTGTGCAATGACAGCTCTCCCCGCCCCCTCCCCTCCCGGCTGGCAGATCTGGAGCCCACCTCCTAGCATCTGGGGAAGTGGGGCGCGGCCACTGTGAGGGTGAGCCCAGCCCGGCCGGCCCAGCTGTACTCCACATTTTCTCAGCTCCCCAGAGCCCCTCCTGGCTCCCCCGTTCCCCCTTGCTGCCCATCTGGAGCACACATCTGGTCAGGACCACTGCTGAACAGGCTGCCCTTGTTTCCAACCAATCACCACTTCCCCTGGGGCTTCCTCGGCAGGGAGGCAGCCTCACCAGAGCCTGCTTGTCAGCGTCCACCAGCCAGGTTCCCACTGCCTTCGTGGGAGCCCCTCACCTGCCCCTGGCCCGGGCACCAGGGTCAGTCTCTTGGCCACCAGGGCATCGCTGAGAGCCCAGTCTGCCAACTTACCTTCGTGGGAGTGGGAGAACCAGATCTGGGAGGTGGCAGGGTGGGAGCCACGATAGGCCTGCTCAGAGGGGGAGGAGCTGGGGCCGCTGGGGTGCGTGGAGGCTGCCGAGCCCAGGCTGCTGGAGAGGAAACTGCCCATGAAAGAGGAGGCCGGAGAACTTCCCATCAGGCGGCTGCTGGCTGTGGACACAGGGCAAGAGTGAGTCTGGGGGCAGGTCCCAGGGTGTGGCCTGAGGCAGGGCAGGGGCAACACCCCAGCCCTTCTCCATGGGGGACTCTCAGGCCCAATCTCCCCTGGAGTCTTTGTCTTTCAATACCCAAGAAGCCGATGATGGGAAAGGCTACCCACACAGGCCTTTGACAGCCACACTCAGAGTCCTGAGTCTTTTGGTGCCTCAGGTGTTCCGGTACTGACACCCTCCTGCTGATGCAAAACCCAAGAATGTCATCTTTGTTACAACCACATCACCACCACCACCAGCCACATCACCTACCACTATCACCCCCAACCACATCATCCACCACTATCACCCCCAACCACGTCATCCACCACTATCACCCCCAACATCATCACCACCACCCCAACCGCATCACCATCACAACACACCACCAACCACGTTACCACCAACCACATTACCACTAACCACATCATCAACCACATCACCTCCACCACTATGCCCCCAAACACATTACCACTACCATTACCACCAACCACATCACCCACCACCAGCATGACCAACCACATCATCCACCACCATCAGCAACCACATTCAATGACAACCACATCACCATCACCATCACCAACCAATTACCACCAACAACAACCATATCGCCATCAATACCCAATCACCATCAATAACCACATCACTCACCACCACCACCATCATCACCACCACCACCACCACCCAGGTGCTGGGTACTGTGCCAAATCAACTTTCATGGCCTGTGGATAGGCCTTCTCTTCACAGGGAGAGCACCCCGACTCTCCCAGCCCACAGCGGTGGGCAGCTCCAAGGCCCCTTAGACACTGGCGAACTTGCTAAAAAGGCCAAGGTGACACCTGAGGCACCAGGGTCAGCGGGGCCCCAGCCATAGGCCATGTGTCAGCTCCACGGGCCCCGCAGTCTCGGCCCCTCCAGGCAGCACTGGGAGGAGCTATTCTCTCTCCTGAGTGGGGTCTTCATCCCTCTACCCAGACCCAATAAACTGACTTGTCAGAGGTGTGCCCCAGTCCCCGGTGAGCGGAGGGAGAAACTGAGCCAGGCAGAAGACCGAGGGTGGGGGACAGAGGAAGGAAGGGCAGCGCTGAGGACAGATCTGCTTCTAAAATCCCTTCAGGGTTCCTAGGGCTGGGCCCCAACTCGGCTGGCACAGAGCTGCGAATGGCGCTCACCTCTGGGTCAGGTGGAGGCAGCGAGAGGCTCCTTCCTGGGTACCGCCAGGATACCCCGCACTTCCCCTGGCAGCCTCAGTGTGGGAAATGGTGAGCCCCCAGGACCCCAGGCCCCGTCCAGCCCAGCCCTCCAGGCCCATCGACCTGCCTGCATGCTTGCTTGTGGCCCATTGGCCGTGCCCCCTCTGCCCAAGTCCAGTGGCCAAGGCCAGCCCGAGGGAGCCTCCCAGGGTTGCCATGACTACCAGCTCCTGCACACGGAGGACAGCACACACAGATTTCTGCACACGGTGGCCTTGCTGCTCCGTGGGTGGTCTGAGGCTGTCACTGAGCGGCCCCCACCCCAGCCAGGCACCCTGGCACCCTGTCATCTCCATTCCACGGGCAGCAAGCCTGGCCTGGGACCATCCCAGGAACCCGGGGCGGGGGCACTGCCCCCTCGGGAAAGAGGGTATGAGGCTGAGTATGGGGACAGTGGGGGTCTGCAGGGGCCCAGCCCGAGGTGAGTCAGGACAGCCATTCCCCTGCCCGGGAGGCAGGGGGAATTTGTGAATTTCTGATGCCTCATCCAGCCTGGCTTGGCCCTGGGAACTTCCCAGACATGAAGTGACTCAGCAGAGGCGGCGGGGCCAGGGGGGTGGCGGGGGCTGCCCTGCAGGGCCCTGGCAGGGTCCTGCTGTGCGGAGCCAGTTCCCAGCCCAGGGCCCCCAAGGCCCCTTCCCCTTTCGTGTGTGAACGCAGCCACGTGGACTCAAGGGGCCTCTCCCGGTCGTGGCAGCAGAGGAGGGTCTGTAAGTGCTGGTGGGGGACGTGGGCTGTGAGCTGGCCTCTGCAGCGGGTGGGCGGGTGGAGAGGAAGAGCTGGCCCAAGGGACTGTGAAGCAGGCCCAGGTCCAGGCCCAGGGCAGGGGGCGAAGGTGCCCGCGAGCCAGGGGCTTCCCGGACCACAGGGCTGGGACTGCCATGGGCCAGGGCCAGACCACAGGCCCAGCGGCCAGGGAGGGGACTCTGGGTTGGGAAGGGAAGTGCTGGCTTCCCCTGCTTGGGGACACTGGGGCATGCCTGTGGGGTGAGTGTGGGCTCCCCTTGGAGTTGGAAGCTTGCTGCTGCCTCGCCCAGGCCCGCCTCGAGTCCCCCAGGCCTTCCCACCCCCACACCCTCCTGGGGAAGTCCCTCCCGCCTCTTCCTCCCTGGGATGGTGGGAAGCAACTAAGTCCAAAAGTTGGGTCTGGAGAAGGGATTTCTCCAGGATCCTGGCCTGAGAACCCCGTACCTTGAGCTCTCCCACACCACGTCAGGCAGGGGCGGGACACACCCTGGTGTCCCACGGGGCCCTAAGTAGGCAACCAGCCTGTCTCCAGACTTGGGGGACCCTGCTGTGCTGCCTTATCTGAGCCCACTAAGGAAGGGTCCCCAGCCCCAGAATCTGGGGAATGAGAGGGAAGCGGATGGGGGCTCCAGCCTAGCCCCTCCCTGCACCTGACCAGCCTCACCAAGCTGGGGGCCCCAAAGTGCTGTCTGTGCCCAGAGTCAGGCAGGGCCGCTGACGTGGGGGTCTCTTTCACCTCTTTTCCCTTTCATTCTGGAAACGGGCCAGCTGGATTGCTGTCTCCTTGTCATACAAACATCACGTCTTTGTATTTTCACCATAATAACCTCAGGTAATAAAGCACAAGGGAGGCCAGACATGGTGGCTCACTCTTATAATCCCAGCACTTTGGAAGGCCAAGGTGGTGGATCACTTGAGGTCAGGAGTTCAAGACCACCCTGGCCAACATGGTGAAACTCCGTCTCTACAAAAATACAGAAATTATCCGGGCACGGTGGTGCGCCCTGTAATCCCAGCTATTCGGGACGTTGAGGGTGGGAGAATCGCTTGAATCTGGGAGGCGAGGATTGCAGTGAGCCGAGATTGTTCCACTGCCCTCCAGCCTGGATGACAGAGTGGGACTCCGCCTCCAAGAAAAAAAAAATCACGAGAGAGGAAGCCGAGTCACCCGAGACCCCTGCCCCGAGGCCCTCGTGTGAGCATTCCAGGACCACTGTGGGCACAGCGGCATACATACTTCTCCAGTAGCACACTGGGTCGCATGCTGCACCCCAATTCCATGTCCGGGCATCCTGGGTACTGAGCCTACCATGAGAGGCCCACCATCCCCCACAAGAGACTAGGGTGGCCTCTTTTGCTTCTGGAAATCCTGACTTGGGCGGCAGCTGCTGCCAGGGATCCTCGCTGGCGGCTCAGCAGGCCAGCACCTCGGAGACCAGACCAGGCAGGGGAGGAGCCTCTGCCCCATGAGCACGGGCCCTGCACATGGCTGGGACTTACTCTAAAGGGGGGATTTCTCCCCCATGGCCCTGGCCTTGGCTTGAAACTTGGAAGCAGATTCTGCAGGCCCTGCCAGGTGGTCCCTACTGTGGTGACCCCGTGAGTGTGGGAGATGGGACTCCTGGCCACCTGAGGCCCTCCCTATCCCACCCAGCTCCTGAGGAGTCCAGGAAACCCCAAGACAGAGCATCACGCCTCTACTGTCACCCGCACCTCCAGGTGTTTGGGGATGGCACTGTGACTGGCCAGCAGAGCCACAGGCAGACCAGGCTGCCACCTCCCCAGCCCCCACCTGCCGACCACTGGCCAACCCCAGACAGCCTGGGCCTCAGCTGCCTGGGAGCCGAGTGTAGCCTGGGATCCAGCCAGGGCCAGACCGCGTGGGACAAGGCCAGCCGGGAACTGGGCTGAGGGTTCTTTCCTCTTGGCAAAGTCCCTGTCTACCAAGTGCTGTGGTTACCAGCCCAGGAGGAGGCAGCTGGGAGCCGGGGAGGGGTCTTGACCTAGGCCTCCTCAGGCCAAGTGCCCCACCCTGGCACTGCCTGCAGTGGCACCTTCCTTGCCTGGGGCTTCAGACTCATGTGACCTAGTGCCACCATGCTCCCAACGTCAGTCGTGGGCCCGCCATGGGGCTGGTAAGAGATGGAGCATGACCGAGTCTAAGTTGCTGGTCCAGGCCCATAGCCCCAAGTGCTCTGCTGGGGGCTGAACATGGCCTGTCCCCCGCCACACTGCACGGTCAGGGCGCCTTGGCCCCGCACAGAGCCTGCCTGGGGCCGCTCTGCCAGGCTTCCCATCAGCTCTCATCACAGAGATGCAGCACAACTTTGGATGTTCCTGGGGAAGGGACCAGGAAGCTGGACGTGGTGTCAGCGGGGCCACCGAGGACTGCACACTGGCCTCCAGCCGGCTGCCCTCACTGCCCAGCCAGCCCAGGCCGGGTTTGCAACTCTAGATCCGGACTAGGCTCTGGCCCCAGCTCCAGGGCCACCTCAGCTCTGCCTAAGATGCTGCAGAGGCCTGGTTCAGACGCCCGGCTAGCTGAGGAAACAGTTTCGGGAGACAGCAATGCTGGGAGGTCTGTGGCCACCCCCAGGTGGCTCAGGTCCTTGGGCACAGCCCTATCCCTGGAAGGCCAATCTGATCTGGAGCCCAAGGTCCAGCCAACTAGACAGGGAGGCAGGCTGTGCCTGAACCTGCTGTCCCAGGGCGGCCTAGCAGCGGGAGGAGGACTGGGGAACAGCTGCACAACAGCTGGGCTAGAGTCTCGATGCCCACTGAGCCCGGCCCCGGCCCAGGGCTGCTGTATGAGGAGGCTGGCACACAATAGGTGAGAGTTGGCCACATGGGCTTGCAGCAGATGTGGCCCTAAGTGGCCAGGACGCCGATGGGAGCTGGCCTACCTCCTCCCAACCTGTCTGCCAGGCTCCCTGCCATGGATGGCCAAGAAGGGCAACACATACTGGGCAGCCCGAGGGGTACAGAGCATGCTGGGGCCCTGGAGCCCAGGACTCCCCGGCAAGCCACTCCCTCCGTGAGGGTCGGTCCAGCAGTCATGCCAGCAGCCCCCATCCAGGGTTCCCGAGGATCCACACACCAGAGGCTGGGCCTGGGCAACCGGATGGCCAGGTGCCCACTGCGCCCGACCCCACTCTCCTGCCAGGCTGACCCTGCTCTGCCCTGTGGCACCAGACTGAAGACAGACGGAACAAGAGGACTGCAGGGCCTGGGAGCCGGGAGAGGCGGGCGCAGAGCCGGCACAACGAGCATTTGTTTTGAGTTAAGTGAGCCGCCGAGACATCCTCCTTTTCTGGAAACTGTGAAATGGGTTGTAAAAAAAAAAAAAAAAAAAAAAGCCTGGCTGAGATGGCGGCAGCTCCAGAGAAGCAGCGAGGCCCTTCCCAGGCTCCCGGCTCCCGCTGTTTCCGGAAGCCCAGCTGCCGGGCTGCTGGCATGGGCCTCCCCAGCTCCGAGTCTGGCGGCTGCACCCGCCGCCTGCGCCAGCTCCCACCCCCGACCCACACCCGCTCAGGCTCCCCTCTTCCCTCAGCACTGGCTTCCGCTCCACACCTTCCCCGCCCCCGACAGGGTCCGCCCAGGCGGGGGACACCAGGCTCCCCTGGGGCTGTCCCTTGGTCTCCCCCAAGACACCAGGAGTGGCTGGGAATGGAGTGATAGGCAGTCTCAAGCACCCTTCCCACGAGCCAGGCTCCCAAGGGAGCTGCGCAGGAGGGGAGGGGAGGCAGGAAGGAGGAGCAGCCCCGCTGCTGGCCCTGCCCCACATTCCTCATTCCGGGAAAGGCGGGGGAGGAAGCCACACTGCACAGGTTCCTGGTGGATGCAGAGGGGAGGTGCAGCCTGCTTGGAGGCAGGGGTGTAGCATCTGACCATTTGGCTGCCAAGGAAGAGGAGTGAGGGACAGGGGTGGGGAGACCAGGCCCTGCCTTGGGGTGAGAGGCCACTCTGGGACCGCCACCCACACCAGGAGACCAGAAGCTGCTGTGGCAGGGGCTAGAGGCCCAGCCACATGCCACCCTAGGTGTGCAGATGTGGCTAGGAAACAGGCAGGTGCACGCTGGGTGTGCAGGTGTTTGCAGGCTCAACCCCCAGATACAACCCAGTGATGCTTCCCCCACCCTGGCTGCAATCACTAGTGGTCCAAACTCGAGAAGATGTGGGGTGCACCTCACACTTGTGCACACTTACACTTGCACGGAGGCAGGGGAGGGAGAGTGTGTGAGACTCACAGGGTGTGTCTGAGTGTGCAAACCTGTCTCTGGGCATGTGCACGTGACTATGGATATGAACACAAGGTCTGACTGTGCTCGCATGTCTGGGATGAATGGCTACACACACGTCTGTGGGTATGCACACCTTGGCAGACTCTGTTCTCGGGCACGGGAGCCACATAGCTGGGCAAGTCTTCAAAGATGCTGCTTCCCAGGGCTCAGGCCTCCACCAGGCTTATCCCCTTACTGGCCTGAACCTTGGCAAAGGCTCTTGGCCTCCGCTGTGCACAAGGTGGCATGGAAGGGGCACTGGGATGAACAGCTGCCCTGGGTCAGGGCACGTCCCGGTCCACTGGTGGTGGAGGGGGCCTCAGATCTGCACCAAGTTGCAGCTCCAGCCCCCAGTCCCCTGCTGCATGGGAGCCAGCCCCCCACCCAGCACAGCTGCTCAGTTCTGAGCTGCCTCTCCTGGGGCAGTGAGACTCCAGACCCTAAAGTGGCCCCCAGGAGTCTTGTAGATTCTGGGGCTGGCCAGCAGGTCATGTGGCCAGGCCCAGTTCCCCTCTGCGGTGGAGAAGCAGGCCCCAGCGTTCCTTGGGCTGTCCTGGAGTCCTCTCCAATCTGAAGCCCTCTCCAGGGCCGGCAAACTGTCCAGATCCGGGGCGGCCCTCTGTCCCGACTGCACACCTGCTGCCACCAGATGTCCGTCTGTCCAGCACGTCTCCCTCCACGCCTGGCGGGACACGGGGCCTGCCCTGCCTAGCGTTGCCTTTTCTGCCCCCACAGCCTGGAAGTGTCTGAGGGTACCTTGGCCCCCTGGGGTCACCAAACCTCCCCACCCACCCACAGCTCCACGAAAGAGGCTAGACAAGTGGAGACTGAGGCGGGCACAGGGAGAAAGGAGTAACAGAGAAGAAATGGGGCACAAAAGGACAGGAACCAGCATGGGGGCAGCGAGGGAGAGGCTGGAGGGAAGGCCAAGAGCACGCAGCCAGGGGCTCAGCTCAGGACCTGGAGCAGCCTGTGGGAGGGGCGTCCGCCCAGGAATAGGAGCACGTCACCCGGGAAGCCCCTCGGCTCGCTCAGGAGAACCTCCCAGAAGCCTGCACTGGCCCAGAGGCAGCATCTCTCAGGCCTTAATAGGAAAACTCTGTGGTTTCTGTGTACCCAACCCAACCAGCGTGGAAACGGCCGGGAGCCGATGATGACAGAGGATGGGCTCAGCCACCAACAGCCCAGAACTAATAAAAGAAAAGGAAAATCGGATATAAGTCTGGTTCTTATTAAAAGGGTAAATTTAGCTTTTTGGCTAGGGCGGGGTAGGGGTGGCCGATGCTCCCCATGGGGTCCCTCCTCGGTCTCCCTCCCCCAAGAGCTCTGGGCCAAGTGACTCAGAGCAGCCATGGTGGGGGCTGGGGAGTGGGGGGGCGCAGGCTGGCTCCCTCTCTGCGTCTACAGTTCTTCACACCTTCTCCCATGTCTCTCACCCGCACTCCTGGGCGGGCAGGTGGCCAGGACCTCCCCTTGCCCCCAAGACAGTCTGGAAGGCCGTGGGGCGGCTGGCCAGGGGCGTGGGAAGGCAATCAGGGTGGTCAGTGCCACTCCCTCGGCAACCCCCCACCACAGCTGGATGAGTCTCCCCGCTCCAAACCGAACACGTCCCATCCCACCATCTTGAGAGAGCCAGTCGCGGGAGACAGACACGCCGGTGAAGATGTCAGGGGCACACGCACGCACACCCCAGCCCAGGTATCCACCCTGGCCCACAGGTCCCTGCAGAACAAAGGAGGCCATGTGGACACCCACCCTGCCCTCCTGCACTCCGGCCTCTCAACTGGGGCCCCCGCCCCCAGCCCTGACCCTGGACATGTCCAGTCTAGCTGTGGACGTGGAGGGGACACAGGGCAACGGATGGGGACCCAGGGCCTGCCCGGGCATACCAGCCACAGATGAGCCCCAACAGAGCCGGGCTGTAGGGAGACTCTAGTGCTCTTGGCCCTGTGTCCACACAGCCATGTGGCCTTGCTGGCCGGCCCCTCTCATCCTCCAGTGGACTAGCCACAGCCACGGCTGGGAGTGTGCTCCTACTCCTGCCACCTGGCCCACACAGGCGACATCAATGACACAGGCTCCATACCAGAGCAGCTGAAGAAGGGTGGGCAGAGGCAGGTGCAGGCTCGGGGTGGCCGGGGGGCAGGCTCTCACCCTCCTGCATGTTGACCCATTCTTGTGGACATGTACACGCACATACACCCATCCTCATGGACACACGCACATACACCCATCCTCATGGACAGACACACACACACACCCCCATCCTCATGGACAGACACACACACACACGCGCATACACCCATCCTCATGGACACACATACACACCCATCCTCATGGACACACACACACACACCCATCCTCATGGACACACACACATACACACGCGCATACACCCATCCTCATGGACATACACATGTACACACGCGCATACACCCATACACATCCACATATACCCATCCTCATGAACACACACACATGCATACACACCCATCTTCATGGACACACACACACGTACACATGTGTATACACCCATCCTCATGGACATGGACACACACGTGTATACACCCATCCTCGTGGACATGGACACACACATGTACACATGCGTATACACCCATCCTTATGGACATGGACACACACACACGTGTATATACCCATCCTCATGGACACACACACACGTACACACGAGTATACACCCATCCTCATGGACATGGACACATACACACATGCACATGTACACACGTGCATACACCCAACCTCTTGAACACACAGGTACACACGCATATACACCCATTCTCATGAACACACACACACATGTATACACCCATCCTCATGGACATGGACACACACACACACATGTACACATGCTCATATACTCATCCTCATGAACACACACGTACACATGCATATACACCCATTCTCATGAACACACACACGTACACATGCATATACCCAACCTCATGGACATGGACATACACACACATGCACACACACTCATACACCATCTTCATGGATACACACACGTACACACACGCACACCCACCCTCATGGACACACACCCCACGTATACACCCATCCTCATGGACCTGGACACACATACACATGCACATGTACACACGCACATACACCCATCCTCATGGACACACGTACACACGTGCATACATCCATCCTCATGAACACACACACACATATATACCCAACTTCATGGACATACACACATGCACACACGTGCATACACCCATCCTCATGAACACACACATACACATGCGTATACACCCACTCTCATGAACACACACACACGTACACACATGCATACACCCATCCTCATGGACACACACGCATACACCCATCCTCATGGACACACACACACATGACCATACACCCAAACTCATTGACATGCACATGTACACACATGTACAACCATCCTCATGGACACACAAACACATGCACACACACGCACACACACACCATACACCCACCCTCATGGACACATACACACGTGTATACACCCATCCTCATGGACACACACACGTACACATGTGCATACACCCATCCTCATGGACACACACACGCATATACCCATCCTCATGGACGCACACACACATGCGCATACACCCAAACTCATTGACATGCACATGTACACACATGTACAACCATCCTCATGGACAAACACATGCACATACATGCGCATACACCCACCTTCATGGACACACACACGTGTATACACCCATTCTCATGGATACACATGTACACACACACACACTCATCCTCATGCACACAAACACACACATACGTGAATACACCCATCCTCATGGACACACACACATGTACACAGGCACATACACCCATCCTCATGGACGCACACACGCACATGTACACATGCACATACACCCATCCTCATGGACACACATACATACACGTGCATACACCCATCCTCATGGGCGCGCGTGTGCACACACACACACGCACACTACTTGTTTCCCAGACTGGCCTGCCTGGAGGTGTGAGGCCTGTGGTCTCCCTGGCAGGGCGGGGTGCTCTGCCCACAGCCAGCCTGGGCTGTTGTGATGGTTCTGTGGGTAGTTGTAGCCCCCAGAGCTGGGGTCCCTGCACCCAGGCGAGAGGAACGATGGTCTGTGTCAGCTTACGCAGGGCTAAGGGGTAGGTCAGGGAGCAGGGGCAGCTTCGCACGCTGTGGTCACCACGTCCAGTGTGGTCACCACGTCCAGTGTGGAGGTGGCTGCTATGTTGGCCGAGAGAGTCCACCTGCCACCGAGAGGGCTCAGGTCACCCTTGCCCCTGGTGCTGAGAAGGACCGGGTGCCAAGGGCCTGACTCCTACAATGAGGTTGGCTCCAGGTGCAGTATCCCAGGAAGGGGCTAGGTGGGGGCTGGGGCCAAGACAGGCCACTGGAGGCTGAAAGGGCAGGGACCAGCCCCACCGAGGACCGGCCCCCACTGAAGTGCCATTTTGTTATTCCCCAGCCAACTGCTTTTGGTACAGCTGGCTCCAGCCATATGGGGCCTCGCACCTGTGTTACCCTTCCAGGGACGTATGCCCCTTGCCAAACTCTGTTTCTCAAGGCTTGGTTCACACCCAGCCACCTCCAAAAAGCCCAGCCTGCCCTCCTTCACAATGAAGGTCCCCCTCGGAACTCCCCACCACTGCAGGACCCTCCAGGCAGCAACCTGCTGCAACCCCAAGGGGCTGAGCACGCCTATTGCTGCTGTGTGGCAGCGAGCCAGGTGTGGGCTCTGGGCTATCCCAGGGTCCAGGGAGATGGCTGGAGAAGGAGAGGAAGGAACCAGGAAGCTGCCAGCAGACAAGTCTCAGAGAGCGGGGGTCACCAGGCCAGGTGCCCTCCTCCAGCCCCCTTGCCTGGGCCTGTCCCCAGCCCCCCTGTGCAGCATCTGGTGGCCCTGGAAGGGGGGCCGGGGCAGGAAGGGCAGAGCTCCGATGGAAGCCCACAGCAAACGTGCAGAGTGCACGGCCTCTGGCGAGGACAGGGCATCGTGGTGGGTGACGGCCAGCCGGGTGGGGACAGGACAGGCTGGGGCGGGGAGACGGAGACCATGCTGGGATCCAGGGAACCCACGAGACTTCTCAGCACAGTGTGGCAGCGACAGGAGCAAGCAGGGCTGGGCCCAGGGGGTGCCTGCCACCTCCACCCCAAGCCTCACCCTGTCCCGGGGCCTTGGGGTTTGGGGACACGTGGTGAAGCTGTGACAAACCCCAGGGAGCCTCAGTCCTTCCTGCCCCGAGAGAGGGGGCGGCGGCACGCCAGGCCCTCCCGATGGCCAGCGCTCCTGCCGCACGGCCCCACACCCTCACGCTCTCATGACACACACGTTCATCTTGTTCATCTTATTTTTCACCTCAGCCTTCTGAGGTAAAAACTCGGCATTCCTAGGAACTCTGCAGGTGGGCAGGCAAGGCGGGTGGCTCAAGCAGGGACCTCTGGGATGGGGCAAATGGGGCTGGCTGAGGCGGCTTGGGGTCCGGGTGGGAGGCCCAAGGGAGAAAAGGCCCTGGTGAGGTCCGGCAGCTCCTGGTGCCCTCAACACCCGGCCCTGCAGCTCGAGCTCCACCTCTGTGGAGTCCGGGCAGCGAGGCTGGCCGCCTGCACACCCCTGCCGGCCTCACGGACCATTGGGAGGACCAGCACACTCCTGAGCCTCTGCTGCCCAGACAGGACCTGCCCCAGGGACCAGGGCGCCAGGCAATGGTCCTCGCCGAAGGAGGCACCCCCACACTGTTGCCCCTGCCTCAGGACAGGTCCTGCCTTGGGAGGAGCCACTTTGCTGCCAAGGGGGACATCAAGGGGGCCGTGGCTGGTCCCGGGCAGGCGGCTTGGGGTGCTGGGGCTCCCCAGCGTGGGGCAGGGCCCAGAAGGCACCCCCACAGCTTCGGAGGAGAGTCCAGAGACATGCTCAGAAGGTCCAGGGCTAGCTCTCCATCCCGAGGGCACCCAGGTGGGCTGCCAGTGTCGGCCCAAGGTGGGCTGGGGGAGCCCCTGGGGGCGCTGATGCACCTGCGCACCCCACCCAGGCAGGCAGCTGATGCAGAAACAGAAGGAGAAAGCGCTGCCTAGATCAGAGAACACAACGGCCCCAGCACCCCACAGCAAGCCCTGCGCTCCATCCAGAGAAGGACACCTTATCCCAGCTAGTACACGAACAGCTGCTGAGTGCCCATGACAGGCCAGGGTCACCGACCCTCGCCCTGAGTCCAGCCTGGAGTCCAGGGAAACCACAGGTAGTCTGAGCGGCCTGCCTCCTGCATGGGCCCTGGGGCCTTGCTACAGACCCCGTGACCTCATGGCTGTTTTGGGTTCGGCTCGCTCCACCAGTTGGCAGAACATCTGGGAACGGACCTCCCACAGGTGCTGAGACGACACTGCACCTGCATGGACAGCACTGCCCTGGCTGGGGTGGGGACAGTCCACAGGTATCCAGGGGCCTGCTGCTGCAGAGGGGACAGCCCAGAGTGGAGGTGGTGGTGTGGTGTTCCGGGAAGAGAGAAGGGGGAGGAAGAGTGGTGAGGGATGAACAGGGCCAGCCTCGCCTCAGATGTCCAGGACCAGGCTGGCACAGCAGGTACAGAGACTGAGAGGGAGCAGGCTTCCAGTGAGTCTGGGGCTTGCACTTGGCCAAGTCACATGGAAGGAGGCCGAGGGCATGAGGCAGAGGAGAGGCACAAACCCCTGAGGGCAGGTCTCCCCCAGGCAGCAGCGAGAACCCAGGGAGGGCATGGTCAGCACAGGGGAGGCAGCCACAGCCACGGGTGGGGTCCCGATGGCCCACTCTGGGGTGGTGGAGGCTATGACTGCTGTGGGTGGCCTCAGGAAGGCCCCGATAACCATGGACCCTGGGGTTCACATTTGTGTCATCAACCCTTGGTGTGGACAGGACCTGGACTCATTTCTAGAAATAGGATATGGTAGAAGTGACACCACCCACTGCCCCCCAAGGTGAGGCCGCACCACACCGAGCTTCCGTCCTGCTCTCTCACTCTCGCCCTCCTGCCAGCAGCCAGCAAGAATCCGATACCCACGACAGCCGGAGGGTGGCCTTGGGAGGCAACTCCCCACAGCTGGGTCTGGATATGTCTGAGGCCCCAGCCAACACCTGGCCCTGAGTCAGATTCCCGACTCACAGAAGCTAGGAAATAATCAGCGTTCACTGTTTTAAGCTACTGAGTTTTGAGATAATGTGAGAGAGCCCCAGCTACTCATGCAGAGAAGAGACAGAGCCCCAGGGTGGGGCGGGGGGCGCGGACAGGGAAAGTGCCCCTGGGAAGGTATGAGAGGGGCCAGGAGAGAGAGTCGGTGACTCCAGAAAGACCTGCCTCGCACGCATCAGCAGTGCAGGCCGAAGCCTGGTGGCTGCTCCCTGCCCTGGCCGACCGGCCCCAAGGGTCTCTGACCAAGGTGTGGGAAGCTGCCCCCGGGCCTCTGGGGGCCACGTGTCTCTCTCTGGCTTTTCTGACTTTCAGCATTTTCAAGGGTGTCCACCCAGCCACCTCCCACCTGAGGCCCTCCAGTCTTAGGCACTTTGGATTTCTGCTAAGTATTTACCATCAAACTCTCAATGGGTTAGGAAGGATGGCATAGCCTCACATACAGTTTTCGAATTTTCTTCAATTTTATCTGTATTTACACACACTAAGAGCTTTTTTTTTTTTTTTTTTTTTTTTGAGACGGAGTCTCGCTCTGTTGCCCGGGCTGGAGTGCAGTGGCCGGATCTCAGCTCACTGCAAGCTCCGCCTCCCGGGTTCACGCCATTCTCCGGCCTCAGCCTCCCGAGTAGCTGGGACTACAGGCGCCCGCCACCTCACCCGGCTAGTTTTTTGTATTTTTTAGTAGAGACGGGGTTTCACCGTGTTAGCCAGGATGGTCTCGATCTCCTGACCTCGTGATCCGCCCGTCTCGGCCTCCCAAAGTGCTGGGATTACAGGCTTGAGCCACCGCGCCCGGCCCACACTAAGAGCTTTTTAATTTTGGTATTACACTAAAATAAATTAAAAGTTTATTTTTAGATACCAAAGGGATGCAAAAACTCTCAGAGAGGGGACTGGCTTCCAGGAAAACTGGTCGCAAGGCGACCTGCTGGCCTGGTGTGACCAGGGCCCACAGCAGGGCCGGCTCAGTGGGGTGGCCGTCCCACTATGGAGACCCGGCATATCCTGGGTGATCACAGAGCTGGGCTCTTTCCTGTCACTCCAGGGCCAGTTCACCGGCCAGGGATGGGGGACCTGCCATCGGGCCTCCTGGGGTCACCAGCTGAAGCCAGCAACCAGGAGACCATGGGGCCCTGGTCCTACCCTCATCGTGGCCACTCGTGGGTCTCTGTGCACCTGTGTGTCTCACTGAATGTAAATGCTGCCTGCAGCAAAGCTACCCGCAGACGCAGGGATACGATGGTGAGTGCGGAGCTGGAGGGAAGAGTGACCAGGGTGCGGAGGGGCAGGGGCCAGGGCGGCAAGGGGCTTGTTGGGAAGGACCTTGCTGAGGTGTGCAAGTGTGGGTAAAGGCAAAAGCCCAGAGACCCAGGGAGGCTGGGCTGGGGTCCCCAGAGCTCGAGGACTATGCTGAGGCATCCCCAGCAGGGTGGGCTGGGTAGAGTGTAAGGGGAGCTGCCCAGAGGGCCTCAGGTCTGGGATGCCCCAAACCTACACCCCGGGCCACCCCCTACCCTCTCCGGGTGGCCAGCAGCTCACCCGTCTTTGTGGGTGCTGGGTGGAGAGGCCTCTGAAGGAAGGAAGGAAGGCAGGCAAGTGGGGGTGGGGCTGGCCGACGATCTCAAGGACCCCGCTCCCCAACACCCTCCCTGATCAATCTGAATGCAGTGGAGGATGGAGCCAGCCGTGGCTCCCACCCACAGGGCAACAGTGCCTCCTGTCTCCCCAGCCTCTCTCTCGGGCCCAGGCTGACTGCAAGTCCACCTCTTGCTGCCTGTCTGGGGTCCGGGTTTGGGGGCTGCCAAGAAGGGGAGCAGGCCAGGTGTTGACTGGGGAGCTGCTCAACTGGGTGTGGTGAGTCCTCCTGGGGCCCCATCAGGCACATGGCGCAGACCCTCGGCCTCAGTTTGGGGCAGAGACAGGACATGGGCACCTGCAGGCATGCAATGAATGGGCTCAGGCGGAGGACGGCTGCACGACTGAGAACAACGGAGCGTGACCCCAGAGAGAGGGACCACCGCTCAGGCCTGAGGGGAGGTGCATGGGGGCCCCAGGTCTTCACAGAGACACACGGAGAGCAAAGACCCAGGCACAGCTCCGAAGCCCTCCTTCCCTGGGAGGGACCTAGAGAGCTCTGAAACCCACCCCCGGGAAGTAGAGTGTTTGATGAACGGCCTTCCACACCCCTGGACTCGGGGGAAGCATAGCCTGCTTCACTGTCCCCCAACCCCAGGCAGACAGCCCCACCCCCGCCCCAAGACTGGGGGTATACAGGGACATCTTTGCTCTTCTGGCTCTGCGGTCCTGTTGCACGTCATGTGCTAGTGTCTCCCCTGGGCCAGTCCCCCTCTGCCACTGGGAAGCTCTCTCAAGTCCTAGAGCCCAGCAGACCCGGAAGGTCACGAAGGCCCCCCAGCACCCAGGCCCCACCTGGGGGTCCAGAGCGCCTGCACTGCCCGGGGTGCCAGGACCCATGGTGCCTCAGAGCAGGGCCACATCTGCCCATTCCAATCACATCCAACGCCCCAGGACACGCTGGAGGGTGGGCGTCCACCTTCATGCCAAGCCCATGCCAGCCCCTGCACAGGTGGGGTAAGTGGGGCAGCTGGACCCCCATGCCAGAGCACAGGAGCCAAGGGCCCAGGTTTCCTAGTTCTGTGGCCAGACTAAGGCCTCAAGGTCACTGAACCCCTTTACGGACACACAGGAGAGGGCCTGGGCCTCTGAGGCATGAGGTGGGGCCCTCAGGAGTCTCACTGCCTGCCAAGAGCGGAGGTCCCACCAAGGGGCCCCGGACACAGCCGCCTCCTCCCCAGGCCTCTGAGTCTCCACCAGAGAAGGGCCGTGCACAGGCTGGCTGTGTGCCTCCGGCAGCTCATGCAGGCTCCCAGGACCCCGCAGGTGACAGGGATGGCCGCAGTGCCCCCGGGAGGGCACCAGGGCCAGGACTGTATCCCCTAATCCCACTCAACCCTCCGGCAAGGCAGGGCTACTGCCCATTTTAGAGGTGGAAGGCCTAGATTCAGGGAGGGAAGAGGAGGGGCCACCGACCCCCACCCTAGGCCGGGGCAGCTGCAGCCAAGGCGGCTTGGCAGGGCCCCATCACGCATGCTCCCCTCAGTTCGGGCAGGCGCTGAGGCCAGGAGCTCTCCAGGGACCGAAGTCTGGAAGGCAAAACCCACAATGTGAAGGGCCTGAGGCAGCACTGTGGCCTGGTGACATGAGTCCCGGGGCCATGGCCTCCCCGTCGCTGGCACAGCCCAGCCTGCTGGGGAGGTGCTTGCAGGGCCAGACTGTGCATAGAGATGTTGCAGAAGGTGAGGCAGCTGATTCGCACTCGGCCTTCTCCTCAGGCCCTGATTTCCCTCTGGTCGGTGGGAAGGGGAGCAGGCCCATGGGTGGGGGGAGGAGCAGCCCTCCCCAGGTGTCCCTTCTCACCCACCAGTGCCCTATGACCCAGATGAAGCCATTGGCTTTTGCTCCCAATCCTAGCTGTACCCCCACAACCTCGCGTGGACAATCGGGGAGTCGCCTCACAGCCCCAGCCAGGGCCACGAGACGAACAGGAACTGGCCCCCACCCTGAGCCCACTCCTGGCCCTCCATGACTCTCCTTCACAGCTGTGGGCCGCCTCCCTCCACTCACACACACGTCCCCCCTTCCCCAGGCCACTCAGCCAGCGCAGCTCCAACTAGTCTTTGGGGAACAGGAGCCCCACCCCCACTTCTGTCTCCCCCCACCTCATGTGGTGCTAATCACCAGAGGACAGCTCCATCTGCCAATCCCCTGGGCTCTGACACCCTTTAAGGTGTAGGGCACGCAGCCTCAGGAGCCGCCATGACAGCTGAAGACGCTACAGGAAGGCCAGGGGATGCTGCCATGTCCCCCAGGCAGGTGGCCACACAGCCTGTGTCCCCATGCCACGGTTCAGTGTTGGAGGAACACCTTGATTTTTAATAGAGAGACCAGAGACCCTGGCTGGGCCTCTCGCCACTGCCACCTCTTAACTTAGTTTTATCCCAGAGTTAATCGTTCATCTTTTCCAGCATGGGGGTGAAATCCTAGGGGAAAAGCAGAGCTCTTCATACCCACACGTGTGTGCCTGTGTGTGTCACCCGAGTGTGGATAGGCACTTATGTACCGCGGCAGGAGACGGAGGCCAGCGTGGCTCAGCCCAGCTCTGGGGATAGGAAGGGACAGAAAGACATGCCCCCCACCGACTCAGGAGCCTGCAGTCCCCCAGGAAAGGTGGCTGATATCGGGGGAAAGGCACTGGCCCCAAGCAAGCCAGCCAGGGGGCTGGGCAGGGGCTGCTGCCAGACTTTGTGGGACAGATCCAGGTGGGTGGTCAGGGCTGGGAGGTCACAGAAGGGGACAAGAAGGGCTGCAGGCCCAGGAGATGCTGCTGCCAAGAACAGCTCAGCTGGTGTGGGGCATGGAGGAAAGGAGAGGTGGGCATGGAGCAGTCGGGGGCCCCTCTCCACTTAGGCAGGGTCACATGGGGGCTCTGAGAGGATGTGACGCCAAGATCAGACCTCCAGGGTGGCAGGGGCAGGCACTGGGGATTGTAGAAGCTGACCAAGTGAAAGGCCGGGCAGGGGTAGGCCCCAGGAGGGCAGAGATGGTACTGGGGGCAGCTGAGAGGTGGGAGTGCAGGGTGGGAGCCTGGGGGGTGGGAGGAAGGTGGGGCCTGGGGTAGCCGAGCATCTAGGAACCTCTAGGACCCCAGGCACAGAGGCTGGGGTGGAGGCGGCCACACGGGACAGGAAGCAGCGCCCAAAGCAGGCAGTGGCTTCCAAGATAGCCAGACAGTCTCAGGGCAAGCCAGGGACCAGACCTGATCCCGAGGCACTCGCCATGCACTAGAATTGATCTTGACGGGAATGTCCTCCTGCCGAGCAGGAGCTCAGGAAAGGGCAAGGCCAAATTCAGCTGGAGCCTGAGGACAGGGTCCACAGCCACACTGTGGCAGCAGAAGGAAGCGGGCCAGGGAAGGCGCTGAAGGGAGGCTGAGCCGCAGAGGGTCATGCGGATCTGGGGCTCTGCTCCCTCCTGCAGGTGGCCAGGAACCATGAGCCAGGAGATGGAGGATGGAGCTGGTGCGGAGGACGTAGGGGGCAGACAGATGCCCGTGCCAGTCACTAGGCAGCCTGGCTTTCCCAGGGGCCACTGGAATGGGACTCCTTGCGGGTCAGTTGTGAACGGTGGGAGTGTGAGTGTGTGTGAGTATGCAGGTGAAAGCCTGCCTTGTGGTGTGAGCACACAAGAGCAGGTGTACGTTGCCACATCTGTGAGTATGAGCAGCTGTGAGCTTGGTCAGTGAACCTGTGACTGGACCCCGCTGGGATGTCCTTCCTGGGGTCTACAGAGTGGGCCTCACCCAAGAGGGGGCCACAACTCTACCATCCGCAGGGCCAGGAAACCCCTGCCAGGCGGCAATGCGTGTTCATGCCTGAGGGAGGCACCTGCCCTGCAGCACACCCCTTCCCCCACCCACCGTGGCACCCCCAATCCTGGGCTCAGGTCCCTTGGGTCTCCGGTCTGGGCATCCCCTATCTCTTCTTCCCTGGATCTGCTCACTCTCACCTATGCCATGTGTAAGAACAGGAGAGGCCTCTGCTTGCAGAAGTCTCAGGGGAAGAAAACAAAGCTTCAACTGTGCCCCAAGGACCAGAGGGAGAGGGAGTCGCACTGAGACCGGACTTCCCTTGAAGACGCCAGCAGGCTGGTTTCTTTCTTTCTTAATATGGCTAAGGCTTCTCTTTTTTGGTGGGGTACGGCCCCACCAATATGGGGCACTGCCCCCCAATGTCACCCTCTGCCTCGGGGAGCCCAGCCTGCTGCTCAGAGGACCCTATCGGAAGCACACCCATCTCCCATTTCTGGAAGTTTCCACTGGAGAACCATGTCCCTGCACTGAGCTGGGAGACAGTGGGTCTCCCACAGACCCCAGAGAAGGGGCAGCACTTCCGGAGAGCCTCAGAGTCTCCGCATGTCAAGACACTGGACTTTTTGTTGGGGGATCCTAGGGGACAGGAGGGGAGGCAGGAACCCAACCCACCTGTTTGTCCCTCCCTTCCTCCCCACAGCAGGTCAGAATGAAAAAAATCCTCTTCCTGGCTGATCCGATCTGGAACCTAATCGTGTGGATAGCTGCAGCATGCCAGCCCGGCTGGCTCCCAGCTTGGGCGCTGGACGCCTCCCCACCAGACCCGAGGCTCGCTGCAAACCCCATGCCGACCTCATCACAGGACCTGGGCGCCGCCTGCCCCCAGCGCCTGCCACCACATCCCCTCAGCCCACGCCTAGCGCCCACCGTCCCTGGATTCCCCGGCGGCAGCTGCTCCGGGGCCACGGGAGGCAGTAATATTATAGATTACAACAAACAGGGGCAGCCCACTGACAAATAGGTCTGCGTGAGCGAAACGGTATATTATCCCATAAAAACGTCAGCGGGCAGAGCAGCAGAGCCAGAGCGGAGTGCGGCCCCACACCCAAGGCCCTTCCAGGCCCCATCCTTCGCAGAAGGACCTGGGCTGCAGTGATTTTCCAGACACTGCACGCTGGCTCTGATTTTGTTTTTTGCTTGTTATACTCTGTCTTCGGTGAGGGGAAATGAGGTCCCGGAGGTTAATGGGGACCGGGGAACCCCAGGGAAGCTGCTCCCAGGTGGGCGGGGAGCGGGGGTCGGGGGGTGAATGCAGAGCTACCCAACAGACAGGGGCGTGCCCTGAGTCCAAATCCATTCACAGCACATCTGCGAGGTAGGGGACACCTGGGGAGGCCACCTCCCCTCGAGGAGGCTGCCCAGGAGCTGAGGGTTTCGGACCCTCCCCGGGCAGGCCAGGACGAGCCTGCCTTCCTCCTCAGGGGAATGAGGCAGTGCGTCGTGAGGGAGGGCTTCTTTTTGGAAACCTGTCATTCAGGATGAACCCATCAAGAAGACAGACAGCTTCTGTTGTTTGCGGGTGTCAGGAGGGCAACAGGGCACCCCAAAGGCTAGGAGGTATTTTCTCGAGGGACTCCCTAGGCAGAGGCTGGCCCCGCTGCCACCCAGGAGGAGTCCCTGTATGGCTTCCACAGCAGCTGCTGGGCGACCAGGTCCCTCTGAGAAGGCCGTTCCAAAAGAGGGCCTGTGCCATGTACTGAGCTCAGGGGGTCGGGCAAGACTCTCTGGTGGGGCTTTGGCCATGACAATCACAGTAGCTGCTTCACAGGATCCAGAGGGCAGAGGACAGAGGACAGGTCCCATTTGTTACGCGCCGATATTCAGATATTTATGGTAGGGAGGAAGCCAGGCCGGGGGGCCCAGAAGCTTCTTCCAGAAGGAAGGGTGGGGGGCACAATGGAGCAAGGCTTTCTTCCACCAGGAAAGTACTTATTCCCAGCGGGACTGGCTGAACTCTATCTGTGCTTAGGAATTCCCAGCCCAGGGACATGGGCAGTCTCGGCTCAGACCCTGAGTAAGATCAGGGTATTCTGGGAAATGTAGTCCTTTGGGAGTTAGAAGGGCCGGCCAGGATTTCTGGGCGGGGGCGGGGTATTGAGTTAAGAAACAGCCAAGGAAGAGGGGAGAGCATTGAGTTAAGAAACAGCCAAGGAAGAGGAGGGAGTAAAGGGAGTTACCCTTACTCCAACCCCAGGGTGGATGTTCAAAACTCCTGGGAAGTGGCTGTATATATAAACATCTGCTGCCTCAAAAGACACCAGAGACCGGGCACGGTGGCTCACGCCTGTAATCCCAGCACTTTGGGAGGCTGAGGTGGGCAGATTGCTTGAGCTCAGGAGTTCAAGACCAGCATGGGCAACCTGGTGAAATCCTGTCTCTACTAAAAATACAAAAAATTAGGGCGTGGTGGTACATGCCTATAATCCCAGCTACTAGGGAGACTGAGGCACGAGAATGGCTTGAACCGGGGAGGCGGAGGTTGCAGTGAGCCAGTGAGCTGGGATCGCGCCACTGCACTCCAGCCTGGGAGACAGAGCCAGACTGTCTCAAAAAACAAAAACGAAAAGAAAAACAAAAACAAACAAACACACCAGACAATGCTACCATTCTAGTCTCAGATCATATCCACATATGGCTTCTCTGATCAAGTAATTTTGGGGACTCTTATTTTGGTAGGGAGACCTAGAAAGTCCCGAGAGGAGGGACCCCAATCAAACCACCCAGGATGAAAGCAGCATTCAGTGATTCCCCATGATTGTTCTCCTCTGGCCCCTGCCTCCAGACACACAGAGAGAGAAGGAGAACAAAGGTGCCTGCCAGGGGACAGAGGTGCTACCTGCCATGCCTCGGCCTCCAGGAGAGACTGCAGCTGTCCCAAGCGCTCACACATTATTTATGCTCACAGCCAGCTCTGATGACATATGTAAGTTGACAGCGAACATCCTATCAACTTGCTGGAGTGTATCTTGATTGTTAAAACACTCTTAAAGGTGTACAATCATTTATCAAATTAAAATAGCCGTGCCTTGCCAGTTCTTTTTCTACCTTCCTGGATGGAACCCCCAGTAGTCTCCATCCTCCTCTAACCTCCTGGGTAATCTGCCCTTGCACCCAGGCCCTGCTCCTCAGGGGACAGTGTCCCTGCTGCCAGGAGCCCCAGCCTCAGCATCCCCTCCCCACTCTGGCCCAGGCCAGGGCAAGCCCACTAATCGCCAAGAAGTGACAAACGCCAGAAGCCCCACCAATTAAATTTAAACTCATGCAAAGCTCAGTGGCTAGTAAATTATTATTTTTATTAGCTTGAACCAAGTTCCCGTAAGAGAGAAAGTCAACTTGCTCCCATGAATGGCTCTTGTATAATTTATTTAACTCTGTGCTCTTTGCCAAAGCCTGGAATATTTTTAGCTCGTTCTGTTGTTGGATTTGGCTTTTTTATGTGTGTCTCTGAGGGGTATTTTTAGCCTCATCCATGTTATTCTAACAGCCTCCTATGCATTTTGTCCTGTCTGTGGGGGCTGTTGAACCCTGTCTCACAGGGAGATGAGGGAAGATTTCTAAGAATAACCGGGGAGCGTTTGGGGGGACGCGCGTTTTCCAGGGGAGATGCGCTATTTGCACAACGCCATTCTCTGCCTGGCTCACTAATTTGCCTTATTACTCACGTGACCTGGATATTCCTACAGAAAGTGCGGCGGCTCCGTACAGGGATAATCAGATGTGGTGGCAGTACGAGCCCCACTGGGGGAAACCCACATTCCAAACAGTGCTTCGGCAGGGCGGGCGTGGCGGGCCACCGCTGCGGGTCCACGGGCCTCACCCTCCCGGATTCCTGTAGCTCCTTTGGGCTCGGGGCAACTTTGATGTCTACCTCTGTCACTTATGGAGCAGGATGGGTGACGTCTTCGGAAAGTAACTCTTTTCACACCTACTTAATGTTGGTAACTGTTGCAGAAACACTCCATCGTGTCATGGAGTTAATGAGGTATTTAAGAAAATGTATTTTTTTTCTTTACAAAAAAATATCACATGATGAGGGAGGGGAGCCTGTGATGGGGTCCTTCCACACTAGGAAATTATCTTTTTTTTTCCTCTACCGAGTTGGGGGTATTTTTTGGTTTTGTTTTGTGGTTTTTTCTTTTTCTTTTTTTTTTTCTTTTTGAGATTGGCGGTAGGAAGCACTTTTTTAGCAGGAAAGAAGTAGTTTGCAGTTCTCCCACCAGAAGGAGCCTCGCCTTTCTCCCACAACAACCCCCAGGCTCAGAGCACCTGGTTTCCCAGGCCCCAGCAATTTACACCCCAAAGAAGACAAGAGAAGGGGTGGGAGGGGAATCTGAGCAGATTACTGAAACCAAGATGAGAAATAGCGCCTTGGTGGAGCCCTGGCCCCTGGAGAGGGGAGGCCTACAGACCAGGACAGACAGGAGCTGGTCCAGTCAGAAGCCAGGAGGACGGTGGGCTGTCTATGTGGGCCTCTCCCCAGGCCGGGGCTGCCTCCAGATCACACACACACTCCCAGCAGAGGCGCCAGCCCCAGTGGCTCCAGGCAGTAGCACTGATGAAAAATCTTGGGTTGGTTCTTGTTGATTTCTCTTTTTTCCCCCCTAGATTTCACAGCTTTGCCTCCAGACCATCTGTATTAGAGACAAAATCTAACACTGAACTAAAAATAATGATTCCAAACATTTTAATTGCACCTTTCGGTGACAAGGTTACTAGAACAGCACTTTAACATAAAACCCTACAGCCCGAGTCTACAGCTCCCAGCACTTTCATTTTTAGAAAAACAATGGAAGAAGCCGGAGAGCCCCATATCCCAGCCATCAGGGCCCCTCAGGCTGACATTCTGAAAGTGCTGGGTGGGGTTGGAGAAGGGCAGCCCAGGCAGCCAGTGGGGACAGCCTCAGTCCAGCTGGGGTGGCAGTGCCAGGCCAGACAGGCACAGGAAGAGCAGCCCAGCAAAAAGAGGCAGCCTCGCAGAGGCCAGGGCCTCCATCTCCAATGGCTGGATCCTACTCCCAGACAGGCAGGAAGAATCCAGGTCAATTTTCCTTTCTGAGGGGCAGTCAGCAGAGGGAGGGGCGGGCCGGCTGCAGCTGTGGCCTGCGGACTGAGGCCATCCAGGAAAATGGGAAGTAAGGCGGCCAAACCGGCCATTTGGAAGTCCGCACACGAGATGCAAAAAAAATGTTTAACTTAATTATACTTTTTTCTCTCTAAACTAGATCATATATAGACACAAACCAAAGCAAATGATCTGGGGTATAATTCTTTTTTCAAAAAAACACATGCAGCTAAATTTTAAAAACCAATACAATATTTTGGCTCTTAGCAATTTCAAAAAGCTTTCTTTGAGCTACAGATGCTTCTAGCTGGATGTCTGTGTGGCCAAGCTGCTCATCACAAATGGGTTGAACATCTCCGAGCACAAGCGGTCTCTTCGGTCTGCAGTGGGGAGGAAACAGGGCCTCCAGGGACAGGGGACACATGGCCCTTCAGACCCTGAAGGAGGTAGCCCCGAGGGGCCTCCAGCGCCCTCTAGAGCACCCTGTGCTTAGGGAGGCTGGGAGGGCCTGGGATCAAGAAGCAGCACGGAGGACACAGGCCAGGCCAGAGCCCAGAGCTCTTCCGGGCCTACACACCAAGAACCACGTGGCCAAACTTAGAATGAGCAAGACAAAGGGCTAGGCCACCCGACCCGGCGCCCACCTACCCGGGTGCTGCCTAGACCTGGAAGTAAGGGCAGAAGGGGGAGAATGAGGCTGGCCTGGACCTGGCCAGGATGTGAGCTGGGGCATGGGGTCAAGGAGGCAGCGCTGACCTGACCTGATGGGGAATCTGGCCTGGCCTCCCGGAGGGGACAGCTCCAGCCCCAGCCTACCAACATGCAAGCCTCGGTGTCAGGGGCCCCCCGTCTCTGTCGTGCTGTTACTTGCCAGGCTGGAGGGCACAGCACAGTGGAGGTGGGGTGCACACGCTCCCCCTACCCCCAGTAGGGGCCACCCGCCTGCAGCCAGAAGAGGGGCTGGTGGGGAGGCTGGCGAGCTGTCCCTTCTGCCAGGCGGCCCCAGCCTCAGCGCCCCGTGCACCTGAGCCGGGTGGGCAGCAGCTCCCATGCAGGGGCAGGAAGACAAGCTTGATAACCACAGGGACAGCGGAAGAGATATTTTTAAATCACCCATCGCTCAGGCAAGTGCTTTTTCTCCTTCTCTTTCCAGTTATAAATCTAGAGGAGAAAAAAAAAAGGCAGAAAAGGAAGAGCGACAGAGAGAAAAGGGCAGCTTCACCAAAGGCCCAGGCAGGGAGGGAAGCAGGTATGGGCCAACTGGGGAAGCACTGGGGAGACCTCTCCAATGGGTGGCTCCCTGTTCCAATCTCCTGGCGCTGCAAATGCTGGAAGCCCGTTAGCAACTAAGCAATTTCGAGTTTGTTTTTTTTCTAGGAAACGTACGTTTTTGAGTGCCCTCCCTTCTTCCGACGTTTTCCCTTCTAGCCCCATCCGTTTTAATCCACACACTAATTGTAATCCCATTAAAGCAGATATAATTTTATTAGTATTCACAGTTCATCAAGCTACCAATAATAACTCTTACTGCCAATTTTTTTTAAGCGGTAAACATTTCTGATGTTTAGAACAAACTGTAAACAAAAGCCACCCATGTACGAGGGTGACCAGGCGGGTCCCTAGCGCAGCCCTGCGCGCTTCCCCCGAACTCCACGCGCGCCGCCCGGTGACCTCCCAGGCTTCAGGCGTGGTAGCTGCCTCTTCCCTGACCTCCCTCGACACTCATATCAAAGACACCAGGAAGAGAGCTGCCCTGGAAGCCTGGGCCCGCTCTGCCAAGGACTGACCCTCTCGGGCAGGGAGTCCAAGGGGACGGCCACCGGGCCTCCCTGCGAGGCCCAGCACCGGCGCCCCGCGCTCTCCTCTTGGAGCAAATCCACCACGTTCTCCTCTTGGAGCACATCCACCGCACTCTCGCCTGCACCGAAATCATGAGCGCCGCCCCGCGCCACCCCAGCCCGAGCCCGCGCTGCCCTCCTCCCCGGGCTGCAGGCTGTGAGGCTGGGCCGCACTCCGGCCACGCTTTGTCCGGCTTTAGCGGGATACCAGAGGCACTCGTTAAAGCAAATGCATCCCTGCAAACCCATTCTCGCCCTGACACTTCAAGGCTTTATATAGAAACAGGATTTGCTCGTCTTACACCGGCAGTCCCTATTAACGCTCGCCCGGCGCACACACCACCCTAATCCGCGAGGCCGCGGCGTACCCTGGTCCCCTCCCCCTGCCACAACAGCCGTTTTGTTCCCGCAGAAAGCGCCTCGTTGTCCCAGCCCCAGAACGTCGTAAGGAGGTGAATGCAGAATGCAGAAAAGAGGTTTCCGTGGAATTTAGATTTGCAGGAGGGGGCGGGGGAGGGTGGCGAGGCGCGGAAAGGCTTTAATTTCAGCCGGCTCCGGGGCTGCCCCTCCGAGACCCCCGGGGGAGGGTGGCCAGAGAAGGGCCGCTCAAAATCGCAGCGATGCAGCGTGGGGGGCTGGCGGGACGCGCGGCCCCGCTCAGCACCCAGGCGGCCACCGCGGCCGGGGCCGGGAAATGAAACCAAAGCTTCTCTGCTCCCGGGAGTGGAGCGGTGGGCACCCTGTTCCACTCTCGAACGCTCCCGTCCCGCGCCCGCCCCGGCCGGGCACTGACCTGTGTGCGAAGCCATGGGCAGCGGCGACGGGAAGTACTTTCCCGGCTGGAAGTGCGCGGGGGGCTGCGCGGCGGGCCCGGCCGGGGCGAGGCGCGCGGCGGCGGCGGCACTGCGGTGGCCCAAGCTCCCGCGCTCCGACAGCAGATGCGGCGGCGGCGCAAAGTCGCGGCCATCCATGCCGGGCCCCGGCCCCGGTCCGCCGCCGCTTCCTCGGAGCAGCGCGGCCGGGGCCCGGGGGCGGCTCGGTGCAGAGGCGGCGGCGTCCGGGATCACAGGCGGTGGTGGCGGCGGGGCCGGTCAGCACACGGGAGGACTGGGCTTCTCGGCGGGTGGCCGCGCACCGAGCCGGCGGCCGCTGTGCGGGTTCATGGTCTGTAGAGGCAAAAGCAGAGGAGACACGGGTGACTGGGGGGCTCGGTTCGCCCTGGGGTCCCCGCCCCGCCCGCTCGCCCACTTCCCCCCCCACCCCCCACCCCCGCCGGCCCGAGCGAGCGGTGGCCAGGCCGGGTGGCGGGGCCGGGGCGCTCGGTGTCTCCCCGCGGCAGGCGCGCGCAGCCCAGCACCTGGGACCCCGCGCGCGCACGCACCGTCCGGGCCACGCTTGGCCCGGGGCAGCTGGGGGAACCCAGCCGCGCTGCTAGCCGCCTCCCGTTCTCGTCCCCGCGGGTCCCTGCAGCGAGGGCACCGCGGCGAAGAGGCTGCTGGCTCTGCTGGGTGATAAAAACCCAAATCTGCGAAGCCATCACGCACACTCGCGCACACACACACACTCACACGCACACCCTCTCCCCTCCCCCGCTGCCCAAAGGTGTCTCGGAGGAAAAGGCCTGGGGTCCACGCTCGCTCACTCTCTCTCCCCACCTCATGCCGAGATCCAGCTTTTACTGCATTCCGCTTAACCGAATAACTATGCTAATTAAGCGAGTAATTTTATTGATTGTAACTCAAGAGTTTTTTTTTTTTTAATAACCTTCCTTTTTCCCCACTCCCATCCCCCCCATGCATCTTTCGGCCCATTCTTCTGAATCCGCCGTCGTCCTCCCTCCCCAGCCCCAGCGGGACCAGCTCCTGTCCCCAGAATCGCTTCAGGACCCCAGGCCGGCTCCTCAGAGCCCCGGGCGCCCCGCAACCGCCACCGGCATCACCTGGGCCGCCACGCCGCAGTGCCCGGCCTGCTGTCCCGGAGCCGGGAGCTTCCTGTTGAGGCTGTAACAATCACCCCGCCCCCCAATCAAATTCGCCCAGGATCTTCCTCTGCGGATTGGGGGCTTGGGGGTTGGGGGGGATGCTTTCAGAGTCAGAATGCTGCTCTCTCAACGGCCCAAATCGGCCCTAGGATTTCTTCTTTCAGCTCCTGCCGGGGACCGCGAGCAGAGGCCGGTCTCTGCATGGCGGGGCGGCCTGGGTACGCGGGGTCTGCGGCGCCCAGTTCGGACCTCCAGTCGGGGAAGGTGGGCCCGGCCCAGCACAACCTACTGCCAGCCAGCAGACCCCGCCCGGACCTCCGGCGGGGCCACCTAAAATGACCCTCACTTCCATTTTCTTTCACCCCCACCCAACGCGGAGCATCCACTCAGGCGAAATTGCGGACAATTTCAGACTCTGGGTGCCGAGGGTCGGAGCCAGTGATAGAAGCTACGTGCACCACCTTGCTCCCAGGCGTTCCTCCAAAGGCGTTCCTCCAAAGGCGCTCCCGGGCCGCACTTCACATATTCCTCCTCATCTCCTAAATACGTATTGTTTTTAATGTTTATCGCCTCCAACAAAAGGGAGATGGATAGGCTTGATATTCTTAATTAGGAACTTTGCAGAAAACCTTGTGTTTTTGTAGCCATCCCTACCATGACAACAAAGCGATTAAGATGTTTTCCATCTCCTGAATACCTTTTTAAATTGCGATATTTTATGCTGCGGGTTCTAAAACGTCTTATTTGCAGACTATTTTGTGTCTGATTTAATCTATAACCGAAAACATAATGTATTAAGTGAATACATATTTGCTCAGCTGATAAGCTTTTTTAATATTTATTCGGAGAGCTTTTGCATTGTAAATAAATGGGTCTACACAAAGAGTTCTCTTTGTCTGGCAACTACATACAACGGCGTTTGGGGCTCCCTTCCCTCTGGGATCGCCAGCTCTCTCCCCCGGTCTAACAAACAGCTCGGCTCCCAAGCTCCGAGCCCGGCCTGCAAAGCGAGTGCCCAGCCGCCAGGGCCCGGAGAGTACTCTGGCGAGGGGGCTGCGAGCGCTGGGGTCAGGGGAGGGGCTGCCCGGGCAGGACTAGGGACGTGGGGGCTCCCAGCACCGGCCGGTGCCTCCCGAGCTCCGGAGAGCGCCGGGCGGGACAAAGGGAAAGAAGGAAAGAGAGAGAGGTCAGAAACCTGCAGCTTCAAAGGCGCCGAGGGCCGGAGAAAGGCCGGGGGCGGCGCACGCGGGGGTGCCAGGCTTCCTGGAGGCCTCCGGGGAGTCGTGTGTGCTGTGCTTTTGTTTGGTGGTGGTGTTTTTTTTTTCCAATGAGAAATTTCAAAGTTGAGAAAGCGTGAGCTGCTGGCGATTCTCGGGACGCGGGCTCGGCTACGAAGCAGCAATTTTAATCTCGCACCCCCTGCGGGCGGATCGCAGGCCCGATTGTTCCTTTCTCACCAGCCGGCTCGACTTTTTAAGCAAACAAGAGGCGGATTACTGTCGCCCGCCTGCGCCGCCACGGCTCTGACCGGATTGGAGAGGGCTTTTCTTTGTGTTCTCTCCTCCCGGGGAGAGGCCGCGCGGCGCCTCCGCGTCTGCCAGCGCCGGGCTTCGGGGGCCTGGGGAGCCCGAGGAGGCCAGGAAGCGGGACGAGGAAGGACGGCCACACGGCCTGGGCTGGGAGCCCCACCGTCCCGCAGCCGCGACGCCGCCACCCGCCGAGTGCCGAGGCCCGGGCCCACCCCCAGCCCAGCTCCAGGAGAGGCCGCGCAGGAGGACCGCGAGGATCGCGCCGCAGCGCCAGGTCAGGCTGAGCTAAGGGAGGAAACGGAGCGAAAAGTGATGGCGGGCAGAGGACCCCGGGCGGGCGGAGAATCGCTGACGAGGGCATTTCGGGAGGAGCTGAACCTCGGAGCACAGGGCTCCTTCCCGGGAAGGCAGGGCGTGACCCCGGAGCCGCGGGTCCCTCTTCCCGCGGCCCCAGGCGTGGCTGGCGCGCTCCAGGATCTGGGGCTTCTACAGGTTTGCTTTGTTTTCTGCTTTTGCATCTAAAAACCCGCTCTCTCCTCGCCCGCCTGTCGGAGACCCGGACTCCGACCCGCCTGCCTCCCTCCGGCGCCGTCTCCGGCAGCGCGGGCGCGGTGGGGCCTGCAGGCCGGGCTGGGACCTGGCGCGCCCCGGGGCGCGAGTGGCTCGGCCGCCGCCGCAGAACCCGCTCCCTGCGAAACAGCCGCACCCGCTCCCGAGGAGAGTTACGAGAACGAGGGTCGCGCCTGACCCCCGCGCCTGTGGAAAACCAGCCCGCGGACCCCGCCACACGGGCCGTGACCCGAGCCCCGCGCGCTGTCCCGAACGCGCGCGGTGAAAACGCCCCGCTGCGCCAGCCTCGCTCGGCCCCCCTCCTCCACCCCTTCTCCGAAAAAAAAATCTGAAATGGGAACGAAGACCGAAAAACTCGCCATGACCGTTTCCCTCCCCGGCCCCTAGCCTCGGCCCGGAAGGCCCTTCAGGGCAGCGGCCGTGGGTACCACGAGCCGGCCGGTTCCCCTAGCCGCGGACCGACCGGGCGGGGCCAACTCAGGACTGCTTCGGGGAGGGGAGCAGGCTAGGGGAGCGAATAGTTGGGGTTCGTTCGTGCGTCACCCAAAGCTGGGAGCACGCTGGCGGCGCCCGGACTTCGCCGACTGTCCGCCCGGTGCCACCCGCGCGGCTCGCGCCAGACGCAGCCTGGCGGTCCCTGTCCTGTCTCGAGTATTTTTTATGCTGGGTGTCGATCGAGACAACAAGCGTTCAGAGCAAAGCAAGGACGCATTACGGGGGGAATTTTAAACCGATCGATAAGATTTTTCAGAGAAAAAAATCGCTTATATAGTCCATATTTTTTAAGAAAAAAAAGCTTCGACATTTTAACGGATTTTGTTAAAAGGGAAGGTATATATTTCTTAACATCACAACCCTGAATTTCTTTTGCTAAAAAAAAAAAAAAATGTAAAACCCCAAAGCCAGAATAAAAAATAATAATAAAAATACAAAAACAAAAAAAAAAAATGAAAGCAATTTCAGTTACTTACTGGAGGCTGTTTCCTGGATACAACTGAATGCAATACAATTAAATCAGTAAATGTGACTTTGTTTTGTATTCCTATTGGTATTTTCAATGTGCTGACTGTTGCACTGTAAATGCACCGCTTCCACAACAACGACTCTAGCGAGCCCATCCAGAGCGGCTCTCAAACCTGCAGCCTGGCGCGGCGAGCCACGGGCCCTGCATACTAATAAGCTCGTGCCACTCAGCCCGGAGCAGCCAGCGCGCTGATTGGCCGCGCAGCCCTCCACGGCCGGGAGCTCGTGCCACTCATTCGGCGTAAACAGGCCTCCCAATAGGCTGGCGCCAGGCCAGGGAGCTGCCAATCAGGAAGCAGCGGGGCTACTACCAAGCCCGATGGCGCCTAATTCAAGCCCGGCGACTGCGCAGCTCCTCTGCGCAGATCATTGCTGCTGAATGGGAATGTGGTGGCGCAGGGCAGGAGAGGGAGCTGGAACCAGCAGTGCGCGTGTCCCGGCGGAGGGGGAGGCGTATACACAGACACAGACACACACACACATATATGTTTAATCCAGCAGGTCTAACGTTTGGCTTCTGCCGCACGGAAGACCAAAGGAAGAAACACCGCCACCCCTTAAAAGTAGCTCCTTTTTCTCCCTGTGATCTGTCTGGCAGGTGGCAGGTAGGCCAGACCTCCAAGCCCAGAGGCCTCCCCAGGTTGCCTGGCCCATCTATCGCTCTGAGGCTGCTGCCTGCCCGGACCCGAGCTTACGGATGCACGCCCGCCCGCTGCTTGGGCAGTACAAGCTTTGAATAGCCCGCCCGGCCCTCTCCTCCCCCTGACCTGGGGATCAGACCCTGGGAAGTGAGTTCTGAGTCTCCAGCCGTCTACATTACTGGCTCTCAATTTTATCTCCCTCTGCCACACTTTGCAACAGAGCAACTACTAAAATGAAAATCAGGGATTTATTGCGAAGACAAGGATTGCCCTTTCTTCATCTACACCTAGATTTAAAAAATATTTTCAGCTCGATAATGGGGGAAGGCGGTATGGTGTGGTAAACCATGTATAGTATTTCTCAATGCTGCTCCCTGTCTGCATATCTGCTAAATCCTCACTCCAACTAAAGCAAGCTACTGAACAATTTTTATCGTAATCAGATGCAAACCACTTCTAAAATATTCTGCAAACAAATATTTCTGTTAGAATTTGGTTTCCCACCCAAATGCTATTTATTCTCAGGGAGTCGAGGTGATGTCTTAGTGGCGATGGATACATTTATTTTTGCTCCTCTTTCTCCCTGTGAATCTCTGCCTCCCCCTCTGGGGGAAAAAAGGATATTTAAACTAGAAGCCAAATGACAGATTCACACGCATTCGAAATTCTCCACCGTCTCATTCCAGCAGGGACACGAAAGAGTTAAACTCAAAGCCTGTTGTCTCTCTGTTTCCCCGCCCCCACTCCCGCTCCCGCGGGACCGCTGGGATTGGTTGGCACTCCGCCAGCGGACTGTCCATCACCGAGTGTAAACAAGGCGCTGATTGGCTGTTGTCCAGTCCGCACTGGGCCTCCTGAAAAAAGCAATTACTGGCTCCGCGGTTTCAAGGCGGCCCAAGGCCGCTTGATGAAAGGAGATAAGCTGGGGACCGTTTCCAGGATCCCCGCGGGCCGACCCGGGCAGCCCGGGAGCCGAGGTGCAGCGGAGAGCCCGCGGATCAAAGGAATCTGGAGAGAAAGGGGAAGCGGGCGGCCGGCCCCGGCCGGCCTTCCCCCCCGCAGGCCACGCAGACCTGGGGTGGGGGGCCGCGGGCCGCGGGTGGGGACTCCGGGATTTCCCGCCTGCCTGAGTCGGGGCCTGCGCCGGCGCCGGCTTTGGGCGGCGCAGCCGGGAGGGGAGCTCCGGAGAGCCCGGGGCTCGCAGGTAAGCGCCAGGGCTCCGCGGGCCGGGCCGGGGGCTCAGGACAAGGCGCGGGGCTCGCCCCGGCTGGCTCAGGAGTGGCGGTCGCGCAGGCCCGGGTCCCGGCTCCGGCGTCTCCCGGCTCCGGCGGCCGGGACCCCCAGCGACCGAGCCCCTGGCCAGGCCCCAGGCCGGCGCCTTCGGAAGCGACGTCTGGCGGGCCGCGGGGCCCGAGGGGCAGAGTCGGGAAGCGTAAATCCCCGTTGCGCGCGGAGATGAGATTAGCGCGCGGCTATTCATTAGGGCGGGGACGATTGAATTAGGTCCCTGGGCGCGGTCGCCGGCTGGGGGTGTGTTTGGCGCCGACCCCCGGGCTTTGGCCGTGGCATCGGGAGGCTGGAGTAGCGGCCCCAGCGAGTGTGTTGGGGAACTGGGCGCCTCCGGGTCCCAGCCCCGCGGGTGCAGGCGGAGGCTGCCCGCTTCCCGCGTACACCGAGGACGGCCGGCCCGGCTCCGGAGAAATGGCGCTTGAGAAAGGAGGGGAGGGCAAGGTTCCCGGACCCTGCACAGGGACGGGTCGCCGGGGACCCGCGCAACCCTCAGGGGATGGAGGAGGCGCGAGCTAGAAGCGGCGCGCGGGCCCGGGCCCGGGGCTAACACCATGGGGCCCAGTCTCTCCTGGCTCGGGTGAGTAGACGCGCCCCGAAGCCCCGGGTCCACGCAGGGCGCCCCTCACAGACGGCGCGTTTCCTACTCTCCTAAGGAACCGATTTCCCGTCACTGCCTCCGATGAGCTTGTTTCCGGATCAGGAACCTTTTTCAAGTTAATTTTTAAAGCCTCATTTGAATTTTTTAATATAGGAAAATATGTATATGAGAAAAACATTGGCTCCAACAAAGAGAACACCGTGGTCTCCCAGGACTTGCTCTGAGCTCCCCGAGTCAGGGCAGGGGCTCCACCTCAAACCGACCTGTGGGGGAAAGGGAGGCCTCAAGCCCCTGGGAGTCCTGGTCCCCTCCAGAATGTGTTGCAAGGAGAGTGACTGGAAAGGCCCCACAGAGCCCCTAAACCAGCCTCCCCTCTCCCTTGGGCAGATTGTTCTAGGGTCCTGGAGCCTGAAGGATGGGCCCTCAGCTTGCCTGCCCCCATCCCCAGTCATCGTTCACCATCCGAGAAATGCCCACTGCCAGGGACATGGGAGGGCAGAGAGTAGCTCCCAGGTGCGTGGCCCCTGTCCTGAAGCTAGTTTAGACCCTTCTAGCTCAGCCTCACCAGATCCCCAGGGTGAGCACTGGCTTCACATCCCCCAAGTGCTGGTCCCTTCGTGTCCCCAAGAGAGGCTGCTCGGCCAGGTGGGCAAAGGCCCCGAGGCATTGAGTGCACCTTCCAGAGCACTGCAGAGGCTCCCTGTCCTTCTCCTTCCTCCCCACTCCTGCCTCCTCCTCCCCCAGTGTTCACTTAAAACAAATTGTACTGGGCTTTTTGTTTTTTTTTTTCAATACTGTTTCAAAACAGTTGTTACAGCAAATAACTGCAGACGGGTCTGCTGGACTTGGTGGAGAGGGGCTGGCAGCTGCCCAGCACGGGCGCCTGGCCGCTGGGCAGCTCCCGCAATACCAAAATAAGCTCCCGAGTTCTCCTGGAAGACTTGGGCCGCTGGGAGCTCAGGCTGGCGATCTGCTTGGAGGAAACCTCCTTGGTTTCCTTTTTTACTCTTCCGGCTGTCCAGAGCTAACAAATGTTTTTAATTTTAGAGGAACATGGTATGGGGATCTGCAGGTTCGCCTTCCACTGAGGAGAGGACCAGGGAGGGGACAGAGGAGGGAGAAAGGAGAGGGGATAATAAACCCAAGGTCAGTCTTGATGCTGGAGTGCCCAGGTCTCCGAAGTTCCTGCAGCTTTACAGATGAGTGGGCTGCAAGTGAGGCTGGGCCTGTGGACACCCAGTGGGGCCTGGAATAGTGCCAGGAGTGGCCTTGAACCCCACCTTGATCCCTCTCCAGCAGGATCTGGGGTTACTGCCATGGGGCTGGCAGACACCACTCCAGGTTTGCCCTCTGGCCTAGGGAGAAGATAAACCCCCACCCCACATAACCAGCTGCGTTTCTACACCTGGCAGGCCGGCTCACACATCACACTTGAATGCACGCACACACTTGTGCACAGTCTTGAGGGTGTGCACATACGTCTGTCTGTACGCACTCATGTGCCAACATGTGAATCACTTGGAAGTGTATACACCCAAACCGACAGCACAGATGGGCAGACAGGTGAGCCTCATGCAGCATGTCACACTCCCACATGCACAAAACATGCATGCAGAGGCACATCACACATGCAGAAGCACTCCCGAGAACCACCTTCTCCCTTCCAGCCTAGGGGCCCCTGTTCCCCCAGAACTGGGCCCAGCCCTGGAGCCCCCTCCAGCACTCCTCTCCCACCCCCACGCTCCCCAAGAATGGCAGCAGATGTAGGTCTCCCGGCTCCCAAACCACTGAGATCCTGCTCTGTCTGAAATAATCACATAAATAATCATTTTTTAATATAAGGGGGTGGGGGTGTCAGGCAAGTTGCATGAAATTGTGAATTAGCCATTGCTCCAAATAAATGCCTGCTTCGGCCAGAGAGCAGCAGCACGGCACCCCCAGTAATCCTGTGTTGGGTGTCACTCCATTGTTCCCTGGGCTGTTAGTCAAAGGGCAAATTGGAAACAATTTCTTGATGACAAAAATTGACTTTTAATTCTTCCCACCAGAGGCACAGGGAGACAAGTCCAGGGGCCAGGCCTGAGACTGGGGCTGGCATCAGGAGGGGTAGGCAGGGGTCGAGGTGGGGGGCCTAAAATGGTTCACAGCAGAGACCTCCCTCCACCGGAGGACAGCAGCAGCTCACCCCCACCCCAGAATCAGTGTTCGGGAGGACAGCTGGGGCGGGGGGTTAGGAACAATCCCACTCCCTCCCAGAAGAGGCCCTGACCCCCCACCCCACCCCACCCATCTGCCTGTAGGAGCTCCTCTGCTATAGACTGGGGGGAGTTCTTTCCATCAGGGCCTTTCCTGGTGCCTGGAGGGAAGAGGGTGTGGGGGAAAGGTCCATGTGCTCCCCCCCTCACCTCCCCTGCTCAGCAGTGTGACTTCTGGCTCTGGGGAGGATTGGGAAGCCCCAGGGTCTGTGCCTTGGAGGTGGGGGGCAGCCTTTTCTCTGCCACAGCTTCTGCCTTCGGGAGCTTACCCTTCCTAGGAGCAGAACTGTTGTGGAGGGGAGAGGACGGCGAAGGTTCTGAAGCGAAGGGGGCTGCCCCCACTGAAAACAAAGCTTCCAATCACAGCCCCTTTATTTATCAGGACCCAGAGGATGAGGTGGCAGGGGAGGGGGCTGCATGGAGGGAGCGCTGCACCCTCGTCCCCAGCGCCTGGGCTGAGGCCCAGGGTATGGGGGCTGAGGCAGGCCACAGAGGAGCAAGGCTTGTCAGGGGCCAGGCCTGGGTGGGAGATTGTCTTCCAGGCACACACAGCTCCCAGCCCGGCGCACAAGGCTGTCTGTCCCTTCTTGGGCCCTCCCAGAGAGTCCCGGCTCCGGCCTAAGCGGGGAGCCAGGTTGGGGATGTGGGAAGGCAGAAGTCCCAGGGATCCTGGGAGAGGTTCAGGTTGTACCTGCAGGCCATGGTCTCCTCGACAGACCTTGGGAGGAGGTTGTAAGTTTTTTAAAGAAATCAGAGCAGCAGAGGAAAGGGACTCAGGAGCCCGGGGCGCGACTTTCTGGACTCCCCTCCAGTGAGGGGGCTCCATTGCTGCAGTTGCCGGTTTTGTCCAACCAGGTCAGGAGGCTGCCCGGCCCCCTCCCCGTTCTCAAAGTTGCTTGTTAAACACAGAGTCGTAATTTGTGACTAAATATAACCAGTGTGTTTGCACGGAAAGTATAATTCAGGGTGCTTGTTGTATGAGGTTATCAAGGAGACCCATCTGGGTTAAATTAAAGTGATTTTCATAAAGGACAGAAGTGCCCCTCCGCCTGGTTTCCCCTGCCTTTTTATTAGTGACAGTGTGATTGTTGCAATTATTAGAGGGGACCAAGGAAGGTGGGAGTTGCCAGGGGCCCCCATGCTGAGGAGGGAGCCTCCCAGCCCCCTTCCACTCACCATTGTCCTGCTGCCCTTCCAGCCTCCTGGTCACTGTCACCTCCTCTGCGGCTGGAGGACTGGAGAAAGGCCCAGGAGCCCTGGGAATCTCCACTGTGCCAGGCTGCCTTCCCTAAAGGCGGGCTCCTTCCCCACAGGCAGCCAGTCTGGGGGTGGACCTGGAGGGGACCTGGAGGGGCAGGGTTCTCTGAGAATCTCTGGGCCAAGGGATGCGCTTTGGGGATCTGCTGGAATAAAGAGTAATTGGTTTTCCCCACAGGAGGTTGACCCCAAACAGCCCTCAGTCTTCCTACCCACAAGGACAACGGGGACAGGAAGCCAGACCCGGGAGAAAAAGTCCAGATCAGACAGATGGGGGCTGGGAGGGCCTAGTGGCTGAAACTGCCCTGCTTGGGGACAGTGCTCAGGCAGGACCAATCCAAATGAGGGCACTGCTTATGTGGTCCTTCTGGGAGCATCCTCCAGAGCAGAGCCTGGCTTCAGGCCCTCCCTGCAAGGACACCTGCCTCCACTCCCTGCCAGACCAGGCCTGGCTGCAGAGGTGAAGGGGCGTCACGGCTGCCTGTCTCCACTATTTGGCTCTCCACTGTTTGGCTGTGTTTACACGTATCGCTGTCAGGGTGTCTGGACAGTGGGGCTCAGAGGGCCTCGGCGGCCCAGACTTCCCCAGGCCTATTCTCACATTGGTGGGAGGGCCCTAGTGGAGGGGTACAGGCTGGGTGGCGGGGCCAGGCCAGCGGTGACCTACAGGACCATGGAGCATTTAGGTCTCCCACCCAACCCCACCCTGTCCTCTGAGCATCAGTTACAGAACCCAGGCAGCAGGAGGGCAGGGCCCGGCCCCTTCCCACCCATCCTCAAGGCAGGCAGGAACTCTGAAGCCAGCTTCCACCAGGGGTTCCCTTAGCCCCCACCCTCCAAAAGCCCCAGACCCTGCCAGGCCTCACCCTGCCAGCATCGTGGCCCCAGCTGAGGGCTCCCAAAGGCAGTTGCTGCCAACACAAGCAGGAGGCCTCGGGGCATCCGGCAGGGCACACACCAGATCGACCTGGGCTCCCCCCGCACCTCCCAGACCCAGCCTTCTAGTGGGTCCTGGCCCATAAACCCCCACGCCCCGCCCCTGAGATGAGCCCCACCGCCCACCTGCCCTCCAGCTCTGGAGACTTTTCTCTCCCTTGGCCATGGCTCCCATTGGGAGGCTGCAGGCCCTCCCTGGGCTGCACCAGAGGGGACAGACTGCCTCTCCCCTGCGACTTCTGGGGCCACTGGAGTCCTTGGCCTGGTTACCTACAGCATTTATAGCCCTCCAGTAAGTTATTTGGAATTCTCACAGAGCAGCGTGTGCCTGGGGCAGAGCCCTCACCTCCAGCCCCTGGACCACCTGACTGCTGCCTCCGCCTGCTCCAAATACGGCCACCACCTCTTTTGTTAACGGGACAGTTGATCCATTAAATTAAAACTAATTCAATAGATTCATTTTTTTTCTGGCCTGCACAAATACGTATTCTACTTCAATTCATGAAGCATCAGTACTCGCTGCAGGGGTAATTCCCCAGGTGGGAGAAGAGTTTCGGGGAAAGTGCCCCGAAAGGGAGACTCCCGAAAAATCCCTTTCCCAACAGCCAAGGCAGGAAGGCCAGAGGAGCCTGCCCCGGGCCAGGGCCCAGACCCGCGCAGCAGCCCGCTCTCCCGGCCACTTCTGCCGGGGCCTTTCCGAGCGAAGTCCATTAGGGCCAGGTCTCTGCGCCTCCACTACCCGGGGTCCGGGCAATACGCAGCCCCGACGACCGCCCTCGGCCCGGGGGAAGCGCAGAGACACACTGGAGGCATTTTCTTCCCTCTGGAATTGATTGTTTTTTGTTTTTGTTTTAATAGCAGGACTTTTCCAAGCAAAAAGTCTCCTGAGGCGGGTGGTAAAAACTCAAAGCGTCTACATCCAAGCCCGGAACAAAAGCCCTTTGGAAATCCCGCGGCGGGGCCGGGCGCGCGGGCGGATGCGGCAGGAGGGGCGGCCAAGCGCGCCCGGGACCCGCGTCGGGAGAAGCCGCGCAGCGCCCACCGTGGGGGTCGAGTCCCGGCGGCCCCACCTGCTCCGGAGTCGGCCCTGTCCCTCCGTCTGGGGAGGCGGCCGGAGGCGCCATCACCGCAAATTTATGGCCCGGGTGACGTGCTTCCTACTCCCACAGTGGGGCCCGGTGACATTAAACAGAAAATTGACGAGAACGGAGCGAAGCCGAATCCCTTTCCCTCCAGCCCCGTCCCCCTCGCTTTTCGGGGAGGGAACCAGGGACCAGAGCAAGGGCGTCCCCGAGTTTGTGCGCTCGGAAGCCCGTGCCGGAGGCTTCTCCCGGATTCCAGAGCCCAGGCCGCGTGCTTCGGGCGCGCGACCCCCGCCCGACCGCACCCCTTCGCGGGCCGCAACCTCAGCTCCGTGCCCGGGGCGGCCAGGCAGAGTGGGGCCCCGCACCCGGGTCGCTCCCGCTCCGAGGGCCCAAGCCGGATGAGGCTCCGACGCGCCCTCGGTCCTCCGTCCGTGCCCCAGGTCCGGGGAGCGCCCCGCTGCCTCCAGCACAGCTGGGGAGGGAGGACCCCGGCTGCCCAGCCCCCGCCCTCGCCGCCGCGCCCGTCCCCGGCCGGCGCAAGTGGGAGAAGAGAGCGAGAGACGAGCGGGGCGCGCCTGGGTGGCTGCCGGGGGTCGCTCCTCTGGCCTCGAGCGCCCGCTCCCTCCGCCCCCCGGCGCCTCCTGGCACCGAACCCTCCGCGCCGAGTCCTTAAAGGCGCCGCCTGCTCTGCTGGCCTTTGTCCGCGTGTCAGGAAAGGTCACACCGGGGGGTGGCGCGGGGACAGCGACGCTGCCGGGCGCCGGCATACCCCCTACCCTCTCCTCCGCCCCTCGGGGCACTTGCTGCGGCCCTGCAGGCGTTGGTCTTGTAGCACTTGTCCTGTCGTGCTGGGTTACACACAGCCATGACCGGAGCCGGCGCATGTGTTTCTCAGAGAGGAATCCAGGGAGCCCTGTGGGGGCTGCTTGGGGAAATGATGCTGCCATCCCCATGCCCCTGGTGCTAAACAGGGAGAATAAAGAAGCCCTGGCCTGAGGGAGACAGCCCCAGGGGACAAACAGAACCCTGGTTCATAGCCCAGAGAGGGAACGGGAGGGCCAGGCCTCAGCCAACTCCAATCCTGCCCTGCCTGAGCCAACTCCATTACTCACCTCTCTGGCCTGCGTGGTTATCGTCGGCAGCAGGGGTACCGGATCCTACCCTGCCTGTTCAACCCTCTAGACAGCCTGGGACATAGAGGGCATGGTGGCCATGCCCATTTTACGGATGAGCAGAAGGAGACTGTGAGAACAAATAACATGCTCTTGTTCACACCTGGGGCCTGGGTGCATAGGCCCTGGATTCTTCTGGAAAACTAGTCCTAGGATTGGCTGGCTTTTGGGCCTCGGACAACCCTAAGACTCATGGCTGGGGCAGACATGATGTGTCCCAACTTCTACCTTGTAGACCAGGGGCAGAGCAAAATGGGCCTCATGACCAGCCATTGGGCGCCTTGGCCACAGCACCCACAGAAAGATGTGTCAGGGTCCAGCTCTCCCTGGGAAGCCCTTCCCAAAGCTCGCGGCTGGCCTGTTTCTCTGTCACTGGGATGAGGCCCCAGCAAGGCAGATCGCAGCCTGCAGCCGGGAGGAACTGCTAATATATGGCAAGAGTCTGGAAAGCAGATTCCAAAAGGTCAGGTTGGACTGAAACCAACAAGATTACGTTGAACAGGCTGGATGTGAACCTCCACTTTCAGGTTCAAAAATCAGTTGTAAAAATGCAGGCAGCTTCCCACTGAAGACTTGCTGGGCCAAGCCACAGCTGTCTGCACCACTCAGGCAGCTCATCCACCCCCTGTCTCCCCGACACAGGCCCCCTTGTGAATTTCCCTGAGCCCCAGCAGCTGAGCCTGCGCCCTGGGGTGGGAGTGGGAGCTCCCGGGATGTCTGACCCGCTGTCTCTGATGTCAGGTCCGCTGGGGGAGGGGATGCAGCTGGGGACAGTAGAGAATGGGGTCCTTGTGCCACTGTCATCAGGCCCAGGGCTTCCATGAACACAGCTTTGTCTGCACCCATGCCCCGTGGTGACCATGGGACCAGGGGATCAGTGGGCCTCTGAACAGGAGGGGCGTGCAGAGCTGCTTTTTGGCCTCAGTTAACTCTTAAATGGGTGTCAGAGGCACTGTCTTTCCCGAGCTACGCGCCTCGTGCCTGGGAGCCTTAGGGCCACACGGAAGGGTAGAAATCAGTTTCAGGTCCCGAGGTCTGGAACAGCTTTTTTAAACCCAGTTTTTTTCCTATGAAAATGGCTGCAGACACTGGGGGAGGGAGAGGGTGGTCCTGATCCTGATGACTCCGAAATATACTTGGCCTTCCCCAGAGATTCCTGCTCCCAACCCAGGCCCAGATGGCAACAGAAGCTCATGGTGAGTACGCACCGGTCCTGGTCTGGTTCCAGCATGCACCGCATTGCTGGGGAGGTCTTGGTGGTAGCCCCCACCCTGGGCATCCATCCACGCAGGCCCCAGCCCCCGCAGGACGACCCCATTACAGAAGGGAGAAGTATAAGGAGACCCTCAGCCGAGGTTGGGAGACCTGGAAGCTGGAGGTAGTGCACCTGGGTATAGTGTGATGGGTTGATGGGTGGGTTATATTCTCTTCTTTTTTTTTTTTTTTTTGAGGCGAAGTCTCGCTCTGTCGCCCGGACTGGAGTGCAGTGGCCGGATCTCAGCTCACTGCAAGCTCCGCCTCCCGGGTTTGCGCCATTCTCCCGCCTCAGCCTCCCGAGTAGCTGGGACTACAGGCGCCCGCCACCTCGCCCGGCTAGTTTTTTTTTTTGTATTTTTAGTAGAGACGGGGTTTCACTGTGTTAGTCAGGATGGTCTCGATCTCCTGACCTCGTGATCCGCCCGTCTCGGCCTCCCAAAGTGCTGGGATTACAGGCTTGAGCCACCGCGCCCGGCCTTTTTTTTTTTTTTTGAGACGGAGTCTCGCTCTATCTCCCGGGCTGGAGTGCAGTGGCCGGATCTCAGCTCACTGCAAGCTCCGCCTCCCGGGTTTACGCCATTCTCCTGCCTCAGCCTCCCGGGTAGCTGGGACTACAGGCGCCCGCCACCTCGCCCGGCTAGTTTTTTGTATTTTTTAGTAGAGACGGGGTTTCACCGTGTTAGCCAGGATGGTCTCGATCTCCTGACCTCGTGATCCGCCCGTCTCGGCCTCCCAAAGTGCTGGGATTACAGGCTTGAGCCACCGCGCCCGGCCGGGTTATATTCTCTTCTTTAAAATGTTCTATATTTTTCAAATTGCCCTTTTGAAATGTACTCATATTGTAATCAGAAAACAAAACAGGCCAGGCATGGTGGTTCACACCTGTAATCCCAGCACTTTGGGAGGCTGAAGCGGGTAGATCACCTGAGGCCAGGAGTCCCAAGACCAGCCTGTCCAACTTGGTGAAACCCTGTCTCTACTAAGAATACAAAAATTAGCCAGGCGTGGTGGTAGGCACCTGCAGTCCCAGCTACTTGGGAGGCTGAGGCACGAGAATTGCTCAAACCCAGGAGGCAGAGGTTGCAGTGAGCCGAGATCTTGCCACTGCAGTCCAGCCTGGGCAACAGAGAGGGACTCCGTCTCAAAAAAAAGAAAACAAAGCAAACCAATGAAGACTATTCCAAACAAATGTCCAGCCTCCCCCTGCCAGAGATCAGAGGCTGCAAGGTGGGCTCTGTCCCCACCCACACAGCTGGGGAACCCACAGGGTGCCAGGCCCCCTCAGCCCCATCCCTGCCCCACAGGCTCCTGGAGTGATTGTAGGCTCTGGACTGTCTCAGTTTGCCCACAGCCTCCCCTAGGTGCCCGGGGAGCCACTGGCCAGCCTCTGATTGCACTCCAGTCAGGGCTTGACAGGGAGACAGAAACCAGCCTTGAACTCCTTCCCACGCCCCAAAACGCCAGTGTGCACAGTGAGGGGAGCCCTGGCCAGACAGCACAGACGGCATTCCTGCCGGCGAGAGGCCCAGGGCCCCAGGGAGCCAGAGGGGCAGGGTGCCTGGCAGCATCCATGCACATGGGCCCAGGTCCCCCGACACCGGGCTGAGGCCAGCCTCCCCCAGAGCGGTTTGGAGCCCCGCCCTGGAGGGGGAGCGGATCGCCTGCATGGGGGTGATGAGCCACCAGGTGGTGAGGCTGCCCGGCAGGGCTGGACCCCCTTTTGGATCCCCCTTCTGATTTCTGCACCCCTGAGTCTTGCCCACGCCATAACCTCACCCTGCCAAGGCCAAGGGACAGTGGGGCAACAATGCCCTCACCAAGCTTGCCCTGGGACAGCCACCTCACTCAGGGGAAGCTGGGTTTTGCCGAATTTTCTGCATGGTGTGGGTCCGTGGGCTGGGGGCCACTTCGCCTCCCTGCACCCGTCCTAGGACCCTGGGCCTGCAAGCAGGCTGGAAACCCTGTGGGGGCGAGTGGAGCCCAGGGACTTCTAGGAGAGGGTCGTATGTCACAAGCGGCTCCGGCGGATATGGGCTTGTGAACATGGGGGCTGGGGTGGGGTCAAGGTATGAACAGCACAGGCCTAGAAGCCTCAGACTCTGAGGGGGAGAAAAGAGTCCCCAACACAGAATCAGAGGAGGAGCCCGGAGTGGGGGGAAGAAGAAACGGGCGCAGTGGGCGCTGCCATCCTTCCTTGGGGCGCATTTCCTCCCTGCCCTGACCACGAGGAAGGGACCCTCCTGCCTCCAGAAGGGACTTCTCCGAGCCCAGGACACACAAGGACACTGAGGCTCAGTCACCAGGAAGCCCTCACTCCCCATCAAGGCCACCCAACAGGAAGAAGGGGAGGCAGGATTTGATCCCAGGCTTCCCTCCCAGCCTGCACGCTGCTGCACTCCTCAACCCTGAGGACCCCAAGAGCCTCCAAGAATGTGAGATTTTGGTTCTGAGCCTCCACAGGGGCCACTGGTGGCCTCTGGTTCAGGACAACCAGAATTGGCCCAGACGCCCGAGCAGCCAAGGGGAGGGCTTTGTGGAGTGTGGGGGTCTGTCCTTCCCCATGGCCACAAACAGAGCCCACCCCTCAAATGCAGGTGGGGTGGGGCAGGGGAGCGCCTCAGCTTGGTCATCTGGGCTCCAGTGAGGCTGCCTGCTCCTCCTCACCCGCACAGGAGGCTGAGGGTGGGGCCCTGGGGGAGGGGCTGCCCCAGGCTGTAGTGCCTGGGAGAGCTGGGGGTGGGGAGGGGACAGGCGGATGGCCCTCCTGCCTGGCCCTGCCTGCCCAGGTCTTGCTGCCTCCCCCTGTTGGGTGATTTAGATGATTATAGACCTGAGGTCCCGCCAGGCGCGTTGGCTGATGCCTGTAATCCTAGCACTTTGGGAGGCTGAGGCAGGTGGATCACTTGAGCTCAGGAGTTCGAGACCAGCATGACCAACATAGTGAAACCCCATGTCTACTAAAAAACAGAAATTAGTGTGGTGGCGCGCCCCTGTAATCCCAGCTACTCGGGAGGCTGAGGCAGGAAAATCACGTGAACCTGGGAGGCAGAGGTTGCAGTGAGGCGAGATCACGCCACTGCCCTGCAGTCTGGGCAACAGAGCGAGTCTGTCTCAAAAAAATATAAATAAATAAATACATAAACCTGAGGTGCAAAGTTTAAAGGTTTGGGTGACACATCAGAGGCAGGCCTGGGGAAGAGGTGTCTGTCCCACCCTCCCAGACCGCATCCTCCAAGGGCTTGGGCCCCAGGGATGCTGGGTGGCCCCTTGGAACTGTGAGGAGCTGACACATGGGTGGGGACCAGAAGAGGGGCCATGGAGCACCCTGGTGAGGGTGTGGGCGCTAGTGGGGCCTGCCTGGTGTGTGATGGGGACAGGCACAGGCATGGGGGTGGCCCACATCCAAGACAGTGGGCTCCTGGGGCCACCTCTCCACACGGCGGCCCCAGGTCTAGCTCGGGCCTAACAGCCCAGCCATCCCTGAGAGCCAGTGCAGAGGGTACAGCAGCTGCCTCCTCTCGGGGCCCGCCGGACAGTCGCCATCCTGCTAGAAGCGCAGGGCAGGAACTCCCGTGCCCATCGCCAGAGAGGGAAATGCTCCTTGGTCTCAGGAGGCGGCGGGGCCCGGGACTCACACGGACCTGGGCCCAAGTCGGCCAGTTCCAGCTGGGCACACTGGGCAGGTCACCCACCTCCCGAGCCCTCCATGTCCAGGCCATCGTGGGAAAACCCTCTCCAATAGGGGAGTGAAGGAACAGGATGGAGTGGGGGTGGCCCCAAGGCACGGGGAGAACCAGAGGGTGCGGGTGAGGCCCCGCCGTGTGCCCTGTCCCGTCTCTTCCTCTGAGGGCAGGCGCCTCACCCGATCACCCTCCCGGCTCTCTCGGCCGCCCCTGCCTGGGCTTGCTCCTGTCTGGTGTTGGGTGACCCGCCTGCTGCTCTCAGGCCCCACACCCATTTGTGGCCTCATGGCCATGAGTGGCCCTGTCTCCGACTCTGAAGTACTGTAGGAGCTGCACTGCAGTGGGCCCCCAAATGATGGGTCCACCTGGAGCCTGTGAACACAACAGGCTTATTTGGGAAAAGGGTCTTTGTCCAGAGACAAAGGCCCTTAGAAGATAGAGATCGGAGAAGATTTGAGGAGGGTGAGAGAGGCCACACGAAGACGAGGCAGAGACTGGAGTGACACGGCCAAGGCCACGGGACGCCTGGGGCCACCAAACGCCAGAAGAGGCAGAAGGAACCTCCCCTGCAGCCTGCGGACAGAGGACGGTCCTGCCGACAGCTTGATTTTGGTTCCGGCCACCAGGACAGGGAGAGAATAAACTTCTGTTGTCTGCAGCTGCCCCATTTGTGGTCCTTTGTTGGGTGGCCCCAGACATAATCCCAGCACTGGCCTGGCCTATGGGCAGCTGTCCCCAGCCCGGTGGAGGGTGTGGCTGTGACTTTCCCCCCAGCAGATCCAGGACCCCAGTCTCCATCTGAGCTGCCATTGGGCTGTTGGGCGCCTACCAGCCTGTGGCAGAAGGACCAGGACCTGGGGGCGGGCAGGGAGCAAGGGTGGTGTGAACTGGCTGGGAGGAAGGACTGAGGCCACACCGGTGCCCGGGGGGATGCAGACGTCACCAGTGTGGAGTCTGGGGCCGTTCTGACAGGCTTTAGACAAATTTCTTTTTCTCTCTGGAAAGGGCGGCGGGTGGGCCTGCGTGCAGGGGAGCATGGACTGGGAACTCCGGGAGCCTTGGGTTCTGCCTCATCCCCTACATCCCTGTGGGGCCACGTCCACTCACCGAGGGCTTCTGGCCGCCTTGACTGAGGGTGGCCGGGCACCAGCACCTTCGCAGCTTTGCCCCACACTTCGGCATGGGGGGTGGGGTGCAGAGTTCTCCTGTTTTACAGAGAAGGGAACTGAGGCACAGGGAGAGGACAGTTTGCCGCTGGTGCTGACCATGGACTCGCCTTGCCCGGCCACCCGTGCAGCCCCTGCCCCCCATGACGAATGTGCTCATGTTTCCTGGCTGCCCCTCGACCCCACTCCCACCTCCCTGGCTAAACAAGGGAGACCTTGGCGTGAGCTCTCCTTTTTCCTTTCTGGAAGGAATGGCAGACTCTGGACATGCTCCTAGAGATGTGAGGTCAAAATGATCAATGTCCAGGGTCCCTTCATCTCAGAGGGTCTCGAGTCACCTCATTTAAAAGTGGGAAACTGGGGATCCTGGAGCCTCCCCTGCACCCTAGATGCTTCTGGGGCCCTTGAGAACTTGCCCTGAGCTGTCACCTGACCTAGACTCCCAGCCACTTTCAGGGCACAGAGAAACTGCCCCTACTCTGAAAATGTGGAGACCGGGACCCAGAGAGGTAGAGTGACTTGCCCATGGCCACATAGCCTGTGAGGGATGACCAGGTTTGGTCTCTGCCAGTTGTTCTGGCTCTGCTCCTGCAGGCACAGCCCCCACCCCTGAGGCTTGCCCGGGGTGGGGGCAGGGGGTGGGGACCCGGGAGCAGGGGGGATCTGGGGGAGAGCGGGGGGTTGGGGAACGGAGGCACAGCCAGGTGCACATTATGAGCTCGAGGGCAGCATCCCGGTCCATTTGTCCTTTTCAAAGTGTGGCCTGGGGCGCGGTGGCTCACGCCTGTAATCCCAGCGCTCTGGGAGGCCGAGGTGGGTGGATCACAAGGTCAGGAGATGGAGACCATCCTGGCTAACACGGTGAAACCCCGTCTCTACTAAAAATACAAAAAATTAGAGGGGCATGGTGGTGGGCACCTGTAGTCCCAGCTTCTCAGGAGGCTGAGGCAGGAAAATGGTGTGAACCCAGGAGGCGGAGTTTGCAGTGAGCCGAGATCTTGCCACTGCACTCCAGCCTGGATGACACAACAAGACTCCATCTCAAAAAAAAAAAAAAAAAAAAAAAAAGCCGGGTGCAGTGGCTCAAGCCTGTAATCCCAGCACTTTGGGAGGCCGAGACGGGCGGATTACGAGGTCAGGAGATCGAGACCATCCTGGCTAACACGGTGAAACCCTGTCTCTACTAAAAATACAAAAAACTAGCCGGGCGAGGTGGCGGGTGTTTGTAGTCCCAGCTACTCGGGAGGCTGAGGCAGGAGAATGGCGTGAGCCCAGGAGGCGGAGCTTGCAGTGAGCTGAGATCCGGCCACTGCACTCCAGCCTGGGTGACAGAGCGAGACTCCGTCTCAAAAAAAAAAAAAAAAAAACCCACAAAAAAAACAAAGTGTGGCATGGGACATCTCCCATCCACCCATATGTCACCCAGGACTGGCTCAGCACCTCCCACCCGCTACCACTAGCTCACCCATGACACATCACCTCCCACCTGTCACTGCTGGCTCACCTGTGACACCCCAGGCATCTCAGATGCTCAGCAGGTCCTGCTGGTGAGAAGGAGGCAGCAACTGTGCTGTCTGGGACCCAGGCATTGCTGGGCGCTGGAGGGACCTGGGACCTCAACCACGCTGGAAGCTGGCCTCTCGTACAGACGGTGCCTGGCAGGTGTGGACGGGCTCCTAGGCTCCTGGCGGCCCACCCCTGCATTCTCACCATTCGTCCTGGAAGTCTCCTGGCCAAAGAGGACTCGAGGCCTGTCCCATCTGTGGCTGGGGCTCACTGTGGCTCCCTTCAGTGGGGCTCTGCTCTCTCCCCACCTGCTTCTCCTCCAGCTCCCGGGCTCTGCCCCAGCACCCGCCCTGAGCCTCTCCCATTCCTGGCCCCAGCCTGGCCAGGGATCCCAGGGGGTGCCTTCGCCAGCCCAGCCCCTTGCCTGGTGGATCACCACTTCTGTCTCCTGCTGCTCTGCCCCCTGTCCCAGGCCTGAGAAACCTGGGAGGACCCTCAGGGAGGGTCAGGGATGTGTGATGCCAGCAGGAGGCCAACGAGTTCCCTGGCAGGAAGCACACTGCACAGGGAGCCTGCTGCCATGCTGCCACCGGCATGCACCTGTCAGGCCGCAAGGAGTGATGCCCAGGGTGGGGTGGGCAGTGGCTGCTGCGGGGGAGGTGCCCTGGGCAGTGCTGTTTCCTGAGAAACTGCAGCCCCAAGGGGCCTAGGCAGAGCCTGGCCTGACTGAGTGGGGTTGAGGGGGAGGTAGGGTGGGGGTGCCCTATGATGTGAGGCCTGTTGCACCCTGGGGAGGAGACCCAAGCTCCAGCGTTCAGATTGCATGGGAACCCTGAGGCTCCCTCACCCAGCAGGACACCCCATCCTGTGTGGAGGGGTCCCACCCGGACAACTGAGGCCCCTCCCCGCCTGCTACCCCATCCGCTTGGGCCCAGGAAGGGAGGGGCAAAGGCAGACCCCTCAACATACGTGCCAAACCCCATGTGGAGCCGCCCACACACCATGAGCCCAGATTCTGGCATTAGGCATTTTTTCTGACATCAAAAGAGTCTCAGCCGGGCGCGGTGGCTCACACCTGTAATCCCAGTACTTTGGGAGGCCGAGGCAGGTGGATCACCTGGGATCAGGAGTTCGAGATCAGCCTGGCCAACATGGTGAAACCCTGTCTCTACTAAAAATACAAAAATTAGTCAGGCGTGGTGGGTGCCTGTAATCCCAGCTACTCGGGAGGCTGAGGTGGGAAAATTTCTTGAACCCGGGAGGTGGAGGCTGCAGTGAGCTGAGATCATACCACCTGCACTCCAGCCTGGGTGACAGAGCAAACTCTCTCTTTTTTTTTTAAAAAAAAAAAAAAGGCCCGAGCCCGGTGCAGTGGCTCACACCTATAATCCCAGTACTTTGGGAGGCCAAGGCGGGTGGATCACCTGAGGTCAGGAGTTTGAGACCAGCCTGACCAACATGGAGAAACCCCATCTCTACTAAAAATACAAAAAAATTAGCTGGATGTGGTAGCGAGTACCTGTAATCCCAGCCACTTGGGTGGCCGAGGCAGAAGTATTGCTTGAACCAGGGAGGCGGAGGTTGCAGTGAGCTGAGACCACGCCATTGCACTCCAGCCTGGGCAACAAGAACAAAACTCCATCTGGAAAAAAACAAACAAACAAATACTGAGCCAGCTCACGTGTGTCGCTTCACCTTCCTCAGGCCTTAGTCCTGTCTTACTGCTTGAGTTCAGTGTCATGCCTGGGAGATTCATCTGAGTCGCCGCGTGCATCAGCGGTTCCTCTTGGTTGCTGAATTGTATTCCATTGTAGAAATAAACCACCGCACACTGACCCAGCCTCCCACTGATGGACATTTCAGTTATTTCTGGTCTGGGGCTTGTTGAATGGTGGCACCCAAAAGATGTGTCTACCCAGATCCTATGAAAGGAACCTTCTTTGGAAAAATAATCTTTGTAAATGTCATTCATTAATGACATTGAGCTGAGATTATCTTGGAGTTGGGTGGGTCCTAAATCCAATGACAGGTGTCCTTAGAAGATCGAGGCGGAGGCCGGGCGCGGTGGCTCAAGCCTGTAATCCCAGCACTTTGGGAGGCCGAGATGGGCGGATCACGAGGTCAGGAGATCGAGACCATCCTGGCTGACACGGTGAAACCCCGTCTCTACTAAAAAATACAAAAAACTAGCCGGGCGAGGTGGCGGGGGCCTGTAGTCCCAGCTACTCGGGAGGCTGAGGCAGAAGAATGGCGTAAACCTGGGAGGTGGAGCTTGCAGTGAGCTGAGATCCGGCCACTGCACTCCAGCCTGGGCGACAGAGCGAGACTCCGTCTCAAAAAAAAAAAAAAAAAAAAAAAAAAAAAGAAGATCGAGGCGGAGGGAGTCTAGACACAGATACACGGGGGCGTTGCTGCAGCCCCCAGAAGCTGGGGAGAGGTGCCAGAAGGATTTTCCCTCAGAGCTTTCAGGAGCCAATCCTGCCCACGCCTTGATTCCAGGCCTTGGTTTCCCAGACTGTGAGAGAATGCACTGGTGTTGCTTTAAGCTGCCCGATTGGGGAACTTTGTTACGGTATCCCTAAAGAAACACACAAGGGGCCAGGCGCGGTGGTTCAAGCCTGTAATCCCAGCACTTTGGGAGGCCGAGACGGGCGGATCACGAGGTCAGGAGATCGAGACCATCCTGGCTAACATGGTGAAACCCCGTCTCTACTAAAAAAATACAAAAAACTAGCCGGGCGAGGTGGCGGGGGCCTGTAGTCCCAGCTACTCAGGAGGCTGAGGCAGGAGAATGGTGTAAACCCGGGAGGCGGAGCTTGCAGTGAGCCAGTGAGCTGAGATCCAGCCACTGCACTCCAGCCTGGGCGACAGAACGAGACTCCATCTCAAAAAAAAAAAAAAAAACGCACAAGGGCTGTGATGAGGAACTCTGCTCGGTAGGTTCCTGTTTGTGTCCCTTGGTCATAGAAGCCTTTCTCCATCTTGGGTGTGTATTAGCCGGGGTTCTCCAAAGAACCAGAGCCAACAGGAGACACACCCATCTCTGTATCTGGAGAAAGAGATCGATGAGAAGGAATCTGCTCTTGTGGTGATGGAGGCTGACAAGCCCCGAGAGCCACAGTTGGCACCCTGGAGACCCCAGAGGGCGATACCACCACTCCAGGCTGAAAGCTGGCTGGCTTGAGACCCAGGGAAAGCCGGCCTTCTGACTCCTGGGATTTCTTATTCCATCCCAGTGTTTCCTCAGCTGAGCGCATGGGGCCAGCCCACACTGGGGAGGGCAGTCAGCTTCACTGAGAGCACCGGGTCATCTCATCCAGAAACACCCTCGAAGAAACAGCCCAAATTGTGCTGAGCAAACATCTGGGCACCCCGTGCCCCAGACAAGTTGACACAGAAAATTAACCATCACAGGTTAACTCCATCTAGGAGTGGAATTACGGGGTCCTACGGAAGGCATAGGAATTCACAGAGTCACCAAATGGTTTCCAGGAGGTTGTGTTTTCAGGAGGTTGTGCCACGTTAAACTCCCACTGGAAGGAGAGGAGAGCTGTGGTTGTTCCACATCCTCACCAACGTTTAGAATAGGCAGTCTTTGGCCAGGCGCAGTGGCTGAAACCTGTAACCCCAGCACTTTGGGAGGCCATGGTGGGTGGATCATCTGAGATCAAGAGTTCAAAACCAACCTGACGAACGTGGTAAAACCCCATCTCTACTAAAAATGCAAAAATTAGCCTTGTGTAGTGGTGCATGCCTGTAATTCCAGCTACTTGGGAGGCTGAGGCAGGAGAATAGTTTGAACCCAGGAGGCAGAGGTTGCAGTGAGCCAAGATCGTACCACCGCACTCCAGTGTGGGCAACAGAGCAAGACTCTGTCTCCAAAATAAATAAAGAAAGAAAGAATAGTCAGTCCGTAATTTTAGCCTTTGTGAAGGTATGAAGTGGCATCTCACTGTGGTTTAAATGCTTATTTCCCTGGTGACTAATGAGGCTGACCAGTTTTTCACTGCATTTAGCGCTTTCAATGTGCCTCAGGTCTGTGAAGTGCCTGTTCAAGTGTATTGCCCATTTAAAAAACTGGTTTGTTTATCTTTTTCTCATCAGTTTGTAGGAGTTCTTGATATATCTGGGCAGAAGACTTTGGTCCAGAATCTATGGAGACACACCGAGGCAAACAGCGCATTCGTCTGCAACTTACCTTTTCACTCTCTTGATGGTGTCTTGAAGTGGTTGATTTTAAGGAAGTCCAGTCTTTTTTTTTTTTTTTTTTTTTTTTGAGGCATGGTCTCGCTCTGTCGCCCGGGCTGGAGTACTGTGGCCGGATCTCAGCTCACTGCAAGCTCCGCCTCCCGGGTTCACGCCATTCTCCTGCCTCAGCCTCCCAAGTAGCTGGGACTACAGGCGCCCGCCACCTCGCCCAGCTAGTTTTTTGTATTTTTTAGTAGAGACGGGGTTTCACCGTGTTAGCCAGGATGGTCTCGATCTCCTGACCTCGTGATCCACCCTTCTCAGCCTCCCAAAGTGCTGGGATTACAGGCTTGAGCCACCGCGCCGGGCCGGAAGTCCAGTCTTTTATGGCAAGTCCCTTTGTGTTCTATCTTAGAAATCTTTGCTAACCACAGTGTCTTCTTTTTTCTTTTGAGATGGAGTCTTGCTTTGTCACCCAGGTCGGAGTGCAGTGGCGTGATCTCAGCTCACTGCAACTTCCACCTCCTGGGTTCCAGTGATTCTCCTGCCTCAGCCTCCCGAATAGGAGGGATTTCAGGTGCCTGCCACCATACCTAGCTAATTTTTGTATTTTTAGTAGGGACAGGGTTTCACCATGTTGGCCCGGCTGTTCTCGAACTCCTGACCTCAGGTGATCCACCCACCTCGGCCTCCCAAAGTGCTGGGATTACAGGTGTGAGCCACTGCGTCTGGCCTGACCACAGTGTCTTGAAGAGATTTTGCTATGTTTTATTCTAGAAGTTTTGGGGCTTATTTTTCACACTTTGTTCTACGTCTTATTTTATTTCATTTTTTATTATTATATTTTGAGATAAAGTCTCGCTCTGTCACCCAGGCTGGAGTGTGGTGGTGCAATTTCAGCTCACCGCAACCTCTGCCTCCCAGGTTCAAATGATTCTTGTGCTTCAGTCTCCCGAGTAGCTGGGATTACAGGAGTGTGCCACCACGCCCAGCTAATTTTTGTATTTTTAGCAGAGACAGGGTTTCACCATGTTGGCCAGGCTGGTCTTGAACTCCTGGCTTGAAGTGATCTGCCTGCCTCGGCCTCCCAAAGTGTTGGGATTACAGGTGTGAGCCACCGTGCCTAGCCTGCTGTATGACTCATTTTAAATTAATTGTGGGGATGGGGTCACTTTCTTCTGTCAATGTCCAACCGATACTGGGTACCTGGCAGGGAAAGGCCACCTCTGCCCCCTGCTCTGCAGAGGCCTTTGTTATCAATCGGCATAGGGGAGGGGCCGCTTTCTGGACCCGCCCTCTGGTCCAGGGTCTCTTTGCTTATTCCTGGGCCAATCATCCAGGACCCCGCTGGCTTCAGTAGAGGAGGCTCAGGGCCGGGCTGTGGGGCCAGAGAGTTCATCGTAGTGTCCTGGGCCCCAGGTCAACTTGCTTGTCCTGGCCACGGAGCACAGCTACCTTGACAGCAGCCTCTGCAGTCATCCCAGGCGCTCCAGACAGAGGCCCAGCCTGGGGCCAGTCTCTGAGTACCCTGTGGATGAGGAAGGAAGCAGCTCTCAGGGAAGGGGCACCCCATGGGTCAGCCGGCTGCCTGATTCAGTCACCACATGGGCACATAGGGCCAGTGTGGGTGCACAGGAGCTGGGACACGGCACGGAGCCAAGCGCTGGCACCTACGTTGTCGAGAGTGTGCATAGCTGCTCAAGGGACTGCATGGGGGCTGCAGTGTTCAACGGGGCAGCCAAGGTGACCTTGGAGCACAGTACTGCAGGCAAGGAGGAGGCATACAGCTGGGGGGCATTTCTGATTAGGGGACTGGAAGGCACAAAGGCCCTGGGGCTTCCAGGAAGGAAAGGAGGCAGCTGGGCCTTCAGTGGGGCAGGAAATGGGGAGCGGAGAAGAGATGAGGTCAGAGGGTTCAAGCCGGTGGCTGGATTCCAGAGGTCTTGGAAGGCCGAGGGGAAGACTTTGGCTCCGGGACTGTGCCTTGGGGGGCCCGTGGAGTTCTTGGAGCCTGGGCTGCTTACAGGGAGGGAACCAGAGGGGGTCCCAGTGGAGGCGATGCAGGGCCAGGGAAGAGGTAACGGTGCTGGGTCGGGGAGGGAGCCGACTGGCTGGGAAGGCCCAAGCTGGACATTGCCTGAATTTTGAAGATGCCCCAGATCTGTTGTGGGTGTTCATGTGGGTGTGGGGGACACAGCCACGGGCCTGTGCTCCTGGGGTGGGGGGGCTCTCACTGAGCTGGGTGCCAGAGGGCCAGTAGATTCCATGGCAACTCAGGGCTCTGCGTGGCCGTCTGCCGGGCTCAAAGAAGTAGTCAGGCGGCCGGTTTGAGCAGGAGCATGTGAGGGACGCCTACTTGGCTTGGAGATGTGGACTCCGGAGCCTGCTGCAGAGCACGGAATGGGAAACCGGTGTGGATGAGGTCATCTCAGGGACACTGGACACAGGATGGAGCTTCAGGAGGAAGGAGGGGCCGGGAAGCAGAGACCAGAGACACAAGAATGTCTCCTGAAAGCCTCAAGAAGGGAGGTCCCACCAGGAAGGAGTCGTCCCCGGGTTGACTAAGAGGCCGAGCGGTGTCCCTTGGAGCTGACGCCGTGGAGGCCACGTGACCTGCACAGGCCCTGGTCCCCCCGACACTCAGGCTAAGTGCCCAGGCACAGGCCAGATCCTTCCAAGCCCGTGTGTGGCCGCAGTCCCAGGGCCCCTCCCTGGAACAGCCTGTTTTCTCCAGCCACAGCATCCAGAGCTTTCAGGAACCCCACCCTGTGCTTCCTGGGCCCATGGACATTCCTGGCAGGTGGAGCTCCCTGAGGCCTCCCAACCTGCCCTGGAGAAGGGAGGAGCCCTGTCCCACCTGCTCCTGGGAGACCCCGCCAAGCACTGACCCTGGGAGCAGAGAGTCCCCCTCACCCTCTGCTTCCCCAGGGCGCACACATAGCTGGGTGTGGGCCTTGGTGTCCTCGGCTATGCAACAAATGGCCACAGACTGGGTGCTTCAATGGCAGGAAGTTCTTTTCTTATGGACTGAGAAGCCAGAAGCTGGCCACCAACCTGTGTTGGTGTGAATCCTTCCGGGGGCTCTGCAGGGAGGCCTGTCGCAGCCTCTGTCCCAGCTTCAGGCGGTCTCTAATCTTTCTCTGCCTCACTCTTTTTTTGTATATTCTTTCTAAAATTGTATATTGTCAGGTGGCGAAACTGAATGAAGTATTTCAGTAACTTGCCTGCTAACAACGCCCGGGTTTGAATTTGTCCATTTGGCTTCATATACTCAAATGCCCTGCAAGCAAACAAGCACTTACCCTCGAAATCAGAACCATTTGCAATTTTTCCTTTTTTTGATGGGTTTGTGTTTGTCTCACTAGGAGTTGACAGATGAAAGCTGCTGGCGGGTGGTGCGGTCCCTCACTGTGTACACGCCCCACAACTTCAGGCTCCTAAAATTTTTCTTTTTTTTTTTTTTTGAGATGGAGTCTCGCTCTGTCTCCCGGGCTGGAGTGCAGTGGCTGGATCTCAGCTCACTGCAAGCTCCGCCTCCCAAGTTCACGCCATTCTCCTGCCTCAGCCCCCTGCAAGTAGCTGGGACTACAGGCGCCTGCCACCTCGCCCGGCTAGTTTTTTGTATTTTTTTAGTAGAGACGGGGTTTCACCGTGTTAGCCAGGATGGTCTCGATCTCCTGACCTCGTGATCCACCCGTCTCGGCCTCCCAAAGTGCTGAGATTACAGGTTTGAGCCACCACACCCGGCCAAAATTTTATATGGTTATTTTTTAAATTGTAGCTATATATATAATTTACTATTTTAACCATTTTTAAGTGCACAGCTCATTGGCATTGGGACTGGCTCAGTGTCTCACTTATTTATTTATTTATTTATTTATTTATTTATTTATTTATTTATATTTTTTGAGATGGAGCCTTGCTCTGTCGCCCAGGCTGGAGTGCAGTGGCACGATCTCGGCCAATCACAATCTCCGCCTCCAGGGTTCAAGTGATTCTCCTGCCTCAACCCCGCAAGTAACTGGTACTACAGGTGCACGCCACCACACCCAGCTAATTTTTGTATTTTTAGTAGAGACGGGGTTTCACCATGTTGGCCAGGATGGTCTCGATCTCTTGACCTCGTGATCCACCCACCTCGGCCTCCCAAAGGAGCCACCGCACCCGGCCTCAGTGTCTCACTCTTAGAAGGACACCAGGCACTGGATTAGGGCCCACTCTACTCCAGTCTGACCTCATCTTAGCTTGATTACAGCTGCAAAGACCATATTTCTTTTTTTTTTTTTTTTTTTTTTGAGATGGAGTTTTGCTCCTGTTGTCCAGGCTGGAGTGCAATGGCATGATCTCAGCTCACCGCAACCTCTGCCTCCCGGGTTCAAGTGATTCTCCTACCTCAGCCCGAGTAGCTGGGATTACAGGCATGTGCCACCACGCCCAGCTAATTTTTTGTATTTTTAGTAGAGAGGGGGTTTCTCCATGTTGGTCAGGCTGGTCTCAAACTCCCAACCTCAGGTGATCCGCCCGCCTCGGCCTCCCAAAGTGCTGGGATTACAGGTGTGAGCTGCCGCACCCGGCCAACCCTATTTCTAAATAAGGTCACATTCACAGGTATGAGGGCGTCAGGACTTGGACATATTTGGGGGGCACAATTCCACCTTCTGAGTCAGGCTTGAAGCGAAGGGGATGGATGACACTCTGGGCCGGTTCCTGACTCCGGCAGGCAGTGACGTCAAGTATGATATCACAGACTCTCAAAGTCCATTTCAGGAAGGGCTGCCTGCTTCTAGTGGAGACGGCCGGCTTAGCCCTGTCCCCCACACCCCTGCCCCCGAGGCCAGCACCTCCTCTCCTTCCTCCTCCTCTGGGACCCGGCTGCCTCTAGCATGTGCCTGACCCCATAGGGCACTGCGGTTTCCATCCAGATGTGGCTGCCCCTGGCTCCAGTAGGTTCCCGGGAACCCTGAGGATTTTTTTTTTTTTTTAGATGGAGTCTCACTCTGTCACCAGGCTGGTGAGCAGTAGCACGATCTCGGCTCACCACAACCTCCACTTCCCGGGTTTAAGCGATTCTACTGCTCAGCCTCCCGAGTAGCTGGGATTACAGGCACCTGCCACCACGCCCAGCTAATTTTTGTATTTTTAGTAAAGACAGGGTTTCACCATGTTGGGCAGGCTGTTCTTAAACTCCTGACCTCAGGTGATCTGCCCACCTTGGCCTTCCACAGTGTTGGGATTACAGGCGTGAGCCACTGCACCCGGCCGACCCTGAGGATCTTTGCTCTAGGACCCAGCCTTGAGAGGGTTGTTTTGAAGGAGAAGGTTTAGAAAATGGGAGAGGAGCCTTGAGGAAAAGAAGGAAAACGTGAGAGGCTGGAGGGGTCAGAGGCCAGGCAGGCTCTGGGGTGCCAGGGACCAAGGGCCCAGGAACTGAAGCTCAGCAACTTCCCCAGGTATCTAGGACTAGGCCCCCACCAGGAGTAGGGTTAGAGGCTCTGTCTGCAACAGGTCCCAGGACCCCACAGGAAACCACCTTCTCCCAGATCTGCCTGTGTGTGGGCAACCAGGTAGCTCCAGGACCTGCTGAGCCTCATTTGAAAATCAGACTTGGCTGGGAGGGGTGGCTCACGCCTGTAATCCCAGCACTGTGGGAGGCCAAAGCAAGCAGATCATGAGGTCAGGAGTGCAAAACCAGCCTGGCCAAGATGGTGAAACTTTGTCTCTACTAAAAATACAAAAATTAGCCAGGCGCAGTGGCAGGTGCCTGTAATCCCAACTACTCAGGAGGCTGAGGCAAGATAATCACTTGAACCTGGGCGGCAGAGGTTGCAGTGAGCTGAGTTTGCGCCATTGCACTCCAGCCTGGGCGACAGAGTGAGACTGTCTCAAAAAAAAAAAAGATCAGACTAAGCCAGGCACGGTGGTACATGCCTGTTATCCCAGCATTTTGAGAGACCGAGGCAGCAGGATTGCTTGAGGTTAGAAGTTCAAGTCCAGCTTGGGCAACATAATGAGACCCCCCACTCTACAAAATAAAAACAAAAAATTGCCTGGGTGTGGTGGCACGTACCTGTAGTTCCAGCTATTCCAGAGGCTGAGGCGGGAGGACTGCGTGAGCCCAGGAGGTTGGGGCAGCATTAAGCACTGATCCCACCACAGCCTAGACAACAGACTGAGACCCTATCTCAAAAAAAGAAAGAAAGAAGAAAATAGGACTCACGGCCGGGCGCGGAGGCTCACGCCTGTAATCCCAGCACTCTGGAAGGCCGAGGCGGGCGGATCACGAGGTCAGGAGATTCGAGACCATCCTGGCTAACACGGTGAAACCCCGTCTCTACTAAAAAATACAAAAAACGGCCGGGCGCGGTGGCTCACGCCTGTAATCCCAGCACTCTGGGAGGCCGAGGCGGGCGGATCACGAGGTCAGGAGATCGAGACCATCCTGGCTAACACGGTGAAACCCCGTCTCTACTAAAAAAAAAATACAAAAAACGGCCGGGCGCGGTGGCTCACGCCTGTAATCCCAGCACTCTGGGAGGCCGAGACGGGCGGATCACGAGGTCAGGAGATCGAGACCATCCTGGCTGACATGGTGAAACCCCGTCTCTACTAAAAAAAAATACAAAAAACGGCCGGGCGCGGTGGCTCACGCCTGTAATCCCAGCACTTTGGGAGGCCGAGACGGGCGGATCACGAGGTCAGGAGATCGAGACCATCCTGGCTAACACGGTGAAACCCCGTCTCTACTAAAAAATACAAAAAACTAGCCGGGCGACGTGGCGGGCGCCTGTAGTTCCAGCTACTTGGGAGGCTGAGGCAGGAGAATGGCGGGAACCCAGGAGGCGGAGCTTGCAGTGAGCTGAGATCCGGCCACTGCACTCCAGCCTGGGCGGCAGAGCGAGACTCCGTCTCAAAAAAAAAAAAAAAAAAAAAGAAAATAGGACTCACACAAGTCTCTCTCAGGGGGTGCCTGGGAGAATGAGAGGGGATCATTGGCTCCCAGCAGTGACAAGGAGCAGGGCCAGCCATGAGGAGGCACTGGCGCCCCACTACTGGGGTCAAAGAAAGGCTGACCAAGATCCACCAGGCCCGTGCTGCGGGCCATAAGACACACCCTCGGGGCATTTATTTTGCGTTCTGTATGTCCTCGCCAAGTCTGCCGAGGGACCCCATCTGGATGCGAGCTCCTTGACAGCCGGACAGCCCGTTTCTCTGGAGCCTTCCTGTCTGGCCCCCCGGGGTTTCTGTGAAGGCAGATCATGGCCAGGGAGCTCCAGGGCACATCTGTGCATGTGAAGAGCCAGCCCAGAAAGGGCCTGCAGCTGCCCCAGGACCTCCAAGCCTCCCAGTCTCCACAGAGAAGGCCTGGGGGCACGAGGGACCCTGAGCTCTGCCGAGGGTCCTCTGCCACCCCTCTGTACCCTGACTCCCCGCTAAGGCTGCCATGGGCCCACTGGGCAGAGAGAGCAGAGCTGCCCCTGGACCTTGGGGCTCTGTACTTTCCGCCCACCCCCAGCAGGGTGCTGGTGCATCACAGCTCCAGCCCGAGCCTGCATCCAACATGGAGAAGGAAGTTCCAGAGCTTTGGTCAGTGGGACCCAGGGCCCAGCCTTCCTGCACCACCTTGTTCTGCAGACCTACACACAGGGACACCGTCACGAGCCCCAGACTCCAGGGCAGACCCAGCCGGGCTGGGAGCGCAGAGTCACCTGGTTCTCCAGGCGCCCCTCAGTGAAGGCAGCAGCAGGACCAGATCAGTCCCGCCCGAGAATGGCCGCCGGGGCCCATCTGTTGAAAGGTGGCCCTGACTGGGCGCAGTGACTCACACCTGTAATCCCAGCACTTTGGGAGGCCGAGGTGGGTGGATCACTTGACGTCAGGAGTTAGAGACCAGCCTGGCCAACAATGGTGACACCCATCTCTACTAAAAATACAAAAATTAGCCAGGCGTGGTGGTGCACACCTGTAATCCCAGCTACTGGGGAGGCTGAGGCAGCAGAATTGCTTGAACCCGGGAGGCAGAGGTTGCAGTGAGCCGAGATTGCGCCACTGCACTCCAGTCTGGGTGACAGAGCAAGACTCCATCTCAAAAAAAAAAAAAAAAAGGTTGCCTCCTGAGCTGTCCCACTGGGTAATCCCACCAGCCCGAAGGCAGCCACGGTGATGCCGCTGTCCAAATGAGCACCAGAGGTCCCTTGTCCAAGGCCCCCCAGCTGTGGACATTGCCCAGGTAGCCTGACCCAAACACTGCACCTGCTGGCTTTGGGGTTGCCACGTGGGAAAGCGCCACACGAGGTGGGTGGGGACTCCCCAGGGGTGCAGTCTGGGATAAGCCGCCTCAGCTGCACCAGGCCTGGCCAGCTGGTCTTTGCATGGTCCACGCTCTTGGCTGCACTCGGTTCTGAGGCCTCAAACACACATCGATGCCTCAGTGGTAGCTTCCGACGCCTTCCTTCTTACCACCACCCCCTCCTCCTTGTGGGCCCTGGACACAAGGCCGGTCAGGGAAGCCTGGGCTTGGGGAAAGGGGTGTTGTGGGGGTGTCTAGGTGTCCTAGCGTCCAGATGTCCAGGCTCCAAGTGTCCAGACACCCGGGTTCCCAGGTGTCCAGGTCCCGCTTGGACTGTCACCTCCTCCCAGGACATAGACCCTGCATTCATAGAGCTGGGGCCCCATTAACCTCCAGCTTCTGATTGACATCTAATTTCCGGACGAGGTCACCCTGAACTTAGGTTGGGCCCTAAATCCAATGATACTTAGACATTGGGGAAAGGGAAAGTCAGAGGGTGACTGAGACCCAGAGTGGAGACGGTGCGCGGAGGTGGGGCGGAGGCTGGAGCCCTGTGGGGCGGTGCGCGGAGGTGGGGGCGGAGGCTGGAGCCCTGTGGGCCGTGCGCGGAGGTGGGGCGGAGGCTGGAGCCCTGTGGGGCGGTGCGCGGAGGTGGGGCGGAGGCTGGAGCCCTGTGGGCCGGTGCGCGGAGGTGGGGGCGGAGGCTGGAGCCCTGTGGGGCGGTGCGCGGAGGTGGGGCGGAGGCTGGAGCCCTGTGGGGCGGTGCGCGGAGGTGGGGCGGAGGCTGGAGCCCTGTGGGGCGGTGCGCGGAGGTGGGGCGGAGGCTGGAGCCCTGTGGGGCGGTGCGCGGAGGTGGGGCGGAGGCTGGAGCCCTGTGGGGCGGTGCGCGGAGGTGGGGCGGAGGCTGGAGCCCTGTGGGGCGGTGCGCGGAGGTGGGGCGGAGGCTGGAGGCCTGTGGGGCGGTGCGCGGAGGTGGGGGCGGAGGCTGGAGCCATGTGGGGCTGCAAGCCCAGGAGCACCTGGGGCCCCCAGAAGCTGGAAGAGACCAGGAAGGATGCCCCCGACCCCGCCTCCCCGGGCGCCTCCAGAGGGAATGAGGCCCTCGGGCACCTTGATTCTGGACTTGTGGCCTCCAGACCCGTGAGAGAATGGAACTTTGTTGTTTAACATGAACAACTTTGTGGAAATTTGTTACAGCAGTTTAGGAAAGTAAAACAACACTGCTTTTACACCTCAAAGGCATAGAAGATTATACTGTTCAGGGACCCTCCAGGCACGGTTCACCTCCCATTTGGTTTTAGCAAAGTCCCACCCACGGCACAGGCGTGGCACCTCACCTTTGTCTGGGAGCAGCACCTAGAAGGTCTTTAACCACTTGTCCACGTAATCTCCTTCTTCTCCATGGCTACCAGACTCCATGGCCTTGGCTCACCCCTCCCTTACCCAGCCTCCCCGTCCCAGGCACTTAGCCTGCGTCCAGCTCCAGGTGCCGCCGGCACGTTCCCACAAATGTCCTGCCTCTACGTCGTGGCACCCTGGTGGGACTTGGTGGTGGGAGACATCCCTGGAAGTAGAATTGCTGGGTGAAGAGCATTTTATTGGTTGAGGGTGGCTGGAGGAGTCTCTCCAGCAGTCACAGGCACCTCCCTTCCCACCCCCAGCTGGACTACTTCACAGGAAGGACTGAAGGACGGAGGACCTGCAGTCCAGGGCAGGCCTGGCTGTAGCACCTGGCATGCGGGGCTTCCTGCGGGGCTGGCACCCGCCACAGCCCCTGCCCATGCGCCAGAGCGCTCTGGCTGCAGGAATCTGTGGCCATGAAGGCGGGAGGGAAGGCTTGGCTCGCTCCCGGGCGTGTTGATGGACACGCAATTAACCTGCCTGTGGTTATGTTGGCACTGAACTGGAACAGGAAGTTAGCATATAAACCAGAGCCTTTCAAGTTATGACAAATTCATCAAACAAATGAACCCGTGAGCGCAGAGGGCGGTGTGCGTCCAGCCTCTGTGCACTCCAGTGGAGATAAGCGTCCACTCCAAGGCCCTTTCCAGCCTTTCCCCTGAGCTCTAGGCCCGTGTCTTCCTGGCCCCAAACAGAACCTTGCCCAGGGCAGAGACGGGGGCTGGTCCGCAGCAGACAGGTAGGTGGTCCCATCCCACCAGTGACTCCATACGTCTCTCTGGGCCTCAATTTCCCCAGCTCTCTGGGGAGAGGCCGCTTCCATGATTGGCCCAGCAATGTCTGATTTTTCCTTCTGAATTCCAGACGCCAGCTTTGACCCAGTCCTGCTAAAATGCGACAGCATCCCAGCTGACCCTGCTGCGACAGCAGGTTTCAGAGCCGGTTCCCTCCCGGGGCGGGGTGCTTAGCAACACCCAGGGGGCAGCCCTCTGCGGCCTCCGTGCCAGCCTGCGCTCAGTGACGGTGCTTATCAGGCTGGGGGTGTCCTTTAAGTCAGGGGTCCTCAACCCCCCCGGGCCACGGACCTGTTGGCGTCCTGTTAGGAACTGGACCACGCCGCAGCAAGTGAGCTGCTGGCGAGTCAGCGTCCCGGCCTGTGCTCCGCCTCCCGCCAGGTCAGCGGTGGCGTTGGATTCTCATAGGCGCAGAACCCGAGAACCCTAGTGTGAACTGCGTATGCGAGGGACCTGGGTTGCACCCTTCTTATGCGACTCTAACGGCTGATGGTCTCAGGTGGAACAGTTTCATCCCGAAACCACCACCACCCTCACTGCCCGTGGAAAAACTGCCTTTCACAAAACCCGTCCTGGGGGTCACAAAGGTTGGGAACCGCTGCTTTAAGTTGTAAGCCCAGCACAGGGTTCTAAATGGCCCGATGCTACCACAGAGCTGGAAGGGCGGCCTCCGGGCAGGGGTGCTTGTGGGCACCAACTCAGGTGGGGGCCTCCGGTCAGCCCCTTTACTGGACATGAAGGAACTGAGCCTGGGAGGTCTTGGCTGTCACTCAGGGTCACTCAGCTCACACTGCGGGCAGCGCTGGGACTGGGGTAAGCCCCCTCACAGACCCCCTGGGCAGTCCAGGAAGATCCGCTCTGGCCTTCCCAGCCTGTTGGACCTGCGACCTCAGGCCACTGCGGTGCTAAGGCCAGAAGCAAAGGCCGGAGCCTCTCTTGGGGCTGAGGCTGGAGCTGGTGCGTCGTGAAAGGGCCTCCAAGCCAGTGTCCCCCAGCTGTCACGAGGTGAGGGGGCCTTATCCCTGGGCAGGGCTGCCCTGTCCCGTGTCTGTGGTGCTGCCAGCAGCCCTCCTGTCCCCAACACAGCCTCTGCCCTGGCTGCCCCCATGCAGGTCCGGGCCCCTCTCTGGCTGTTGAACTCAGACACCACACCCAGGTATCTGGGATGACGGTGCAGAGAAACCCCTTGGGCCTATTACAGATGCGGTTCCACCCACCGTGTTCCGGCACTGGGTCCCCCCAGGAGGTACACTGAAGTCCTCCTCATCCCCCGCGCCTGACACTGCGGCCTTATTTGGAAATAGCGTCTTTGCAGATGTGACCAAGTGAAGATGAGAGAACCTGCCTGCGGCTGTGTTGGCAGCTGAACTGGAAGGGAATTTCGTTTTATTACCAAGGCCCTGATCCAGTGACTCTCATCCTTATAGAAAGAGGGACATTTTGACCGGGTGCGATGGCTCACGCCTGTAATCCCAGCACTTTGGGAGGCCGAGGCGGGCGGATCACGAGGTCAGGAGATCCAGACCAGCCTGGCTAACATGGTGAAACCCTGTCTCTACTAAAAAATATAAAAAATTAGCTGGGCGTGCTGGCGGGCGCCTGTAGTCCCAGCTACTCGGGAGGCTGAGGCAGGAGAATGGCATGAACCCGGGAGGCGGAGCTTGCAGTGAGCTGAGATCGTGCCACTGCACTCCAGCCTGGGTGACAGAGTTAGACTCTGTCTCAAAAAAAAAAAAGAAAAGAAAGAGGGACATTTTATCACAGGGACAAGTGGAGGGGACAGAAGGGTGCGTGAAGACGGAGTCAAAGATGGAGTAGGGTCTACAAGGGTCGCCAGGAGCTGGGGGAGAGGCCTGGGCCAAGTTCTCCTGCAGAACCTGAGACAGAACCAGTCCTGCCGACACCTTGTTCTCAGACTTCAGGCCTCCAGAGCCACAAGAAAATGAATTTCTGTTGTGGTTTTGTTGTTGTTGTCGTTGCTGTTGTTGCTGTTTGGAGACGGAGTCGCGCTCTGTCACCCAGGCTGGAGTGCAATGGCGCAATCTCGGCTCACCACAACCTCCGCCTCCCGGATTCAAGTGATTCTCCTGCCTCAGCCTCCAGAGCAGCTGGAATTACAGGCACATGCCACCACGCCCGGCTAATATTTTGTATTTCTAGTAGAGACAGGGTTTCTCTCCATGTTGGTCAAGCTGGTCTCAAACTCCCGACCTCAGGTGATCCACCGGGCTCGGCCTCTCAAAGTGCTGGGATTATAAGTATGAGTGACTGCGCCCGGCCACATTTCTGTTATTTGAAGCCCTCAGTTTGTGGTCGTTTGGTACGGCAGCCCGAGGACATGCATACGACTCCCTCCCGTTTTCCCTTCCCTTCCCTTTAGTGGGAGTCAAGGAACTAGCTAGTGCCTTGCATGGTGGGAGGAGCGACAGGAGGTCAGAGAGCAAGGCATGCAAGCAGGGGAGCAGGGAGGAGGCATCCTAAAGGAGGTGAAGCCCGCTTCTCCCCATGGGCAAGGGGAGTCACAAAGGAGGAGGTGCCCGGCTGCGCTGGTCAGTGGAGATGAAAGTCTTTTTTTTTTTTTTTTTTTTTTTTTTTTGAGACGGAGTCTCGCTCTGTCGCCCAGGCTGGAGTGCAGTGGCACGATCTCGGCTCACTGCAAGCTCTGCTTCCTGTGTTTACGCCATTCTCCTGCCTCAGCCTCCCGAGTAGCTGGGACTACAGGCGCCCGCCACCTCGCCCGGCTAGTTTTTTGTATTTTTTAGTAGAGACGGGGTTTCACCGTGTCAGCCAGGATGGTCTCGATCTCCTGACCTTGTGATCCGCCCGCCTCGGCCTCCCAAAGTGCTGGGATTACAGGCTTGAGCCACCGCGCCCGGCCGAGATGAAAGTCTTAATCAAACATGGAAAGGAGGAAGGCTGGAGTCAGCTCTCTGGTGCTGGACTACAATTGCAGTATTGGTGTGAATGCATGTGGCTTTTCTTTTCTTTTTTCTGAGATGGAGTCTTACTGTGTCACTCAGGCTACAGTGCAATGGCACAATCTCAGCTCACTGCCACCTCCGCCTCCCGGGTTCAAGCAATTCTCCTGCCTCAGTCTCCTGAGTAGCTGGGATTATAGGCATGCGCCACCACACCCAGCTAATTTTTGTATTTTTAGTAGAGATGGAGTTTCACCACATTGGCCAGGCTGGTCTCGAACTCCTGACCTTGTGATCCGCCTGCCTCGGCCTCCCAAAGTGCTGGGATTACAGGTGTGAGCCACCGTGCCCGGTCTCGCTCTCTCTCTCTCTTTCTTTTTTGTTAAGGGTCTCACTCTTGCTGCCCATGCTGGGGTGCAGTGATCAAGGCTCACTGTAACCTCAAACTCCTGGGCTCAACTGATCCTCTCTCCTCAGCCTCCTGAGTAGCTTGGACTACAAGCATGTGCCACCATGCACGGCTTCATACTTTTTCATACAGTAAATGAATATAGCGAGGTAGAGGGGTGTGTGTTTGTGTGTGTGTGTGTGTGCAGTTCCCAGCTCTGCCTGTCAGAAGGGCCCAGAAACAATGAAGTCCCAGTAGTCATGTGCACACCCAATGCCCTGCCCAGATCTCAGTTCCGTTTCCCACTAACAGGAACAGAGGTTCTTTGGAGCGAAGGCTACATCCAGGGCTGGGGCAGGGAATGTTTGAGATGAGCCTGGGATATCCTGTTGTGCCAGGAAGTCAGGAAGCACTCAGGGAAACAGGCTGGGCGTGGTGGCTCATGCCTGTAATCCCAGCACTTTGGGAGGCCGAGGCGGGCGGATCACGAGGTCAGGAGATCCAGACCATGCTGACTAACACGGTGAAACCCCGTCTCTACTAAAAAAATACAAAAAATTAGCTGGGCGTGGTGGCGGGCGCCTGTAGTCCCAGCTACTCGGGAGGCTGAGGCAGGAGAATGGCATGAACCCGGGAGGCGGAGCTTGCAGTGAGCCAACATCACGCCACTGCACTCCAGCCTGGGCGACAGAGTGAGACTCCATCTCAAAAAAAAAAAAAAAACCATCAGATCCCGTGAGACTTATTTACTACCTCATGAAGACAGCACGGGAAAGACCCGACTCCCATGATCAATTTCCTCCCACTGGGTCCCTCCCACCACACAGGGGAATTATGGGAGCGACAACTCAAGACGTGATTTGCATGGGGACACAGCCACACCATATCAGTGACACATGTCTGTGGTCCCAGGTGCTCGGGAAGCTGAAGCAGGAAGATCACTTGAGCTGGGGCAGTCGAGGCTGCAGTGAGCCAAGATTGCACCACTGCACTCCAGCCTAGGCAACAGAGTGGGACCATCTCAACATAAATAAATAAAAGATGGAGATGTGTCAAAAGGCAAGAGATGGCTCAAGGGGCTTCCCTCTGGCCAAACCTAGGACAATTTATACATAAATGGGGGTTGCAGCAAAAGGAATAATGGAATTATAAAACTTCCATTTGACATGGCTGGGCATGGTGGCTTACACGTGTAATCCCAGCACTTTTGGAGGCTGAGACAGGTAGGATCACCTGAGGTTAGTTTGAGACCAGCCTGGCCAACATGGTGACACCCTGTCTCTACTAAAAATACAAAAAATTAGCTAGACATGGTGGCATGCACCTGTAATCCCAGCTACTTAGGAGGCTGAGGCAGGAGAATCACTTGAACCCAGGAGGCAGAGGTTGCAGTGAGCTGAGATTATAACACTGTACTCCAGTCTGGGCAACCAAAGTGAAACTCCGTCTCAAAAAAAAAAAAAAAAAAAAGTAGGCCAGGCATGGTGGCTCATGCCTATAATCCTGGCACTTAGGGAGGCAGAGGTGGGCGCATCACAAGATCAGGAGTTTGAGACCAGCCTGGCCAGCATGGTGAAACCCCGTCTCTACAAAAAATACAAAAAATTAGCCAGGCATGGTGGCACACCCCTGTAGTCCCAGCTACTCAGGAGACTGAGGCAGGAGAATCGCTTGAACCTGGCAGGTGGAGGTTGCAGTGAGCTGAGATCATGCCACTGCACTCCAGCCTGGGCAAAAGAGCGAGACAAAAAAAAGAAAGAAAGAGAACTTCCATTTGGCAACCAGCATATTCATTGATTCAGGGAAGTGTGAACTCCAGCGCTTAAACTACTGGTGAAAGGCCAGTGGAAGCAGGCAATCCATGTAGCCTCAAATCTCCTCACACAGCATTTACTCTTTACTAGTTGTTAATTAGTAAGTACAAAGTAAATTCATTAACTGTACAGTGAAGGAACCTGGCAGACATCACCTTAGCCAGATAATAAACTACTATCACCGGGGTGGAACGAGTCCCAGCATATCATCGTGTGGCTCGTGACACACTGCACTGAGGAGAACACCATCACTTCTGAGCTGTGCCTGCCCAAACTCCAGAAATGGTATCCAATCATCAGGAGCCCCTAGACAAACCCAAACTTGGAGATATTTTACAAAGTAACCAGCCTGTACTGTTCAAAAATACCACAGTCATGAAATACAAAGAAAGACAAATTCAAAAAATAAAAATGGATCATGTTTTAAATTAGATTTTCAAAGAGTGGTCCTCTTGCTCTCTGACCTCACTGAGCTGCCTTATCAGTCAACAATGACATTCAAGAGTTCCCAGTCCAGGCCGGGCGTGGTGGCTCACGCCTGTCATCCCAGCACTCTGGGAGGCCGAGGCGGGTGGATCACCTGAGGTCAGGAGCTCAAGATCAGTCTGGCCAACATAGTGAAACCCTGTCTCTACTAAAAATACAAAAATTAGCTACACATGGTGGCGCATGCCTGTAATTCTACCTACTCAGGAGGCTGAGACAGGAGAATCATTTGAACTTGGGAGGTGAAGGTTTATCTTTAAGGAAGATGTTACCTTTAAGGAAATACAATTTATCGTTGGATAAGAAATAAAGATGGGCCGGGCATGGTGGCTCACGCCTGTAATCCCAGCCCTTTGGGAGGCCGAAGTGGGCAGGTCACGAGGTCAGGAGATCAAGACCATCCTGGCCAACATGGTGAAACCCCGTGTCTACTAAAATTACAAAACAATTAGCCGGGCATGGTGGTACGCACCTGTAGTCCCAGCTACTTGGGAGACTGAGGCAGGAGAATTGCTTGAACCTGGGAGGTGGAGGCTGCAGTGAGCTGAGACCACGCCACTGCACTCCAACCTGGTGACAAAGCAAGATTCCAAGAAAGAGAGAAAGAGAGAAAGAGAGAGAGGAAGGAAGGGAGGGAGGGAGGGAAGGAGGGAGGGAGAGGAGATCACGCCACTGCACTCCAGCCTGGGCGGCAGAGTGAGACTTCATCTAAACAACAACAACAACAAATTAAAATTACACATGTAACTACTAAAGAGCCCTGCAATTGCATTCCTAGGCATTTGTCCCAGAGTAAAGATTTATGTTCACACAAAATCCTAAACACAAATGTACATGCAGCTCTATTCATAAGAGCCAACCGTAGAAAGAACCCAGATGCCTCTGAGTGGGTTAACGGTCAAAGACACTGTGGTACCTCCATACCCTGGAATACTACTCAACAAATAAATGAATGAGCTCTTGGCCAGGCACGGTACCTCACGCCTGTAAATCCCAGCACTTTGGGAGGGCGAGGTGAGCGGATCATTTAAGGTCAGGAGTTCGAGACCAGCCTGGCCAATATGGCGAAACCCCATCTCTACTAAAACTACAAAAATTAGCTGGGTGTGGTGCTGGGTGCCTGTAATCCCAGCTACTCGGGAGGCTGAGGCAGGAGAATCACCTGAACCCAGGAGACAGAGGTTACAGTGAGCTGAGATCGCACCACTGCACTCCAACCTGGGTGACAGAGCGAGACTCTGTTTGAAAGAGAAAGAGAGAAAGAAAAGAAAGAGCGAGAGAGAGAGAGAGAGAGGAAGGAAGGAAGGAAGGAGCGAGCTCTTGACACCACAGCCCGGATGGATTTCCAGAGAATTATGCTAAGAGAAAACAGCCCATCCCACCACGGGGCTCAGGAGAGGATGGAGGCCCTTTGGGTGTGGCTGTAAACAGGCAACACCCAGACCCTTATGGCGATGGAAAGCCTCTGTGTCTTGATGATCCCTATGCCAGTATCCTCGCTATCCTTGCTGGGGCATTGTAGTATAGTTTTGCAGGATGTTACCATTGGGAGAAATGGGGAAAAGGGTATGTGGGATCACTGTGTTATTTCTTTCTCTTTTCTTTTCTTTTTTTTTTTTGGGACAGAGTTTAACTCTTGTTGCCCAGGCTGGAGTTCAGTGGTGCGATCTCGGCCCACTGCAACCTCCGCCTCCCAGGTTCAAGCGATTTTCTTGCTTCAGCCTCCCAAGTAGCTGGGATTAGAGGCATGCACCACCACGCCCAACTAATTTTGTATTTTCAGTAGAGATGGGGTTTCTCCGTGTTGGTCAGGCTGGTCTCAAACTCCCGACCTCAGGTGATCCTCCCGCCTCGGCCTCCCAAAGTGCTGGCATGACAGGCGCGAGCCACCGCGCCCGGCCTACTGTATTACTTCTGGTAACTGCATGTGAAACTACAACTATTTCAAATGCAAAAGCTTACCAAAAATATCCTGGTGTGTTTGCGTGTGCGCGTGTTCACGTGCATGCGTGTGCGTGTGTGATTTTACATAATCATTACATATTGTTGGCCAAGGCTCTGCCTGTTGGCAAATTCCCAAGTCGATTATGAGACGAAGTCTCAGGAGACCTCCAGGGTCTGCAGAGAAGATGCATATCTTCCCAAGTCCACCACCTCCACTAGGCCATGACCTCCCACTGCAATTCCACGTCTGTTATTTGAGAATGTGCTGGGAGCCAGGCACTGGGCTGGAGCCCAGAATACACAGCAGGCGGGACCTGCTGTCACGTGCAACTCCCAGGCTAGGAGGGGACGCAGTCGAGGTTGGTGCACAAAGACAGTCCAGGAAGCAAGGCCAGTTCCCAGGGGCCACAGCCCCCCGCAGCCCCAGCTCCCATCCGCCATGCCTCGCAACTCCTCCCACAACTGCCTGGGGCTGTCTTTTACTCTTATGGGATCCCGCTCAGACCAAGTTCATCAGCACCCCATACCCCGCCAGAACCTGGGAACCAATTTCCAATCATTTGTTCACCCCTCGGTGACCAAGGCTTGGTGTGAGGACCTCCAGGAAGGGACTCAAGGGCACAGCAGGCAAGCAGTGGCCCTGCGTGGAGCAGAGCGTGGAGCAGAGCGTGGAGCAGTGGCTCTTTGTCCACCACTGCCTCAGCCACGCCCCTGCTGCCCTTTAGCACCGCTTTGACCACTCACACACTGGGAAAACCAGGAGAAAGTTACACGGATGCGTCTGAGTCAGGTTTCCACAGGAACCTGCACCAGAATCACTAAGGGAGCCTGTTCTGCCAGCTTCCTGGGCCCCCGCCGCAAGTGAAGAAACCAAATTTCCTGGCTCGGAATCAGAATTCAACATGGGCTCTCCCAGGGAGAATCCCGCCTGTGGACAGGAGTCTCCGCAGCATGACTCTTGCCCCTGGGGCTTTGGACTCTGCAGCAGTGACAGAGATTCGGAAAACGTTTCCCTGATGCAGCAGTTGGACAACAAAACATGTTCACGAGGCCAGGCACAGTGGCTCACCCCTGTAACCCCAGCACTTTGGGAGGTCGAGGCGGGCGGATCACGAGGTCAGGAGTTCGAGGCCAGCCTGGCCAACATGGTGAAAACCCGTCCCCACTAAAAATACAAACAATTAGCTGGGCGAGGTGGCGGGCGCCTGCTGTTCCAGCTACTCAGGAGGCTGAGGCAGGAGGATCTCTTGAACCCAAGAGGCGGAGGTTGTAGTGAGCTGAGATCGCATCACTGCACTCCAGCCTGGCGACAGAGCAAGACTCCGTCTCAAAACAAACAAACAAAAAACAGAAAAACAAAACAAAACAAAAAAAACCACGTTCACAGCCAGGTGCGGTGGCTCATACCCGTAATCCCAGGACTTTGGGAGGCTGAGGTGGGCGGATCTCGCGGTCAGGAGATCGAGACCATCCTGGTTAACACGGTGAAACCCCGTCTCTTCTAAAAATACAAAAAAATAAAAAATAAAAAAATTAGCCAGGCGTGATGGCGGGTGCCTGTAGTCCCAACTACTTGGGAGGCTGAGGCAGGAGAATGGTGTGAATGCGGGAGAATGGTGTGAACCCAGGAGGCAGAGCTTGCAGCGAGCAGAGATCATGCCATTGCACTCCAGGCTGGGTGACAGTGCGAGACTCCATCTCAAAGGAGAAAAAAAAAAAAAAACATGTTCACCCGTTATTTGGTGGTACTCCCATTGCGAGTGGGTCTACACCCTCCCCTGGAATCAGAGCTGGCCTTGGCGGCTGGTGTGGCCGGCTCAGAGAAGCCCTGTAGCTTCCCCCTGGTTCTTGCGGGATATTCGCCTGCAGAGCCCGAGCCACTGTGTGAGAAGCCCCAGCCCCCGAGACTGCCATGTCGTGAGGAAGCCCAGGCAGCGTAGAGGGACCGGGCCTGGTCCTTCAACTACTCTGGTAGACAGTCCAGCCAAGTGCCCCACTGATTGCCAGGAGCAACCATCAGATACATGAAGGAAGAGGTTTCCACGTGATTCCAGTCCCCAGGCAGTTCAAGTCACTCCCAGCTGTGGAGTCTTCCCAACGGAGACCTCAGACATCATGGAGCAAAGACAAGTCAGCCCGGGTTGCCCAGTCCAAACTGCAGGCCCACAGAGCGTGAGCACCATGACGTGGGGGTTCTAGTCATTCGGCTTTGGGATTGTTTGTGATGCTGCATTAGTACCTGGAGCACAGAAGACGCATCCCATGGTACAGCCCAAGTAGGTGCCCCGGGCTCCCCATCTGGATCTCAGGAGCAGCCTCGCCTCCTGTCTTGTTGGATGCCAGGATGTGCAGCTCTCTCCTCTGATCTGTGAGCCCACCTGCACCCTCTCAAGTTAATTTCAAGAATTCTAACTGGTGCAGCCATGTTGGCCGCCAGGTGCCATGGCCATGCAAGTAGAGGCACCAAAGGACAGGAAGGAGGTTATGGCTGGGAGGATAGACTTACTAGTCCTCAACACGGGGGTGTGGCTGGAAATCAGACCCTGATGACTGCAGTCATCCTGAGAGAGTGGCAGAGAGAGGAGCCTTGGGCCCAGGGTACCACTGTTCAAGGGCTGGGCAGAGAAAGAAGGGCCTATCAAGGAGATCGCAAAGAAATAGAGACGTGTGGGGGACAGGAGAGAGCAACGCTAGCAAAGAAAGCAGCAGAAGCCGCGCGGTGGCTCATGCCTATAATCTCAGCACTTTGGGAGGCTGAGGCAGGAGCATCGCTTGAGTCCAGGAGTTCGAGACCAGTTTGACAACATAAGAACACCTCATCTCTACAAAAATTACAAAAATTACCAGGTGTGGTGGTACGCACCTGTGGTCCCAGCTGCTCAGGAGGCTGAGGTGGGAGGATCCCTTGAGCCCAGGAGGTCGAGGCTGCAGGGAGCCGAGGATCCCACTGCTGCACTCCAGCCTGGGTAACAGAGGGAGACTCCGTCTTAAAATACATATAAAGTCCGGGCGCGGCAGCTCACGCCTGTAATCCCAACACTTTGGGAGGCCAAGGCGGACGGATCACGAGGTCAAGAGATCAAGACCATTCTGGCCAACATGGTGAAACCCCATCTCTACTAAAAGTACAAAAATTAGCTGGGCGTGGTGGCACACGCCTGTAGTCCCAGCTACTTGGGAGGCTGAGGCCGGAGAATTGCTTGAACCTGGGAGGCAGAGGTTGCAGTGAGCTGAGATTGTACCACTGCACTCCAGCCTGGGTGACAGGGCGAGACACAGAAAAGAAAAGGAACAAAAACAGTCAAGGAGGTGCCTGGAGATAAAGGCAGAAAAATCCTGGAAGCCTTGGGGGACTTTTGCCTGAGCAAAGTGGGGAGAAGCAGAAGCCAGGAGCTGCAGATTCAGGAGGATATGGGTGGCCCAGAAGTGGATGGGATGTGCGGAGCAGTGCTCCTCTCCAGGTGTGGCCTCAGAACAGGCCTGTGCTGAGCTGTGTGTTTAGTCCATGTCAAGATAAGCCCAGGAATGGGGAGGGCAAGTGTTCAGCAACTTGGATGGCCAGCGGCAGAGTGATCCACGCCTGCTGAGCCGAATCTCACAGAATGAGGCCTGCATTTTGGGTCTTTAGGGCTTTGACTTCACTTTTCCAGTAATTCATTTTATTATCTTTTACAAAAGTATTAGTCTGCAATGGCTTGGGAAAAAAACAAAATCACGGAAGCCCTGGTGAAGACGATTCTTTCCAGATGTTCTGCTGAGGAGAGAGGGAGTGGGACAGATGAACGGGGCATTTAGTGTGAAGGGAGTTATTTTTCATTAGTTGGTTTATTGCTGTTTACTTTTAGGATGAGAGAAACTTGAGCATGTTTATAAGTTGAGGAGAGAAAGCAAGTAGAGAAAAACAGACATGATGGGATACAGGAGAGAGAAGGGAGAACCGATGGAGTGAAGTCACCTCCTGAGCGGTGGGAAGGAGGGTGTTTGTGTGCACGTTACACGTGGTGAATGAGAACGGAGGCTGAAGATACCAATGGAAAGTTTTGTTTTGTTTTAATTATGAGAACTCTAGGTACAACTCTGCATCAACAAAATAAAAAAAAACATGTAGACCACTTTCTAGAAAACAAAATACTAAATTTTGACTCAAGAAGAAGTAGAAATAATCATGGAAGACGCTGGAAATGTGATCATGATCTACTCATAAAAATGCCACCAGGGGCCGGGTACGGTGGCTCAAGCCTGTAATCCCAGCACTTTGGGAGGCCGAGACGGGTGGATCACGAGGTCAGGAGATCGAGACCATCCTGGCTAACACGGTGAAACCCCATCTCTACTAAAAAAAATACAAAAAACTAGCCGGGCGAGGTGGTGGGCGTCTGTAGTCCCAGCTACTCGGGAGACTGAGGCAGGAGAACGGCGTAAACCCGGGAGGCGGAGCTTGCAGTGAGCTGAGATCCGGCCACTGCACTCCAGCCTGGGCGACAGAGCGAGACTCTGTCTCAAAAAAAAAAAAAAAATGCCACCAGGGCCAGGCGCGGTGGCTCACACCTATAATCCCAGCACTTTGGGAGGCGGAGGCGGACTGATCACGAGGTCAGGAGATCAAGACCATTCCTGGCTAACACGGTGAAACCCCGTCTCTACTAAAAATACAAAATATCAGCCCGGCACGGAGGCACGCGCCCATAGTCCCTGCTACTCGGGACCCTGAGGCAGGAGAATCTTTCGAACCTGGGAGGTGGAGCTTGCAGTGAGCCAAGACTGTGCCACTGCACTCCAGCCTGGGCAACAGAGCGAGACTTCGTCTCAAAAAAAAAATTTTTTTTTTTTTTGAGACCATCTGGACCTGGTGGCGTTGTTTTTTTTTTGTTTGTTTTGTTTTGTTTTTTTGACAGTCTCACTCTGTCGCCCAGGCTAGAGTACAGTGGCACAATCTTGGCTCACTGCAGGCTCCGCCTCCCAGATTCAAGCGATTCTCCTGCCTCAGCCTCCCGAGTAGCTGGGACCACAGGCGGGTGCCACTGCACCCGGCTAATTTTTTGTATTTTTAGTAGAGACGGGGTTTCACCGTGTCAGCCAGGATGGTCTTGATCTCCTGACCTTGTGATCCACCCACCTTTGCCTCCCAAAATGCTGGGATTACAGGCATGAGCCACCGGGCCCAGCTGACCAGGCTGGTCTTGAACTCCTGGCCTCAAGCAGTCCTCCTGCCCTCCCAAAGTGCTAGGAGGGATTATAGGCGTGAGCCACTGCACCTGGCTCTTACTCTTAATTTCTAAGTGATTTCATTATAGTCAAAGAATGTCAACTGTATGGTTTCTGCTTGTAACCTATTGAGATTTCTTTTGTGGTCCAATAAATGTTCAATTCTGGGGACTAACTTATGTGTGAAAATAATATAGTCTCTGTTCAATGATTATAAAGTTCCATTATATAGATCCTTTGGATTGTTTGTTATTTGTGCTTTTCTTTTTCTTTTTTTTCTTTTTTTTTTTTTTTGAGACGGAGTCTCGCTTTGTCACCCAGGCTGGAGTGCAGTGGCCGGATCTCAGCTCACTGCAAGCTCCGCCTGGCCGGTTTACGCCATTCTCCTGCCTCAGCCTCCCGAGTAGCTGGGACTACAGGCGCCCACCACCTCGCCCGGCTAGTTTTTTGTATTTTTTAGTAGAGACGGGGTTTCACCATGTTAGCCAGGATGGTCTCGATCTCCTGACCTCATGATCCGCCCATCTCGGCCTCCCAAAGTGCTGGGATTACAGGCGTGAGCCACTGCGCCCGGCCTTTTTTTTGTTTTTGAGATGGAGTCTCGCTCTGTTGCCCAGGCTGGAGTGCAGTGGCACAATCTCGGCTCACTGCAAGCCCTGCCTCCTGGGTTCACGCCATTCTCCTGCCTCAACCTCCTGAGTAGTTGGGACTACAGGCACCCGCCACCATGCCCAGCTAATTTTTTTGTATTTTTTAGTAGAGACAGGGTTTCGCCATGTTAGCCAGGATGGTCTCGATCTCCTGACCTCGTGATCTGCCTGCCTTGGCCTCCCAAAGTGCTGGGATTACAGGCGTAAGCCACTGCACCCGGCCTATTTGTGCTTTTCAAATCTATTATATCCGTAATTGCTTTGGGTCCACTTGTGTCTCAATTTCTGAGACTAAATGTGGATTTATTAATATGTGTGCTTCTATGATTTTTTGCTCTCTCTGTTTTGAAGATATGTTGGTTGGTCCATGGTAGTCCACAACTGGTGTGGCAGACTCTGTAAGAAAGAGGCTCGTCACCTACTCCCACCCTTCTCTTTGCCTTCCTCTTCTCAAGGGAAATGCCCAGATTCCTGGTCTCCCTCAGAGATAGGGTTGTCCATATGACCTGGTTCTGGCCAAGGAGATGTAGGCAGAAAGAGAGAAGCTTTGTGGAGATGGCCTGTTGCCTCAGCTCTTCCTTCTTCTGGAACAGGATATCTTGACTGGGGGGGCAGCAACCATCTCCCAACCACAAGGACAGAAGCCAAAAACCACCAAGAGACAGAACCCTTATCTGAGATGATGTCACAGGTGGCTGCATTCACCTTGGACTTCTACCCTCTTCCACTGCACTGCAGTAGACAAACCTGTGCGCTGGGAAGTTTCCTGGCATTTGCAGCTGGACGGTTACAGAAGCAGCCGATGCAGCTGGCATATCTCTGTGAGGGTTGTAGCGGAAATCATATGGGTTTCTACCCATCCCATATTTGTGGTCTTTATTTCTTTGTGTCTTTTATTAATATTATGATATCTGTTCCTTTTTTTTGCTAGCATTTGTCTGTTTTGTTGAAGGATAATAAACATATATCAAAGGACACCTATTTTCAATGTACTGTCCTACAAATGCCCACATAATGAACACACCCATGCAGCCTACACCCGGGTCAAAAAACGGAACCTTTGTGTGGGGCAACTTTTTCCCTCTTTCCAGTTTCAGTGTTTCTGCATTATCTTCTTCTGGGAGGTGTGTGCGGGTCACAGAGCCTCTGCCTCAAATGGACCTCTATGATCAAGAAGCAGAACATTTCACACAACTGAGATGGGCAGGTGCACGGGCAGCACCCAGAGGTCCCAGCACCTCCCAGTCCCAAGTCCTTACACTTCTCAGCTCTGACTCAGGACAGGAGCAAGTCAGTTGGCAGGCACCGTGGCAGGGGCAGGTGTCCCACTTACACCCAGGGGATCCAGAGGAAGGGGAGAGCGTCTCCCCCAGCAGCCCTGGGGCACACTGCCCTTGTGTCCAGCGTGCAACACTTGCCCCACATCCACCCAGCCCGGCTGTGACCATGGTCACCATCATTGGCCCGGGCCCCTCTTGGCACTGACGAAGTTGGTGGACCCCATCTCAAAAGTGTTTTTAAAATAAAGTATATAGGATTATAAAGAGAACCAATTACACTGAAATACAATAATAAAAGAGAGAGAGGGAGAGAGAAGAGAGAAAGAGAGAGAAGAGAGAAAGAGAGAGGAGAGAAGAAAGAGAGAGAAGAGAGAGAGAAAGAGAAAGAGAGAGGAGAGAGAGAAGAGAGAAGAGAGAGAAAGAGAAAGATAAAGAAAGGAGAGAGAGAAAGAGAGAGAGAAAGAGAAAGATATATATATATAAATATATAATATATATATAAATATAAATATATATATATATAAATATATATATATATATAAATATAAATATATATATATATAAATATATAAATATATAAAAATATATATTATATATAATATATATTTATATATATAAATATATATATAAATATATATATAATATATATTATATATTTCTTGCTTTCTTTCTTAATTTCTTTTTTGAGACAAGGTCTTGCTCTGTTGTCCAGGCTGGAGTGCAGTGGCACAATCACGGCTCACTGCAGCCTTGAACTCCTGGCCTCAAGCAATCCTGCCTCAGCCTCCTAAGTAGCTGGGACTACAGGCATGCACCACCATGCCTAGCTAATTTTTAAATTTTTTGTAGAGATGCAGGGGCTCCCCATGTTGCCCAGCTGGTCTTGAATTCCTGGACTCAAGCAATCCTATTTCCTCAGCCTCCCAAAACACTGGGATTACAGCATGAGCCAGCACGCCCTGCCCCTGCATATATTTTTTATACTTGTACACATTAATGCATATTAATTATACCTATTAATGGATCACAAAAGTTCTGGTACATGCAGTACATGTGTTTGTGATGAACAGAAACAGTATTTTAAGATATCTGTGGCCGGGTGTGGTGGCTGATGCCTGTAATCCCAGCACTTTGAAGGCCAAGGCAGGTGGATTACTTGAGATCAGGAGTTTAAGACCAGCCTGGCTGGCCAGGCGCGGTGGCTCACGTCTGTAACCCCAGCACTTTGGGAGGCCGAGGTGGATGGACCATGAGGTCAGGAGATAGAGACCATCCTGGCCAACATGGTGAAATCCCGTCTCTACTAAAAATACAAAAATAAGCCAGAAGTGGTGGCGTGCACCTATAGTCCCAGCTCCTTGGGAGGCTGAGGCAGGAGAATCACTTAAACCCGGGAGGCAGAGGGTGCAATGAGCCAAGATGGCACCACTGCACTCTAGCCTGGGTGACAGAGCAAGACTCCGTCTCAAAAAAAAGACATCTGCAACGATCACAGCATGATTTGAGTCATTTTAGTTATTTCAGTTACGTCGTACATTCGTCACTGAAGGGAATATCAAATTTTAGTTAGAGATCAGTGAAAATGAATAATGAGTTGGGGCTGATTAGCCAAAAAAAAAAAAAAAAAGAAAAGTGGGACGGGGTGTGGTGGCTCACGCCTGTAATCCCAGCACCTTGGGAGGTCAAGCAGGGAGGATCACTTGAGGCCAGGAGTTTCACACCAGCCTGGACAACACAGCAAGACCTCATCTCTACAAAGCAAACACGAAAAATTAGCTGGGTGTAGTGGCTCAAACCCTCTGGTCCCAGCTACTTGGGAGGCTGAAGTGGGAGGATTGCTTGACCCTGAAAGGTTGAGGCTGCAATGAGCTGTGATCCTGCTGCTGTACTCCCTGCTTCAAAAACTCCACAAAACCAAACAAGCCCAAATAATTTTTTTTTTTTTAATTATTTGAGACGGGGTCTTGCTCTGTCACCCAGGCTGGAGTGCTATGGCGCAATCTCTGCTCACCAAAACCTCCGCCTCCTGGGTTCAAGTGATACTTCTTCTGCCCCAGCCTCCCGAGTAGCTGGGACTACAGGTGTGCAGCACCACACCTGGCTCATTTTTGTATTTTTAGTTGAGATGGGCTTTTACCATGCTGGCCAGGCTGGTCTCTAACTCCTGACTTCGTGATCCCCCCGCCTTGGCCTCCCAAAATGCTGAGGTTACAGGTGTGAGCCACGGCGCCCGGCCCTCCAAATAATTTTTTAAAGATGATAATGTTGCCCTATTCAAGTCCACATACCCTCTGGCTCTCCCATGAACTTCCTGCCGGCGGTCTTTCTGTGGGGTTAGGGACACTGGGCCGAGGCCAGCACCTGGGGCGGGCAGTGGTTGGGGTTGGCCTCAATGACAGTGCGCGTGTGGATTGTGAATTTTTATCTAAGCCGTGCGTATCTGTTGTTTCATGCATGACTGTGATTTGCTCACATTTGTTGAGATGACTGCATGGGGCCTCCTCCTGGCACTTAGCTCTGGGGTTTCAGTTGCCGCATTTTCTTACTGTTCCTGTCTGCCTGACAGCCCCCCATTTCCTGCTTTTGTTAGATTCATCAAGTCTTCTTTGTTCCATTTATTTATTTATTTTTTTTTTTTGAGACGGAGTCTTGCTCTTGTTGCCCAGGCTGGAGTGCAGTGGTGCCATCTTGGCTCACCACAACCTCTCCTGGATTCAAGTGATTCTCCTGCCTCAGCCTCCTGAGCAGCTGGGATTACAGACGCTTATCACTACACTCGGCTCATTTTTGTATTTTTAGTAGAGGCGAGGGTTCACCATGTTGGCCAAACTGGTCTCGAACTCCTGACCTCAGGTGACCCGCCCACCTAGGCTTCCCAAAGTGCTGGGATTATAGGCGTGAGCCACCATGCCCGGCCTGTCCCATTTTTTTCTTCTAATGGTTTGGAAGATTTACATATTTCTATTTATCTAGTGGTGACGTTAATTTTTTTTTTTTTTTTTTTTTTTTGAGATGGAGTTTCACTCTTGTCCAGGCTGGAGTGTAGTGGCGCAATCTTGGTTCACTGCAACCTCCGCCTCCTCAGTTCAAATTACTCTCTTGCCTCAGCCTCCCAAGTAGATGGCATTACAGGTGTCTGACACCATGCCCAGCTAATTTTTGTATTTTTTAGTAGAGACAAGCTTTCACCATCTTGGCCAGGCTGGTCTCAAACTCCTGACCTCAGGTGATCCACCCACCTCAGGCTCCCAAAGTGCTGGGATTACAGGCATGAGCCACCGCGCCCAGCCAGTTATTTTAAATGTTTAACATGTGCACTGTATTTCTCTCTTCCTACCCCCGTCCAGAGTTCCTCAGTCGTACATGATCCCCTCTGAAAAGACGCGGCCGCTGTGCGGTTTTCCCTCCCTCCTCCTCCCCTCCCACGGCCCATGCTGGCATCATCCAGAGCTGCCTTGCAGAGAGGTGTGTTTCCAACATGAAGCCCCTCACTGGCCCATGTATCTCTCATCTCCCTCTTGGACTTGTGTTTTGTTTTGCTAGGGGACCTCATCTAGTAACGATTTCAGAGAGTACTTGTTGGAAAGAAACTCTCTGAGCACTTGGCATGACCGAAAACAGTGTTTGTTCTTCCTCCCCACTGAATGGCTGTTGGGCCTGGCATCGAATTAGAGCCTCCAAATCTTCCCCTCCGAGCCGTGAAGGTGCCCCCTCCACAGTGTCTGAATCCCAGGTTGCCAATGTGTGATGTCAGATGAAGGCTTTTTCATCTCGTCTTCCCCTCCTCCTTTCTTCTTTTTTCCTTCCTCCTCCTCCTCCTCTTCTTCTTCCTCTTCCTGCTCCTTCTCCCCTCCTTCTTCTTCTTCACTGTCTTTTTTGTTGTTGTTTGTTTAAACTCACAGGTTTTTTCCCCACTTGACACTTTTCTCTTTTTTCCCTGTGTTCCAAAACGTCTTCAAGTGTCTTTTCGGCTCTCGGCAGTTTTCTTTCTTGGTTTCCTTTAACATTCTCTCCCTCCCGTTCCCTCTGCCCTGGAATTCCATTTAAGTGGATGGAGAAAACACTGGGCCTGTTTTCCATGTTTCTGAACTTTTCCTTCACACATTATAACCTTTCTGCCCTGTGACCTGTGTTCCACTGAATTCTCTGGCTGGACCTCCCAGCCCACTCACTCAGGCTCAGCTGAGGCCCATTGGTTTGAGGATTTCCTGTTTCAATGCCCCACATTTTAATTTCCCAAGATATCTAGTGGACTTTTGGGAAGTATCTTCCTAAGCTTATTTTTACTTATTTTTTATATTTTTTGAGGCAGAGTCTTGCTTTGTCATCCAGGCTGGAGTGCAATGACGCAATCTTGCCTCACTGCAACCTCTGCCTCCCGGGTTCAAGTGATTCTCCTGCCTCAGCCTCCCAACTAGCTGGGATTACAGGCACCTGACATCACACCCAGCTCATTTTTGTATTTTTAGTAGAGACGAGGGTTTCACCATGTTGGTCAAGCTGGTCTCAAATGCCTGACCTCAAGCAATCCACTCACCTTGGCCTCCCAAAGTGCTGGGATTACAGGCGCAAGCCACAGTGCCCGGCCCCAAAGCTTATTTTTATTTGTTCACATGAATGTGGTTTTGTTGGTTATTATTTCTGAATCTTCTGTAAATTTTTGAATAATACGTAAAATTATACGGAAAAAAGCAAAAATCTGAGTTCAAGTCCCCAGATTCTTTTTTGAAAGAGGAAAATATCTTTCTCTTCTCTCTGAAGCTATTACTGGTGTTGTTTTTGAACACTGTGTGTTCCGAGACTCTTGCTCAGTGCAAGTTACACAACTGTAGCAAACAGACCCCAAACATAGCTGCCCACGCCAGCCAGCAGCTAATTTATCCCTGATCTGCCTGAGCAAATGCTCCTGCGGGGTGGGGCCTGGGTGGGCCCCAGGCTGAAGGCTGCCCTGTCATCTTGCACATTTGCCTTCTACAATCTCTCTGATGTCCCCATTCCAGCCATCAGAAGGGGGAACCCTAAAAGCCTCCTGGAAGGTTCACGTACTCCTGAAACTGGCGCACGTTGCTTCTGCCAGATTCTGTTGGACACCACCAGTTACTCAGCCACACCTCCTGCAAAGGAGCCTGGGAGTGCAGAGCAGCCAGGGGCCCCATGAGAAGGGGTAACGGCTTCTGTTGGACAGCCGGACGGCGGCCAGCCAGCCCTTGGCCTCCAGACATCTGTGAGACCCACCCTTCCTTCCACACCTCGTGTTAGAAAAAGTCACCATCGTCTCCAGGGAGCAGACCCAGCCCAAAGCCTGCCTGTCTAGGATGGGCGGAGCCTTTCCGTGGGTCCAACTGACAGATGATTCATTAAAGCCATCTGCTCCCCTCCCCCGCAACCTGAGCCTTCATCTGATCTCTGCCGCAGGCCTGCACACTTTTGTTGGACTGAGCTGCCTGAGTGACAGGCCTTGAACAGCCACCATCTTTTCTCCTACTGTTTGAGGCATAAACAGTGGCTCTTTCAACCTGTGAGTCTCATCTTTCTGGGATAACTCTAATTGCAAACCAGCCCTCACTTTCTGGAAACGGTGGCCAAGCTACAGGGAAGGCGCGCCTCACACTAACCTTCTGGCTCTTTCCTCCCCCTTCCCAGCGTTCCCAAGCCTTTGCCTCGGCACACCAAGGGACGTGTGTTATCATCTCCAATTCACCACATCCGTTTCCGTGTCCCCAGTCCAACCACCGACCCAGCGCCCTGTGTACCGACTTCTGTGTGATTGGGGCAGGCGTATCAGTCGGCTACTGCCACAACAATGCTGCATAACGAGGACCTCAAAGCTTGGCAGCAATTCTCACGCTCACAGGGCTAGGGCCCACCTCCACCCGGCCGAGCCCCTGGCCTCCGGGTTCTGGGATGTGGGCCGGGCTGAGGTCCACCCAGGTTTCTCGCTCCTCCTTGGAGCACCCGTCAGTATCTGCATCCTCCATCCTTCTCCATTCTTCTCTGGGGCACGGCCTGCTTGCAGTGGGTCCCTGGCAAGCAGAAGACCAGGCTGCCCTTGCTGGCATGTTCCAAGCCTTTGCCCACTTTGAATCTGCTACCTCCATCCGACTGGCCAGAGCCAGTCCAAAGTCAAGGGAGGAGAGCCCACCCACCACCCAGAGGCCACGGCGAGAAGATGGAGGTAAAATTCTGCTACAGGGGAGTGAAAAACCAATGATTAACTCGCTAATTGAATTGTAAGTTAAACTGCTCTAAGGCATAGACTGGTGTAAATGCCTAAACAAAAGAGAAGTGGATTTCTCTCTTGACAACCATGGCAGGGTTTCAGTTTGACAATGGCCAGTCATTCAGGGCCCCAGGCTGAGGGTGACTCTGTTGTCCTCAAGCAAAGCTTCCTGTGTCACCTTGGTTGTTGCCAGGCCCTGGGAAAGGGAAAGTGAACAGAGGGCCTTTTGGGCCAGTCACAGGAGAGGCACACGTCACTGCTGTCACCTCCACTGCAGGTGGCCACCTGGGCACACCCCTTGCCAGGGAACCTGGCGGATTCAATCTAGCCCAGGCCCAGGACGAGGGGCACCCAATCTCGCTGGACAGCGCAGGCTCTGCGCTGGTTAGTTCGCTCGTGTTAGTTCTTTGGTTTGTGGTGCGTCCTTGGGGTTGGTGATCCCAGCTGTGTGTGGGATCCCTGCTTGTCCATCAGCACATGGTCAGGCACCTCAGCTGTGGCTGACGGCTTGGGGCCCATGACTCCCCGCTCTCTCTAGGTGTTATTCTACAATGGGATCTCTTCTCTGTCCATCGCCTGTGCTGAGTATACTCAGCCAAGAGTGAGGCTGCCCTCCCACAGACACCCCCAGCCATCCCCCTACAACTGTCCCAGGGCCCCTCGGCTCCCCTGGGAGCTGCCGTCACCTGCCAGCAGGTTTCACTTCTGGGCACCAAGGCTGTCGTTTCTTCCCTCCAGCCAGAGCAACGTCCCCCACCCCTGTCTCCCCATGACTCCTCCAGATTTCTGGGCCACGGAGGGCACCCTTCTTATCCCTCCTGGTTATAATAGACTTACAGTTTTTTTGTTTTTGTTTTTTTTGAGATGGAGTTTCACTCTTGTTGTTGCCCAGGCTGGAGTGCAATGGCACGATCTCGGCTCACCACAACCTCCACCCCCTGGGTTCAAGCAATTCTGCCTCAGCCTCCTGAGTAGTTGGGACTACAGGCATGCGTCACCACGCCTGGCTAATTTTGTATTTTTAGTGGAGACGGGGTTTCTCCATGTTGGTCAGGCTGGTCTTGAACTCCTGACCTCAGGTGATCTGCCTGCCTCGGACTCCCAAAGTGCTGGGATGAGAGACAGGCGTGAGCCCCTGCGCCTGGCCTCAGGTTTTTTTTTTTTTTTTTTGGTCATCTCCAGGGACTGGAAACAGGAGAGGAGTGTGTCAGGTTTTTTGTTTTTTTAATGTCATTTTCAGGGACTGGAAACAGGAGAGGAGGGTGTCAGGAGGAACTGTATGGAGGGCTACCTTGATTAAATCCCTTCTCAGCCTCTAAACCTATCCAGGTCTCTGGCCTTGGCTGCTTAATCCCTGGGAGCCACACCATTAAGGTCATATTGATGTGGGTCTGTGGACTGCAACCAGGGCTGGAGGAGGTCAGGATGCTAGGAAGTCCTGCCTGCGTCCCCCAGACCCCGGAGCTGCTGTGGACCTCAGGGGACACAGAGAGTGCCTCCCTCAGAATTCTGGTGACCCCTGGAGTGGGGAACCCCAGGGTGGAGCCTTAAAAGTTGCTGTCTAGTGGCTTTGGCAACAGCAGTTGAGTTGGATGGTAGCTTTGGTGACAACAGTGCCAGGGACATAAGGACTGAGAAGGCCCAGGCTGGCCCGGCAGGACTCCAGCAGGTCCTGGGATGTTTGTGATAAGACTGTGTTCCCTGGTGCTGGCTCCTCTGCCATGCTGTGCCTTATTTATGCCCAGGGTTCCACTTACTCTGCAGGGATGGACTGGACCCTGCAGGGAGAGGCCCTTTGAAATCTCACAGTCAGGGGCTGCTTTGCTCCTGTTTTTATTCTGGTTTGTGATTTCACTTTGACAAGATTTGGAAACTTAGGAAAATGTGAAAAGCACGTTCCCTGAGGCCTAGGACCACTGACACCCACATGTGCCTCCTTCTCAGGAAATTAAGACTGTGTCTGTTACTTTTAAAGAAGATGCAGGACACAGCGCACTAAAGTCCTCCACCTCGAAGCAGACAACCCGCTTCACATGTTTCTGTTACAGAGAAGGCGACACTCACCAGCTCTTTGGCATCTCAAAGACAGTTTTGTCACTTTTTCTCCTGCCACGGTGAAGGCAATCAGGGATAAGAAGGTCCAGGCATTCTCCGCCCCTGCTGCCCTACAGGGCCGGACTGAGGGCACAGGAGCCCCTTCCTTCATCCCTTGCTCCAGGGGAGATGCTCGCTCCAGCCTGGAAGAAGACTCCCTCTGGGCAGGGCGGAGGGCACAGGCCACGCCGCCTGGCTGTGCTCCGCTCCAGATCTCAGTCCCTGGGCCCTGCTGAGGGTGTCCTGGCATTTCCCCTCAATGTGACACAGCTCAGGCGACAGGGGTCACTCCCCATTCGGGGTGAGCCCGGGGCAGCGGACGCCAATCTCACGAACCCTGTCCGGGCTCGGGGCCTGGGACGCATTCCCTGGACTCCAGGATCCCTTTGTACGGATCCCTTTGTACAGAACACAGCGTTATCGTTCGTCCGAGCCCAGGCACCCTCCTTCCTTCCCGGGGCCTGCGTCGCCTGTACGTCTCTCTGCAGATCCTCGCGGAAACGTGCACAGCAGGGCTCTGAACCTAACCCAGGCTGCTCTGAGCCGAACCCTCTCCGGCCCCGGGGCTGACCATGTCCATTCAAACCGCCGTCCCGCTCCCCGCAGCCTGGACGCGGGGTCATCTTCTCCCACCTCCCTCCCGACTCGGGCGCTTCTCCCGACAGCGGAGGGAGGGTCGGAAACCCACAACACGGCGGCGGGATCCTGCTGGCTGTAGCTAGGCGTCTGGGGAGCAACCGCGGGCGCCGCAGTCTCCAGTCTCCGCGCACAGATCCCGGCCGCCTGCAGCGCCTCCCGCCAGCCACGCCCCCTGGGCCACCCATTGGCCAAGCCTCCCGCGCCTCCGCGCGATCCCATTGGCCTGCGCCGGCGGCTCAGACAAAGGGAGCGGCCGCGGCGGGCGGTGATTGGGCGGGGTTGGGGGCGGGCCGGGCGAGAGCGCGGGTCGGGCGGGAGCCGCGCGCTGGGGAGGCGGGGAGCGCGGCCCAGGGGGAGGGGCGCGGCGTTTCGGGCCCGGGGCCGGGAGTTGCTGGTGTGCGGCGTTGCTCGGGCGCCTTCCCTCGCGGGGCGGGGCGGCGGGGGCGGGACGGTTCCACGTGGGTGGGGCGGTTCCACGTGGGTGGGGCTGGGCGCCCCGGAGGGCGGTGGCCGCGGGGCGCGGGGCGCTGGGATCCCGCCCGCTCCTCCGCCCGCCTTCTCTGCCCTGCACCCCTCCCGCCCCGGGGCTCCTGCTCGGACGGCGGCCGCCGCCGCCTTGTCTTCCCCGAGGGCTCCGCGTCAGTCTCCACATTTCGGCCAGGAATCTGGGAACGCGGGAACTCGAACCCAGAAGGACGTGCCCGAGCCAGGACCCACCGCGGGGACCCTCTGGCCGGGAAGAGGACTCGGGCCCTGGCGGTCGAAGACGGACGCAGCTCCCGGAAAGGCGAGCCGGGTCTCCGGCTCCTGGAGCTTCCTGTGAGCTGACTCGGCGGGGTGCGTCGCCGGGGAGGGAGGGACTGGCCGTGGGGCGAGCAGCTGGGCGGGGAGTGGCTTCTGGGGGCCTTCGCCAGCGGAGGGCCCGCGAGGCCGCCCTCTGAGCGCCGCCAGGTAC